>NC_051231.1:19695048-20432548 GCF_015220715.1 Pygocentrus nattereri
TCAATGATTTGGAAGAGTGAGTGAATACTTTTGGGAATATAGTCTGAGATATATAATAATATATATAAAATAAATGTTATTAATTCAGGTGTATTGTCAATAATTAACATGAAAGCATATTTACTATTTTTTGGCAAAAAGCAATCACCTAATTACACACAGATCAATTTATGTGCACCAATGAGCTACATTTAACAGAAGACTAATACTGATTAAAACAGGAGATTGTGAGAACGTACAGACAACGTAATACAGATTTTTGCTTTCTCGCAAAAACATTATCACAATGTTGTCACAACCTTTTAGAAAGTCAGACAACGTTGTCACAACGTTGAAATGTAATCCCAAGTTGTGACAATGTTGTCTGACTTTAGAGCACCAAGCAAATGACATTGTGGGAACCAAAACCAAAACAAAACACAACACATTAACGCAACTAGAAGAAAGCCAGCTCTATTAAGGAATGCTATCATTTCATCATAAAATGGGTTCCCACCAGGAGTGAACCGATTTGTGTGACTTACAGCGGCGTTAGCAGCCTTCAATGAGCTACTGCCTCCCCCAAGTAGTCCCACAGACCATTGGTAGGTGTTTCACGGCTCACAGGTTGAGAAATCCTGTGACAGACAAGTTTACAAAATGCTACACTTAACAGTGAATATAAGAATATACACATCTGATGCTTTTTTGAGATCGATATGCTTTTCATACAGTAAATAATGTTTCTCAGAAACTCCATTCTTTTTCCACATGATTGGTTTGAACAAGCATCTGAACGATGTTTAGTCCCATTTACTAGTTCAGTAACTGGTATATACAACCAATACGATGAGCCTTAAAGTAGCACTTTACACAGGGGTGTCCAACCTTATCTACAAAGGGCCAGTGTTTCTGCAGGTTTTCATTTCAGTAAAACACATGATTAATGTAGTTTTGTCTTCAAAAACAGCTAAACAAGTGGAAACAGTTGTGCTTCAGCTCATTTTGAGAGAAAGCCTGCAGCTACACAGACCCTTTGAAGATAAGATCAGACACTCCTGCACTATAAGAGTGGTTTCTAATCCCAGCCCTGCACGGATGTCCGATACTCTTCATATTTTAGTTTCCTGCTTTTACATACATCCAGGGTTTGTTAATGACCTGCTTAAGCACATCAGGTATGTTGTGAGCAGTGCAAACTAAAATGTGCAGGGCAGTGGACTAGGAACCACTACACAAGATGCAGGGTACTTCAAAGTGAGAACCAAGTACCATGGATATAGGCCATCACTGTGCAGCAGCTGCTTTAAATTAAACTTAATATTTAAACAATGTTAAATACTCAACTAATAATCAGACATACTCCACTTTAAGTCTCCAACTTAGTTGTGTATTTAGCAAAACTACAAAAAAAAACAAAACAAAAAAAAAAAAACAAAAAAAAAAACAACACCTCGTAAAGGACATAGCAAAGCTAAATTAGTAATGAAACATACTCTGAGGTCACTAATCTTTGGGAATAGTGCCCATTTGTGCCAAAATACAGAGAATCAAAATGTAGTTTCAACAGGCATTTAAGACAAAAAGAATTTGAAAATGACACTTTCATGGGCCTTTTATTTTGAAACCTCATCCAAAACTCCAGTGGGTACAAGGACACAAACAGGCTTTAGATCACCATGGCAACACTATGAATCCATCATACCCACCACACTGCACAGCCATAAACACAGCTTATAAAAGCTTATAATGACAAATTTGTTTGGTCCGATAAGGCCGCCAATATTTCCAACTTTTCAAAGTTAAAGTTCATCTGCCAAAATATGCCTTCCTTTACAGAAAGATTTTAGACCACCATGAATTGGTAATGTGAGAGGATTATAAATGGACAACAGTTGATACTTCTTAACCATTTCTATACTGATATCGGTCCCTTTGCAAAAACTCACCGATCCCTTTTCTAACCCTTTTCATTACGCCGAAAGCTTCGCTTTTGTCCACTGGGCAATATTTGTGCCCTAATAACTATCATTTGCTCCACCCTCCTAATCCTCTCTGGGGTCCATCCAGGATGATTCTCACCTTTTCCTTTTCTATAACATTTTTTGTTTGTGTTTCCTTCAACAGACCATCAGATGGGGCAGGGCATGTCAACAAGTGCATCATCTTTGAAAAACGCTCCTTAGTTGTGCTTGGGTTTTGCAAGTGCCAGTTAAAATGGCTTTCCAAGTCCACTCCAGTCCATTTTGGAAACGTATGAGCAAGTGGTAAACACTGAAAAAGGACAGTTTTTTCACTGATAATGGGGAAAAGGTACAGCTTAGATACCAATGGACTGCAAGACTCTTGTCTCAGAATCATTTAGATGGCCAGAAAACATACTGTAGCAAGGCTGCTGGGCAAACTGAGTCAGGAAATCTGTCAGATAGGCCTGGAAACAAAAAGGTATTTAAATATCAGGCACTTAAAGCTGACAAAAGGTTGTCATTGTAAATAAAATCAATACTCCTTAAAAACCCCTTAATGAAGAAGAAATTAACAATGACCAAGTTACCTGAAGGTCAATTTGATATATAGGATCCTTCAAGGCATCTGGATCATCTTCATCATCATCCTCATAATAATCATCATCTGAGAAAAAGAATAAAATGTTAATGCAGGTATTTCACAGAGAACCAAAAGCAATGAATGTCTAAAAGGAAAAGCTCAAATGTGATAAATTTGACATACTGGTTATAAATTCTGATTTGCTGTCAAGGTACAAAAAAACCCCCCATCATCAGTGCTCCAAAGTAAGGGGTGAAGTCAACATCGCAAACTAATGATGCTACTAAGATTGTTACACTTTTTATGCAGATAAGACAAGAGCTTCGCAGTTACTCATACAATGGCTTCAAATAGGCTTGGAATAGTGTGAGGTGGTCCTACATGACCTAAGGCTACGTTTACACACCAGGTAAAAGTGGCCCAAATCTGATTCTCTCACCAAATCTGTTCTTTTTTTTGTTTGCCTGTCCACACTAGCTTTTAAATGCGATCTGTATATGACATCAGTCTGAACATATCAGCTCCCAAACCGACCCGCATACACAGAAGAACAATGCTTTATGTGGCTCGTCCAGAGGTAATGACAACTAGCAAACACTAGTCGCTCCCGGTTTCGTCTTTGCCAGCATCTCAGGAGCGGTTAAGTTCCAGTGTGTGATAGCTGGACTGTTTACCCACAGTGTGTTCAAGTTTGCTGTAAAAAGGGCACATTATTTGGCCACTTTTTTGGTTTAAGTCCTTGCATTCATTAAACTGTTCTCTGATGCCGCCGCCTCGGGCGCCTCAGACCATGCTCGGCCGTTTCATCTGAAACCTTTTCAAACACGGCGCGGCTGTAATGAGTTTTTTCTGTACTGAAACATCAGCCTAAATGGCCTGTGGGACACCAGAGGCAGCTGGCAGGTATCAACAGGCCAAGCGATCTGCGGCTTCAGGCGTCGCCAAGGCAAAAAACAGTGTTTGGGAGGAGTTTGGTGAGGCCTTGGAAAGCGACTTTAAGTCGGCTCCGAAAAAGATTCTGGCAAACAGTCAGGCGACTCAGAAGGGGAAAGCAGTGAGCCACTAGCACTGTATATAGTGGAGATGGTGTGCTGCTGACTTCGACTGAAGATGTCATTGGGCAGTGGAAGGAAAACTTTGAGGACCTTCTCAATCCCACCGACATGTTCTCCAGTGAGGAGGCAGAGTCTGGGGACATGGGAATAGGCTAAGTCCTCGGGAATAGGCCGAAGTCGCTAAGGCAGTTAAGAAGCTCCTTGGTGGCAAGGCTCCAGAGGTGGATGAGATCTGCCCTGAGTTCCTCAAGGCTCTGGATGTTGTAGGGCTGTATTGGCTAACATGCCTTTTCAACATTGCGTGGACATCGGGGGCGGTGCCACTGGATTGGCAGACTGTGGTGGTGGTGCCTCTTTTTAAAAAAGGGGACCGGAGGGTGTGCTCCAACTACAGGGGAATCACACTCCTCAGCCTCCCTGGTAAGGTCAATGCAGGGGTACTGGAGAAAAGAGTCCGGCTTATAGTCGAACCTCGGATCCAGGAGGAGCAGTGCGGGTTCCGCCCTGGTCGTGGAACACTGGACCAACTCTTCACCCTCTCCAGGATTCCGGAGGGTTCATGGGAGTTTGCCCAAACAGTCCACATGTGCTTTGTGGATCTGGAGAAGGCATTCAACTGTGTTCCCCGGGGTATTCTGTGGGAGGTGCTTCGGGAATACGGGGTACATGGCTCTTTGCTATGAGCCATTCAGGCCCTGTACAAACAAAGCTAGAGTTTGGTTCGCATAGCCGGCAGTAAGTCAGACTCGTTCCCAGTGAGAGTTGGACTCCGTCAGGGCTGCCCTTTGTCACCGATTCTATTCATAATTTTTATGGATAGAATTTCTAGGCGCAGTCAGGGGATGGAGGGTGTCCGGTTTGGTGACCTCAGGGTCACATCGCTGCTGTTTGCAGATGATGTGGTCCTATTGGGGACATCAGGCCACGAACTTCAGCTTTCGCTGGATCGGTTTGCATCGGAGTGTGAAGCGGCCGGGATGAGAATCAGTACCTCTAAATCCGAGACCATGGTTCTCAGGCGGAAAAGGGCAGAGAGCCCTCTCTGGGTCGGGGATAGGCTCTTGCCTCAAGTGGAGGAGTTCAAGTATCTCGGGGTCTTGTTCACGAGTGATGGTACAAGGGAGCGGGAGATTGACAGGTGGATTGGTGCTGGGTCAGCAGTGATGCGGGCTCTTTACCGGTCTGTTGTGGTAAAGAAAGAGCTGAGCCATAAGGCAAGGTTCTCGATTTACCGGTCGATCTACGTTCCCACCCTCACCTATGGTCATGAGCTTTGGGTAATGACTGAAAGAATAAGATTGCGAATACAAGCGGCCGAAATGAGTTTCCTCCGCAGGGTGTCTGGACTCTCCCTTAGAGATAGGGTGAGAAGTTCAGTCATCTGGGAGGGACTCTGAGTAGAGCCGCTGAGGTGGTTCGGGCATCTGGTTAGGATGCCTCCCTCAGGAGTTGTCACAGGCAAGCCCACCTGGGAGAAGACCCCGGGGAAGACCCAGGACACACTGGCGTGACTATATCGCCCAGCTGGCCTGGGAGCGCCTCGGAATCCCCCTTGGAGAGCTAGTGGAAGTGGCTGGGGAAAGGGAGGTCTGGGCCTCATTGCTTAGGATGCTGCCCCCACGACCCGAACCCTGGAGAAGCGGAAGATGGCGGACGGACGGACGGGTGGGCGGATGGACGGACATCAGCCTAAATGTTCAGGAGTCTCAGCATTGTGAAATGACGACTAATGTCAGGTTGGACTGACATAAAAGTTGTATAAATACTAATCTGGCTGTTCAGACTGAGTCACATTGCTGCAGATCGGATACGGATCGGATTTCAGTACCACATATGGAAGTGTCTCAAATCGGAATTGAAAATGTCAGATTCAATGCGTTTTTTGCTGTTCACACAGCCACACAAATGACAAATCTGCATGACATATGAGGAAAAAGATTGGCTTTGGGCCAATTTTACCTGCTGTGTAAATGTAGCCTACAGTGTAAGGTACGACAGACTACTAACTGCCTTTTCACTTTTCCCTAATTGTGCGTATTATACCAGTTCCAGGACTGCAGGATGATCCAGATACACCTTTAACAGTTGCTTAAGTTTGTTATATGACAAGTATCCATTTATTACTGAACAAAACTGTCCCAAAAATCCCAAGGGCATAACATATCCTTTCTATAAGTGTCCATTTCTCACCATATTTGTTAGAAGATATGAGGTCTGAAAGAAGCTGCCCTTCTAATCCTTCATCATCATCCTCCTCCTCCTCATCCTCCTCTTGATCCTCCCACATTCCTCCTGAATCTGAAATGGACACCAGTTTCTCTAAGCAACCTTTCATTTAACTCCTCCTTTAATTTTATTAAAGCAACAGTTTAAAATAGTGCAGTTCACTTAAATTGATCAAATTGTCAAATTACTCTCATTGACTAAAATGTGTCAAAGCTGAGCCCAATAATTTCAATGTGAACTTCAAGCAAAACAGGTTTAGCTATTTTTTTTTAAACACCAATTGATGTTTTCACTCAGTATAAAAAGTTTAATGAGGAAAAGCCTTAAATCAAGATAGATTTTGGCCCATGCAAAGTAGGACTGCTCACACTAAGTGTAAACGGCTCCATGCACACAAGCTGTTGATCTGTTTAAGCAAAATGTGAAGGAATCAACCTTCTTTGTGTTTAAACACTCATTTTTAAATGAATGAGAGCAAATAGGACACTCGCAAGCTCAATCACTGCTATAGTGTGAGCAGAAGACATGAGTGATTGATCCAAGCAATGATCATTTCCAGCAGACTTTTACTTTAACTCTCAATTCTTACACATTGTTGTGTACATCAACATTCAATTTTACAACCTTAGTGTATGATTGCAGTACCTTGACTCCAGTCTGCAGGATTTGCTCTATTTGCATTAGCCTCCACTACAGAGGACAGTTCATTGACAATAAGTTTAAAGATCTTCACCAGCAAGGGAACGTTGGTCCATCGTTCTGGATCTGAAACACATTAAATAGATTTATCATCAGACTTCATAATACTGACCACTAGAGTGCATGCAGGGTTAATACCCGTTTAAATGTGCAGTCTTACTTTTGGCAGATTTGGAGCGTGTGCGAATTCCTTCATCTTGGTTAAAAATTTCCTCCCCTTTGACTACTATGTCTTGCAGACGCTTGTCATTGGTATTAAGACCATGCTGAAGGAGTTTACACAAAGCTATAGCACTGCAGGCAGAGGGAAATTATCAGAGAACAATGATTCAGTCTCTTATGATTTAACCTTATGACCTGTCAGAAGCCAGAGAAGGTCACAAACTCCCACCTGACTTTGCCCTCATACTGCCCATAGAAGAGATGCTGGCGGCTCATCCATTCAGTCATGACAAATTCCAGGGCTGGCTTTCCTGTGGGCCCAGGAAGACTGGACAAGAACTCCAACAGAGGTTCTAGCTGTGAGTGGACCAGGTGGGCAAACACCATGATTAGAGACTGTAGGGGAAGAGAATAAGAGAGGAAAGACTGTCAAAAACACACTCATTGCTGCAGTAGTATTATACAGACTGGCTAAAATGTGAAATATAACATCATACTGATGCCAGAAATTTATGTGTGTTAATACTACAATTTGAATGCAATTTACAAAGAAAAACAAGCCCAAATCATTATTACATTGTATTGCCTCAATAGAGTCCTTTAATATGGAGTATTAGCTAACACAAGGTCCTGACGTTCTATTTGCATTTTTGTAGATACCTCAGTTGGCAGTGCACACAAGTACATAAAATTTATAAATCTTATTTAGGAAAGGTAGGCTGCCAATTATTTTAAAATGGAACACTAAAATCATGTACTTAAGTTAAAGTAGAGAAACCCAAGGTAAAATATTATTCCAGTAAAAGTAGACGTTCCTCCCAAAAGTATTTGCCTTCAAATGTACCCAAGTATCGAAAGAAAAAGTACTTAAAGATTAATTATGTCCCGTTATCATTTTTGTAACAAGACACTTACTTCATTAACTCATTTTAGGTGAAAATACTCCAGTGACACTCAATCAATCTAAATCAATCTTTTAACAGAATGTCATTAATTAGACTGATGCTGATGTCTATTACAATTATCATATAATTTAGCACAAAACACTTGAGGGCAAACAATTTCCATTATGTAGAACTGAGTGGCTCTGAAATAACATTTGTGGAAACAAGCAAAAGTTTCAGTTTAAGATTTATTTGCAACTAAAAACTTGCTTTAAATCACAGGTTTACAAATGAGTTTTCCTTTACTATATTGCATCTGTAGGTCTCTGATCATAAACAAATTTATTATAAAATGAAAGTGTTCATATAAATTCAGAAAAAAGACTCATGCCAGTCACTTTTGTTTTGACATTGCGTTTTTTTTATACACACATAAGCTAAAAGGAATGACAGATTTTGCATAATGTAGTGGAGTAAAAAGTCACCCAAAATGGAAGTACTTCAGTAATGTACAAATATGCAAAAACTACTTAAGTGCAGTAACGAATTACATTTACTTAGTTAATGTCCACCACGGCAGATAATCAATCAATTAAAACATGCCTGAATTAGACATCCCTGCATCCTTTCTTGTGGAAGAGGATGAAAGCCTACCTGCATAACACTCAGAGTCTCAGCTTGCTGCATCTTGCTGAGAATGGCACGTAATACTTGGTCCAGCTGCTCCCCCAGCTGTGTGCCTGCACGGGCTATCAGGGTGGAAACCAGGCGGCCCACGAAGGCTGCAGTGAACTCAGACGTGCGGGGGTCCAGAAGCTGACTGACGACCTGCATGACATACCACAGGCCACTATGTCCCTGCTCGTCCTGCCACCGGCCCACCTGTTCCAGAGCCACTGAGACATAGGCCCGCAAACACTCGCCACCGTTCTACAAATTTGATACCAAAAAGTCTGGATGCAGGATTTTGTCATGTCATTGAACCACTGTCAGTCTTACCTACCATTATTACCATTTGCATTGCTACCTGGAACAACAACTACCACTACCCATGTAGGGAGTTGTTCATTAATGTTTATTAACAGCTACTCACCTGCATTGTTGTGTTGTCATCAGTGCGAAGGGTGCACTGGGCCACGGCAGGGAAAGCCTGGCACACAAGTATCTCAGACAGAGGAGGTTTAGTGTTCCGAACAACTGTTGTCAGGATATCAATAGCTGTCTGTTCACAGAGTACAATAGTTAGTGATGAGTGTTATGACAAAGTTTAGTAGAAGATGAAGTCTAAGCCAAAGAAGAAATCCTTACAGCACAAAGGCCTGAAGGAATCTTATCAGGCGGCGCCTGCATGATGCTGACAAGCGTAGGGATGAGGCGCATCTGCATAGGGCCCTGGCAGGCCTCAATCTGAGCCAGCTCCTTAAAGATGTCCTGGGCTAAGGACGCCACCACAGGATCTAATGAAATGAAGAAAGGACAACGCATAAGAAATCCCAAAAAATTTAACTTCATGGAACACAAATTACATAAGTGAACAACAAAAAAAGGGTAGGCTGTACCATTGCTGTATTTAAGGAAGATGGCAATGGTGAGAGGGCAGATCTTGTTCTCTGCACTAGTGGTAAAAGCTTGATCCACTGTACACACAATGCAAAGGGTCTCCATGACTAAGGTGAGGACTTCTGAACTGAACTGTGCAGCCAACTGTACCAGCCCCTCCAAGATACTAGGCAGGTAGGGCTGCAGGACGTGGGTGCTCTCCGACAACTTCAATTGATCACAGTACCTGGTACACATATATATGAGAAACTCAGTAACTCAAGCTGTTATAAACATACGTTAAATTAACAATTGCACCTCCCAAAATGTTAGTTGGAGCATTCAATGCATTTGGGGCACCTACCACAGGAAAATAGTGTCACTAACCTTACAACATTAACTCGGTGCTGTACTAAACATGCATTGGGACTATGTGATATGGCTGATAACTGGGTTGTTTGTAACGGTGCATTTAATTATTTGACAATGTTTAGTGTTGACTTTGTCTTTGCTTTTCCATTACATTCCTAGTCCACACAAATTAATTCTGCATGTTTTTGTTGCTTATGTCCAAAAGTATCCAGTCCTTCTAATTAGTAAATTCAGCAGCACAAGTGCTTAAGGTCACTACACCCAATGAGTCAGCTAGTGGGGTATAAAGCTACTCAGCATTAGGCTATGAGGTGTGGAGCAGTGGGACTGCGTTCTCTGGAACTCAAACACCATCAAAAACTTTTAGGATGAGTTGAAGTGGCCTTTGTGATCCAAAACTACTCATTCAACATCACTTCTATCCTAACTAATGCTCTTGTGGCTGAATGCAATCAAATCCCCACAGTGATGTTTCAACCACTACTATAAAGCCTTCCACTCTTGAGACTGCATTCTTGAGACTACTTAAGTGTCAAAAAAACAACTTAAATAAGCAGTGTAGCCAAGAATTTAATCCCAGGTCAGAGAAACCCACCCACAGTGTACTTTTAGATATAGCCATCGCATTGTTGCATTTGCAACAAACTGGGCCAGATGTATATACAAAAACAGGGTGCATGGCAGAGTGTGCCTTGATGCAACTGCTTGTAAACAAGCTCAAGACAAAAGATAAACTGAAAGTTCAAAGATGACATGGGTGTTAAACAAAACAAACAAACAAACAAACAAATAAATAAAAGTTCTTACACCCAAACATTCTACAGGGGTGTAATCCTACACCAGCTACAAAAACACAGTTTACTCAACATAGAGTCAAAATATGCAATGATGTGGCTACAATATGCAAAGCTCTTCTAAGTGTTATGACAGTTCTCTACAGCAACGGTAGCACTGAGTCACCAACATTTACAAACTTTACAAAGTTAGCTTTGAATAAATCATTACTGATTACTGCCTTTATAGTTCACTGAAATACTAATGGTTACATACTACAGTCATTTAGTTCTGCATATAGTTGCACTACAAGGATTGTACCATTGCCATAGTTAACTTCAACAGCAATTAGAGCCACTGTTAGACACATTTCTGGATTACTGCCTTTGATAAGTGTATGTTTCAAGCTGCTGTGTAACAAGAACGTGTCTGTGAAACCAAAGTAAATTAATGGGAAGAGAGCATAGTTTGGATGTTTGTTTAATGTTCTACTTCATATTGCTTCAGCTCATTTTTCTGGTATAAAACACCGAAATCGTTATCAGTAAAGTGGATTTGACATGAGTAAGGCCACTTTGTCTAGCCAAGTTAAATCTTGGAGATTGAAAGGCTAAAAATGTCTGAGAAAAAAAAAAACAAAAAACAAAAATCTTACCAAATTGCTTGAGCGGAACAAGCACCTGATCTGGAGAGTTTAAATAAACGTTAGTGCTGGTAAATGTTCTTTCAGCCAGTGAGAGTCTCATGCCTCCATCCAAGCTATAACTGCTCTTAGCACTCTGGCTTTAAAAACTGGTTAGAAAAGATTAAGAAAAAAAAGAAGAAAAAAAATCAACGCAAAACCAGTCACTGTGACTTGCTCAAAGCCACGAACAAGCAAACTGGAGTGGAATTTGTCAGCTGTGCTTTCAACATCTCAACCTACTTTTTCACATTTTGCATGGCTGTCCTTAAAATGTATGAATGTCTAAGAGAAGCACATTCTGTGCTCCATGTCCCAAGAACTGCGTTTAGGCTCACATGTCAGTTTTGTACATAACACAAGGGCAGAATGCACCTGAACTGCAACAAGGCTTAGTAAACATTATGCTCCATATGTTAATCTTCTACAGACACTTGACATCAAATTTTATGATACACTAACACCACCTACTCAGCTGGCTAAGCTCTTATGAGTTTTCATATTAAACGTGTTCTTGTGTACATGCAGGAGGTTTTTGAAAACATACTTGGCATCCACAAGGATCTTTTCAAAGCATGTGAATGGGATGCGTTTCCAAAAATACCAGGATATATATGGAAAAGTTGAGACAATGGAGTGGAGACAACAACAACAACAACAACAACAACAACAACAACAACAACTTACCCCCAGATAGCACGCACAGCAGAGATACGGACAGACGGTGGCTGGCTGTCATGTAGACCACTCACTGTTGCTTGCAGAAACTGCTGGATGAGCTCTGGGGACATGGCTGCAGTAAAGCGACTGGCTGCCCACAAAGCCCGGCCCAGCAGGAAGGGAGAGGCAGCTGAAGGAAGGCACAGTGATGTTTGACAACATGGTGTATTCTTTTGCCTACATGCCATAAGCTGGGACATGTATAAAAACAACTTGGCACACAGCAAGGTTAAGGGTGATTTGTTCTTACTTGCTAGATTGAGATCAGAGAGGATGACATTCGCAAGGAAGCCATGCATATCAAACTGCACACGACCATTCTTAACATTCTCTGTGATGATGGTCTTGACTGAGCCCAGAGCCAGCATGCAGGCTTCATGGATTTTCCACCTACACAACAGAAACAAAAGAAAATTCAGTGTGATAACCAACAATATTACTTCCTTTCACCTGTCTGATTCTCATTACATGAAACCTGCACATACATAAAACCCAAAAAGTACTGCTACCGAATAAAAAGCGACTAAAAAGCAGCAGTGCCCAATTAGTGTTTTTCTGTAATGGACCCAAATTTGCATTGCAGAAGTCAAATTATCCAATCCTATTCAAAGCAGCATTATGCGAAAATTTTAAAGTGTACTTCACCTTTACATCACTGTCCTAAATACATTATGAATATGACTCCCTCTACAGCATGTGTGCCACGCAGGCATATGGATACTTGTACTTTCGACTTCTATGTTTGTGTTTAAACAACCAAAATAGCAAATGTAATGTGTCCATTTGTCTGCCTAATGTGCGTGCACATGGATTCTGACATAATTCAGTCGTATTCAGGCATATGCACATGCGAAGAATATCAGAAGTGAAAGAACCATGTCACCTTACAAGGAATAATATTACAGGATTTTACTATAGGAGTTTGCAAACTTTCAAGGCTTATTTGGCATGAGACTAACAAAGACTGACAAAATCTCATGGCAGAACTTTTTTCTTTGGTTAATGATTCAGCTCAATCAAAATCTTTAAGATGTGAAAGATCAGCCAAACGTCTTTAATTCAGGTTTAGGTGTGTTGTGTGTACAATTAAATAGAAAGCACACATTCATCATACGGTATTATGCAAAAAGATCAACTTGCCAACTGGTCCATTTTTGGTCTCTTTAAATTTCCCATTTTGCCTTCTTTCAATTACCCATGTAAGCACAGTAGCAAAAACACACACACTAACTAAACCATCTAAACTGCTTAAAAAAATAACTTTAGATGCTTGTTTAAAAAGTTAAGTTTTCACACAAAAGAAAATCTCTCCATTTACAGTGTAAAAAAAACTCAGTATGTAAAAGGTCCATACATATATTCTCAGTACTTGGAAATGATGGCTGTAGGAAACTGAATTTAAACTTATAATTACCTTTATTATTACTACTACACTTCTTTATTAACTATTTCTAAATGTACCAAGCACTTCAAATAAATTGCACAAATTAACCAGTTAAACAACAGATCTTGCTTTCAGCCCACCAGTGCTCACTGCCAGCATTCTTGGCCTGCTCTGCCTCCTGGAGGTGCCTTGTTGCAGCTGCTGCTAAAGCTGCAGCACTCTCGTTCTGGAACTCTGCTGCCACCACCTGATAAACACCAGTTGATGTTAATAAACATGAGGTACAAGCTTAATTGAAAGGTTGAATCAAATTTTAATTCTAACCCATTATACAGTTTATTATAAATAAATATATACAAGTTGCCCCCTCAATTATGCACCTAATGTCTTACTGATTGGTAACTACCTGCTTTCAGTCAGTAATTTAGATAACATTTTTGGTCAGATTAATCCACACCTCTGACACCTTTACCTGAGATCTTAAAAAGTGACCTTAAAGTTTTTACCAGCAATAAATCTTGGGCAGATATTCGAACAGAATAAGAAAAGGTGTCATCATCTTCATCCTCAACAAACTGCTGAGGATTGGCAGTCCAAACTTTGATCTATATGGCAAGACAATATTCTAGGATTAGACAATAAAACAACAAAAAAGCACAGATGCAAAAACAGACACAGATAAAGAGGAGTAGCCATACCTGATCCTCTGTAATCTGCATGTAGAGAATGATGTAATAAATGAGTTCTGGTAGGGCTTTCCTGACTGTGCTCTTAAACTTGTTGTTATCCAGAAGTGTGTGGACAAATTCAAAGATGCTGAAGACCAGGTTTTCAAAGCCAAGAACCTCCCCTGAGCACACAATCCAAAAAAAAAAAACAGAAGTTAGTGAACACAGCTTTGCGCTAAAAAAAAAAACAAAAAACAAAACAAAAAAAAAAAACCCTGACCTGTCCAATATGAACATTCTGTAGCTGATACTGATACCAATTTTAAAAGTACAAAAATTACAGTATACATTTAGGGGTGGGTGATACAGGGGAAAATTTTACTATGACAACTGACATTTTCATGATAAATATTTTAACAAAATGCTGTGTACAGTGACTAGGGCAAATGTTTCACATACTGTGCTGCACTGAATCTAATTAAAGAGGACTAATTTTGCTGTCTTTATAACTAAACATGCAGTTGTCAGTGTTCTACAAGTGCTAACCATTTCCCTGACATGTTCAGAAAAGCACATTATTCATCACAATAACAAATTTTTCACCATTAGTGCTAAAGTATCATCACACTGTCCACCTCATTAAACAATAAAAGTCGCTGGTACATATTACTTTATAATTACACTTACATACATTAGTGGTGCATTAATACCATGTGTGTTCAGTTTTTCCGTACTTGCAGATACCAGTGCCATACTAAGTAACCTTCTTAGAATTTAGTAGTTAGTGTAAATGAGTGCAATGTACTTTAATTTAAACTGTTAAAATCTGATTGTATGACCTACATTAACTGGCTAGGCAACATTTATTACCTTGAATTAAGTAACATTGCAGTGGAGAAGAGTGGGTTTTGTTGCATGTCAAGGCAACAAAGTGTACAGCTGTACGTAAAGTACATTTTATATTTTGATCCCATGTGCTTCATCTGTCTCTTTCAACAATAGTCTCTGTATAACAGCAACAGAAGGAACCATATCCAAGGCTAACGCAGTGCTCACTTGTGGAGTTTGACATCTTGATGGAATCTTTTGTTTGGTTGGTTAGTTGTAGTTGTGATGTCCTCTAAAGCCAGGCATACCCTGTGCGATTTCATGAATCTTGTTCTTTATCTATGGACAATTATCAATAAAGTTGTCTCATTCAAAATAATAAGCCACACATCTGAGTACTAAGCAAAAATACTGAGAAAACACCTTTGCTAACTTGCGCCACACTGTGCACTGAAAATATAAGCAGGCATTAACACCTCATAATTCTATTCAGTCAAAGTAAAGTTGCCATAGACAGACTAGCAAAATGTAGATTTATTTGAGCCTCCATTTTGCTAGCCTGTCTCTCTACTTGGCTGTGTCTGGCTGTGTGAAAAACGAGAAAAGAGAAAAAAAAAAAAAAAACCCCCAGCATGCATGGCAGGAATTTAAAGCGACCAACAACTTTGTGTCCGACCACCAAGGCATCAGAAAAACACTCCGATTTGATGGCACTGAAACAGATCAACTTTTCTCCCATTTGCTCACTTAATTTCTCCTGCTCCTTTCCTCTTCTTGACTCCTCCAAAATCATAAATTTCTGGATGCAGTCAATCTTTTATAACATACATATTTAAAAGAAAATTTTTCATTACTTGCCTTTACAATTTTCCCCCCCATGGTAGGATGTGTTAATCTCATGCTTAAAGAAGCCTTTTGCTCTTGGCTCCACCAAGTGGCACAGGCATTTAAAAAGCAGGCTTATTTTTCAGATATTAAAAGAATACTTCAGTGTTTTTAAACATAATTCCTGACCCTAAGGTAATACCTTTACAGACATATATGGAAATGCAGGTCTTCAATATAGATGACTGAGGTTGATCTTGGATAGATCTTGTTTTTGGCAAAATGTATTATATAAAAAAAAAAGAAAAAAGAAAGACATATCCACATACCATCAGAGTCAACTGGATCATCCACTTCTTCTGTGTAGTTGACTTCTGTTCTCACGTAAGTAAGCAGAGCTAAGAAAATTATGCAATGGCATAAAATGCTAATAATATATGCATAATTATATAATATGATAAAATGCATAATCATATAGTATCAGCAGCCATATACAAATACTGTATATGAAAACAAGAACACCTAATTAAATAAGATGACAATCATGAAAGGATATAAAGAAGCACTTTCTGTCAGTGTATTCCAAACAATGGGAAGAATTTGTTGCATGGAGGACACCATAGATTTGGGGAAGTTTTTGACTAGCGCAGTCACAGCCTGTTATGAGGAAGGAAGCATTCTACAATGATGTATCCACACTAGGGCTGCCATGATTCTGATCAAATGCTATATATATATATATATATATATATATATATATATATATATATATATATATATATATATATATATATATATATATATATATATATACACATACACACACACACACACACACACACACACACATAAAAAAAATAAAGGGAACACTCAAATAACACATCCTAGATCTGAATGAATGAAATATTCTCATTGAACACTTTGTTCTGTACAAAGTTTGATGTTCTGACAACAAAATCACACAAAAATCAATGGAAATCAAATTTATTAACCAATGGAGGCCTGGATTTGGAGTCACACACAAAATTAAAGTGGAAAAACACACAACAGGCTGATCCAACTTTGATGTAATGTCCTTAAAACAAGTCAAAATGAGGCTCAGTATTGTGTGTGGCCTCCACGTGCCTGTATGACCTCCCTACAACGCCTGGGCATGCTCCTGATGAGGTGGTGGGTGGTCTCCTGAGGGATCTCCTCCCAGACCTGGACTAAAGCATCCGTCAACTCCTGGACAGTCTGTGGTGCAACATGGCGTTGGTGGATGGAGCGAGACATGATGTCCCAGATGTGCTCAATCGGATTCAGGTCTGGGGAACGGGCGGGCCAGTCCATAGCTTCAATGCCTTCATCTTGCAGGAACTGCTGACACACTCCAGCCACATGAGGTCTAGCATTGTCCTGCATTAGGAGGAACCCAGGGCCAACCGCACCAGCATATGGTCTCACAAGGGGTCTGAGGATCTCATCCCGGTGCCTAACGGCAGTCAGGCTACCTCTGGCGAGCACATGCAGGGCTGTGCGGCCCTCCAAAGAAATGCCACCCCACACCATTACTGACCCACTGCCAAACCGGTCATGCTGAAGGATGTTGCAGGCAGCAGATTGCTCTCCACAGCGTCTCCAGACTCTGTCACGTCTGTCGCATGTGCTCAGTGGGAACCTGCTTTCATCTGTGAAGAGCACAGGGCGCCAGTGGCGAATTTGCCGATCCTGGTGTTCTCTGGCAAATGCCAAGCGTCCTGCACGGTGTTGGGGTGTGAGCACAACCCCCATCTGTGGACGTCCGGTCCTCATATCAACCTCATGGAGTCAGTTTCTAACCGTTTGTGCAGACACATGCACACTTGTGGCCTGCTGGAGGTCATTTTGCAGGGCTCTGGCAGTGCTCCTCCTGTTCCTGCTTTCACAAATGCGGAGGTAGCGGTCCTACTGCTGGGTTGTTGCCCTCCTACGGCCTCCTCCACGTATCCTGGTGTACTGGCCTGTCTCCTGGTAGCGCCTCTAGCCTCTGGACACTACGCTGACAGACAAGGCAAACCTTCTTGCCCCAGCTCGCATTGATGTGCCATCCTGGATGAGCTGCACTACCTGAGCCACTTGTGTGGGTTGTAGAGTCCGTCTCATGCTACCACGAGTGTAAAAGCACCACCAACATTCAAAAATTCTCTGTGCTGTGATTCCCATTTTTGTAAAGCTGCTTTGTGACAACATCAGTTGTAAAAAGCGCTATATAAATAAATTTGATTTGATTTGAAAAGTAACCAAAACATCAGCCAGAAAGCATAGGTACTGAGAAGTGGTCTGTGGCCCCCACCTGCAGAACCACTCCTTTATTGGGTGTGTCTTGCTAATTGCCAATAATTTCCACCTGTTGTCTATTCCATTTGCACAACAGCATGTGAAATTCATTGTCAATCAGTGTTGCTTCCTAAGGGGACAGTTTGATTTCACAGAAGTTTGATTTACTTGGAGTTGTATTGTGTTGTTTAAGTGTTCCCTTTATTTTTTTTGAGCAGTGTACACACACACACACACACACACACACACACACACACACACACCTCAAACAACAAAAGATTAGTAGACTATCTGCATGATGACAATGCAATTCCTCTATAGGTCTCACAGCCTGATGATGTGTCTCTCTCTCTCTCACACACATTTAAATGCACGTTTGCCACAGAGACCTTTTTAAAAAAAGCTTCCTAGTTTATCTACTTCCAGTTAAGCATTTTTAAGATTTGTGGCAGGTTTTAAGTTTACTTTATCGGTTTGGCCTTCTATACAACCCCATTTCCAAAGAAGTGCTAAACAAAATGCAAACAAAAACAGAATGCAATGATATGTAAATCATTAAAACCTTTATGCAACTGAAAACGGTACAAAGACAACACATTTTGAATTTGATTACTGCAAAAATAAATAAAGACGGGGAAAGGTTCACCACTCTGTAATCTCTATGCAAGGGACAAGGCCAAAAACCAATAATGCCTGGCTGTGATCTTCGGGCCCTCAGGCAACACTGCACTAAAAACAGACATGATTATGCAGTGAAAAGATCACTTTAAAGGCACTTTGTAGCTCATGCGATTGCTTTCTCTGGGCCTATGCACATTTAATTTTCCACCCACACAAACACAAACACACACACACACACACACACTTTTTATGTCATCGCACTCTATTTTTATTTACAATTTGCACAGGATCCACCTTTTTGGGAGACAGGAATGTAAAAAAGTTTGATTATCTGATTGTCAAAATCAGTATAAGAATTGCTTACTAATTTAATCAGAAGGGATGGATCTAACTCACATGACAAAACAGTTGCTTACCTTGAGGACCTCCATCTTGAGGCCACTATCTGAAGTGGGTCCATCAGGCATCTGCAAGGCCTGTACAAACGCCTCAGTGAATTGCTGGACCACAGGAAAAATCAGAGCTTTGGCAGCACCCTGGGGAAAAAAAAGAAAAATAATGTTTTATATTACATCTAAAACCAATCACTGCAGCTACTTTTTTGCTAACCCCTCTTCTTCTCATCCTCACCTTTTCAAATACCTCAATAGCACAGATAAGGTTGGCACAGGTGGTAAAGATCTCGACTGCTCTGGATCGTGTACGAATACTGTAAACCTGCATTAACACAAAAGGACATTAGTGCACTTCTCCAGAACACTCATTAGCAAGCCATTAATCAAACTCTAGAGAGTACACACCACACCAGTGAGAGGGTACACAGTGGTCTCCAAAACAAGTTAAATAAAAACTTATAAATATAATAAAAATATAATACCTCTGCCATGGTGAAGATTTTGTACATCTCTGGCAAAATGACAGGCGCAACCAGGGGCATCTGTGTGTCTGTCACTTCTCGGGTAAACTCTACAGAGCAGATGTTTGGTTTACACTTACAATTTGTGCCATTAGTGTGCGATACACATGTACTTAGTCTAAACAGCAATCTACATTGTAAAACCTTAGGAGTGGTTAAAATTGGAATAAATGGAACAGGGTGCTTGAATGAAAGCAGAAGTACTATGACAGAACAGGCATATATAGCCAGGTATTTGGCCAAGTATTTGGACAGTGACAATTTTTGCAATTTGGTCTCTGTACACCACAGCAACAGATTAGAAATGCAGCAGTCATGATGTGATTGAAGTATAGAGTTTCCGTTTTAACTTAAGAGCTCTAATAAAAATATTACATAAACCATTTAGGAGTTACAACCATTTTTTTAAGCTCAAAAGTACTTGGACAGTTGACAGGTGTGTCCTGTTCCTTAATTATTTCATTACAAATTCAAGAGATACAACATCTAGAATTGATTACAAGCGTTGGAATATGCATTTGGTCGCTGTTCAATATGTGGTCCAAAGAGGTGTGGATGCAAGTGAAGGGGGCCTTGATTAGGGTTAAAAAACTTACAAACAAATTCTACAATCAAGATGAATGTAAATACAGAGGGGTTACCTTAAGATGGCAAATCAATGCCAACACTTGAACAGAAAAGCCAGATTAGACTTTACTACAAATAGTCTTAAAAAAAAAAAAAAAAAAAAAAAAAAAAAGGATGTCCAGTTCCGCAGAAAGATCATTTGGGCAGATTAAACCACGATTAACTAGTCCTGGAATGATGGGAAGGGAAGAGTATGGAAAAGGAAAAGAATAGCCCATGACCCAAAGCACACCACATCATCTGTGAAATATGGTGGAGCCAATGTAATGGCATGAGCATGTATGGCTGCCAAAGGAACTACTCACTGCTGTTTATTGATTTTGTGACTGCTAATAATAGCAGCAGAATGAATTCTGAAGTGTATACAGCTATACTTTCTGCTCAGATTGAGTCGAATGCCACAAAACCGATGTCACTTACCATTAGGTCACCCATCTGTACTCGCAGTACAGATGGGTGACCTAAAACATACCACAAGAACAACCCAAGAGCTTCCTGATGCAAAGAAATGCAATCATCTCAACCTAATTGAGCATGCTTTTCATATACTAAAAGACAAAACCAAAGACAGATAAACCCAGTAACAAGCAGCAACTTAATGCTGCTGCTGTAAAGGCCCAGAAAAGCATCTCAAGGGAAGAAACTCAGCATTTGTCCATGGGTTCCTACTTTCAAACAGTCATTGCTTGCAAAGGACCTGAATGCAAGTATTAAAATAATCCTTGTATTTATAATTATGCTAGATGGTCCAATTACTTTTGAGAATGTAAATATGGCAAGACTATGTAAAAAGGGCAGTAATTCCTAAATTGTTACTGCAATATTTTTGTGAAACCATTTGAATTACAAATGAAAGTGCACACTTCAATCACATCCTGACTGCTTCATTTCAAATCCACTGTGGTGGTGTACAGTGGTAAAAATTAAAAAAAAAAATGTCACTGTCCAAATTCTTGTAGACTTGACTGCATGACAGCCAATCACAGTCAATCTTACATCAAGTAGAAACTTTAATCTTGTTCTTTTATTGCCATATGCCAATACTTAACATGACATTACAGTCCTGAAATCCTTTCTCATGGCATTTATCGCATCTGAACACAATGTATTGACAATTCTGTAGCCACAAGGTAAAGAGAACATTCAGGTGTTTCAAGTACATAACATCATCTC
Source organism: Pygocentrus nattereri (assembly GCF_015220715.1). Lineage (NCBI taxonomy): Eukaryota > Metazoa > Chordata > Actinopteri > Characiformes > Serrasalmidae > Pygocentrus > Pygocentrus nattereri. Next base: position 19,716,028 of record NC_051231.1, read on the forward strand.
ACTGAATGCTTTTAGTCTTTCAACAAAATGTCAGGGAAAGAAAAAATAATAATTTCAAAATTACTACTTTGTTTAAGCAAAGGTATCTCTGTGGAAGCGTTTGAGGGTCTTCTTTGCAGCACTGCTTTAATGCAGATATATACTGTTATTGGATTCAAGACAGGATTTTGACAAGGCCACTCCAAAACAATAATTGTTTCTTTTCTACCAATACCATGTTTGCATGTTTGTATGATCTTCCTATTGTGAAATACAGAACTTCACAGCAGATATAAAGTGACATCTGCTGTCCAAAACTTTCACTTTTAATGGGTATGTCCCAAAAAATAAATAAATAATAATTTTAAAAAATAATAATAAAAAACTTTAGACCAAAAGTCTTAGTGACTTCAGATGGTTCTTTTTTTTGCCAACGTTTCTCTGGGTTAGCAGCATTTTCTGCCTTGTTGCATCTCCATGAATGTCACTGTTGGTCGGTCTTCTTACTATGGAGTTATGAACACTGACCTTAGCTGAGGCTAGAAAGATCAGCAGTTCTTTGGTTGTTCTCCTGAAACCTTAGGTGACTTTCTGAATGATTTGCCTCTGTGCCCTTTGGGAAATATTTGCAGGTCAGCAATTCCTTTGGATGTTTCACCAGTGATCTTACGTTTCATAATTTGTATGCAACGGTTCTCATTATATTATCACTACCTCTGATGGTTTTGTAACCCTTTCCAGAGTGAAGTTTTTCAAAACCTTTTCCCTCATTTTTTTTTTTTTTTAATCATGGCTTAGTGTGCTTGTAAAAACTTTGTGGTGACCACATCACTCTGATAAAAAACTTCAACATGAGTGCAGTTGCAAGGTGGTGTGTTTAAAAAGTTTCTCTTTATCTAACATTTTGTTTACTGATTAAAAGCAATCACTGTGGAAATATGCAGTCATAAATAAACACAACACCCTTTTCCCAGCACCGTAAAATGGTTATTGTGCAGATAGCCACACCTGCACAAACTCAGAGGGGTCAGTACCTGTGAGGACTCTCATGGCGCCATGTACAGCATTGACGTCTCCACTGACTAGCATGTCCATAAGAAGTGTGAAGAGCTGGGGCCAGGCCTCAGGCCAGTCCCAGTGAGCGATGGCTGACACTGCATAGGCCACACTGGAACGCACCTTACTGATGGCTTCCCGCAAGCCACCTGGCAGAAGCTCACGGATTGCTGCTTTGGCCTAGACCACAAGAAATGTGAAGAGATGTTGACAAAATAAATGCAGGCTATGAAAAGCACACAAGAACAACAACAATGTATAATTAAGGCTGGCACTGTCAATTATTCTAGAAACTGAGCAACATACGAAATATTATGATGATTAATCCAGCTGTTTCTTCTTCTTCAAAAAAAAAAAAAGTCAATTGAATCATTTTAATTTAATTTTAAAAATTGATTGAATTAATCCAAGATTGACTGATTAAAAAATTGACTAATAATAATAATAATAATTAAAAAAAAAAAAAGACAAAAAAAATGCATAACAGGTGTATCTACTGGACTCTCACTTTGAGAGCCCAGAATGAGAATTAAAAACCATCACTATACAAACTGCCAACTGAGGCATATCACTGGCGATTCACTGTCAAAGACTGTATTTACCAGAATACTTTTGACAGCCCTACTTGCAATGCACTACTCTACTGAAGTTCAACCAAATAAGTAACCACCACCTCACCCTTTCAGTAGTTTCTGGTGGCCTGAACTTCTCTGACTGGGCACACCAGTGGGTTTCAACATACTGCTTCAGAACGACAGAAGCAAGCTGCATTGGATAAAAGCAGACATAAATGGATCAAGAAATCAATACTATGCATTACAACTCTTTAGAGATAAATTTCTGAAATATTAATGTCCCTTCACCTGGCGTATAGCAAGTGCTCCCTGGGGGTCAACAGTGAGCTCAGCAAGGTGAACTCCAAACTCTGTGGTGGAAATGTAAAGGAAATGTAAGTGTTTCCACTTTAACCAATGAATGCACAGTTACATCTAACTTACTGAAGGCTCTGTTTTAACAGTAAAACAATCAAGAGAATCAGTCAAATGTTAGACTTTATCAGTGGACAACTTCATGAAAATGTTGGCCTCATGTTGGATTTTTTGGAATAAATGCATATATTCACTACAGGTGCATTATTTACAAGCCTTTCCTGGCTTCTGTAAAAGTATGTCTAAAATATGTTCAGAGTTCATCAGAGGTGCCATGTCTCTCTGTGCCAGGATTTAGCTCAAAGAGACACTGGAGGCTGGGACACAATGTTACTGCTGACACCCAGCACACAACAGCTTCCTCAGTGTGATGCAGAGGCCAGTTAGGACTCACTACAGCAAATTCCATCATCTGCAAAATCAGCCTCATTATATGGTGAATCAGATATAAATGTATGCATCCATTATACATAAGCTAGTAACATAATTAGCATTAATGCAATAGAGCTACATTCTTCAGCAATAAAATATAAAAGATAGACATTGGTAAAGTAATAAAAAAAAAAAAGTAAGGTTTTTCAATTTTCTTCAATTTTTGATCCAATTCTAAATATTTTTTTCCTAATAAAAGTGTGTCAATTCTACAGTTAGCTCAGTATAGCTGCCCACCTAAACATTCGGCCTCTCTGATGTGATAACACAGTACAGTACTACGGTAAATACATAAGTAACAGTTTGAAGCTTTAAAACCTTTTCAAGACAAAATCTCTGCTGATACAAACATCTGCGAACATCCCCAGTACTATTGGCTCTCATAAGTACATTAGTAAACAGTGGACAGAACACCTACATTACACTTACTAGATGAGAAAAACGATCTTTAACAGAGATACTTTTTGTATTCACGCCAAAACTTTTGGTTTATCAAAGCCTCCATTTTAACAGGGAAAACGCTCAAAGAGAATCAAATATTAGACTTTTAACAGAGAACGACTTTGTGATAATTTTGTCTTCATGTTAGATTTTTTGCTACTTTCAGTATTAAAGTATATTTTATTGCAGGGCAGACATTAAGCATGCACAGGTGTAAATCATTAATTTCATAATCACTTGCGCAGAATGACAAATGGCTCCCTATGTAGTGCAATATGTAGGACTTAAAATAATGACTGGCACCAAAACAATTCTCTATAGGTACTACACAATTATTGTGTAAAAGTCCAAGTTTCATAACTCACATAGTTCACTTTACACAGGGCAAAAAGGAGCCATTTGGGACAGAGCTACACACAGCAAACACACAACATTGTCTACTTTCTTACAAGGTTTTGCTGTTCACGTTGTATGAACAATGTCGTCACAACCTCATTAAGTAACACCGCCCTATGGTATGACCACTACCTATTGGCATCTTGGCAAAAATTCCATGCACAACGCAAGGGAACTACGGAATTCTAGCAGATTGTGACAATATACTGATAACGTTTACACCACGTTGCTACAACTAGAAAGTTGTCAGATAACGGTGTAACAACTTTGAGGCATTGCATTTCAACGTTGTTAGCACGAGATCAAAGGTGGTCTACGTTGTCAAAATGTAAGCGTTTCCACTAAAATGCTTTCCATGCCCTCCATGTAAAGAAAACGCAATGTACAGTAGCTACTAAGCCTCTCGACCACAATGTAACATCACGTCCGGAGTTTAGCGCGCGGGTCTGCAGCTAGACCCTTCCACGTACATTCCTTGTTTGGAACTGCATTTGTTTATTCAGGTTATTTATTTTTTGATACTGTATTGAACCCTTTAACGACTTTATAAACTGAAAGATGATATTGGAAGAGAATTAGTGAAAGAAATTTCTAATAGAGTAACTGCTTCACATACAGTATCGTTGGCATTTGTACAGTACACAGAAACATTGTTAATCGAAATGACACGGAGACAGGAATTGATACCTGAACAACCACCAACCACAGACCACCATTCATGTTTAACTCCAGAAACAATTTTCAGATTCAGAGTCTTTGCGGAGCGGAATGTATTAAGAAGATATAAGTGGAGTATTTATTGTTATAGTAACAATTGCAGTACACCTGCACGTCAAATAAAAACTGAACTTCACATCTGGACAGCAGAGGAGCAGCAGGCAACAACAAGGCGGGAAGCACATCCTGTGGGAGCACCAGAAGGTTAACTGCTGTGATGCTTTGAGTGTATCCGCAAGTAAACTAACCTATATAACCTAGCTACTCTAAACCCCCATCTACAGTAGTAAGGTCTGTTGTCGAGTGTATGTTACTTTTCTTACTCTTGCAAAGATAAATTCCACTATACACAGTGGACATTACAAACAAATGTATTTAGCCACTTTGCTACCTAACGCTAGGTGAACTTTGGCAAAAATATTGCTAAGAAATGCGGCTAAAGATAACACATTTACTCCAAAAAAAATGTTAGCTTGTGACCTATCATCTGTTACAGCTAAGACACTTATTTCGTATGCGTTTTTCTTATAAGCACTTGTTTTTTCCAGGATCAGTTTAACCTGAGTAAAATTTATCCCCAACACTGCACATGTGTCACTCGCCGACAGAAGAGTTTGCCAGCCTGTTTTCCCCAAATGCTCCGTGAATTAGAGGGTAGTTGTGAACCGCTAAAGCAGCACCAAGTGTTACGCCAATAAAACAACGTCTAACACCTCGAAAAATGCAGGTACTTAGTTTTTGTCACGTAGGCCAGCGCCTCTGAGGTTCACATGGTGACATGCACTTCGCTAAGCAGCAGTGTAAACGGAGCTAACCGGGCGGGCTAACATTGACTAGCCACCACTAAAGCGCTTACCTTCTGTCACTTCTAACACCTTAATTTGTTCCTCCGCAGCGGCACGCACTTCTTGAACCGGCGAAAGAATGGCAGTAAGTGTCTCAATTAAAGCCTCCTTTAACCCTTGCTGAACTGGACCCGCGGGTGAAACCGCGCCGGGTGCTGAAGCACTCATGCCCGCCATATTTTCACCAGCCTTGCCGAAGCTATGGTGGCAGAACCACGGTGTAGCGACACCACTGCACCGGAACGCTGCGCGCCAAAGCACGAAAGAGGAGGGGCTTTACGCTCATGAACCGTTTCCACTCTTTTCAGCCTTTAGTAGTTTGACGCCTCAGCTCCATCTTCAGGAAGGGAGGTAGAATAACAAAAAACGAGACATCAGCGCTGCCGCCATAATTTATATCTTGTGATATTACAACACCTTGTCAATCTTATCCAAAGCAGTTCAAACACAACAAATAAGTAGGATGGAAGTAGAACAAGGGGGCGATACCAAGAACCACTGCCAATATTCTGATACTCCCTTTAAGAACCTGAAGATACACGTGAAAATTAGAAATCATTGGGATTTTTATAGAAAAAGAGTAAATGACATCACCAATGCATAAATGAAACATTTTTGTATTGTATTGTATTGTTCTAAAACAAGCTGCCCCGTAATCTCCGTTTTGTGAGGTGACACTTCATATGATCTACCTGAGGCAGAGTGAGAAAGCAGAAGGAAAAGCAGTTCCTACACACACACAAATACTTTTTAAACATTTTCTGTATCAAACACAAGTTACAGATATTCAACATACACTGTACACACTGTCAAAAAATAGTTGCACACAAGGAAGTGTCAGACCGCAATGCTATTCAGAATGAAGGTAAAGGGTAGCAGGAACAATAAATGATTAAAAATCGAGACTAATGTGGGCAATATTTATTAAGCTACACCTAGAGAAGTAATGTCTTTCAGTATAGCGTCGGGCCGCCATGTTCGCTACCGCAACATGGTAGACGTTCCTAATGGTGTCCTACGATAATCCATCCCATGCAATAACATCCGACACATTTTGAATCGGGAACAGGTCTCGCAATGAGGCTGGCTATGGCATAGTATCTGGGTCTTCAAGGTGAGCTCTCCAGACGACAGCAGCATACGGACGAGCGTTGTCCTATTGAAACAGCACACCGGACAGAACATGTAGGGCCACTGTTTGCAGGATCTCTTTAACGTAATGTTAAGCTGTCAAAGTGACTGTAATGAAAACCAAAGTGATGTGGCATTCTACGAACTTGCTCCCCACATCATGACACTAGGCCCTCTGGACAGGTGACGCGCGACAACAAACCGTTCGTCTTGGCACTGACCACGGTACCTCCACCCACAAATTCGTTCATCGTCTCCAAGACCAAAGTGGGACTCGTCACTGAAGATGACCCGATGTCATTCTGAGTCACTTCATGACAGTATGGCACGGCACCATTGTAGTCTTGGGCGACACTGACATGGTGTTAAGGACAGTCGTCGTAACGGTCTGCGCGCATGTAATCCTGAATCGTGCAGCCGTCTGCCAGTGGTGCTGGCGATAACATGATGACTCATGGAGGGCATCACTGCTCGCTGAACGCTCACTCCACGTATGTCGGACAGTCCATCTTTTCTCCCTCTACGTGGTTCGTGTAGATCTCCCAGATCCTTATCGTCACTGGTGCGTGCCTTCTATCCACTGCCGCCAAAAGCATGCTATGGTAATATCCACATGACCGGTATGGCGCGCAATACGTCCTGGACGACCTTATATAGTCAGGCAGGTGCAGCGATAAGGCCAGTCTTTGCTTACATCACATGCGCTGCTAAGCGTGAAACATGAATCATTCAGATGCCTCACAATGTCAAGCCTTCCCACCAAGTTTCATTCTTGTCTAGGTGCATGTATTTTTTTGACGATGAGTGCATTTGTAAAGATCAACTCTTAAAAAGAAATGTCAAGACTGGACATATCAATCCACCCTCCCCTAAAAAAATGTGCATTTTCAGAACATTGCCTTGTGGAACTGTCAGTGAGAACAATTCATTTTATTCCACAGCTGAATTAACATTATTAATGATGTTTCTTTTTCTAAGAAACAGCATAAAGTCACAAAGTATAGTTCACACTTCTTCTGTCTGCTACATCACTCAGACGACCTACATCAGGATTCTGTACAACCATCACTAATGCAAGAAGCTACAGATCAGAGCAAATCTCAAGCTACTGAAAATCAGGGCAACCAGCACAGACAATGCTGGGATAAATAAATAACATTATTAGACATATGTACCAAAGCAGGGTTCCAAAAATAAAGTCAGACCTATTTGTTAAGTCCAATTAATACAATTTGGTGGAAAAAAGCCCCAAAGGAAAAAGTCTTCTGATTACTTCACATGTTAGAAGGAAACGTGGCTTCTGAAAAACAATCCAATTTTACATTTGGGAAAGCTGATATCCCTCTGCTGTGTATTCATGGGATGGAGACTCCTGAGGTACATCTCTGTATCATATCTTCTAGACAAGAGAAAGAACGTTTATAAGAGGAAAATGTAAAAATACCAGAAAAAGGTGACAAGAGTCTTAAATGGTTCTGGATAACAGTCCTATCAAGAAGAAAGTAGCACCAGAGCAATAGGGAGGACTGATTGGGACTTTTGAGGACAAGGAAATGGGTCTGGTGCATACTTGGTGCTATAACTCATGTGCAAAACTTAGTCTTTTGACTTTTCAATGCATTTCTGTTTTGGTTCTCATTATATCAAATCATTTAATGAGCAGTTGACGCAGATGTAGTCCTCATTCTCAGCCTGCTCAGCAGACACACCCACACATATCTGGTGGAACCACTGATTACAGCTACCATCACACTGGACCCAGTTAACCTGCAAGAAAAGAGGCGAAAAGGATGTCAGTACCTGGGACAGTCACAGTGCATACACCAAATCGTTTGTGCCATCATGTGCTATTAATTAATACTTAAAGTTAAATGAAAGCATAAGAGAGCAACTAAACAGACCTCGTTGCCCTCTGGCTGCAAACATTGCTTTGCTGAGCACACAGACCAGTCTTCTTCTGAATCCTCTGAACAGGATGGGTCTGAGAGTGAATTAGAAGGGGAGAGGTTTCTTTTTTCTTCACGTCTCCTCTCCTTGTTCATCTTAGGCTTCTTTTTCTTGGGCTTCTTAATCTTGTCCCTGTCCTGTACATCAGGGTTCTCATTCTCAAAACGCCTTTTGTGATTCTTCTCTAGCTTCTCTCTTTCCTTCTGCAACTCCAGGACGGCATCCTAGAATGAAACATTAAAAAATTGTTTTAAAATCAAGTTTAACCTCTTCATCTCAATACTTACATGACCTTATTGACTGTTAGTTATTACAATGTCTATCCAGTAAGGATTCATGTAAGAACACTGTAGTCTAACCTGTCCTTTGCTGTGGGGTGGACTTTTGTGCAATGGGCTCTTGTGGGGTGGGCTCCTGTGGGGTGGGCTCCTGTCCTGAGCAATGTAGTACTGATGGTCATGCTCACTACTCTGGAAGGAGTGGTGAGAGGGGGAGAACCAGCTAAGCAGGCCTTGGTAGAGCTGTTGCAGCTCAGGTAAAGTCACCTGCAGCAGTAGGCCCTCTGCCAGTAGCTCTTCCTGGTCAGGGCTAAGAACTAAGACACAAAATACCCACACCAAACAAACTCAGATACACCAGTGCAATTCAGATTTCCCAAGAGCAGTCATATTAATAAATGAAATTCTCTACTGACCACTGAGAGGAATGCACGGATGAAGCATGTAGAAGGAACCATTACTCCCTTCTAGGGTCAGAGTGGAAGCCATTCCAGAAATAGGTTTTATCTGTAGGTTATTGTAAGGAGAAAAAATGTCTTATGACAACAAGCAGTTCTAAAACACACTCTCCATTTCAACATATGTTCTCATTAACTATGCCTCTTTGATGTGTATAGCACATAGAGCCCCTTTCACACATGCAATTTTCCCTGGAAATTTAACAGTAATTAAACAGAAAGGGGTTAAGTCTGAATGCAAGCTGCAGTCAAAGTCCCATACCAATTTACCTGCACATGACCTAGAACACCTGTTAAATTACCACAATCACTTTGGTGTGACTAGAAGCCAATACCTTACCAAGGAACAAAGACATGCAGATCACAGCCAGTAAAGCTGAAAGTCTCTAAGAAACCTTTTTACAGTTCTACAGTAGCGTATTGTGTACATGATTCTAGAAAGAAGCAGTATTAAACTAAGCTTGCCTCAGTGATCTAATTAACTAGCTCAGCAAACTAACTAGCAAGCAAATAATAAAGTAACGCAGTTATGTATAATATATGGAGTCATATGCTACACAAGGCCTAGTTTGAACATACCTAAAAATTAGTTCGTTTTAATATTAATGGCACAGTATGTTAAAATGTAATTTCTACCTCTGATCAACCAAGACATGTTCGGTATTTAAAACTTTGCTTCTTTAGCTTAGTGCTGGAGCTAAAAGGCTCCATGTTGCAGAAAGATGCAAGTTAATCATCACCTAAAATTATGCATCCAGGTCTTCATAAAATTGATGTGGTTTAAGCCTATTGGCTGATCAGCTACATCTGGGGATGGTGCAGATTTTATTTTTGTTTAACTATTTTTTAAAAGCATGTTGATATATTTTATAGCTCTGACTTGAACAGCTTTGTCAAACATATTTTAGGGGACAGAAAACAATATTACATCTGATTGCAATTCTCTGACACAATCCCTAATCACTCCAAAGGCTCTAACAAACTTCAAATAATCCAACAAACAAAAATGACCTCAAGATGTAGATTTCCTCAAGGGGAAATAGTGCAATACGTCAACTAGAGAATGCTAAAATCAGTACTGAAACACAGATAGTAATTGTGCAAGCTTACTTTCCCACTAAACTGCTGCGTAAAAGGGGAGACCTGTTGCACTCTGTGCTGCCAACGCACTGTCCTCTCGATCAGATAACGCAATGCATCACCCTCTGGTAGACGAACTCGGATACGCTGAAGGGAGGCTAGCAGGGGCAACACTTTGTCCAAGGGCGGCTTCTTGGATCGACTGCAGCGTGGGCATAACCACAGTTGTCCAACCTGCGTTATCTGGAACCCTGGTACGCAGCCACTGTGGTAAGCATCGCGGCAGAGTTCACACTGGAGCATGGGGCCTGCTGGCACCGTATGACACAAACACACTGTGGATGCAGAACTGTTGGGTGTTGGCTGAAACTTTGCCTCATTTGAGGTCCTCAAAACAGACAGGCTCTCCAGCTCCTTCAGACGAACCTCACCAAGAGTGGCCATCTGTTGAGTGGGGGAACACAATTAGATGCGCCTATTAATTCATATACTCCATTATGCATTACATCCACATAATTTACAACACAATAGTACTATACTGGAATATGCTGTATTTATTTTTGTGTTAAGTAGCAGAAAACATACTGCTGAGGCTGTGTCTTTGCTTTCAGAGAGAGCTTTCTCCACATCACTGAGACAATCCAGTTTAACACCTGTTTTTTTGCCAGATGGGGAGACATCTTTCACTCTTTTAGATTTTGATTTTGGACACTCTGTCTCACACTTGGGACACAGAACCTTAACAAGACAAAATTAAAACAATTATTCACATACATGCATACAGATCTCAAAGTCTTTACTGATCAGCAGACAAACATTTACCTCCAGGAGCGACAGAGGGGAGTTCTTCAACAAAAATGTTTTAACTGCACTCTCTTTCCAAGCCTGCACCTCAGACACCAGGCTCTCCAGCCGTGCTAGTGACTCCAGCAGGACTGGGATGCCCTTAGCTTTTGAGACCAGATCAGACAGTGTGGCAAGAACAGGGACACGCCCTCCAAGCTGCAATCACAAATACACACTTAAACAATACTGATACAATAGGTAATATAAAGAAAATATACTATATGCAAATGCTGAAACAGGTGATGGGATACTGACCTGTAAGGCATCTGCCTCCCGTATCCACTCTCTGGCCTTGCTGACAGCATCCTTGAGCTGGAGACAATTAGGCAGGTAAGCATGAATACTGTTTATTTCCAGCAAGGCTGCCTCCAGCATCTCCAGATTATGACGAGGCCTACAGCAGAAAGATATCGAACATTAACACACACACATAAAAAGGGAATCTCATTACTGATGATGCATTCAGCATACATTTGATGACATGCAAATAGGTTCCTCATTTCCACATGTTCAAATTACACAGCATTATATACAGATGTGTTAAGAGGGTGGCATGGTGGAATGGACAGCGACACAGACATACTGGTGGTCACAATACGTTGATCCTGTTAATCTGTCAGGAAGCAGCTTTGCACTCCAAATGCTAACCCAGCACATTTCACCTTGTCAGAGCTGACCAAACTATTCAAGCATTTGTGCATACTGGTAGAGAACAAACTGTTGTTCTTCACCTTTCAACTTGAAGTACACAGAAATAAAAAAATTTGAGGCCCAGCTAATTTACAAGTGAAACCCTGCTTGCAGCATTTGCAAACCTGGTGTGGTCCAATAAGCTTTACAAAGGAGCTTTGCCAAATCTATTTTAGCACTCATATCTTATGACAAAGCCACAAAGACATAAAAAGACTGTGGACCTATCCATGAACAACTGCTATAATTAATGCATGCTACCCCCTTACCTGGCAGTCAGCATGTTATGTGCCTTTTCCTCCCAGTGCTCGCACACAGTAAGCAGTTCCTGCAGCCAGGCCATAGTCCTCTCCACACAGGCATGGGGTGCCAGTCCCACACCCTGGTCAATCAGCCTCCTCATGCAGTCCAGGCTGAGGCTAGCAGGCTGCTCGCTGGCCTGCTGCACAGCCTCCACCCACCGCGCCTGTTCCAGCCTCTGTCTGAGCACGGCCAACTCGGGCAGGTCCACATCCAGACCGGTGCCCTCATCGAGCAAGCCTTGCAGGGCCACAGAGCCAGGCATGTCCTCAGCTAGGAGGTCTGCACTCCGCTGCTGGAATTGCTCAATGCGGCTCAGCAGAGCCTGAGGTGAAGAGAAAAACACACCAACATAGGAAAAACTCAGTCATTGACTTTTCATAAGACATGTCTAGTCTATTTTTCAGACTACTGACAACAGGCAATGCGGTTCAGTACCTTGAGAAAAGGGGCCTGTCTAACTGTGCAGGGCAGGTCATACAGCTGCTGGATAAATGACTTCAACTCTTCAACAGTGAGCTGGTTCTGAGATTTCCCTCCACCAGTGCGATACCTAAACAGAATTCATAGTAATTAGTGATGGAAAGCCCACAACCAGTCCTTATGCTAATACCAGAAAAATGTAGGCTTCCAGCATATGGCCAACTTACTGCTTTGTAATTATTTTATTACTATTTTGAAATGTTTCCCGTCCTGCAGTTTTTCAAGCTAGAACAACAAAACTTTGCAGGATCATAGGACTTATACCTGTCTAGGTTGCTTGCTTATACTAAGTGATCCGACTTGAAAATATATTGTCTTTGAACAATTGTTTTACCCTATTTTTTCCCCCCATCAGAACATTCAAATGTAACTGCCATAAGTGATTTCACAACACACAAACTCACACAGTTACAGCACAATGCACAGCAATAACAGCAAAAACAATGCATTTAAGGTGGAAGTAATTGTAAGGCAGCAATGAATTTAAAGCAGCAGTGGCTTTAAGATGGCAGTGGTTTTAAGGTACAAGTAAATTAAAAGTAGCAGTGGATTTCAGGTATCAGTTAAATAAAGGTGCCAGTGAATTTAAGGTTGCAGTGGATTTACGGTATAAGTACAGTTAAGGTGACAGATTTAGAGTGGCAATTGATTTAAGGTGTCAGTAAATTTAAGGCAGCAATAAATTTAAGGTAAAAGTAAATTAACAGTGGGCGTGAATTTAAAGTGGCAGTGAAATTGAGGTATCAGTAAATTAATGGCTGCGTGGGATGCCTCCATGTAGCGCATCTTTGGCAATGCTGGTGACAGGAGCTGTACAGTAACTGACTGCAGTATGCAATTCTGCACCCACTGACCGCCAAAAAGAATCAAGTCTTTTCTTGATAACACAGCAAGCCACGATGGCAGCGATAGTACTGACCTCAATTAAAATTGAAGGATACACTATAACAAAGGCTGATGTGCTAGCTAGCCACTGCAACAGATTGGACATTGTCTGTATGCAGGAGACCCATTTGGGCCCAATGAGCAAACGGCCAAAGTTACCAGGCATGAAACCGGTAGCTGAAATCCACTATCCAAGGTATGGATCAGCTGTATTGACAAAGCACCAGCTGGATGTCTGTGTCTGAGCTGTTGGTATGAATGTCACTAACATGGAGACTATCACCATCTGCATGCCAGAGATTTCCATTGCCTCTCTGTACAAACCACTTGCCAACTGCTTTGTATGACCCAACCTACCATCTAAATGCAGAAAGAAGTATACTGTTGTGATTGGAGATCTTAACTCTCACCACACAATGTGGGGCTATGACTACTGACCTAGTGAAATAGTCCTTGAACAGTGGACGCTGGAAAAGACCTGTGTTTCACCAGTCAGAGACTAGCACATCTGAGCAAGAAAGCACTGCTACAACTGCTCCCCCAAAATCACAACACCGTCCAATCTCAATCACTATAAAGCCTGCAGCCACAAAGACATAAAAATGTCATGCATGTCAAAAAGACATGCATGTCAAAGTCTGAAGTCCCCTTTAGAACTGCTTTAACCTTAAAAAGGCCAAATGGGACTACTATAGAGAGGGAATGGAAAATACTCTTCTGGACATTGAACCCTCACCTGACAACTATGCCAAATTTGTCCAGGATGTAAAGAAGACAGCACATGCTCACATCCCTTGTGGATGCCGGAAACACACCACTCACGAATTAGGAGAAGCACTCAGAACTACTGGGAAAGGAGAGGCAGAGAACCTGGCAAGACCTCACCAACACCAATATGTCTCAGAACAGCAAAAAAGCCTGGGCCACCATCCACAATGTAACTGGAAATAGGATCACACCAACCATATCACAAAGAACCAGGTTGGGAATCAACTGGTAGCCAATGAGAAACAAATATGCAGGCGCAGGGCTAAAGGATACCATCAATCATATCATCAAACTATACAATCATTCCAGGAAACCAACAGAACATGTCTTTACTAACCTATAACTATACTAACAAAGTTTCACTATGGAAAAGTTTGAAGCAGGACTTGGCATGGTGAAGCTTGGCAGAGCAGCAAGTCCTGACAACATAATGACTGCGATGATAACTCACCTAGGCCCTATCACCAAACTATGGCTCATATATATATATATATATATATATATATATATATATATATATATATATATATATATATATATATATATATATATATATAAAATAGGTCTGACATTTGCCTTCAGACCCAGTATATTCCAGCTCACTGAAGGAACACCATCATCGCCCTGCTAAAACCAGGGAAAAACCCCAACCTCCAAAAAAACCTACCGGCCCATCTCCCTACTATGCATCACCTACAAGCTGTTCCAGAGTCTGCTCCTTACACGTCCTCACAGATAGATGCCCACCTACGATGACCAGGCTTTCTTTAGACCCCGAAAGTCATGCACAGCACAAGTGCTGAATCTAACCCAATACATTGAAGACATATCAAAAGAAGCTGGTAGCAGCTTTCACTTTTGCTGACTTGCCAGCAGCCTATGACACTGTTCAACATATGCTGCTATACGACACAAACTATACATGACAGGTGATGCTAAACTATGCGGTGTAATCAGAAGCCTCTGGATGTTTTACGTAACACTCAAAAACAAGGAAGGCAGATGGTTCCACCAGACTAATGGGATGTCACAGGGTAGTGTCTTGGCACCTCTCCTGTTCAATGTGTACACCAACGTCCAGCCCCTACCGGAAGGATGCAGAAAATTCATCTATGTGGACGACCTAGCCCTGGCAACACAGCAACTAGTTACCTTACACCGTACCCTGTCTCTATGCTCTCTCGGGCATTTCTCCCCCTTACATCCGGAGAGCAATTACCACCCAACCTGAGTGGACAAAGCAAGCCAATAACATCCTGCACCTACTCCATGTGCACTCCGTTGCCCATAAATGACTTCGCTCCAGGAGCAGTTTCTTGAACACCACAGATGCACTGGAGTCCCTGCAGCCCAGCCAATGCCAGGGTTAAAGAATGGCTTAAACATTGGAACAGCCTAGGCAGTCAGACAGCCCAATGGATGGAGAGAGGGATCACTCCAAATGATCACCTTGCCTCCAGCCATGACCAACCCTGGACTGCCTGGAAAACCCTCAACCACCTGCAAGTCAGTGAGGGATGCTGAAAGGCATCCCTGAACAAATGGAATATAACATCTGACTCATGCGTGTGCAGCAAACTCCAAACCATGGAACACCTCATGAGATGCAGTTTTGCTCCACAATGCACTTAAGCCTGTGTTAACTACTGGAAGGACATGATATAGATGACAGCTGGACATGAAGAAGAATTGATGGCTGCAGTGACTAAGGTGTCTGTGGATTTCAGGCATCATTAACTTTAAGATGGCAGTGGTTTAAGGTACCACTGAATTTAAGGTAGCAGTGTATTTGAGGAAGCAGTATTTAAGACAGCAGTGAATTAAGGCAAGAGCGAATTTAAGGTAACACTGTGTTTAATAACAGTGACCACCTAGCAACACTTTAGCAACAACCTGTGAAACCATAGCAACCTCCTAACATAGCAAACACATGGCAACATCTAAGCAACCATCAACATTCTATCACCATATGATAATGGCAGAATATTCAGAACATTCAATCTAACTGCCAGAAATGTGCATCGTCCACACAGACACTTGTACACAGTATACACAGACTCACATGCACATAGCCTAACTCACAACAACAGTAACAGTAATAACAGCAGTTAAGAGTAGTAATAACAAGACTAAAATGGTAATAACAGAACTAACAGTGCTAAAAACAGTTATAAAAAATACAATTTGGATTTGAGGAAGCTTTGAATTTAAGGGAGCAATTAATGTAAGGTAGCCTGAGATTTAAGGTGGCAGTGGATTTAAGGTACAAATAGACATATGGTATTAGTACATTTACAGCGGCAGCAGATTTAAGGTAGCAATGGATTAAAAGCAGTAGTGGATTAAAGGTACAAATGGACTTAAAGTATTAGTAGATTTATAGTGGCAGTGAATTTAAGGTGGTAGTGGATTTAAGGTGGTACCAAATTTAAGGTAGCAACAGATTTTATGGTATCAGAAGATTCAAGATACCAGTGGATTAAAATTCAATTCAAGTTTACTTGTATAGCGCTTTTTACAACAATGTTGTCACAAAGCAGCTTTAAAGAAGTTTGGAAACATACAATTTTCAAAATCAGTTACTGCTTAAATCATGGATTTAAGCAGTAACTTTTTAAGAATTAGGATATTTAAGTTGGCACTGAATTTAAGGTAGCAATGGATTTAAAGTAGAAATAAATGTAAGGTTGCAGGAGATTAAAAGGTAGCAGTGGACCTAAATGTTTAATTGGTTTTAAAGAGGCATTGGATTAAAGAGAAAAGTGGATTTAAGACAGCAATCATTTTGAGGTCGCTGTAGATTTAAGGGGCAGTGGATTTAAAGTACAAATGGACTTAAGGTAGATTTAAGATGGCAGTGAATTTAAAATGACAATTAATTTAAGGTAGCAGTGACCAACTAGCAACAGCTTAAAAACAACCTGTGACACCATAGCAACCACCTAGCAACATTTAAGCAACACTTTGGCAAGCATCAACACTCTCCACTATTTTAACTTTTGAAAATAATTAACTAGTAATAGTTTTAACTAGTTTTTTTTCAAGCCAAATTTGTTGAACCTTTCACCTTCCAGTTCACATTATATTTTGGTGGGAATACAGAAGTTTAGAAAAGGTACCTGGTCTGTCTCTTGCCATTAAGTAACTGCTGAGCCATTGATGCACTCTTCTCTGCATCCTGGATGATCTGGCGCAAATGCCGCAGCAGGTCCATCTCAGGGTACGTCTTTTTCTCTGCCTCCACAACCAGTGCACGAAGGTCCTCCAAGTCTGGCAGCAGAGGATGAGTATCATACATTAAATGTCGTAATGTTTACCATGAGAGAATCAGGAAAAAAAAAATTAAATTGTCACTAGGTACTTACCACTTTTGTTTTGGTCAGTCTTCAAAATCTTGTTAACCTTAGAAGCCCAATCATCATATGATTCAGCACGTGTCCCAACAGCCTTAAACATTTGGTTCAATGCACCCAAAGTGTATTTATAACTGCAAATCCACACAAGAAAAGAGATGCACATAGAACAGACAGCTTTTGAACAGAGAGGCAAATAAATTTGAATATTTTAAATAAATATCAAAATATGTTCCAACGCTTTATTCAATATTTTAATCTTAAGTTATTAATTGGGAAATATGCACTATTCATAAATATATGACCATTATCCCATTATTATCCAATTGTACATTTACTACATGTTTAAATATTTTTTGTCTCCAGAAGAATGAGAAATAATTGAGATAAGAAACTGCAAAAATTAATGTTTTAAGGTCAAGCAAAAATGGGCAAGCACTTGTAGCACAATACAAGGGAAGTACTTGAGGGAAGTACAGGTAAGAGCATATCAGTAGTTCATCAATAGTCACCAGTAAGCTTCAAGGTTTAGGCATCCGCTTGAAACTCGTTTAAACAAAAAACACAACCTTAAAAGAACATATATACAACCCCATTTTAAAAAATGTTGGGACACTATTTAAAATGTAAACATCTCAATCAATTAGGCTGATTGCCAATATGCCAGTAAATTGACAGGTATAAAAAAAAGAGCATACCAGAGAGGCTCACTCTTTCAGAAGTAAACACTGGGAGAGGTTCACCGCTGTGAAAGACTGCACAGGAAAACAGTGCAAGAATTCAAGAAAAACATTTCTTGAAGACTTTTGGGATTTCATTTTCTACACTACATAATATCACTAATAATTTCAAAGAATCTGGAGGAAGTCTCTGTTTGTAAGGGATAAGGCCAAAAATCAGTATTATCTGGCTGTGATTCACACCCTCAGGCATCACTGCATTAAAAACAGACATGATTCTGTAATGGAAATCACTATATGGGCTCAGGATCACTCCTGAACATCAGTACCTGTGAAAAAAGCTCATCTCTGCATTCACAAATGCACCTTAAAACTCTTATATAAAAACACATACATGGGGATGCAGAAATCACCACCACCTTCTCAGAGTCTGACCTCATTTCCAGTGGTATGAGGCAGGCAAGAGGAAATGTTCCTGTGGTCCAAAGAATGAAATCTTTGGGAACCATGGATGCTGCATCCTCCAGGCAAAAGAGGCCATGCAGGTTGCTATCAGCATACAGTTCAAAAGTCATGGAAGTATGGAGCTACATTTGTGAATACTGCATAGTTGACTTGTAGATTTGCGAAGGCACCATTAATGCTGAACAATACATACAGGTTTTGGAGATACATATGCTACCATTCTGATGGCATCTTTTTCAGGGAAGGCCTTGCTTATTTCAGCAAGACAATGCCAAACCATATTCTGCACATATTTCAACAGCATGGTTCTGCAGTAAGAGTCCAGGTGCTAAACTTGTCTGCCTACAGCCCAGACCTGTCCCTTGTGAAAATCATTCGGCGCATTGTGTAAAACACACAACAAAGCTTCTGAATGACAGAGCAGCTGAAATCCTATATCATGCAAGAATGGAAAACAATTAACTTTCAAAATTACAGCAGTTGCTCTCCTCAGTTCCCCAACAGTGCTGTTAAATGAAGAGGTGATACACTGCAGTAGTAAACATGTTCCTGTCTCAGCTTTTTCTGAAACATACTGCTGGCATCAATTTAAAAAAGTTACATATTTTAGTTTACATTTGATAGGTCTTGACTAATTTATATTTAAATTGAAAAAAGTTTCAAATGATTTGCACTTCACTGTATTCTGTTTTTAACATTCTATTTTCATTTTTCTTAACAATCCCTATTGCAAACATACAGGCACTCACTTCAATGTGTAGTTGCTGGGGTCGCAGGAGCACAGGCCCTGGAGGTGATGTAGACAGACCAGCTGGTCCGGCCTGCAGGGACATGTGATGGCAGACAGGTAACAGGTGGTCCTGCATTTAACACACTGCCTCTCCTCGTCTGGTTGCTCTTCATAGTCCACCTGTTGGGAGTGCCACACACCCTGGGGAAAAGAGCATGCATAGGTTGGGATCAATTAACTATGAACAGGAGGATTTTACATACAAACAGAAAAAGGAGGAGAGAGGCAGAACATAAATTATAGAAAACTGTATACACACACACACAAACACAGACACAGTCTTCAGCCGACTGACAATAGTATCAGGAATCATCCACTGACGGAATCAGATTGGACAAAAACACCCAAAAGTGTGTTGCTCATTTAAAGGTGTGCAAAGGTAAATCATATGCTCTTTCGAACAGAGGAAAGAAAGTTTATTTAGAAGCAGTGTAAGGCAGCAAATTTTACCATGCTCAGGCTTGTGCTATACCCCTCTATGTGCACATTGATAATATAAATAACAGTAACAGGGTGATTTAACTTGGTAAGCATTTATATGAGCAATTGACAGTGGGCTGTGGACAGATGGTTGTTAACTGAATTGCTGTAGTAATGTGTAGTGATCTAGGTAAACACTAATTGACTGTACATAGATATACACATTAAAATGAAAGCTTTAAGATTCCTTCAACTTACAGGCTTAGCATTCTGTCATTAATACCAATACTTCTTCAGTAAATACCATATAATACTTGGTAATTACTATGAAAATATTAAGTTAGTAATTTAGTTGTGAAAGTGAAGAACCTTATGGACTCCTGGACTTTTTAAAACAACATTATGTAACAATCTTACCCTAAAATAACAGCTTCAGAATCATGCTGATGGTGACACTGACTTATAATATGCCATCACTGCCACTCTGGCTGATACTGCACTGAGCAACTTTGTAGTGCATGCACAAGACCTCTCGTGAGAGTCTTTAAGGCACCACATCACACATCAAAATCTATGGTTCTTCAGCTAGCTATAAGAAGAAACTAACTCGATATTCCCAGCATGGCAGAGGCTGCAAAGAGACCAAAGAAGACGTTGTCGGAGAAAGCAGGAAAGACAAAAAGAGAAAACGACCGAGAAAGAGACAGAGTAAATCATGGACTGGCATTTACTCATTGGCAAGAGCTAAAGATAGGATGTAACACAGATACTGAGAAGCATTTCAGCAAAACTAAAACTGTCATTCTTTTACTATTCTTTTTGTTATGTTTTGTTATTGTTCACCTCCAATGTCACAATAAAGCTATGCAGATTCAAATGTGTAAAATATTCTAATATTACTCTACCTTGTCAGTCACCATGGTTCTTTTACTTCTGATGTTGTCTTTGCCAGTTCTATATCGTTAAGCTTGTCAACAAATGCATGAGTACAGCTGTCCATGAGGGGGGCTCAAAGCAAGATTTGTATTTACAAGGGTGTTGTAAAAGTGCATTACACATTTCACCTAGGGCACTGAAAATACGCTCAGATGTGCTTGGGACACACTGGCAAACTTACTTGTGATACTAGCTATCATAGGAATGGTGCCAATGAACTGTCAAACAGTGATGGTTGTGAGTGAAATCAGATAATGGTATCTTTCATGCACACAATCCTAGCATACACTTCATTAGGCGACAGTCCTTATGCACAGTTGGCATCCCACGTTATCAGCTTTATTTACCGCTCTTGGTGTGATGCATTAGGGTGATGTGTTCTCGTGCTGAAAAAGTGACATCTCACCAGCTTGTAAGCCTTCTCACGCAGCTCCTTCTCCTCTTGAATCATAGCACTCATGTCCTTCTGTATGGCACAGGCCAGCTCCAGCTCTAAGCTGTCTGCCTTAGCCGCAATATTACACACCATCTCATCGTGCGAGAAGACACAATATCTGTTCAGAGAGCGGTAATGCTCCACACACTGCCGACCCAGAGGTATCTGGAACAAAAATGGTTATCATTACACTATTACTGAGATTTATAGCTCAATGTACCTAAATACAGCAATACTGCATATGAAATACTGTTATTTACTAAGAAGTGTTTTACCCAGTCCACTGTGCAGAAATTGACAGCCTCTGCAAAGTTAAAGCCTTGATTGAACCCACTATGATAGGCTCTGGGGAAGGTGATGACAAACTCTCCAGCACACTGATTAGTGCGGTAAATCTGAAAAAGAACAAAAAACTATTTATTGCATTTAAACACATTATGGGATGGTCTTCCACAGATTAATTAAGATGAGCCTTGGCCTAAACTGCAATGCTGATGATATCTTTTCAGTGTCAGGTTAAGCTTAGTCTGTCTGAGAAACTGAAGCTTTGTAAGCTGTCTCACAGTATGATACTTTTTACTGCTCCACTATACCCTGTGTGTGCACTCACAGGGACTCCGTGCTCCATTAGAAGATTGGGGTTCATAATGGTGACCAGCTGGTGGAGCAGATCTGGCTGCGACTCAAACAGCTCTGGGGCCAGTTTCTTCATCACCATTTCCAACTGCTCTGCGGCATAGCCAGGAGCACCATACCATGTCTTTGGCTCTCCCCTACACAAACCCACACAAACACGCTAGACCACCGAGATCAAACTCATTTAACCTTGGCGGCCACTGGTTAAGCAAATAAAAAGTGAAAAATGAATTGTGAATGCATGATTAAACTGCAGCTGGATAATTAAAACTGTTTATATCACATCAAGCTGAAAGTAAAACCTATCAGACAGCTAGTCAACTGTAATTGTATCACATGTATTTCATTTGCTTAGCATCTGCTTAAAAATATTACAATCAAAGAGAGTCATACCAGTGCAAATAGTTGATCGAGTAGCTCCAGTGATCTTCTATGTGCCAACAGAACGAGGAAAAGCACATGCCAACATAGAGCCAGGGCAGCTTCATCCCACATATGTCAGCTGTAATGTGAGTCAGCACGGATGCGTCCAGCACAGGCATGTTGTTGAGGTTCCAACCACTAGTAAGATAATGCTTAAAGAACAGAAAGGAGAGGAGCTTTGACAAATTTTAAACAAATGCTCAACATGCAACAAATTCAAGGCTGTTATACAGTTTAGTAAGGAGACTTACTATAATTACAATCAAATGTAGTAACAGGTCCATGCTAGACCCATTATGACAGGGAGAACGTACCTCTTCATCAGGTGTAACTGTGAAGGTGCCATTCTTAACAGGGAATCCACTGCCAAAGTCCTTGGAGGCAATGTCTGCCCCATACTCTACAGTCACATCTTCCTCAATGGTACTGACCATACGCCAGAACTCCTTTTCAACCAGTTCTGTAGGGACCATCTAATAGAAATAATAAAAATCAATGTCATGGTCTTGCTAGTACATAACTATCCTCTATTGTATAGCAGAATTGAGGTCATTAACCCACATGAACAGGCATGTTGAAATAATCTGACTTGAAGGAGTCTGCCATGTCACCAAATGAGCGGAGAGTGTAGTCCCTGGGGGCTTGCTCAAAGCCAAATGCAACCTGAGGCTTGCCACACTCCTGTGAAAAGGAAACATGCATGCATACATTTATAAACCTTATGACTGTCAGTTCACTGTGCACAGACCATGCAGGAGAATTACAATTAAAAACAAAATTACAATCCTTCAGTCAGAACTGTCTCTGGAAAAGAGAATAACAAATATGGCTCATTACAGCTGTAAACTGAACACTGAAAGTGTGTGGAGCGGAGTTGGGGGGCTAGTGAAGTAAATTAAGAAAAAGCAAATCTGCCTCAACCAACCACTAGTTACAGTCGTTGGTCGCACTAAAATGCTCACCTGGGCCAGGCACTTGGGGCATCTCCAGTCTCCTTTGGGAACATCATGTAGGGGTGGGATCAGACAAAAGGTGTGGTAGCTGTCATCACACCCATCACATAGCAACAGCCGGTCCTCATCACCTCCTCCGCCACATACTAAACAAATGTACTGCTCCACCTGTGCCAACATCCAAAAAAATAACAAAAAAAAAAAAAAAAAAAAAGAACATGACAAAACTAAATCTCTCTCATGTTGAATATTCAGAAGGCAACATAGGCACAGGTATGGTCAATTCTGAAAATGAAATCCTTCCACATATATGGATTAGGGCAGTCATTAACTGTATTAGTAATAAAATTGTTATGTTACTTGATTACTAACTGCCAGTTATTTTGACAGTTGGTTGACTAATCAATGGCAAAACAATAAAAATGGTCTGCAATGAACAATTAACCATGCACACCCTTTCCAAAGTTGGTCTTGTAAGAAAGACATGGAGAAGCATTTAAAAAATGCATCATCAACGCAAACTGGCAACTGGTGTCACCGATGATTCCCAGTTTGAACTGATGATTTTTTTTTTACTGAATGATCTCAACAGCTCTAATATTCCATATGGTGCTGCAGATGCACTAGATTTCCAAAAGTATTCACTTGTCTGACGTCATATGCATATTAATGAGTGACATCCCATTCTTAATCCATATGGTTTAATATGATGTCAGCCCACCCTTTGCAGCTATAACAGCTTCAGCTCTGCTGGCAAGGCTTTCCACAAGGATTAGGAGTGTGTTCATGGGAATTTTTGACCATTCTTCCAGAAGCGCATTTGTGAGATCAGACACAGATGTCGGACAAGAAGGCCTGGCTCTCAGTCTCTGCTGTAATTCATCCCAACGGTGTTATATTGGGTTGAGGTCAGGACTCTGTACAAGCTAGTCAAGCTCTTCCACACCAAACTCGCCTACCCATGTCTTTATAGACCTTGCTTTATACACTTGTGTGCAGTCATGTTGGAACAGGAAGGGGCCATCCCCAGACTGTCCCCACAAAGTTGGGAGCATGAAATTGTCCAAAATCTCTTGGTCTGCTGAAGCATTAAGAGTTCCTTTCACTGGAACTAAGGGGCCGAGCCCAGCTCCTGAAAAACAACCCTGCAACGTAATCCCCCTTCAGCAAACTTTACATTTGACACAATTCAGTCAAATACTGTTCTCCTGGCAAGCATCAAACCTAGACTAATCCATCAGATTGCCAGACAGAGAAGCGTGATTAGTCACTCCAGAGAACACGTCTTCACTGCTCTAGAGTCCAGTGGCGGCTGCTTTACACCAATGCATTCACCGCTTTGCATTGCGCTTAGTGATGTAAGGCTTGGATGATGCTGCTCGGCCACGGAAACCCATTCCATTATGCTCTTTAAGCACTGTTCTTCAGCTAATCTAAAGCCAAATGAAGTTTGTAGGTCTACAGCAATGGATTCTGCAGAAAGTTGATGACCTCAGCATCCACACACCCAGATTCTGTCAGTTATTTGGCCTACCACTTCATGGCTGAGTTGCTGTCGTTCCCAATCGCTTCCACTTTGTTATAATACCACTGACAGTTGACTGTGGAATATTTAGTAGTGAGGAAATTTCAAGACTGGACTTGTTGCAAAGGTATTCTTTCACAGATGTTTGTAGAAGCAGTCTGCAGGCCTAGGAGCTTGATTTTATTTACCTGGATTCAATTATTTGGATGGGTGAGTGAATACTTTTGGCAATATAATGTATGCCCCATGTGTCAAATAGGCAAGAAAGGGTAAGTTTCACCACTTAGCTTAGCAAGTGATTTGCTCCTCACCTTTGATTTTTGCCCTTCAGGTGTTGATTCAGCTGGATCTACAGGTTCTTGTTTAACCTGGACTGGAATGTTTTTAACTGAAATAAATGCAACTATATTAAAACTTTTTGATTGAGAAGGTGAAAATAGCAAAATAGCTTGTGTGGGGATAAACATAATTGTTAAATAAAAAAAAAAACACAAAAACACACACACACACAAGATGGTTACCTGGTTCAGGTTTTGCCACGTATGAGCCCATTCTCCTCCTCAGGTTGGGTCTGTTCTCACAGTGCGTACCCTGCTCACTTTTGAAACAGCGGCCCTGAGACAGGGGAAAAACAGTAGTTTTTAAAAAGCTGAAGTAAACGATATTTAATCTGGGGCAAAACATGCTCATAACAATGACTGAAACAATCATGCATATTGCCAATGGCTACATGTTGTCCCTACGGAGCCTTTACCTCTGTGCGCTTGGCTCTGCGAGCAATAGTAGAGATTTCTGAAGGCTGCATTGATTGCCGCTGGGGCAAATCATGAGATTTATACTCTTTATCTTTGGTGTCATTGGTGAGAGTGGGCTTCTGCGAGCTCTGGTGGGTTAACACAAAGCAGACAAAACAATAAGTGTCCAAAAAAAAAAAAAAAAAAAAAAAAAAAAAAAAAAATAATGCACAAGCAAAACGTAGTCAAACAACAGCTGCTCTGAAAATTACCAAAAGGTATGCCTTTTAAGTCTCATATGAAAACTAAAAATATTTATTTATACACTGCTAAATATTCAATCATTAGAAGAGCAGCGAGACAATCAACAAAGGAATATTACAGTGAGGCCTTCTAAATTGAGGATAAAAGGGTAAAAGCACAAAGTAAAATTGTGACCTGATGCTCAGAGAGAGAGATGCAGTGGTTGGGGTGGGGGTGGGTTGAAGGTAGGGTACTGACAATATTTGTTACTGAAAAGGAACTAACCACCAAACCCACAGGAACACCAGAGCATAGACAAAAAAGCACTGACAAAAAAGGAGGAAAAAAAGAAGATAGAGATGTCTCTACAACAAAACAAACAAAACCACAATAAGAGAAAAGAGGGGGGTGGGGCACACACACATTGCAAGATACACACACACACACACACACAAAAACAGAATGCCATTTGTCAACTCAAAGTATTTTACACTGGTATTTCATATTAAGCAACATGTGTTCCTGATCTGAACTACTGCATGGTGTATCATCTGTTGATACTGGATGTGAGTGCAGAATAACAGCAGCACTCAAAATTAACTGGGGCAGCCTTTCTGCTCTGATGCTTAGAGCAAAGGTGGGGTCTTTGGCAAAAACAGACTGGCAAAAAAAAAAGACTGCTGCCTTCAACTGGAATCAATACAAAACTATAAGCATAATTCACACTGTACAAAATGCATCAATCTGCAAAGTTTCAGATGGAGTGAAGCACAAAAAAAGAGGCAACATAACAGTAATGTTTGTACACCAGTTTCCCCAGACAGATTTTAAACCTAAATCAGGGGTGTCAAACTCAACCAATAAAAGGGCCATATTAAAAAAATCCCAACAAATCCAAGGGCCAGAGAGCATTTACATGGCTGATATGTGCAAGAAAACTGCTGTCCCATAGATTGTTGTTGAAGACTCTTTATTTGGATTGCTGTGTAGCCCAGGGCTAGGCTCAATCCTGTCCAGGAAACCAACCATGTATGTCCAAAAGCATCCAGATACTAATTAGTGAATTCTTCTACGTTAAAGCTGGTGTAGCGCAGTTATATTTCTTGAAATACTCTTTAAATCCCAATGACAATCAATAACTCAGACACTCGGACAACAAAAAATGTTATCTGTAGGGGATGGGATTGTTTGACAGTTTTTTTCAAAAACTACCTTACACTTCCCGGTTGCCACAAAATCACCTACTCCAGTTTTAAACTGCACTCATCACAAACACATACAGCTCACATAATCCCCAAAGTAAAGCACTGCCAATAGAATGGGACACTCTTGGGCAGCCACACAAAAGCCTATGATCAAAATGCTTAATGTCAAGTGTTGGAGGGGTATAAAGCTGCTCAGTATTGGGCTGTAGAGCAGTGGAATCTTTGATGTGATACAGCACCACTGCATACCTTTTGGATGGACTGGCGCTTGTCGTCCAGAACTCATCATCCAACATCAGTACCTAAACTCAATGATGCTCTTGTGCCACAAACCCTCACAGCAAAGTTCCACTATTTAGTGTAAAGCCTTCCTAAAAGAGTAGAGGTGGTTACTGCAGCAAGGGGGGACAAACTTCATTAATACCCCTGATTACAGAAGAGATAGGGTCTAAAAACTTTGACAGATAGTAAGGGAGGGATAATGTAAGAGGCTAAAAAAGGAGAAGGAAACTTGAGAACTTGAGAGAGAAAGAGGGGAAGCTTGGTTATAACAGCCTCACCAGAAGGCTGGCTCCTGTCTGGAACAAGTAGTAAGGGTACAGGATCCTCTCGTAGTGGGCACGCAAGTGAGAGCCAACGGCCTTGCCAGGAGCAAAGCCCATCTTCAGAGAGATCTGGGTCCATTTCCGCTCTCTGCAGACTGTGTCAAAACCACCCTCCTCAGTCACTAACTGCGAGAAGAACGAAGACAACCAGTTTCTCTTAGGCAAATACAGTTTTGGTTCAGTGAGCAACAGTCTCTAGAAGTAAAGCTCTGGGGAGTCAACTTGTAACAGTCTACCTTGTAGAGCTGGTACAGGTCAAGAGACTTGCGCTCTACATGAGGGATTTTCAGTGTGCAGCCTTGCAGCTCCCAAAATTTGGCAATCTGGTCCAGAAAGTTGAGCTTCACCCTGGTCTGAGCCTAAGAAATGTGACAGACAATAATAAGACAAAAACAGAAACAGCATTTGTTGAAACAAACTAGCATGCCTTCCTTATTTTGTGATCATGCAACTTTTGCTTCAAAATCTTTATTTTTCCTCTAGCTAAACTATATAAAAGAAATGTGGATGATCTACAAAGACATGCTCAGTGTGTGTAATTTGCTTCTGAAGTTAACTACATTTGGAGCAAGGGGAAAATCGAATAAGTTTTATTTTTCCTTTACCCATTGGTTTAAAAGGGCCATCTTCATAGATGTCACATGATAATGCACATTTCTAATGACATCTTTGTCATGAAGCTTGCACGTCTGTTAGAATAAACAGACATCCTGCTTGCCACTATAGGGTATGGATTTGACTGTAACTGGCAGTCTCCACAGGAGACCACATGGCTGCATGTTTCTGCAATATGTGAAAAAGCTTACAAACAGTAGGCTGTTACAGCACATACCTCCAACTCATTGAGTCTCTGTATGCGTGGGGTGAAATGCAGTCTGTCCACATCACAGGCAAATGGCGGTTGCCACCCCTAAAAGATTAAACCAAGACATGCTGAGCCTAATAATGTGCCATTTGCCCTAAACACATTTGGCCTTTTATGAACCTACAAGTTTCCACTCCATATTGTACTAACTTTCCCGTTTTAAATAACATGTCAAATAATATCAGCCCATCCATTCCTACAGCATCATATTTGCAATACTTAGCTAAAGCATTTTCCTTGCAGAACAAACTCTGAATTCCCTATTTATGGTAATCTACTCCAGAAATACTCTTCATTCGTAATACATGAACATATAAACAGAGCAAAACCCATCGTTTGTGAAACGTTTTGGTAATAGTATGGTTCATGGCTTGGTACACGAGCACAAAAGACACGAAACGAAGAAAAGAGCTATTTCAAAAATGCAACATTTGTTTTTTCGCTGAGACAATTCAATCGCTAATTAAAACCTGACCAAGAACAGAAGATAAATTAACCAATAACTACGTGACTTCCTCGTCATTCGTAAATGAGTTCAACGCATTGATTGTCCTGTGCCACAAGGAGCTACGAATTTCGTATTTGCATGACTATTTTTAATGAAATTTCGGTTTCAAGTACTAGCATAGCCAAATAGCAAGCCACACGCAAATCCACCGTCTTTACAACATGGAGGACAACCCTTTTGACGGTCTAGCACTTTTCAGCTTACATATTGCACACGGCCAAAACTAAACTGTACCCTCTTTTTCACGCTTGAAAATACTGCTATGATTCACTTTTTTTCTTAAAAACAAAACACATGGATTGCCATGAAGGAAAATGTAAAAAAAAGCTTATATAGTTACTTCAATTACGCGGTTATGAAACAAAATCCATTACATCAACAGTGGTCCGACATGGTTAACAAGTTATAATCCTAACAGCACGATAAATAAGTGAACACTCTTAACCTCACGCATCATTTAGGGGAAAAATGTCAGTGACGTTGACTTCAGAAAATGATAGCTACAAAGTTAGGTGGAGTACATTACTGCCATGTACATTACTAACAAGACGGAACCAAAAAGGGTGAGGAAAGTTTTAAAATAAATCAAAGTACACGAAATACAAGTGAAGCGGCATCAATATGCTCCGGCCTTCGATTTCAAAAAAGTATCAGTGCTTCGCCTGTTCCTGTTTGGGTGGATGCCCTGTGAGCTCTGGTGTAGACAATAACAATCACTATTTTGTCCTCTACGGTGAACACGATCAGCCATCTAAGCGCTGGTTAAAACAGATGGTATATATTCTTAGAGTCCCACATTTAACTCAGACTTGCGATGTATGCTTATAAAAGTAAGATTGCAGTGACTGTTTGTGCGAGTGCATTCCCACAGCTCGCTAAGCTGCAGACGCACGCGCACACGCCGTTACTGCTGGCCATCTCAACCAGAGCCGCAATCCGCCATGTTGAAAACCTGTCTTTACAAAGTGTTTCGGACTTAACTGTGAGGAACAATCAATGAGGAACACATGCTGCAGTGATGCCTCCATTTCGACATTTTAGTAGTACAACGACAAAACTTACCGGTGGCGGTCGGATCTTACAAATGCCAGTATTCTCTGCGATGGAACGTATTTTGTTGATAAACCCAAACGGGTCGGCGAATTCT
The DNA here is from genome assembly GCF_015220715.1 of Pygocentrus nattereri. Classification (NCBI taxonomy): domain Eukaryota; kingdom Metazoa; phylum Chordata; class Actinopteri; order Characiformes; family Serrasalmidae; genus Pygocentrus; species Pygocentrus nattereri. The sequence goes on from NC_051231.1 coordinate 19,745,613, forward strand.
TCCCAACTGGGCTCAAAGACAGGGCACTCCGGTGGTGGAATAAATTCGCTGGGTCGAGGTTGGGTCATTCTGGGGAACTGAATCCAAATGATGACATGAAGAAACTATAGCAAACTGTTTAAAGTTAAAGACAATTGACCAGTAAGAACTATACCTATTTCATAATAAGAGTGATTACACCTGAACTCCGACAATTAACATCCTCATCCACTTTGGAAACGTACACACGAAGGGGACTGTTGACGTTTTGAGTGTGGTTTCGTCGTGTTCCGCTTCAAAAAGTAGAGACCTCTGTTTAACTGCAACTATTGTTACACAGCTTTCGCTTCATGACAAATAACAAACAATATTGACTCGTCTACTTGCAAATATATTCATACACTCGAAAGAAATGTTAAAATAGTGAAATATTTAATAAATAAATACAGATCTATTTGCATAAAAAATAGCACCACTTTAAAAAGATTACGACCATAGCGCATAGATAGAGAAATTTATACTGTTATAATGTCAATATTACATCACAAACCAATTTAATGATATAAGAAATCAGAAAATAATTTTTAAAATTTTGCGAAACTATTCATGTTAAATAGCCGAAAGAAATGTCATAATCATCTTTTTCATCGACAAATGCACAGAATCTCATACCACTGAGACATCTTTAAGCTGCTACAATTTATATTACTAATACTCTCTAATGATACTGCGAAACAAACAAGCTGGGTTTTGATATCAAACCCATTTCATTTTAACTTCACTTGATATGTATGACAACAAATCCGATGATCCTAGTTATTTTTTGTCTAGGTAGGTATGATTATATTCATGCACAAATGAGCCATTGCAGAAGTAAAGAAGTGACTTGCGCGGATTAATGTTCCCCAGCTGAGTCCTACATAGTGACCGGAACTACTTCTTTAAATGGACTCTTTCAAGTTGCCTACGGAAGTGACTAGATGTTGTTCAATATCGTTGCTGGCAATAAACTAATGCATTTAGATATTATAATCACTAGTTCATAGCATATGGCCCGATGCGTATATGTATTACTTTTACTTGTCAAACCACAGTAAGGCAGAATTAAAAGATACTTTATCTTTCAAGAATGTCGCCTGTAGTTAGCTGCGACGTGCACATTCGCATCGTCATTCATGTAACACTAATCTGGGAAGAACATACAGAAGGCCACTGGAAAGCTTAAATATCCAGATACGGGAAGCATGATACCTTACCGAGACTTCTTAGAATCGCTTCAGTTACAGCCTAGCAGCACTCCATTCCGTGGCTCTCTGGCAAAGGGACAGCCATCACTGCATCAGTCCATTCACACCGTATCTGCTAGCACGTACCACACGTCAACCAACGGCGCCCAACCGCAGCGCAGGAGACTGACCGTTATTACTGACCGACCTATCGGAGCTAATCCCACAATCACAAATGTCTTTTATTTTCTGACTACTAATATCGTTGCGTGGGAAATTATTTTCTAACGTTGACAACAGCAGTGTGGGATTCACGTAAAACTGGACACGTAGATCCTCTACGCCCTGAATTATAGGCTGTTTTGTTTTTGTTTTTTTGCTTTGTTAGCCATTTTTTCTTTTGCATTATAACACTAACGGTATTAGTCTGCAGCCAAACCTTGTACTAAAAAGCATTGGCAACTGTGATTCTGCTGTACACAGCCAGCACATTCTTTCATAAATAAAGTCTCCAACTCAGCTGTGATTTGTATTCAGTTTATTCATCCACGCTCAAACCTGCAAAACTTTTAGACAAGATTTCCAACACTTAACACGAACTACTTCCTTTCTTCTGCCTTCGTAAACAGGAGTCGTGTGATGATTTTTAGATACTTATGTCCAGAGAGTGGCTCAGAGCGGCTTTCTGATGACTAAGTCTCCTCTACTAGAGACTACGCAGTGTTACTTTATCGTGATTTGTCTGATGGTGTCAGAGTTCAGAGTACTGTCTCGTTTCGCACAGTGAATTCTATTTTAGCACACCTCATATGTCCAATTAGGCTAAGATTGAAGATACTACTTGTGACTTCTTTGCTGCTGTCATATACAACCAAAGTCAGTGATAAAGTAATCCACTTAGAGTTTATCACACAGGACTCTTTTTAGCCACTGAAAGGTGAGCATTAAGTTAATGTGCTGTATTCCTTTGGACATGTGACCAGACCATCTGCTAAGTATGTGAAAAGATGAGGATAGCAAACACATCAATCTTTATGCAGTAGTCCATCAAGATCTTAATAGAAAAATAAATTGAGCAATGTTTACCAGTTTTGCAGTAGAGGTTATTATTGCAGCAAGGAGGCCTTAAGTTTGGGAATGTTAAAAAACATTTTACTGGATTCATTTACATCATTGTTCAAATAATTAGTTATTAATGGAAATTATTTGTAATTAATAACATAGTAACAGTCAAAAGTGTTTTATATAAAAATTTGTTACAACGAAAAAATGACAACAAAATGCATCTAAAAAAAATGAACCAAAAAGACTTATCCAGTATGAAACAGTAGTCCCAGCAGGCTGATAATTAAAAAGGGTTGTTTGATTCTATGGGCAAAAAGGTGTTCTCATGAAAGCATTTAGGGGATGTAGTACACGTACACCAACATCAAGCTCAAACACTCTACTCATGGTTAACTCTGTCCAGTGCTACATAGAAACTCTTCTTGTCATCGAGATTGTGCCATCCAATGGGTCCGATTTCACAGTCAGCACAGATAAGATACTTCACGTTGCCAACATCTTTGGTGAAGCCCACGTTCTCAAAGGTGTACATATCATCTACGAGCCAGTGAGCTGTTAATGTATCCCCATCTAAAGTTCCATCAGACTGGTTAATGGTGTTCTTCTTTCGCATCGAAGGCAGAAACAGCTGGTCAGTAGGAATGGACATAGCACAGAAACACAAGTGAGATCAAGTAAATTAGCAGGAGCTTATAAGGCATCTAAAAATTATAGCTTGTAATAGTTGAAAAGTGTGGTTCACCCCAAACAAACAAACAAACAAACAATAAATAAATACCACAAATGTGGTCATTTGGCTAGGACATGTTTGGCATCCAAAGTTTGTATCTTTAGCTTTGTAGAGAACTACATGGTAGAGGTTTACCCTTGAATTTACAAAATTCATAATTCAGTTTGATGCGATACAGTGGTGTCTTGATTCAATGATTTTTCCTGATACAGCAACGTATTTGAAAAGGTGACTAATGTTAATGCACTATATAGCCAAAAGGATGTGGATACCCCTCCTAATTATTGAGCTCAAGCATTTCACCTGCATCCTGGCTAAAATTAAGCACAGAGCCTTGCAATCTCAATAGACAAACATTGGCAGTAGAAGAAGAATGGGTTGTACTGAAGAGCTCAGGGGAAGAGTGGACTCTGGAGCAGGGAAAACGTGTGGTCTGGAATAATGAATCACGCTTGAATATCTTGCAATCTGATGGTCGAAACTGAATTTGGCAGATGCCAGGATAATGGCCCCCTATCAGAATGCATAGTGGCAAAATTAGCATAGGAGGGATAATGGTCTTGGGCTGTTTTGAGTTCGGGCCTAGCCCTTTGGTTCCAGTGAAGTGTAATGTTAATGATACAGCATGTAAAGACATTGTAGACCATTCTATGCTTGGTGGAAGTTTGGGGAAGGCCCTTTCATGTTCCAGCATGACTGTGCCCCCACACACAAAATGAAATCTCTTTTGACTGTGATTGGGCACAAATTCCCTCAAATACACTTCAAAACGTTGAGTAAAGCCTTCCCAGAATAGTGGAGGCTGTTATAGCCTGTGGTGGGTGGGGTTTAGAATGGGTTGTCCTATAAGCTTGCATCAATGTGATGTATAGACGCCCACATATTTTTGGCCATATAGTGTATGCTGACATTTAAGTTTTCAGTTTATTAGAGCACTTAACATTTTAAAAGTATGATATTTGAGACTTGCCTGATCTGTTGAGACTGGTTTCTAAACAGCAATGGAATACTAAATTAAATACTAAACAAACATGCTAATGACCTAATATGTTATCTCAGACGTGACACAAAACTATTTCTATTGTTACATACCTCTTAAGGGATTAACATATCAAAATATTTTGTGACAGAGACTTCCATTACTTTTTAAATTACATTTTCCTTGAAACTTCAGAGCAAAATTTAAAAGGGAATTCCACAGATTTTTCTAAATGTTTCCATAATTCAATTGTTAGGATGTAAACTGTCATCCAGAGAAGTCTGATGTGAAATGCTCATTTCCAGATGCTCACAGAATGATATTACATAAAATGGTAATGAATACACACCCTGATGTATAAGATAATATTTTCTGAAAGGTAAAGTTTTTGCCTGAGATGATGAATGTGTATTTTTAAATAGATTTTAAAAAATATGTTATTGGCATATGGGTTGTGCAGAAATTTTATTTCTTCAGGTGTACCATTATTAAATCATTATCAACTTTACATATAAAAACTCAAAGACCCATGTAGGTACACTGGCCATTTTGAATAGTACATAAAATAACTATATGTTCGTTGTAGACATCGAGATCCCTGGTTCCTATAATTGCTATAAAGAAAGAACTCACATCTAACCACTTTAAATGACTGAAAAATCGGTGGAATTTCCCTTTAAAACATAAACTTGGCTGATACTCATTATAAAAATGTTAAATTATAATTCTCCTTTAAGAATAATTCTCCTGTGATGACGCCATATCACATTATTGTGAGACTATTGTACACATTTATCATTAAATGCCAATTAGGCAGAACCGTACCTCCTTTTCAGCAAATACAGCCATGCCTGGGCAGAGCACCTTGGATCCACAACGCTGGCACACCACTGCCTTCGAATTTTTCCCATCTTCTGAAATAAGACTGGATGGGTCAACATACCCCTCACTGCGAGAGCACTGATTACTGCTGTCCATGGTGTAAAAAGCTACAAGAGAAAGAGTTTACCACTATGAAAACACCGACGTACAGCCCGACGAGGCAAAAACAGTAAAACGATCACATTAAATCAGCAATGTTTAAACAGCTCGGTAGCTAACTTAATAGCTGCTAAAGCTAGCTGGGTATCGCTAGATAACTAACTATGTAGACAGTAAAATACTCGCCTCTCTCACACCATAAGGAACTATGTCATTTTTTTATCTCAGATATCCTCTGTTAGATAGCTAGCTACCGTACACAAATCTGCGTTCAAATCTAAAAACCACCGGCTCTTTCTTATTTCCTGCCACAACTGTTTAGTAACCGCCACTGCACGTAAATAATGCGGACCGACTGGAAACAAATTCCCAATATAGCGTTCCACCTTATACTCCAGCAGCAAAAAGCCAGCAAAATCTGTACGGTAGCATTCATAAATATTTTTTTCATGTGCCTCCACTGACCCTAATATATACTACATTAGAGAGGGTCCATACCTTGTTCCAATCAATCACAAATTTTAAAGCTCACTGAAATAGTAGTGCAAGTAAACATCTTGTTATGGCTGCAAAGCTGTGCAAAATATAGGCTCAAACTCAAATGGCCTCCTTGACAATAGCTATATTGCGGAGGGAAAAAATTATATATATATATATATATATATATATAATGTAAATCATTCTAAAACTGTTCCTGAGAGGCCTGCTTAGTATTCAAGACGGTGGATTAGAATCTTGTGATTGACCATATCAAAAGTTGCAATAACATTCACTTCACAGGTGAAATACCCTACCTGCACACTCCAGCACCCAGCCCCCCTGCTTCAATCTGTGCCTTGCAACAGCCCAGGTGAGAAAGGAGCTCAGAAAGATAAAAGTGAGGAAAGCTGCAGGTCCGGATGGCATCAGGTCACCAGGAGAACACTGGGAGCACTGTGAGAATCATGTTCTTTGATTTTTCCAGTGCTTTTAACACTATACAGCCTAAGGTTCCCGAGGGACAAGCTGGAGAGCAAAGGGGTGGATCACCACCTATCAAATTGGATTCTGGACTATCTCACCGACCGACTATAGTATGTGAGGGCACAGGACAGTGTGTCTGACATGGTGTTTAGCAGCACAGGGGCCCCGCAGGATACAGTCCTGGCACTGTTCCTCTTCACCCTGTACACTGCAGACTTCATGTACAGCTCACCAAACTGCCATCTACAGAAGTTCTCTGATAACTCGGCAATCATCGGATTCATTACTGATGAGGACAACAGAGAGTACAGAGAACTGACCAAGGACTTTGTGGACTGGTGTCTGAGGAACCATCTCCTGGTCAACGCGGGGAAAACCAAGGAGATGGTGGTGGACTTCCACAGACGCAGTCTCCACCCTCCACCAGTAAACATCCAGGCAAGGGATATTGATAAGGTGGACTCTTACAAGTACCTGGGTTTTTATCTAAACAATAGACTGGGCTGGTCAGAAAACGCAAGTGCACTTTATAGGAAAGGCCAGAGCAGACTCAACCTGCTCAGAAGACTGAGGTCGTTTGGAGTGCAGGGGACACTCCTGAGGACCTTCTTTGACACCACTGTGGCATTAGCAATCTTCTGGGTGGTCTTCTGGGGCAGCAGGATCTCAACTGCGGACAGGAAGAGACTTGACAGATGCATTAAGAGGGCCAGCTCTGTCCTGGGGAGCCCTCTAGACCCAGTGCAGATGGTGGGAGACAGGAGGATGTTAGCCAGACTAGCATCTATGCTGGAGAACAGTTCCCAACCCATGCATAAGACTCAAGTCTCATTTAGTCAACATTTAGTCAACAGTATCTTGTGGGCAGTGTCCTGTGACCACTGATGAAGGACTAGAGGATGACCAGCGCAAACTGCGCAGCAGCAGATGAGCTATCGTCTCTGACTTTACATCTGCAAGGTGGACCATCAAGGCAGGAGTGTCTAATAGAGTGGAAAGTGAGTGAACACAGTGTTTAAAAACTCAAGCAGCACTACTCTGTCCAGTGCACTTGTACCAGTGCTTCTTCTTCTTCTTCTTTTGGCTGCTCCCTTTAGGGGTCGCCATAGCGGATCATTTGCCTCCATCTTGCCCTATCCATTGCCTCCCCTACTTTCACACCAACCATCTCCATGTCCACCTTCACTACATCCATAAACCTTCTCTGAGGTCTACCTCTTCTCCTTCTACCTGGCAGCTCCATCTCCAACATTCTTTGCCCAATATATCCACTATTCCTCCTCAACACATGTCCAAACCATCCCAGACTGGCCTCTCTGGCTTTATCTCCAAACTGCTCCACCTTCACTGTCCCTCTGATCTGCTCATTTCTAATCTTGTCCAACCTTGTCACTCCCAACGAAAATCGCAGCATCTTCATCTCCGCCACCTCCAGCTCAGCCTCCTGTCTTTTAGACAGAGCCACAGTCTCCAAACCATACATCATAGCAGGACGCACTACTGTCTTGTAAACCTTCCCTTTCACTCTTGCTGTTATCCTTCTGTCACACATCAGCCCTGACATCCGTCTCCACCCACTCCATCCTGCCTGCACCCTCTTCCTCACCTCTTTTTTGCACTGTCCATTGCTCTGGATGGTTGACCCAAGATATTTGAAGTCATCCACCTTTACAACCTCTACTCCTTGCATCTTCACCTTTCCACCTGCCTCCCTCTAATTCACACATGTATTCCGTCTTATCTCTACTGACCTTCATTCCTCTCCTCTCCAGTGCAAACCTCCACCTCTCCAGATTCTCTTCCACCTGCTCTCTACTCTCACCACAGATTACAATGTCATCTGCAAACATCATGGTCCATGGAGCCTCCTGCCTGACCTCATCTGTCAACCTGTCCATCACCATTGCAAACAAGAAGGGGCTCAAAGCTGATCCCTGATGTAACCCTAGCTTGACCTTGAAACCATTTGTCACTCCAACTGCACACCTCACCACTGTCTCACTATCCTCATACATGTCCTGCACCACCCTAACATACTTTTCAGCTACACCTGACTTCCTCATACAGTACCACAGTTCCTGGCACCCTATCATATGCCTTCTCTAGATCCACAAAGACACAATGTAGCTCTTTCTGACCTTCTCTGTACTTCTCTACCAACACTCTCAACGCAAAAATTGCATCTGTGGTACTCTTTCTGGGCATGAAACCAAACTGCTGCTCACTGATCTGAACCTCTCGCCTTAGCCTTGCTTCAACAACTCTTTCCCATACTTTCATGGTGTGGCTCATCACCTTTATACCTCTGTAGTTACTGCAGCTCTGCACATCACCCTTGTTCTTAAAAATGGGGACCAGTACACTGCTTCTCCACTCATCAGGCATCCTCTCACTCTCCAGGATTTTGTTAAACAACCCACTGCCTTCTCTCCTGAACATCTCCATACCTCCACAGGTATGTCATCTGGACCAACTGCCTTTCCATTCTTCATCCTTTTTAAAACTGCCCTCACTTCCACCTTACTTATTCTCTGCACTTCCTGATCCACTATCTCTCCCCCGTTGTCCTCCTCTCTCTCTCGTTTTCCTCATTCATTAGTTCTTCAAAGTACTCCTTCCATCTACTCAACACTCTCTGTTCACTCACTAGTACATTTCCCTCTCTATCCTTTATCAGCCTAACCTGCTGTACATCCTTTCCAGCTCTATCTCTCTGTTTAGCCAAACGATACAAGTCCTTTACTCCTTCTTTACTGTCCAGCCTCTCATACAGCTCATCATAGGCCTGAGCCTTTGCCTTTGCCACCATTCTTTTTGCTATGCGACTAGCCTCACAGTACTCCTGCCTACTTCCTTCATCTCTTTGGTTATCCCACTTTTTCTTAGCTGCCTTCTTCTTCTGAATACTCTCCTGGACTTCCTCATTCCACCACCAACTTTCCTTGTCTTCTTTCCTCTGACCAGACGAAACACCCAACACATTCGTGCCAGTTTCTCTCACCACCTTAGCTGTATTTTCCCAGTCCTCAGGTAGCTCCTCACTGCCCCCAAGGGCCTGTTGCAATTTTTCCCTGAACTGCCTGCAACCATCCTCCTCCTTCAGCTTCCACCATCTAATCTTTGGCTCTGTCTTCACTCTCTTCCTCTTCTTTGTTTCTAATCTCATTCTACAGACAACCACCCTATGCTGCCTTGCTACACTTTCCCCTGGTACCACTTTACAATCGCCAATCTCCTTTAGGTGGCATCTCCTGCTAAGTATATAATCCACCTGTGTGCACCTCCCTCCACTCTTGTATGTCACCCTGTGTTCTTCCCTCTTCTGAAAATACGTGTTCACCACAGCCATTTCCATTCTCTTTGCAAAATCTACAACCATCTGACCTTCCGCATTTCTGTCTTTCACACCATACATACCCAGCCCCTCTTCATCCCCTCTGTTCCCTTCACCAACATGTCCATTGAAGTCTGCACCAATCACCAATCTCTCATCTCTAGAGACACCATATAAAACTTCATCCATCTTACTCCAAAATTCCTCTTTCTCCTCTAATTGACAACCAACCTGTGGTGCATATGAAATGACCACATTCAAAATCACACCATCAACCTCCAACTTCAGGCTCATGATCCTGTCTGACACTCTACATCCAGAACACTTTTCCCAAGCTGTTCCTTTAGGATTATCCCTACTCCATTTCTCTACACCATGATAGAACAGTTTGAATCCACCTCCAATGTTCCTGGCTTTGCTTCCTTTCCATCTGGTCTCCTGAACACACAGAATATCTACCTTCTTTCTCTCCATCATGTCTGCAAGCTCTCTGCCTTAACCAGTCAGTGCACTTGCACCAGTGCAACACACCTTAACACGGCACCACCATGTCAGTGCTGAGAATGATCCACCACCCAAATAATACCTCCTCTGTGGGGGTCCTATGGGGGTCCTGACCATTGAAGAACAGGGTAACAAAGTATGCAGAGAAACATATGGACTACAGTCTGTATAAAGTGCACTTACACAATATGTTGAGCTGATAAAATGGACTGTATAGATACAAATAGATACAAAATGTGTAGATACAAGAATGTGCCTTTGAAGTGGTCAGATGGTGTATACAGTGGCAAGAAAAAGTATGTGAACCTCTTGAAATTTTATGGTCTTCTGCATTAACTTGTCATAAAATGTGATCTGATCCTCATCCAAGTCAAGCATATCGACAAATATAATGTGCCCAAAATAATAACACAAAATATTTTTTATCCTTCATATCTTCATTGAGAACAACAATGAAAACATTATAGTGCTAGTGGATAAAGTATGTGAACCCTTGAGTTAATGATCTCAAAAAAGCTAATTGGAGTCATACCTAGAGTCTTGTTAAGAAAATGAGTTTGGAGGTGTGTACTAGAGCTACTTTGACTGATAAAAACCACTTAGACTTTTTGAGTTTGCTCCACACAAGAAGGATATGCGTATGTAAGCCATGCCTCGCCAAAAAGAGCTTTCAGAGGATCTACGATCAAAAATTGTTGCTTTACATAAAGCTGGAAAGGGTTACAAAGCAATTTCAAAGACATTAGAAATTCACCAGTCTACAGTAAGGCAAACAATCTACAAATGGAGACAATTTGGGACTGTGGCTACTCTGCCAAGAAGTGGGCGCCCAGTCAAAATGACCCCAAGAGCACAACGGAGACATATCAATGAGGTAAAGAAACAACCCCGAGTGACAGCCAAAGATTTTAAGGCGGCATTGATGCAGGCTAACATCTGTGTTCATGAATCCACAGTTCGTAAAACTTTGAACAAGCAGGGTGTCTATGGCAGGACACCACGAAGGAAGCCGCTGCTTACTAAAAAGAACATTGCTGCACGCCTGAAGTTTGCGAAAGAGCACATTGACACTTCACAACGGTACTGGCAAAATGTTTTGTGGACAGATGAAACTAAGATTGAACTATTTGGAAAGAACACGCAGCGATACATCTGGCGTAAAAAAGGCACTGCACATCACCATAAAAATATCATCCCAACCGTCAAGTATGGTGGAGGGAACATCATGATTTGGGCCTGCTTTGCTGCATCAGGGCCTGGCTAGCTTACAGTCATTGAGGGGAAGATGAATTCCCAAGTGTATCAAAAAATTCTACAGGATAATGTGAGAGAGTCTGTACGCCAGCTGAAACTCTATAGAAGTTGGGTGATGCAACAGGACAATGGCCCAAAACACCGGAGCAAGTCCACAACAGAATGGCTTATGAAAAACAAAATCTGCCTTTTGGAGTGGCCAAGTCAGAGCCCAGATCTCAACCCTATAGAAATGCTATGGACTGACTTGAAGAGAGCTATACACATGAGGCATCCAAGGAACATGACAGAGCTAAAGCAGTTCTGCCAGGAAGAATGGGCTAAAATTCCTCCTGAACGATGTGCAGGTCTGATCCACAGCTACAGGAAATGCCTGGTTGAGGTTATTGCTGCCAAGGGAGGGTCAACCAGCTATTAATTCCAAGGGTTCACATACTTTTTCCACTATCACTTTAAATGTTGAATGAGTGTGTTCAATAAAGTCCTGAAAGAAAATTTATTTTTGTGCGTTATTATTTTGGGCACATTATATTTGTCGATATACTTGACTTGGATGAGGATCAGATCACATTTTATGACAAGTTAATGCAGAAGACCATAAAATTTCAAGAGGTTCACATACTTTTTCTTGCCACTGTATGATAAATTTGTTATTGATATATCTGCATTACAGGAAGTAAATTACTGATATCTTTACAGTGGACACTTAACTGGAAAATATATAAATTAGTAAATGTAATTGGTTTAAAAAATAGCATTAATGCAGCAGAGAACTCTAAAATATAAGTATAGACATGTATATGTTATTATCTTATGAATAACTAATAAGAAAACAATGAGGTATTCTGGTTTTATTTTTTTTTTTTTACAAAAAATTTTATTATTTATTATTTTCAATGAATAAGAAAGGAAAGCAATGAATGAGAGAAAAGAGGAAAGACATGCTCACAAATCCTAGATGATTATGCAATGTAATCTCATTTTTCAAATATGTAAATTATTTATAATATGTTATGCACCGCCTAATATAGTGTTCAGTGTATAAATGTGTAAGTTATAACTGAACATAGAAAGTGTGCAAGGTGAATTCATACCACTGAAAGCTGTGTGTTATTGCATTTCTGATTTGGCCCAACTGTAGCATGAGTAACTTAAAGTCAGTGGTGGACAGTAACTAAGTAAATTAGTTTCTGTACTTAAGTAGTTTTTTCCTGTACTTTATTTAAGTATTTCCATTTTGGGCGACTTTTTACTTTCACTCCACTACATTTCAAAGTCAAATATTTTACTTTTTACTCCACTACATTTTGAGAAATCTGTCATTCCTTTTGTTTTTGTGTGTATAAAAACGTAACATGTCAAAACGAAAGAAGTGCAAAGCAAGAACACAGCGGTCACTTTGTTCTGAACTTGTTTTAACCTGTTGGTCATACCAACTGCAGCACACAGTTCAACATCAGTGCAGTAGTGTAAAAATTTGGGAGCACATATGTCTACCTAAATGATGGAACTAACCTAACTTTGTGTAAATAGACCACAGTATAAAAATATGTACACATATGCAGGTGTGACTGGCATGTTTCTTTTTTCTCATTTTATAGTAAATTAGTTTTGGTTAGTTTACATTTATGAACAGAGACCTACAGATCAATATAGTAAAGGAAAACTTATTTGTGAATCTGTGTTTAAAGCAAGTTTTTTTTCAACTTGTAACTAATTTACAAAATAATCTTAAACTGAAACTTTGCTTGTTTGTAAAAAGTGATTTCAGAGCCACTCAGTTCTCCCTGATGGAAACTGTTTACCTTCAGTGTTTTGTGCTTATGATCATTTTAATAGACTTCAGTGTCACTAATTAATGACGTTCTATTAAAAGACTGGTTTACCAAGGGAGACACTGGAGGATTTTCACCTAAAATGAGTTCATGAAGCGAGTCTTGTTATAAAAATGATAACAGGACATCAGAGCCATAATTACTCTTTTAGTACTTTTACTTTCATACTTAAGTACATTTGAAGGCAAATACTTTTGTACTTTTACTCAAGTTGAGGTCTAGAGTAAGGACTTCTACTTTTACCGGAGTAATATTTTACCTTGGATATCTCTACTTTAACTCAAGTACATGATTTGTGTACTTTGTCCACCTCTGCTTAAAGAAAGCACAAGCTTAACTAATTTCTTGTAAAGTTAACTTTGCCCCATATTTCTTACCTTTATTTTTTATTAAATTTAATTTAGCTTGTTGCACATTGTCATCACAGTATCGGTCATTCTTTTGCTGTTAAGATAACTAGCTAGTTTGGTAGGCTAACTTAGTTTGTCTATTTCAATTTTCAGGCAAGTGTGACAAAATTTTTAAAGCTGTTTGTTACAGGTTGAATTGTTCTGTTAAGCACTATGTATGGATCAGCTTGGCTGAATGCTACTACCACTGATTAGTTATCCTATCACCATTAGCTATGCAATGTACAGGTGCCTATTTTTGAAAAAGTATATCCTTCAAGCGTTTACTCACAGATTAACACACTATAAGACACTATACGTAAACAGGATCCAGAAATGCTGCCACCTTCTCCGGGCCTGAGCTCATTTAAAATGGATTGAGGGGAAGTGGAAAAGTGTCTTGTGGTCCGATGAATCAACATTTGAAATTCTTTATGGAAATCATGGACATTGTGTCCTCCAGGCTAAAGGCCACTCAGCTTGTTATCAGAGTACAGTTCAAAAGCCAATATTCATGATGGTATAGGGGAGCATTAGTTGTTTTGGCAACATATGCTGCCCTCCAGACAACATCTTCTTCAGGGAAGACAGCAAGACAATGTCAAACCACATTCTGCATGTATTACAACAGCACTGCTCCATATTAAAACAGTCCGGATGCTAAACTGACCGGCCTGCCGTCCAGACTTGTCACCCACTGAAAATACTTGCCATGTTATGAAATGAAATAATAAAAAAATGTGACCCTGAACTGATGAGCAGCTGAAATCCTGTATCAAACCTTTAATTTTCAAAACTACAGCAGTCTCCTCAGTTCCCAAACATTTACAGAGTGTTGTTAAAAGAAGAGGTAAAGAAACACAGTGGGAAACATGCATCCATCCCAACTTTTTTGGAACGTGTTGTCAGCATAAAATTTTAAATAGGCTTATTAAAAAAAAAAAAAACTTCTCAGTTTCAACATTTGATATGTTGACTTTGTAGTATTTTCCTTTAAAAAATATGGTTTACATTTTTTAGAATGTAAATAAAATAGAATGCAATCATATGCAAAACAACGTCCCCTTTTTTGGAAATGGGGTTGTTTTCAAAAACAGTTTTTTTTTCTTCAAGAGTAGTTGTAGTTAAAAGAAAAGTTCATAAAGAAATGAAGAAAATCCATTTTTAGGATTTTTTAGGATTCTAAAAATTCCATTTTTAGGAGTGATTTGAAATTCCTAATTCCGTTTTTTCCTCATGTATGTATTTAAGTAAAAAGCACATAAAGAAGACACTTGTTTCTGCTTAAGACACTTGTATGAATAAAACTCCAATTTGGCTTTATAGTTCTTTCCTCTGGGAAACACTAACTGTCACCTATTCAACCAACCTTTCTTCTAAAACAGTCTTAATAGAGATTTTGTCCCCCTTTGCCACAGTAACAGCTGCTACTCTTGTGAAAAGGCTTTACACTGGATGTTGGAACTTAATTACATTCAGCTACAAGAGCACTGGTGAAGTCAGACACTGATTGCTGCATAATTTATGTTGTGCTGTAAAGATGTGAATTAGAACCTCCTGTTTATGCAGAATTTCCACTGAAAAAAATTCAATACTGCTAAACTTTTAGAATATTTTTTTTCAGTTTTTTATTATAATATTTTAATCTACAGTTAAATAATATTTAATCATTTAAGAGACTCATTCTGCTCCTCTGTCCTATACTCTATAACCCCTCCCAGTGTGAAAAACATTTCCTGCTATTCAGGGGTCCCATGTTGGCTACAAACTCACTCACCATAGCGATGTTGATGCAAGGATCAATGGCAGCAAAATTTGTAGCTCAACATTTCTTCTATTGGAAATTCAATTCAAGTATGATAATGCTTCTAAAACACACTGAGATCTTAAACATTTCTTTTACTCCAACACAGTCCTCACTGCCCATTCACTCTAATATCACAGCCTTATGTACAGTGAGTCTGTCCAGTAGTTAAACCTGTCTAGATCAGGAGTGTCTAATCCTGCTCCTAATGATCTATTCACTCTGCAGAATTGAGTTCCGACCCTGATCTAACACACCTGATCCACTCATCAGTGAGGTGAAGAACATGTGAACATCAGGGTGGAGATGCAACCAGGGTTAAACAGCCCCGGATGCTTTTCTACAATTAGAATGAGAAGTGCATATTGTAGTGAGACAGTTATGAAGGCGGGGCCTGTAAAAAGTAGAGTCAGGCTCCACCGGTGAATGACTGAAAGGGAAGTCTAGGATTGATAAAAGAGAAAGTGTAGCAGCTGGAAAAGTGTGTATTTGGTTTGGGGGGAGGGGGCGGTTAGGGGGAGGATAGGCCAGGGGTTAGACGCCTGGCTGTGGGTCCAAGTACCTCTTTAATCAGATCGGTCTAACTCCAGAGTGGGAGCTGGTGGAGCATTGTTCTGGCCTGTCGTGATTTTCAGGAGGCGATGCTATAAGCTCAGACCCAGGGTAGAAGAGGTTTGAGAGTAGGTTAACAGAAGAGAAGCAGAGAGAGGACAGTAACTGACCATGCAGGCAACAGAAACATTAGAGGAGGTGAGAGCTGGCAGAAAGAGATAGAGAGTCAATGTACTGGAAACTTTCTTACCAGTTAGTGTTCTGATTAATATGGGCTTCACAACAGATATAAATATGTTTACACACTTATGTCTTAGATAAACGAATTTTATTTTTTTTCAGCTTGAATTGGAAAATTGTTTACAGTCTATATTGTAAGTGCTCAGAAACACAGAAGACAGGCTGTGTAATCATGTGACCAATAGGCCATAGGCTCAGCTTGGTATTGTCTAGTCACACCCGTGATTGACTTGACTTGCTACACAAGTTCTCCAGGATAAACGAATTAACAGCACTTAGATCTGCTTAAAAACTCTTTACAAATGTATTCCTGCACTTTATCAAGAAGTCTGTGATAATATGATTTATTTGTCTTCACATTACAGTGAATCAAGGCCAATAGTAACAGTTTCAAGTATAAACTATACCAAAATCCACAGCATGCATATCTACAGAAGACCAGTCCATTGACCAGTCCACATTCACTGTGATGAAGTGTGTTGTTCTGGTATTTTAATGTATTAATGTATAAATGATTGACATTTTTTGTGAAGAGGTCATCTGCAATGCCCAAAATGACCACCTGATGGCAGCGTGAAGACGTAGGTCTACTGTACTCTACTCTGTTTAACCTTCATAGACACTGTTCCACTCCTTATTTAATTTTTATAGCACCTTTCTCAAACTCACACAATCACATCTGTTATGTTTATAGTCAAGACAGCTTTGCCCACCTTCCCTGAATCCTCACTGACTCTCTACCAGCATGTTTACCAGTGTTCACCTGCATGTTCCAGACTCAGCTGTAGGCATTTATATTTATGAGAATAGAATCCTTGTAGCACTAACCCGAGACCAATATAGTGTCAGACTTCCACATGTGGTGTGTGCGTGTGTGTGCGTGTGAGCACTGAATTTTACATCTTTATTACAACCCCATATCCAAAAAAGTTGTGACGCTGTACAGAATGTAAATAGAAATAGAATGCAATGATATGCAAATCACTTAAACCATATTGAGAAAATTTGTTGTCTTTTGAAAAATATATGCTCATTTTTAATTTGATACCAAAAACACATTGCAAAAAAGTTGGGACAGGTCATGGTTACCACTGTGCTACATCACCTCTTCTTTTAACAGCACTCTGTAAGAGTTTGGGACCTGAGGAGACACAGCTGTATTTTTGAAAGTGAAATGTTTTCACATTCTTGTTTGATATTGGATTTCAGCTGCTAAACAGTTCAGGGTCTGCTCTGTCATATTTTTCATTTCTTTAGCCTCCAAATATTTTCATTAGGTGATACGTCTGGACTTCAGGCAAGTCAGATTAGCACCCAGACTCTTTGAGTACGGAGCAATGCTGTTGTAATATGTGCAGAATGCGATTGTCATTGTCTTGCTGAAATAATCAAGGCATTCCCTGAAAAGACGTGATCTGGATGCAGCATATGTTGCCAAAACAATTATATATCATTCAACATTAATGGTGCCTTCACAGATGTGCACGTGACCCATGCCATGTGCACTAATGCACCCCTGTACCGTCATGAATACTGGCTTTTGAACTGTGCACAGATAACAAGCTGAGTGGCCTTAAACCCGGAAGACACAGTGTCCATGATTTCCAAAAAGAATTTCAAATTTTGATTCGTTGGACCACAGAACACTTTTCCACTTCGCCTCAGTCCATTTTAAATTAACTCAGGCCCAGAGAAGCTGGCAGCATTTCTAGATCCTGTTTATGTACAGTTTCTTCTTCGCGTTTTAAAGTTTTATCTTGCATTTGTGGATACAGTGATGAACTGTGTTCACAGACATTGTTTTTCAGAAGTGTTTCTGAGTCCATGCAGTGATTTCCTCTACAGAATCATGTCCATTTTTAATGCAGTGCTGCCTGAGGGCCCAAAGATCACAGCCAGCAAATACTGTTTTTTGGCCTTGTCCCTTGCACACAGAGATTTCTCAAAATTCTCTGAATCTTTTAATATTAAGAAACTTTAGTGTTGAATTGTTGCACTATTTGATGGTGCTGTCTTTCACAGAGTGGTGAACCCTCCTCATCTTCTGAAAGACTCAGTCTCCCTGGGATGCTCTTTTATACCCAATCATGTTACTGACCTATTACTATTTAAGCACCATGTTTGTTAGCATTACACAACTTTACCAGCCTTTTGTTGCCCGGTCCCAACTTTTTTGTACTGTGTTGTTGGCATCATGTTCCATCCGAGGAAACCCACGCAGATATGGGGAGAACATGCAAACTCCACACAGAGAGGTCACCTGGCAGGGGAATCGAACCTAGGCCCTCCTTGCTGTGAGGCGACAGTACTACCCACCACGCCACCGTGTTTTGATATGTTAACATTTGATATGTTGTCTTTGTACTATTTTCAATGAAACTATTTGCATATCATTGCATTTTGTTTTTATTTTATTTTGCACAGCGTTCCAACTTGAAAATGGGGTGTATAATCTACCTGTTTTATTTTCTGTGGTTAGTCAGATTTGTAACAAATACAAATAACCCAATTATAGTAAAACTAGATGAAGATGAAGAAACCATATTTATGATGAATCCATCAAGTTTGATCAGAACACAGCCGAAGAGTTAAATGAGGCTGTGCCTAATCTTAGTTACTCAGTCTTCAGTTTGCATTCAAACTTGTATCTGAGATGCTGGTGTAGTGTGTGTGTGTGTCAATCAAGTTTTTTCAGTTTTATGTTAATAAAGGTATTTGTAATGTGTACAGAACAATCCTGTAAAAGAACTGTCTAGTCTTGTCTCTGATCATAAAGTTTGTTCTTTGAAACTCCTCCCTGAGCGCTTAGTGTGAGGCATCTCGCATCCTTTACAGCCAGGCTGTACTGGGCTCAGGTGAGTATAGTTTTATGAAGAGCTTTATGTTGGATTCAGAGGAACATTTTAGCTCTCAGAAATAAACTCATTACTAACTACACCACCCCTTTAACTTCAAACAAACGTGAAATCAGGGTGTGGTTACTTTTACAGAGCTGGAAGTGAAAGTGGGAGCACTCTGACTGGAAGGACAACAGTTACAGAAAAAGGCTTGGACATCTTTCTCAGAGGAGGTTCTCTCCTGTTCTGTGTGCTTTGAAATCTTCAAGGATCCTGTCGTTTTGTTCTGGAGTCACAGTGTGTGAAGTCTGTGTGCAGCAGTTCTGGGACACCAAAGGATCCAAAGAATGTCCAGTTTGTAGGAGAAGATCTTCAGTAAAATGTCCTTCATTAAACTTGGCTTTAAAGAACCTGTGTGAGAGCTTTCTTACAGAAGAGAAGTGAGAGATCTTCAGCAGAGTCTGAAACACTGCAGTGAGAAACAAGCTCTTCTGTCTGGACCATCAGCAACCTGTGTGTGTGTACACTAGACTTCAAGAAAACACATCAACCATACGTTTTCCCCACTGATGAGGCTGTTACAGACCACAAGGTAAATAAACTGTTTCAATATGTAGATTCTAACATTAAAAGTCAAGTTTTCCAAAATTGAGAATGGAATTACACTGCATATACAGTTGTATTGATTCAAATATATTCAGCACTTCATATTTAGAGTATGAGGAACTAACATACACACCAGAATACAGTAAATACTTTCAAATACATTTGGTAGTGTTTTCCATTACAGCATTCAACAATATGTTGAAATACGTATTAGTTCATACATATTTGCCAAAATAGCTACATGGCAATAAGAGCACTGTAAAGTGTAATAAATGAGCTTGACTGCTTATATCCTTTATAACACACAGTGAACAAAGTTCTCTCAGTGATCAGTGATCTTCATTTGTACAATTTAAGCTCCATTACAGACAATCTTTATCCAGTGTACTGATTTATTTCAGGAGAAACTCAAGTCTGCACTGAAGCCTCCACAGGAGACACTGAAGTTGTTTACAGAGTGGAAAGTGAACAGGGATCAGACTGAAAAACATAAGAAGGTTATGGAAAAAAAGAAAAAACAGAGATTATGATTCTGAACATCATCACATCATCAGTTTTACTTCATTTGATTTGCTCTTCATTCCAGACTCAGTCTCAGCATACAGAGAGGCAGAATAAGGAGGAGCTTGAGAAGCTTCACCAGTTTCTACAAGATGAAGCTGTAGCCAGCATAGCTGCACTGAGGGAGGAAGAGGAGCAGAAGAGTCAGATGATGGAGAAGACTGATAAGATGAGCAGAGAGAGATCACTTTCAGATACATTTAGAGCTGTAGAAGAGCAGATGGGAGCTACAAGTGAGGACAGTTTAGTCAGTATTTGGGTGAAAGTAGTGTTTTTAGCACATTCACCGATGTTCGCCTCATTGTTTGGCAGTACTACAAGTCCGCTGTGAGAAGGTGAGTGTTGTGTCTCCCGTCTCTCCTGCCCCCCCCCAAACTGTTCCCACAAAGTCAGAATCATAGTTTTCCAAAGTGTCTTGTTCTGCTGAAGCCTATCGGGCGGAAGGCAGGATAAACCCTGGACAGGTCATAAAATAACCTATTCTTATACTAATGTTTGTAAAGGCAGACTGCATGGCTAAGTGCTTGAATTTATACACTCGTGGCAATAAGACTAAAAGAGAAACCCCTGAATTCACTGATGAAGAGGTGTGTCCCAATAATTTGGTCCAACACCCCCTGCATTTAAACATGGTTTTAAAACTGGATTTAAAACCATGTGTTTTTAATAGTTAACACATTCTCTACAGAGAAAGCCTGCAAATTTTGGTATATAGTTACTGTTTATTTGCTAAGTTTAACATATTGTGGGAAAAAACATAAAATATGCCATACCTTTTGAAATTTGCCAAATTTTGTTTTATTTTCTTCCCATTATGTTAACTTCAGCAAATAAACAGTCAGTAATTGTGTATTAACATGTGCGTGTGTTCTCTGTAAAGGATGTGTTATTTTGACTTTTGCATATAGCTGTGTCTTCATAAAGCTGCCCCCTAGTTCACTCCTAAAAATGAATTGTGTGAAGTTCTAGCTGAATTATATATTTTACTGTTATTGCTTTTAGCTTTTTAACTCTTCCGTTAAATGAACATGAAGAGTCCTGACAAACACCTCTGGAGTTATTTGTAGCTTAAGACACAGAGGAAATGTGATACCCAGCGCTTCTTATTGCTGTCTGACTACTAGCAATGCATCTTTTTGAAGGAATGGCTTTGGTGGAAAAACTGATCTGATTCACCACCTCAAAAGATTCTTCTCTTCAGTCTCTGTTGGTTGGTTGGCTTTTAAATTACGAGGAACAACAACCAGAGAGAAGAGAGCTAAAAACATCATCCTTAAAATCTCAGGTAATATATTTATTCTCCAGGTGAAAGTTTGTACTATAATAGTAAAAAAGAATATTTAATATTTTTTAATATGTATTTTATCCTTTACTGTGCTGTTACTAATTTATAATATATATATGTGTGTCTGGTTCGGATAGTGTAGTGGTTAACACCTCTGCCTTCTACACTGTAGACTGGGGTTCAATCCCCACCTGGGCAAACACCCTACACTATACAAGTAAGAGTCCCTGGGCAAGACTCCTAACACAGCCTTGGCCTACCTGTGTAAAAAATGATCAAATTGTAAGTTGCTCTGGATAAGAGCGTCAGACAAATGCAGTAAATGTAAATGTGTCTGACGTAAAATAATAACTGAATTAAAAATCGAACAACTACAATCTGTGTCTTATATTCTGTTATGTTACCTTTTTATCAGTGTTAAATGAACTTAGACATTTAGGTCTGTTTAAAGTTTAAAGTAAGTCTTTTTTCACAGTATATTTATATATATGTAGTTTACCTGACTGAGATGCTGTACTAAAGAACATGAGTTTGGAGAATGTTTAACTAAACTAATTGGAGTTGAATGAAATCGAAACACGCAGTCTAATAAGTTGACAGATCATTTTAAGCAGCTGATTTTTCATTTTTACAGAGTATTTAATCCTGTCATTCATGTGTGTAATGCTTACATAAATGGAGAAGGTTGCATACAACACAGTTGATCTTACTTAATCACTGAGTTTGATTACATGAATCAATAAATCAAGCGGTCATTATTAGAGGTTCTAGTTTAGCTCTGAGTTTAGCAGTGGTTGTAGGTCCTGAGGAATTACCCGTTGCATTTCTGTGTTCTTATAAGTGCAGGCGTGAATCTTTGCTGGCCACACTGTTTGCTGATTAGATGCTGCCACACGGCGAGCTCGAGATATAAAACTAAAACCGTCTAATCTCAGCACAACAATTCACACTTCGTTTTTATTAAGACACTTAACGGTCAATTAACCGTCACAAGCACATCTACTATTACTGTAAGTCCTAATTGCCCTGAGGAGAAGACCAGAGAAGTTTTTTTGCAACATAAATGAGCAGAATAAATATCTGTCTGGCATTTTAGTGAAATGTAACTCCTAATTGGCCGCAGATCAGATATAATTTAGGGCACACTGTAAACTGTATATGAAGAATTGCTTGTATAGTTAAATGCACTCCTTGCCACAATGTCTTGATTTCATCATACGTCCAAAGAATGAATAAAAGCGCCTTTATGTAATGGACACAAAACATAGGTCAAATCCTTCTGGAAATATCCTATGTAAGCACAATGATGCGAGCTGGAATCCATTAATGAACTTAAAATTAAGTGTGTATATTAATTGAAGTGCATTTTGGTTACAGATTTGTACAGATGGAGAGCCAAACATCCTGATCGACAGCCTCCTCAAGGCCTCTTTCCAAGATATCTTTGACTTACTAAAGAGAACATGCAGATAACATAGCAAGACAGACACATTTATATGGGTATTGCAATTAATTATATAGTAGGAAAATATTCTTTTTCCATTTTCATGTTAATTTGTTGTATTTCTGTATCATTATGACTCTCCCTGTCCCAGATGAAGGGGTGATGGGTGCTTCTGTAACTTTCATGTAAAGACAAAGAATATTTCTTTACAAAGAATTCTGTAATTTTCTTATTAAAAATTAAAACATTTCTATAAACTGATGGTCACAGACCATTTCATAAAGTTAGCCTATGAATTTCCCTGTATCAGTCAAAGAGCAAAACAAGTGGCAAAGAAATTGTGGGATAATGTGTTCTGAATACATCATTTTCCACAGCGTATCCACCCCGAACAAGGAGCCACCTTTGAAAGTGAGCTTAGAGCTGAACTTCTCAGATTGTCAGGGGCTGCCAAGTCTCACACAATAGCATACCACCCAACAAGAAATGGTAGAACCAAAAGATTCAATAGAACACTGGGGAATATCTGCGTACCTTGCCATTGAAATCCAAGCACCAGTGTCCACAGGAAACACAATCTCTGACTTTTTCTTATAATGCCACTGTACATGAAACAACAGGGTATGCTCTGTTCTATCATATGTAAGCCCCTAGGGTTCTGATAAATTTTTAAGCATGTGCTCAAGGACACAATCACAGTTGACAACAGAACCTACGGCAACACTCTGGGGGCGTAGCACCCTTCACACAAGCTGCACGTGTGAAGTGCAAAAATATATTTTATTGTGTTATATTATTATTGTTATCACAATCAGAATCAGAATCCTTTATTGATCCCAGAGGCAGTTGTTACAGTTGCAACCATCTTTGTAAAAGAATAAACACTTTAATAATTTAAAACAAAGAGAAAGAGAAATTTGCAATATGTACATGAGAGTTAAGTTCTTATGAATATAGTAAAGTGACATTGTGATAATAAATATTAAACATCTAGTAGAAGGCAATTAAAATTATTGTACCTCTGAGTTATTGTACACAGTTATTATTATTACACATGTGAACAGTACTGTTTACTATTGAGTATTGCACAGATGAACCACACTTTGTAAATCACACACTGAGGGAGGAGATATAGAGTTTGATGGCCACAGGTAAGAATGACGTCCTGTGGCGCTCTGTGGTGCATTTTGGTAAAATGAGTCTTGCACTGAATGTGCTCCTGTGTCTCATCACTGTGTTGTAAAGTGGGTGGGAGCCATTGTCCATAATGGCCAGCAGTTTAGACACTGCTGTCAGCGAGTCCAGCTCCACACCCACAACATCACCAGCTTTGCGGATCAGTTTGTTGAGTCTCTTGGTGTCTGCCACTCTCAGCCTGCTTCCCCAGCATGCAACAGCATAGAGGATAGCACTCACCACCACAGACTCATAGAAGATCCTGAGCATAGTCCTGCAGATGTTGAAGGACCTCAGGCACCCCAGAAAATAGAGATGACTTTGGCCCTTCCTGTAGAGGGCGTTTATATTCCTACTGAGTACCTTGAACGACATGGTAAAAACGAAAATGCTGCAATATTTGCATTAAGTGATGGCTTTTTAAGAAAGCTTATGTGGCTCAGTTCCCACACAGCTAGGGTTTCATGCAAAGTTGTGACCAGGATTTCTGTACAGCATGCATCAGGCAATTTCTGTTTCTCAGCTGGACTAACAGTGAATCTAAAGCTTTAGCCTGATCATGTCTTGTGTGAAAACAAACCCAGATTTAGACATTTAAGAAGGTGTAGTTTGTAACCATGACACATTGCTGCACTATACAAAATACTCATTTAGTAGTAACAAATTTTACATCTGTATAAACATTTACATTTACATTTATGGCATTTAGCAGACGCTCTTATCCAGAGCGATTTACAAAAGTGCTTGTCATTACTTCAGAATATCTCATGTTAATAATGGTCGACATAGTTTTAAAGAGCTTTGCTCTAAATTGCTACCTGAAGTTATCTATGCATTGAGACCTAAAACAAATACAACAAGTAGAAAAATACCTACAACTCAACACAGAGTCTACACAACACTAAACCTGCTGAAAAAAGTTTGTAATAAAATACAGTGAACAATAAAAGAGGTGAAGATCTTTAATAGACAGTGTTAGTGATTAGATAAGTGTAGTGTAAAGAGATGGGTCTTCAGACGTCGTTTAAAGACAGCAAGTGATTCTGCTGTTCGGACACTTAGGGGAAGTTCATTCCACCACCTTGGTGCCAGGACAGAGAACAGTCTGGAGGCATGTTTTCCTTGTGATCTGCAAGATGGTGGGTCAAGTCGAGCCGTACTTGAAGCACGAAGGTCTCTGGGTACAGATCTAGCTTTCACCATTGATCTCAAGTAGGAAGGAGCTGGACCATTTTTGGCTTTGTAGGCCAACATCAGGGTTTTATATCTGATGCGAGCTGCTACAGGAAGCCAATGAAGGGAACGCAGCAGTGGAGTGACATGACTTGTCTTCAACCTTCCTAAATTCAGCCGAGCTGCAGCATTCTGGATCAGTTGGGTTCAGCTTGAGGTGGTGGGTTGTCATCCACGATGCAACGTCTGCCAGACATGCTGCGATCCGAGTCGAGACCTGTGTGTCATTAGGAGGAAAAGAAAGGATGAGTTGTGTGTCATCAGCATAGCAGTGATATGAAAAGCCATGAGAAGAAATAACATGTCCGAGTGAGCGGGTATAGAGAGAAAATAGGAGAGGACCCAGAACTGAACCTTGAGGAACACCAGTGGAGAGGTTGCATGGAGTGGATGTTGAGCCCCTCCATGTTACCTGGTAGGAGCGCCCCTCTAGGTAGGACTCAAACCACTTCCATGCTGTTCTTGAAATGCCAAGGCCAGAAAGGATAGACAGAAGAATCTTGTGATTGACAGTGTCAAAGGCTGCATAGAGATTGAGAAGAATCAGAACTGATGACAGTCCAGCTGACCTTGCTGCATGGAGTTTCTCTGAAACTGCGATGAGTGCAGTTTCAGTAGAGTGGGCTGGTTTGAACCCGGATTGGTTGGGGTCCTGTAGCTGGTTTTCAGAGAGAAAGACAGATAGTTGGTTGTAAACAGCACGTTCGAGAATTTTAGAAAGGAAGGAAAGGAGAGATACCGGTCGGTAATTGTTGATGTCGGTGCCATCGAGACTCGGCTTCTTTAGAATGGGGACCACCCTAGCTGCCTTGAAAGAAGATGGAACCATTCCAGATGACAGGGAGCTGTTGATGATGGAGGAAATGAAGGGAAGAAGTTCATGAGAGATAGACCGGAGCAGTGTAGATGGGATGGGATCCAGAGGACAGGTGGTAGGGTTACAAGATGTTAGTAGTTTATGTACTTCCTCATTTGAAAGAGAAGAAAAGCAGGTAAGAGTTTTAGGAGAGAGTGAGTGGTGGCATACAGTGGTTGGAGTCAGAGAAAAGGAGTCACAGATCTTATTCACCTTTTCTTTAAAGAAAGAAGCAAAGTCATTAGCAGTAAGAGAGATGGGAGAAGGAGGAGGGGGAGGGTTAAGGAGGGAAGAAAAGATGCTAAAAAGTTTACGTGGATCTGCTGCAGATGCCTCAAGCTTCTCTCTGTAGAAAGAAGACTTAGCAGCAGTCACCTCTTTAGAAAACTTGGACAGAAGAGTTTGATAGGAAAGAAGGTCAGCACAGCAAGAAAACACAACAAAAGCTTCACAGTCTTCAAATACTAATGAAAATACAATCTGTGCTGCTAAGTGGCACAAGACTCTACTGTGACTTAAGGCAAGCATAAATTAAAATTTGATTAACCCAATCAACTGTGCCACTGGTGAAGTTATCTAACTTATTTTGTAGCATAAGCATATTATGACATTATTATGGCATTATACAGTAACTACAACCACTATTTTCAGCTAACTTCACTACTAGCTCATGTTTAAAAAATGCTCAAAAACGAGAGAGACACTTTGGAAAGGGAGCTGCACTAATCTGCGGGTTTGGAGGTGGGGATGTGAGGGGAACTGATGTTAGCTACCAAAAAATATGGAGAGTGACAAAATCAAATAGCACTTTTGACTAAGAGGTCTTAAGATTTTTTTATCACTACCATAGTCATTTTCTATGGGGAAGGTATTTCTGATCAGGCAGGGTGACTTTAGGCTTACCAATATGAGACACTGTCTCAACCTACCGAAGAGTTAGCGTCAGAAAATAATTAGCAGCGAGTGAAAGAGGCATCTGGTAGAATGGTAGAATACTAACACGGCGATAGCTATCTTTTAATGATCTGTTCAGCAAGATAAATAGTAAAACACAAGTCCTGATTTCTTAGATATACTGAATTTCAAACAGATATCTTTAAACAGGGCCTAAGTAGCTTCTGTTAGCCATCCTCTAGCACTGCCAGCATAATAATCTAGCCCTTTAGCATGCTGCAAGTTTACCTGAGAAGTTTAATAGGCATGATGCCAAACAGGTTATTCACAGACATGACAGATTGGAGTTGTACACGCACCCAGACTCTTCTTCTGTGAAGCCATGCTGTTGAGATGGATGCAGTATGTGGTTTAGTAATGCTGAAATATGCAAAATATTTTGATATGTTTGGTTTGTGTTGGCTGAAAATGATTTACAGAGGAGAATTCAGAGAGAGAGAGAGAAGTCTTTGAGATAAGTAGCTAAAGATCATTACATCTTCCCTCTACATAAAATATCAAACTGTGGTTTAGCTAGTTGGTGTCTGAAAGCATTTGCAACATGCTTGCCTATGGTTGATATCAGATTATTTGATATAACCAGCTCTAAAGAGGGGAAATTAAGGAATCTGTTTGGTGGTGATACTGCTACTTCAGTGAGGGACAGATACATGCGTTTAGTGTATGCTGTTGTTATTCTGTTCTAGTTGTTTGCCACTACAGCTGATGAGAGAACGCTCACCCTACAGCCTCGTCTGCTACTAGTTTTATAGGTTTATAAAGAATCTGTGTACCCCAACAACAATTTTGTATTTCAGCAAAATCCACTATCCTTGCTGCCAGTGGTTAACTTTTCATTATTTTTTTTCAGGTGAGAAAGCAGCAAGCTGTATCAAATGCTGTATGATCAGTCGTGAGGGACTCATCATCTGTAAGGGCATACAGCCAACTTTCTCAACCAGGCTTGCTTCTGTTTTCTCCACATACAGCTTAAATCTCCAGCATCAAAGAGTAGCTGCATGCACATTTAAATTAATTCAAAGTTTAGATACTCACAACCATTTCACATGAAATTATGACTGATGAAACTTTGTTATACAAAATGCCTTTAACAGGGAGTCCCAATTGTTGCAGTGTCATTTTATATGGTTGCACTGGACCTTGCACTTGGTTCTTGTCTATTGAAGAACAAACAGTAAAGGTCTCTTCCAATCAACCTTCCTAGCTGTTTCCAGTTGTTTAGCTTGCCAATTCTCATCAACAAAGGAGTTGAGTTGGTGCCGAGTCCAGGGCAACCATGTGACACCACTCTCCCAAAGTGCACTCCAATGGCAATCTTCTAGTAATAGGATTTAGTCTACTTTTAATAAAGAAGAAACTAGAAGAGGGAAATTTGTGGTCAATTTTTGTGTTAACAAAACCAGCTGGATATGAAAAAGTAGTCATAGTTGTTGTAATGTGTCAGGAGACGAGAATGCAGGATGTGTGTGAGCTAACAGTTTTATTGATGTCCATGGAGAAAGCAGCAAAGAAAGAACCAGAAACAAAAGAAAAGTACAATGAGGCAAGCACTAGACATAAAACACTACCAAAAGAAAAGAACAGAAAACAACATACATAAGAACAACTAAGCAAACTAAGAATCATCACAGCATACTATAAACAACACCAAGTAAGGAACAGACCAAACCAAGGGGAATAAATAGACAAAAGAACACATGAGAAACACCTGGGGCTAACAAGAAGGTGGGGTTACAGATGACACACAGGTGGGACAGATGACTGGGGAGGAGACAGACCAAAACAACAAAAGCACATGGAACAAGGCAGACACTGACAGAAACAAGGATAGACAAAACAAGACAAGACATTACAGTTCTAGACTGTTGTACAAAGATTACTGTCAAAGTTCATGTTTACACAATGGTGCTGTAAGGTCCTTCAATGGATATTATTTTAGATTATGCCATTGCTAAATAGACAGACGGATGGACAAACACTGAATTTGGTAAAACTTCCAAACACAAAATTGCATGTTCTTAATCATTTACTGACTGTCATAGACCCTACTATATCTGTAATTTAAAAGATTAATTTATCTTGGTAAATACACAAAATCAACTTTTGCTGTATGCTGAGGTGTAAAATTCAGGTCCAGAAAGTAAAAATCCTTCCCAGGATTTCGCTCCAACTGCCTGGACAGCTCTACTGGTGGTTTGATCTAACTAGAGAAGCCAGGCCTTTGGAACAAAATCCTGGGAAGGATCTTCTGGACCTGAATTATTTTACACCTCTATGTAAACTGTATGACCTGAGAGCTCTTCTTTTCATACCTCATTCTCTTTAAAAAGGTGGAACTAGACTATTTTTAGTTTTAACACAGGCAGTATTTTTAAAAAGGAATTTTAGCCTATCAAAATATTGTATCTAGAGGTTTTATTTATGGGTATACCCGTAATGAGAACATAGAAACCATTAAGAGTTTCTGTTAGTTCTTGGGGGATTGTAATGCGCTTTGGCTTTACTTGATGTGTTGATAATGTAAAGGAATGATTTAGCAGGTGACCTAGTGCCTGATTCCAGGTACATTTCTAATTCTACTTGGAAATTAGTGGTCTCTAAATGGTAACCATTAGGAGGCAAAAAACATTTTTTAATTCTAATGGTCTTTTTTCAGCAGGGGTTACTGTGTTTTGCTGCCAGCATACACAACAAACTCTGGCAAGGTTGAGTATTTTTGACTATCAAGCAACCATGTGCCTATTTTTAAGGTCGTAGTTAAATGTTAATGTAACAGTAAACTTACCATCATAATAATCTGTAATGAAAGTGCTTGCACTGTGTTTTTGGGCCACTAATAAAAATAAAAATAGTAGATTTTGAGAAAAAAGTTGTAATATTTCGAGACAAAAGTCACATTTTTAGAATAAGATCTTAATATTTTGAGAAGAAAGTCATAATATTTCAATGATAATATATTACGATAATAATTACAACATTAAAGTGGGATTATTACCTGAAAAATTATGCAATATTGTGGCCAAAGGCTTTGCAAAGTGAAGGCAGCGCCTTGTGTGAAATGAGGGGCCTTGAGTTGGTGGAGTTATACTTTCATATCGATTCACCCATAAAGAAATACTCAGTCTCCCTGTCTCTCCTGCACATCAGCACCAGCGTGTTATTAGTATAAGAATCGGCAGAGTAAGAAACGGTAGTGCGGTGTTTATCTAGAATAAAGAGCCAGACGGACTCGGAAGAAACTGTCTGTCTGTGTTGTTGAAGGATAATCTCAGGCAGGGTTGTCTACACGGCTATAGGGACTACATCACCATTCAAAGAGGGCATGAAGTTTCACAGACAATGAGAATGATGATCAAAATAATCCACAAGGAGGAGTGTGAGGAAATCCGGCGAGCTCAGCGTCTTCACCGGCGCCAGTACAGCAACCCAGACCCCATGGCAGCCCCCCTACTGTTAGCATTCAATCCTCGAAATATCGCGATATTATTCTCGTAATTTTACGTCTTTAATCTCCAAATATTACGACTTCATTCTGAAAGTCTACTATTTTTATTCACAGCGGCCCTAAAACACCGTCGTAGTTCTGTTTCCTCAGCAATGTTACTGTGGCTTTAACTCCAAAGCCCACCTGCCCCTGACCTCACATGAGGTCATGGGGGGCGTGTCTGCATCACAGAAACGCCCTCATATGGTACTCTCCTCACTTTATGAGGTCCCTGGTCACGCCCTATTCCCCCCCGTTATACCAAAAACAGGACTGCTGAACAGCAGAGGGCGCCCGCGAGTGAGTCCTCAATGAATGGGAATAAATGGTGCTCAACAGCTCCAAACGAAAAGGTAAAATAGTTTCTAATCACTTGTCCAGGATGTTTCTTTAATTTTACAAAGTAAAAGGATGTATTTCACTAAAAAAATTAAGAAATCTTACTTATATATTTCCTTTTTTCTACAACAAACTGGTTGCTCCCTCTAGTATTGGAGAAACCCGGAAGACACTGCAGAGTGGCAATTTTCCTCTCTACAAGTTCTCTGGTCTACAGACCACTGTAATCATGTTATTATGCCCATATTAGGAACTCCGGGTCTAAGTTTCTTTTCTGTACGGGCAGAATGAATAGGGTTCAGAAGTCGATATGTTTTGTCCTGTGTACATTTTTCTCTTGAATATCACTGGATCCTCTGAATTACGAGGTCGTTAAAGAGTTGAAATATGAATATTACTACACATGAGCTAAAGCTACTGCGCACTGAATTTACGTCATTAGACCGGCAGCCTCCTTAAGCAGGTTTTGGCAGTAAACATTTCCATGTTCAGACTGAGGGAGGATGAAAAGAAGTCAGAACAAAATCACCAGGTTTCCTCTGTTCTTCACTTGATGCTCACTGAAACATGATAGTTCGCTCCTTTTAGACTCAGCTTAATATCACTGCTCACTGCTGATAAACTGATTTAGACTATCAGGATATCCTGATTATTATTTTAATGCCAGTAACATTTTACTGAGGACATTTTCTTTGACATTCGCCAGCTTTTTGTTCAACTTTTCCCATTCCACCTTAAATGGTGCAGAACTGCTGTGCCATTTAAGGTGGAACGGGAAAATTTCAACAAGCAGCTGGCGAAAAAGAAGTTCAGCTTCATGGAGTGTTGAAAGGCATGATATGAGGAGGTTTCTCTATTTCCGCTTAACAGCTGAGTGTGATTCACTTATTTTG
The DNA here is from genome assembly GCF_015220715.1 of Pygocentrus nattereri. Taxonomy (NCBI): domain Eukaryota; kingdom Metazoa; phylum Chordata; class Actinopteri; order Characiformes; family Serrasalmidae; genus Pygocentrus; species Pygocentrus nattereri. Next base: position 19,777,116 of record NC_051231.1, read on the forward strand.
CTGTTTAACAGAACCGACGGCACAGTATTTTGTCTAGTTTGCTAATGTTTGTGATGGCTAGTCACAGCTGCTGCACCATTTAAGGTGGAACGGGAACACAAACAACAAGCTGTGAAAAAAAGAAGGTACATTCAGCCTCATGGTTTAAACATGGGTAGTATAAGGAGTTTTAGCCTATAAAAATATCCTACCTAGAGGTTTTGTTTACGAGTATACCTGTAAATAAAACTTTATTTAATAAAAAGTTAGCACAGCACCTGCTGAGCCCGCCTTAGTTTCGTGTAGCATAGTGACATCAAAAGGATACGCAGTAGCTTTAGCTCACATTATCAGCATTATAGCTCTTATACGACCTCGTAATTCGAAGGATCTAGTGGTATTCGGGAGAAAAATGTACACAGGACAAAACGTATCGGGTTCTGAACATTTTTATTTAACACAGGGTGCGATAGAGGTGACTTTTCAAAAACCTTATACATTCTGGTCAGAGAAATGGGGCTTAGGCCTGGAGTTCCTTATATGGGCATAAACGAGGACTACAGATTGATGCGACTACTGTGGTCTATGGAATTATGACACGTCATCCGCACCTATAGCAGAGTTGAACCAGAGGGGCGCTACAGAGCTGGAACTGACCACAATAAAAATATTTTTTTTCAGTTTGGAAAAATATGTTAAATTTTTAAGCAAATTTGGCATGTTTTATTCTTACGGACCAAAGTATTTCAGCTGTTAACAAAAAAAGGTCTAGTAGGGTATAGTTACTCTATAAGGATATAAGGACTCTTGAACTTACTTCATCCATCCATCCATCCATTTTCTAAGCCGCTTCTCCGTCAGGGTCGCGGGGGGGAGCTGGAGCCTATCCCAGCAGTCTTCGGGCGGAAGGCAGGATACACCCTGGACAGGTCGCCAGTCCATCGCAGGGCAGACACACAGACACAGACAGTCACTCACACCTAGGGACAATTTAGCACACCCAATTGGCCTGACTGCATGTCTTTGGACTGTGGGAGGAAACCGGAGAACCCGGAGGAAACCCACGCAGACACGGGGAGAACATGCAAACTCCACACAGAGATGACCCCGGTCACCCGGCCGTGGAATCGAACCCAGGCCCTCCTTGCTGTGAGGCGACAGCGCTACCCACCACGCCACCGTGCCGCCCACGAACTTACTTCACACACACAAAAAAAAGACAAAAATATGACCTCTCGTAATAAGGATGAACCCGATTACATTTCCAGTTGGAACGTGTAAGCATGCGCTGCACATGTGCAAATAGCGAAAGTTTCTAACGTTCAACATGGCAGAAAACTGGTCTGCAGAAGAGACGGAAGTTGTGAGCTTTAAAAGACGGCGGTGGGAAGGCCGTCCAGCTTATGTGTCTCAAATCACGTCTTCTCGCCACTTCGTTTATGAGTACATGTGAAGTACGGTTTTCTGAGTCTGACATATTTAAAGCAATTCAAAACTCAAACGTGCCACATGAAAACATCTCACTCGGCCTGAACCTCACGTGATGTTCGCTGTTTTGATAATGTTTACTCTTAAGTGTTACTCCACGCATGTGCGCTATTTTGGATTGGGTTACTTAGCGTGCACGTAAGTGGAAGAATTTTCTTCAGATTGTTGAATAGAATGTGCATATAAACACCTCGGTCTTAAACTGTAACCGTAATGTATTCATTCGAATTGGCAAAAATCTTTGCATGTAAACAGCCATTTGTCTCGTAATTGTAAGACGTTCTCTCTGAAAGTCGACGTGTTGCTTTTGCGACATACTTTTTCTTAATCACGAAATGGTTTTCAAGAATTACAACATAGCACAACATCTTTGTAATAACGTCATGCTAAAAGTTTTTTCGCTCCTGGCAGCAATACGCCATTGAAGTTCTGGTCTGTTTCTCGTCTGCTTGCAGGAATGAGTTACACTATATTGCCAAAAGTATTCGCTCGTCTGCCTTCATACTGATATGAACTTGAGTGACATCACATCCCAGCCCACCCTTTGCAGCTGTAACAGCTTCAACTCTTCTAGAAAAGTTTTCCTCAACATTTTGGAGTGCGTTTATGGGAATCTTTGACCATTCTTTCAAAAGGCACATTTGTGAGGCCAGACACTGATGTTGGATGAGAAGGCCTGGCTCGTAGTCTCTGTTCTAATTCATCCCAAAGGTGTTCTGTCGGGTTGAGGTCAGGACTCTGTGCAGGACAGTTAAGTTCTTCCACACCAAACTCGCTCATCCAGGTCTTTACAGACCTTGGAAGGGAGGGGCCATCCCCAAACTGTTCCCACAAAGTTGGGAGCATGAAATCATCCAAAATCTCTTGGTCTGCTGAAGCATTAAGAGTTCCTTTCACTGTAACTAAAGGGCCAAGCCTAACTCCTATTAAAAAAAAAAAACACCCCACACCATAATCCCCCCCACCACCAAACTTTACACCTGGCACAATGCAGTCAGACAAGTACCCTTCTTCACAAGTACATCTCCACTGCTCTAGAGTACAGTGGTGGTGCTTTACACCACTGCATTTGATGCTTTGCATTTCACTTGGTGATGTAAAGCTTGGATGCAGCTGCTTGGCCTTGGAAACCCATACATGAAGCTCTCTATGCTGTTCTTGAGCTAATCTGAAGGCCACAGGAAGTTTGGAGTTCTGTAGCGATTGAGTCTGCAGAAAATTGGCGACCTTTGTGCACCATGTGCCTTAGCATCTGCTGACCCCGCTCTGTCATTTTACGTGGCCAACCACTTCATGGCTGAGTGGTCATCATTCCAAATCGCTTCCACTTTGGTACAATACCACTAACAGTTGACTGGAATATTTAGTAGCGAGGAAATTTCACGACCTGTTGCACAGGTGGTATTCCCATCATGGTACCACGCTGGAATTCACTGAGCTCCTGACAGCGACCCGTTCTTTCACAAATGTTTGTAGAAGCAGTCTGCATGCCTAGGTGCTTGGTTTTATACACTTGTGGCCATGGAAGTGATTGGAACACTTGAATTCAATGATTTGGTTGGGTAACCGAATACTTTTGGCAATATAGTGTACAGCACTCTCAGATCAGCAGTGGCTAACCAGTGTGATGTCTTTCTCTTGTATTCATGTAAACTGCCACTGCCTGTTCAGTGTTTTTAAATCAGTGAAAAAGTTAATGCTTTTTAGACAGAATTGAGAAGGATTATTCAAACTAGTAAGGCCAGCTCTTCAGCTTTATTACTCTGGGATACCTGATAAACGTAGATTCTGTTGCTGTTGTCCTGTTGTCGCCCCCCGCCCCTTCTTTTATTAAAATGATCTCACCAGAAAATAATCTTTACTACTACTGCTTGTAAGAATATCTCAATAACATGTGCTCAATGCAACAGCCTTATCCCTGCATGCCATTCTCCAAACTGGACAACACAAAATCAATCAAATTTAAAACATTAAAAACATTCATAAATATTTATTATAACATTTAACAGTTGTGAAATGTATGATTTCCCACTTCTACAAAGAACACAACAACTGAACAAACTGTTTAGTCTTTAGACTGTAATAAAGCCACAGTCAGTGTATTCAAAAAGGATTAAATACTAGTTTAAATAAACAGCAGTTTGAGAAGAGTACTCAAAGAAGGCTGACCCTTAAAGTGATTACGAATTAAAAGAAAATGTCTGCCTATGTTTGAGACTAACAAAGATTACCAGACTGCAGTTTTGGCCAATCTACATAAAACTATTTCCACTGGCCTAAGGCACAGGAATTCTATAAGTATATATTTTACATACTGCATGTCTGATGTTACACCCAGGCAGTAGCTTATGTTTTTAATTCTTAATATTAAATAGTAATGTGCAACAACATTTCTATTAACTTTACCATTTGACCTGGTAGTAAAGTCAAAAAATAGGGTCAAGTGAGAAGACTCAACTGATTATACCATACTGCACCCCCTTGCCCATTTGCCCATTGTGCGTTCTTTAGTCAGTATGATTTAAGCAAAACACAGACATGATTCTACTAATTAATTAAAAAAACATCAAAAAACAAAACAGGGCAATAGATAAAGAGTGTGCATTAAGTGGTATGATGATAGTTCTATTAAAAGAAACATTACAGCTTAGTATGGGGAAGGCTGCTCTACAGCTTGATTGAAAGTGCATTAGGATAAAAATAAACCACAAATATTGCATTTAGTGTTTGATGTCAGGGTAATACTTCTTTGAAATACTTATTCACCATTATACATATTACTCAAAACACACTCTAATAAAGAGCAATACACATCCTTGAGTTGGAGAGGCTTTGTATTGTAAGACGAGCAATCTCCAAAACATCCCCTGCAGGATTATATGAATAGGGTAAAGGATTTTAAAAAGTGGGATATATATATATATATATATATATATATATATATATATATATATATATATATATATATATATAAAAAATGTGTGTGTGAAACCAAAGGATGAGAAAGGGGGTACTGGTGTCCTTGTTTTCCAGCTTTTCAGGGGGAACACTGGTGGTATCAGAAGTTTCAGAGGAGGGTATCATCAGTGCAGCCTCCCTCAAGCCCATAGCGGAACTCCTGCAAGTTAGACACCCCATAGAAATGGATAAAAGCTGCTGCCACCACAAGCACATGGAATATCTGGTGGGAATGAAACTACACAAAGAAAGACAAGTGTGAGTAAAGCAAGCAAAGAAGTACCATAAACATGCATTATGACTGCCATTAACTTTAAACTTTGACAACTTTAAAATAGGCTGTGTGTGTGAAACCTCTGATAGGTTTAGATGAGCACCGGATAAAAAAAATAAAATAAAAACTTAAAATAAAAACCACACCACACAGAATTAATGTGTGAAACATCACTGGGTGATGTATTTTCATTATGCTAACATTGAAAAGTGTCTAGAAAATTATGATTCTTTTATCAATTATTTGCAGTGCATAATATTTATCTAAATTCTGTGATGTCACTAATATCACAATGAGTTTACAGAAAACACAAAAGGTTGGTCATACAGTATATACATATGCTTTAATATAGATTAATTTCGCAATATTAAAACTAATTTGCAAGATCTCATTGTGATAACCTCACGTTATAAGACAAGAACATTGTCACGATTAACAAAGTCAAATCTCACCCAAATATCACACTTGCCGGGGAAGTAGCGTTCAGGAATTCTAGCAGCATACAGCCCAGCGCCTGTGATGTACATGGCACCCATTAAGTAGAACCAGCCCATCTGACCCACTGTAGTGGCTTTGATAAAGCCTTCCTCAATTGTGAAGTGCATTGTGGGGACTATACCACTCAGTCCTAGGCCCATGAATACTCCTGTGAGAGGATAAGATTCTCAGCATATTTAAATAGCTCATTTGATCACAGCAATGACAGCTCAACAATTGCAGTAATGAATCCTTCAAGTACTGTCGCATTAGTCATACTATCTATTTGACCCTTGTTTACATAAGAGATAGACTCATGTTCAAGCAATATCTGAAAATCTCATGGCATAAATCTGAAAATGCGAAAAAAAAGGCATTTTGCTAAGCTGTAACTATGGAAATTAAAACGCAGCTGAATAAAAGAAAAAAAAGAAAAAACACGACTCTGCTTCTAATGTCTCTAATGCACATTCATCTAAATATTTTTTCAATTCAACATTTTTTTTCCCTTAAACGTAATCTGTGTTAAAAAGCTAACATGACAGAAGGTCTAAGAATGTCTGGCTTGAGGCTTGAATGTGGTCATTTACTGCCAGGTAGTCCTGATCCTGTTGTCTTGTATGTAGCACTTGGGTGACTGTCTTGGATTGGTCACACACTCTTTTAAATTGCAAAATAAAAACAAGTAATCTTTCAGCCCTAGTCTCAAAATTATGCTAAAGAAGAATTCTGCTTTCTTCAAACAGTTTCTTTTCCTATGTAAACCTTTGACCAACACACACACACACATATATATATATATATATATATATATATATATATTTTGAAGGTCTGTAGCGATCGCCTCTGCAGAAAGTTGGCGACCTTTGCACACTATGTGCCTCAGCATCTACGTGGCCTACCACTTTGTGGCTGAGCTGCTGTCGTATCCAATCGCTTCCACTTTGTTATAATACCACTGGCAGTTAACTGTGTAATATTTAGTAGTGAGGAAATTTCACAACTGGACTTGTTGCACAGGTGACATCCCATCATGATATTCTTTCACAAATGTTTGTAGAAGCAGTCTGCATGCCTAGGTGCTTGGTTTTATACACCTGTGGCCATGGAAGTGATTGGAACACCTGAATTCAATTATTTGGATGGGTGAGTGAATACTTTTGGCAAAACAGTGTACATGCATATAGGGATGGGGGAGTAAGGCACTACTTTGTGTAGTCGACTACATTTTTTGTAGCCGCTAGAGTTTTGTGAAATGCAGGTAGTAGCTGCAGTCCCTACAAAAATTTGTTTTCTGTTTCACCTTCAATGGTGCCTGAGGCACCAGATTGTACTGCTGCACCATTTGAGGTGGAACGGAAAAATCTGAATGAGAAGCATGAGAAAGAAAAGCTGACTTCAGCTTTGCGATTTGTTAAAGACTAAACATGAGAAAACCATTTGAGTACTTATAAATGCAAATTACTCAATTAATATCCAAATTATTGATGTTCGTCTTAAATCTTTCTCTTTGCCTTATCTGCGTTTCTGTGTGACCAGCAGTCTGCGCATCAGTCATCAGCATTAAAGGTTGGTGAAATGGGCTGGAGGTTAGGTAACCAGCCCTGTAATCGGAAGGTCGCCGGTTTGATCCCCTTGGCTGACAGTACATGACTGAAGTGCCCTTGAGCAAGGCACCTAATCCCCAACTGCTCCCCGGGTGCCGTGGATAGGGCTGCCCACTGCTCCAGGCAGGTGTGCTCACTGCCCCCTAGTGTGTGTGTTCACTAGTGTGCATGTATGTGGGTGTTTCACTGCATGGATGGGATAAATGCAGAGGTCTAATTTCACAGTGTGCAAACACAGTGAAAAATATTTCAATTCAATGAATTAGCAGTTATATATAAACTTCAGCGTTCAAGACTATTTATTGTTAGAACTGTGTGTTACAATGATTTAACAGTAACATTTTTCCTAAAAATCTAGTTCTGCTGTGGAGCCACAACAGCTCTGCAGCGGTAGGGAGATTATTCAGGCCCGATTCTCACCCCAGACAGAGCCAGGGTCACTGATGAGATTTTGAGGCTAAAGTGTTACTGATATTTTAACAAAGGACTTTGAACGTCATGTCTGTACATATCTTGCTGAAATTTTTAAATTGTTTATTTCAAAAACTGACAATGCTTTGCAGAAAACTGGTTTGGATTTCAGTTATTTTTAGTTAGGAAAAACCTGGAATGATTGACTTTGCCTTTAGTCAAACTTTTTGCTGGATATCATGCCTTTGGTTGTGTAAGTGATTGTTGGTTACATTTAAATTTACTTTTTCTTGACCTTTTTGTTTTTGTATATTTCCAGATTTTTAATTGTATGTCTCTTTCAGGCACATAATTAAATGCAGTGTCTTGTTCAAACTTTCAGTTGGGCTTGTTTGGTGTGTCAGGTGGAGTTTAGCTAGCTACAAATTTTGGGAAAGTAGCAACAAAGTAGCTAGTATATATATATAAATATATATAAAAGGAATGGGAATCTTTAGGCACCTTATGATTCAGAGGGCTGAGATGCGATTATAAAACGATTAGCGATGTATCTTGATGCATCTTTTCTCTAAACAGGATTTCTATTTCCTACTGTCTGAATACTTGGTAGTTTTAAAGCAAAGTATTTGTAATGATCCATAACGTAAATACTTTAAATATCTAAAATATCTTTTATTAATAAATCAAATAGAAGTTATGTGGCAAGTGAACTAGAAGGCTTTCAGCCTCTTTAATCAGTGAAACATTGAGAGACATTTTACAAGAAATTGTTCTAGTTTTGAGGAAAAGTTTCCTTGCAGAGATGGGAGGAAAGTGGCTATAGTTAAAGCTTAAAGCATCTGCATTTTCATTTATATTTTTTAGCCTATACTAGGACAACAGCACACACAGACATACTGGACATTAAATGGTGGTTTGACTTTCTTGAAAGAACAAAATGTCTCTTCTTAACATTTGGGTTGTCACTCCTGACCTAACCTGGCTTTTAATGCAGAGGGAGCCAGTCGGATTTCTCACACTTCCATGTGTGCCCATTAAAATGTAATTAAAGGATAGTTTAGCAGTTTCATATAAAATTAAATTTTTCAAATAGGGATCCAAACAGGGTTTAATGTTTAATACACATTTTTTCGTAGGTGGGGCTCAATTAATAATCATTAGGCAGATATTTTGAATCAAGTCCCCTTCAACTGTTTGTAAAAAAATGTCTAAGACAATACTAGCTCTCACAGTGACGCACTCTGTGTTACGATGCAATTGGGAAACCTGGCCCTGACTGAACCAAATGGAACATGCCTGCTCGCGTGGGTCTGTGTCGAGGTGTGGAAAAGCGATCCCACTGGGCCACAATGATGGCAGCAATGCCCAGCACACAGACAATTGTGAGGTAGATGAGGCGGGGCTGGGGAGAGCAGTAGAATGAGTAGTAGAGCCAGGGTACAAATGAGCCCATGATCAGCAGAGCAATGCCAGAGTAGTCTAGCCTAAGGAAGAAAAAGGAACAGAGAAAGAACAAGGGATACAAAGTTTAGTCATATGGAATCACCTTCTAACAAATATATATTTGTATATATATTGGTCACAGAATGATGAAATACTTGGAGAAGGTGCGCGACACTTTCTCAGAGTGGCAGTAGACTGTGTGAAAAAGCCAAGAGAAGCTGAGGCAAAGCACTGCTCCCAAGAAGAACATTCCAAACACCACTTTCTCTTGCAGGGGGGCCATGAAGTACATGTTTGGTCTCAGCATGGTGAGAGTGCCCAGACACAGGAACAAGATCAATCCTGAGGGAACATGCACACAATTGAGATAAGGGGTACAACACAAGGTGAAAATAAGACTTTTGGTAAGACTTGCCAGGAAATAATCATCACATATGAATCACAGTGCTGTTAAAATTACTTGCTAAAAGTACCAACACTGTTTAAAATTCAACTTCTCAATAAATCAGCAGTGAAGATTTGGCAGTTTGCATGATAATGCATAATTTAAATTCTCCTACTGCTATCTTACAGAAAGAAGCAGAGCCTGATAGACACACTCAGTATTTTATTGTCCTTATTTATTAAATTAAGTCTTTTCAAAAGGCTTCTTTGTTTATGCTTTTCCATCAAATATTAATTAAGATTCTGAAAGGTTACATAAAGTTTATTATTACTAATTTAAGCCCTTTTTTGTTTGGCCATTTAAAAAATCTCAATTACTTTAATAATGACCAAAATAACTGGTGGACTATGCAATTCCTAACAAAAGCTATAAATAACACCACAACCCTGTTTCCAAAAAAGTTGGGACACTGTGCAAAATATAAATTAAAACTAACTGCTATGATTAAACCCTTTATTTAATTAAATATGCTATATCTAGCGGAACATCTTACAACTAATTAGGTTAATTGACAACAGGTCAGTAACATGACTACGTATAAAAAGTGTGGGTAAATAGTGCAAAGGTTCATAAATAACATTTCTCAATGTGAAATAACAAAGACCTTGGGGATTATCATCATATTCGTTACATAATATCAAAAGATTTAGAGAATCCAGACAAATCTCTGTATGCAAGCGACAAGGTCAAAAACTGACACTGACTGGGCATGATCTTCGGGCCCTCAGGCGGCACTGCATTGAAAACAGACACGATTTCTGTGGTGGAAATCCCTGCATGGGCTCAGGAACACTTCCAAAAATTTGTCATCCATTAAAAACATTTGCTGCATTATGTATTATGAAAAAAATGACTAAGGAGTCCCCGAACTGTTGCAGCTGAAATCTTGTATTAAGCAAAGTGGGAAAACTTTAACTTTCAAAACTTTCAGTTTCCAAAAGCTTACAGAATGCTGTTAAAAGAGGTGATGCAACTCAATGGCAAACATGCCCCTGTTCCAAACGTGTTGCTGGCATCAAATTCAAAATGGGCATACATTTTTCAAGAAACAATACAATTTCCTAGTTTCAACATTTGATATGTTGTCTTTGTCCATGTATTGTGTTTTTATTTAGATTTTGCACAGTGGAAATGAGGTTGTACTATAATTGACAGCCTTATTGGATCACAAAGTAGTGCATTTCTGAATGCGGATGTCATTAATGACAATCATCAAAATTATAATTTCGGCTTGTCTAAAGGCTTTTTCTGGAACAGCATGTTCCAGGTATACCTGAGGTTTTGTTCACCATCAGTGTAACTGGAGCAGGTTCTTTTTCAGTGCAATGAATATATGCATGAGGTTCATAACAGCAGGAGCCGGTCTCTAGGTCAAAAACTGTAATTCCAACCTACCAAGCAAATGGGTCCAAATATTCCCAGTCTCTGTGTGGATCCTGAAAATGCTCCCAAAGCAGGCACGGAAGGAGGGCATGGGCGGTCGATGTCCATGCAGGAGGTAGTCATTGTCCTTAAGCCACTCTGGTAAAACGTGAAAAGGAATAACCCTCCAGCGGCCCTCCCAAACCTGCAGAATGGCCGACAGCAGAAAAACTTCATGCTACCTAAATGATAGACTTATCAGTAGTTTTACCCTGACCTGGGAGTCTTATTTGAAGCTCATACCTTGTGAACAAACTCTTCCATCTTTTCCATAGCATGATGAGCCTGCAGAGGAAGAGTAAGAACCTCACCCACCTCATCGTCATCATTGTCCTCAACTGCGAGATCACTTTCCACCTGCTGATAATTACCATTCATGAAGCAGCATGTAAGGCATTTCTCATCAGTTCATAACAACAAATGAATGTGGTATCAATTTACAGCATAAAATAAAATATTTGCTTACCTCTGATAAGAGTGTGTTAGCCACCAAGGGCCCTGGTTCCTCCAAAAGTGGTCCCAGTTCCATCAGCTCCACATCAGCTGGGACATGGCATTCCTCCGAGATTCGACAGTCTGCATCGTTGGCAGACCCGTTTCGACCTGACATAAGTAGACTGCCCTGCAACCCGTCCAGGACTGTTGTCTCTCACTGACGTCTGGCACTTTGAATCACTGCTGATAAAGCAAAACAGACTGTTCAGTTAAAGCTAATTCATATTTATGACAAAAACACTAAAGGAGACAGGTTACCTTTTGACAAGTGTTCTGACAAAGAGGTGGGGGGGGGTTTAGATGTGCCACCCAGTGCTTCCCTCCCTCTGGTTTTGCATTCAGACCTAAAATGCAAATTTTTGACATTATAGTTCAAGATGTTTTTAGTGCATGACATTACATATAAACCAGCCTCTGGAGTAGATAGAGCCAGCATCTTTTGTTTGTGCAAAATTTACTTTTATTTTTATTTTCAATTTATTAATTTAATTAACTGTTTTAGTAACTTTGACTGCTTTTATCTTTGTTATGTTCATAGTATGACAGACTTTAAATCGCAATGTGCTGTGTTTTGGTCTGCTTATTGGTAATGGCAATTTTATAATGTGTTGAATTTGACTCATCAGTTGATCACTAAATAAATTATTTTGGCTGTCAGTTACTTTAAAATGCTGCAGTAAAATGATGGTACGTTTGGTTTGCATATAGTCTAATAGACTTTAAACAAGAATCTTTTTTGGTTTACTTTGGTCATATTATGATGTGTAGAACCTGGCTCATGAATCATTTGGAAGGAGTGCAAACTATTAACTTAATGACCTGTTTTGGCAATTCTGACTGCCTTTTATGTTTAAATCCTACAATAAAAAGACTTCATCTTTATATGTTCATAGCACAACAGACTTTGAACCAAAATCGGCCATTTTTTGGTACATTTATTGTTAATTGTAATTTTGTAATGTGTTAAACTTGACTCATGAGTGAGTCAGATGGGGTACATATGAGTTGATTTTGTAACTTTGGTTGGCATTTACTTTGACATTCTGCAGTAACTGGATTTCTTCTTCGACATGTTCATGTATGAAAGACTTTTTTGGTCTTTCTGGTCTACTTATTGGTACTCGTCATTACATAAATTGCACAATTTGACTCGTGAGTCAATAAGATACAAATAATATTTACCCAACTGATTTGGCAACTTTGGTTGCAAAGGACTTACATGGTCCAATAAAATTACTTCACCTTTAGTTTATATGTAGTGTGACAAACACTAAAGCAATATTGCTTATTTTTTGGAAGATGTGTAGGAAATTACTGCTTTATGAATTTGCAAAAATGTTCAATATGTAGAATTATTGCTGTAGCACTGCCTATAAACAGTCCACTAAACTTTGCACCATATCTTAACATTAGGCACTGAGCTGGTATGCCAAGTTTAGTGTCAGGCAGTGCATTCTTTTCATTGCACTACTGTCCTGAAACTGTGTGTGAATACACGTGTGTGTGTGTGTGTGTGTGTGTGTGTATGTATGCGTGTATAATTTATTTATTTATATACATTTTAACTATGTACATAAATCTATTATATTATTGATCTAACAAATTTACAATGAATATAACCTATATTAACCTATAAATGCTTTGCTGTTTCGCTTATTCGCAATGTCAAGCTTGTTGCAGAAATGTATACAATTATTACTTTTCTTGCCTTGTAAGCTCTGTATTACCTTAAAAAAGTCTAATTCTACATAAAAGCACAATAAATGTTAAATTCAATTTCTAATAATCGCCTTTCTGCTAGCAGGTCCAACACTTCTTAAGGACACCAATACACCATTCCACTCCATCCATCCATCCATCCATCCATCCATCCATCCATCCATCCATCCATCCATCCATTTTCTAAGCCGCTTCTCCATCAGGGTCATGGGGGGGTCCTCGAGCCTATATCTGATGTTAATATGTGCTGCATGAGTCTCTGCGCAACTTCCCAGGGTATCTTTCTGCCTCAAAGTCACTCCACAGACTAGACTGTCTGAAAATGTAGCTGTTGTGTCTGGATGCTGGCTGTTTGCTCACAAAATTGCCAGTAACAGTGGTGGTAAATCTTTTTTACTTAAATCGAATAGAGGAACATGTAAAGGAATGTGTAAAGATTTCTTACAATCAACAATAAAGCAAATCACCATTTCACACAGTGCACACAGCCCAGATCATCTTCCAAACTACTGTGACTTAATGAATAGTAAAAAAGGATAACGTAGCCCACATATACTGCTGCTTGCTTGTTCAGTGACCCTGTAATCTGCATTCACCTACAATGCAATGAAACTTGCATGCAGCTATTCCTTGAAAAAGATATATACATGTGAATCTCACATACTTGCAAATGTGTTTCTCACCAATCTTTCTTTAGACTTTGCATGCTTAAACTGTGAAATCTTCATAGAAATCTTACAACAAAGGCAATGACTTTTAAACAAAAAAATTCTCAAGAAATGCAAGCCATTATGAATCTAAATACAGTGGTATTGCTGCCATTTAGCTTTCACAAGTACATGCTGTTTGCAAATATATACTGCTAAAATCATTTTGTAATCTACTCAAAAGAAAGAAACTGACAGGGAAATGTTTTATGTCCCTGCTGAAAAAAGACCACTACAAACCATTAGGATTAAACTGAACGGTTTCCAATATAGACCACTAGTTTCTTGTAGACCACCTTTAGATCCCAGTAGGAAACAATCAAAAAGACTTTAAAAATCCATCTTTAGTCACCTGTTAAATCATTATTATCCTTTACATTGTGAGATCAAACAATTAAAAAAGCCAAAACACTTAACAAAACCATCAAGGACCAACAGAAACACTTTCTATGTGTCTTTTCAGTAGGGATGGCAAACTGCTTGCCAGAAAATGCACCCAGTCATATTTTTTGCAAAACTGTTAACAGCCATAAAAAAAAATACTGCAGAGAACACATGCTGACACTAAGTGCATATTATTAAAATATTTAGCATTTTAGGGAAGTCCATCCACCACGAAAAGCACTCTCTCTCAGATCTGGTTACAGTGTTGTTGCATTTAGGAAAGTTGCAAGGGTCTTACATATGTCAAATATGTTTAAGTTGTATAAACAGGACATTAGTAACAGAGCCTGCCAGAAAATGCACCCCTTCTTAAATCTGCTTACATTGCTATTATATTCATGTTATTTATACAGGTAATACATATTAATCCCAAATATACATGATGACAAACGTTTCAAAGTTGTGTCAACAAAGAGAAATTTACAGAGGGATGCATTTTAAGGCAGTGCACCTGCCAGGAAACGCACCCCATCTCATATGGCTACATGGTTTTTCCATCCATGAAACGTGCACATGTATCATGTTGGTCACAAATATGTAGGACTAAAAGCATTTCATGCTTGGGTCAATAAAAAGAAAGATATAGAAGGGTGCCACTAAAGGCAATCCACCTGCCAGAAAATGCACTCCCTCTTAAATCTGACTACATGGCTACAGCATTCAAGAAACTTTCTGGTATCAGATGTTGGTCCCAAATATGTGGGACTGAAAACATGTCATGAGTATGTCACTAAATAGTAAGCTATAGAAGAATGCCACTTAAGGCAGCCTATGTGCCAAGTAATGCACCCATTCTTAAATCTGACTACATTATCATCAACATTACATAGGTGATCAACAGGAATTAAATTATAGGGGGAGGTGCCTTTAAAAGCAGTCCACCTGCCAGAAAAGGCACTGTCTTATATCTGGCTTCATTCTTATTGTATTCGTGATATTTATACAGGTACTACATATTGGTCCTGAATATCTACTATTAAAAATATATAGTTGTGTCCACAGAAAAAAAGTTTTAAAAGTGTCTTTTTATGCAGTTCACATGGCAGAAAATGCATCCCCTCTTAAATCTAGCTGTAAGTTAAGTTTATCTGAAATTGTAATATATGCATATATGTAATTTAATATAATCTAGTATTTAAAAGATAATTAAAAGCACATATTGTAGATGTTTAAAAATTGTTTTGAAAAATGTTTGGCCTGAAATTGCATTACTTAAAACAAACAAACAAAAAAACAAAAAAACATTGCAATATGACCAGCAAATTTATAGCATAATAATATACAAATATAAGAAAAATACAAATTAATCATTTCCCCATGCAGTCTTTCACATTTTTGCTTCTGAAAGACACTCTGCAATGCTGCTTTTATACTCAGTCATGTTACTAACCTGTTATCTAAGGTTATCTGTTAGACTCTATCAATCTAATTACAATCCCAATGCCAATGAAGTTGGGACGTTGTGCAAAACATAAATAAAAACAGAATATGATGATTTGCAAATCTATATTCAATTTAGTACACTACAAAGACGAGATATTTAATGTTCAAATGGATAAACTTTATTGTTTTTTGCAAATATTCACTCATTTTGAATTTGTTGCCTGCAACATGTTCCAAAGAAGTTGGGACAGGGGCAACAAAAGACTGGAAAAGTTGAGGAATGCTCAAAAAACACTTGTTTGGAACATTCCACAGGTGAACAGGTTAATTGGAAACAGGTCGTTCACAAGCAAGCATGGGGCGAGGTTCACCACTTTGTGAACAACTGCGTGAGCAAGTAGTCACAGTTAAAACTTAAAACAGTTTAAGAACGTTTCTCAACATGCAATTGCAAGGAATTTAGGGATTTCATCATCTACAGTCCATAATATCATCAAAAGATTAATCCGGAGAAATCTCTGCAAGTAATCGGCAAGGCAGAAAACCAACATTGAATGCCCGTGACCTTCGATCCCTCAGGCAGCACTGCATTAAAAACCGACATCATTCTGTAACAGATACTACCACATGGGCTCAGGAACACTTCGGAAAACCACTGTCAGTGAACACAGTTTGTCGCTCCATCTACAAGTGCAAGTTAAAACTCTGCCATGCAAAGCGAAAGCCATATATCAACAATACCCAGAAACACCGCTGGCTTCTCTGGGCCCAAGCTCATCTGAGATGGACTGATACAAAGTGGAAAAGTGTCCTGTGGTCTGATGACGCACAGTTTGCACTTCAGCAAGTTGTCTTGACCACCTCTAAATGCCTAAATGCAGTTGCAGCCATGTGATTGGCTGATTAGCTATTTGTGTTAACAAGCAATTGAACACTAATAAAGTGGCCAGTGAGTGTATATATTAGTCTTATCCGCATAAGCATCACGTCTGTATCGTGTACGTAATACTTCCCGGCAGGTGGAGTGCCTCAAAAGAGATCCCTCTCTGACTTTCTTTCTGTTTACCCAAGCTTTTAGTCCCATATTTGTAATCAACATACATACATATTACTTACACACACACACACACACACACACACACACACACACACACATATATATGTAAAATGGACTGCTTTAAAAAAAAAGGCATCCCCCTGTGACTTCCTGATGACCCAACTTTTTTACATTATCACATATTTGGGACCAATATGTGATACTTATAGAATTATACAATTGTCATAAAATTAATAATTTAGCCAGATTTAAGACAGGGGTGTATTGTCTGGCAGATGGACTGCCTTAAATGGCATCCTTCTACAACTATATGCATATGATACCTGTGAAAGTTTCATGGACGCAATAACCATTTAGCCAGATATACAGTTAGGCCAAGAAATATTCAGACAGTGACACAATCTTCATGATTTGGGCTCTGCATGGCACCACATTGGATTTGAAATGAAACAACTGAGATGCAATTGAAGTGTAGACTTTCAGGTTTAATTCAAGGGGTTGAGCAAAAATATCCTATGAAACATTTAGGAATTGCAAACATTCTTCTATAAAGCCTCCTCATTTCATGGGCTCAAAAGTAATTAGACAAATTAACTTTACCATAAATGTTCATTTTTAATACTTTGTTAAGAATCCTTTGCAGGTAATGACTGCCCAAAGTCTGGAACCCATGGACATCACCAAATGCTGGGTTTGCTCCTTTGCAATGCTTTGCCAGGCCTTTACTGCAGCTGTCTTCAGTTGTTGCTTGTTTGTGGGTCTTTCTGCCTTATGTTTTGTCTTAAGCAAGTGAAATGCATGATCAATCTGGTTGAGATCTGGTGATTGACTCAGCCATTGCAGAATATTCCACTTTGCTGCCTTAAAAAAACTCCTGGGTTGCTTTCGCAGTATGTTTTGGGTCATCATCCATCTGTATTGTGAAGCGACATCCAATCAACCTTGCTGCATTTGGTTGAATATGAGCAGAAAGTATATCCCTATAAACTTTAGAATCCATCCAGCTGATTCTGTCTTCTGTCACATCATCAATAAACAAATAGTGTCCCAGGGCCACTGTCTGTGCCATCACACTGCCATGTTTTACAGATGATGTGGTGCACTTTGGATCATGAGCCGTTCCAATCTTTCTCCATACTTTCATCTTCCGATCTTCTGTTACAGGTTGATCTTAGTTTCATCTGTCCAAAGAATGTTGTTCCAGAACTGGGCTGGTTTCTTTACATGTTTTTTGGCAAAGTATAATCTGGTCTTTCTATTTTTGAGGCTGATTAATGATTTGCACCTTGTGGTGAACCCTCTGTATTTGCTCTCACAAAGTCTTCTCTTTACAGTAGACTTAGATACTGATACACCTACTTCCTGGCATGTTCTTCACTTGGGTGGATGTTGTGAAGGGGTTCACCACCATGAAAAGGATTCTGCAATCATCCGCCACTGTTGTCTTCCATGGACGTCCACACCTTTTGAGTTCCCGAGCTCACCAGTGTGATCTATTTCCCCCAGAATGTACCAAACTGTTGATTTGGCCACACATTTCCGCTGTCTCTCTAACTTTTTTTTTTTTCCAGCCTAATGATCGTCTGTTTCACTTCCATTAAGAGCTCCATTGACCGCATGTTGTGGGTTCACAGCAACAGCTTCCACATGCAAATGCCACACCTGGAATCAACTCCAAACTTTTAACCTGCTTAATTGTCAATGGATTAATGAGGGAATAGCGCATACAGCCCATGAAATAGCTTTTGAGATAATCGTCCAATTTCCTTTGGTCCCTCAGGCGGACTCCCTTAAAAGGCATCCCATTGTAATTTTCTTTCTCTTGACACAACTATGAAATGTTTGTCGTCACACATATTTGTAACCAATATGTATTACCTGTATAAATATCATGAACGTAAAAATATTTAAGAAGGGGTGCATTCTCTTGTAGGTGTACTGCTCTAAAAGGAATCCCCCGTAACTTACTTTCTGCCTGTACAACTAAAATACATTTTTAGCATCACATATTTGTGACCAATATACACTGCTCAAAAAAAAAAAAGGGAACACTTAAACAACACAATATAACTCCAAGTAAATCAAACTTCTGTGAAATCAAACGGTCCACTTAGGAAGCAACACTGATTGACAATTTCACATGCTGCTGTGCAAAAGGAATAGACAACAGGTGGAAATTATTGGCAATTAGCAAGACACACTCAATAAAGAAGTGGTTCTGCAGGTGGGGACCACAGACCACTTCTCAGTACCTATGCTTTCTGGCTGATGTTTTGGTCAATTTTGAATGTTGGTGGTGCTTTCACACTCGTGGTAGCATGACATGGCAGGAAGGTTTGCTGTGTCTGTCAGCGTAGTGTCCAGAGGCTGGAGGCGCTACCAGGAGACAGGCCAGTACACCAGGAGACGTGGAGGAGGCCATAGGAGGGCAACAACCCAGCAGCAGGACAGCTACCTCCGCCTTTGTGCAAGGAGGAACAGGAGGAGCACTGCCAGAACCCTGCAAAATGACCTCCAGCAGGCCACAAATGTGCATGTGTCTGCACAAACGGTTAGAAACCGACTCCATGAGGATGGTATGAGGGCCCGACGTCCACAGATGGGGGTTGCGCTCACAGCCCCAACACCGTGCAGGACGCTTGGCATTTGCCAGAGAACACCAGGATTGGCAAATTCGCCACTGGCGCCCTGTGCTCTTCACAGATGAAAGCAGGTTCACACTGAGCACGTGACAGACTTGACAGAGTCTGGAGACGCTGTGGAGAGCGATCTGCTGCCTGCAACATCTTTCAGCATGACCGGTTTGGCAGTGGGTCAGTAATGGTGTGGGCTGGCATTTCTTAGGAGGGCCCTCCATGTGCTCGCCAGAGGTAGCCTGAATACCATTAGGTACTGAGATGAGATCCTCAGACCCCTTGTGAGATCATATGCTGGTGCGGTTGGCCCTGGGTTCCTCCTAATGCAGGACCATGCTAGACCTCATGTGGCTGGAGTGTGTCAGCAGTTCCTGCAAGATGAAGGCATTGAAGCTATGGACTGGGCCGCCCCTTCCCCAGACCTGAATCCGATCGAGCACATCTGGCACATCTTTATTTTGAGCAGTGTATAATACATATGCAGGTTTCATAGACAACACTGTAGCTAAATCTGAGAGAGGGACAGATGGACTTGCAGATGGACTGCCTTAAAAAGCATGCTTTAGTAACTTTCCTTCTATGTACACAATTTTGAAATATTTTAGTAATATACACTTACTGCCAATGTGTGTTTTTGAAATATATTTTTATGGCTGTAACACCAATTTAGCAAAAACATGAGGGGGTGCCTATCCTGGCAAGTGGTCTGTAGCAAAATATCTCCGTGCCAGACCCAAAATAGGACTCATGAATCCGTTCCTGTCTGTGCAATGTTGCAAATCCGCTGTTAAGAGGTCTGTGATCTCCGATCGACGAAATCGAAATTGATCAAAGGCGTGTAATTTGTCCCACAGAACTGGCAGCCGAAACAAACCGAGACGCATTTAGTTTTCTTTGACGTTTTTCATCGATCAAATCGATTAGCCATTATAACTGTTTGCTTATCGTAGAAAGTTAAAACGTTAGTTAAAAAAAGCAAGCTGAAACTACGTAGGTTAGACAGGTTGGTGCAAACGGTTAAACTGCAGCAGCTCGTAGCAACTCGCATGTAGTAGTACGCTACGGTCGAACTTACTGATGCAACTGGTTAAAGTTACAGCCTGTAACTTACAGGAGAGGGAAAAAGGATTTTGTCTCTATGGCTACGTTTACACAGCAGGTAAAAGTGGCCCAAATCTGATCTTTTTCCTCATGTGGGTCACAGATGTGCCATTTGTTTGGCAGTGTGAACAGCAAAAACGCACTGAATCTGACATTTTCAATTCCGATTTGAGACACATAAGCTACGTGGTAATGAAAACCGATCCGTATCCGATTTGCGGCAATGCGACTCAGTTTAAACAGCCAGATCAGAATTCATGCGACTTTTAGGTCAGTCCAACTCGACATTCGTCGTAAATTCGCGCTGCCGAGATTGAAAAATCTTTAAGCTGATGTTTCTATACAAAAAAAGAGAGACCACGCCGTGTTTGAAAAAGTTTCGAAGGAATCGGCGGAGGAGACCGAGGCTGAAGCGTTTAAAGAATTTGAGGACGCGAACCAAATAAGTGGCTGTGGCCGAATAACGTGCCCTTTTACGGCTAACTCGAACACATTGTGGGTGATGAGTCCAGCTGTCCACCACTGGAACTTCATAATCGCTCCGGTGATGTGGGCGAAGACGACACTGAAAGCTCCAGGAGCGACAGGCGTCCCTCCGGCCGTCATGACTTTACCTCTGGAAGAGCCTCGTGAAGCATTCTTTTGTGCATGCGGGTCGGTTTAGGAGCTGATCTGTTCAGACTGATGTCGCATACCGATCACATTTTAATGTGAACAGCCAATCAAAAAAATCGGATTTGGTGAGGAAATCAGATTCGGGCCACTTTTACCTGCCGTGTAATGACACACGGCACAGAAAATATGACCCCCCAAAAACCTTCAAGCTTCGCTATGGCGCCACCATCTGGTCGACTGGGCTGAGCGTCTGAGTCGCGGAAGATAGTACTACCTATTGACCCAGTTTTGCGTCTGCACGATTCGGAGCAGAAGGTGAAGAATCCTAATTACAATAGGGTTCAATCATTTCATGCTTGGACCCCTGATTAGCATTACCTTGCTACCAGGTTAGCACAATAAGCAATTTAGGACTACATAACCACAGGGGAGTACTGCGGAAATGTACAACTGCTAGATATTGACTGTCAGATGTTTAATTCATTAAGATATTGTGAAGTACCGTTCATGATATGTCCACTTTGTAAACATCAAACAACTGGACTCCCCAGCCATCTATTAGCTAAAATACCTACCCTCTATTTGGTAGCTAGCTAGATTATGCACTGACCGTTACTAACGCGCTTTACAGTAAATCGAACCATATCAATCCAGCATATCCAGTTTTTCGCCTAAAACCACCTAATTTAGCCTCCACATCCAACTGTTTCTCTTGGTTCGCATGACAACAATGCTAGCTAGCTAACACAGACGGGTATGCCTTCTTCGGCTAGCTATCGCTACTGAGAACTAATTTCTGTAGCTAGCGTTAGCTAACTAGCTAAAGTACTAAAGCTACGAAGCATGTAACGAACGGTAACGGCTACATATCAACTGAAAATAACTAAGAAGCTTATCTGCCCGCAAGCGGCTTTACTAACTTACCTTTTCTGTTCTGACAACAACCTGAAAGAAGCGCCACCGGCCAACAGTATGTCGAAAGGAGACCGCTACTCGAGCCACTGCTAATGCCAGGCAACCACTTTCAGAGGCTGCCTCTTAGCTGTAAACAATAGAGCATCTCCCTCTGCTGGTAACACAGATCAGTTCTACTGCAACCAAAAACAGAGTCCAAGCTCACGGAGCTAAAATGAGACGTCGTCAAATTTGAATATTATTTTACCTATACTAAGACACATTTTTCAGGAAAGAGATAGAAAGAAAGACACCTACAGCCGTATTGTAGTCAGCAGTCATTTAGTTTACTAATCATTCAAGATCATTGATATTTTTATATTAAAAAAAAATCTTTAATACTATTTGAGATCCTGTACTGCTGTGCAATCCATAAAAGCGGAGCCCAAACTTTTTGTCTTGCAGGGCCAAAGAGAAATGTTTGTAGGGAGACAAAATAAAGAAGGTAGGTAGGTTTTCAAAAATATTTTATAACATACTACATTTTGTTACTAAATTACCTCATAAAATTAAAAGGAAAATAAGAATTTAATAAGTTCTATATTTAATAAAAATGTTTAATCTCACTATTACAGATCTTTCTGATGAGTTTTTCACCATTTTTTTAACCAAGCACTATAGACAAATTCTATAATGTATTAAAAATGTATAATTTGCTAAATAAAATTTCAGCTTAGTTAACAATAACTTCAGATAAAACACAAAGCAAATAGTGTGTGGGGGGGGAAAAAGTGTTTAAATGTTTTTTGAAAGAAATACAGGCAGTACCTGTGAACCTGGGTGGTCATAGGCTCCAAAAACTTTAATTTCTCTCTCACGATGGAGCTCTCTTAGCTCAAAACCAAATGTTAGAAATTTGCAGCACAATCACTAATCCTTATAAAAAGAGAAGCAAGCATTGGTATGAGAAGTGCAAAACCTCATTTCATGTCAACAGGTAATGAAGTTGTCGCAGTTTAATAATCCTCTTTCCTTTCATGTTTATAAAGTACAATATATCTTGCAAAAAGCACACAGCATTGAACACTTTAGTATAGAGCGACAGCTGCATGCAGTGCAAAATAAATACTGACAAAATGTCTTTACATTACATTTTACAGTCATTTTTAAAAGTACTTGTTAACCATCTCTTAACAGGGTGGCACTTCAACTGTAAACAGTTCACTATAAATGCCAGGGCTGGTTCCCACAAAGCATCTGTCTAAAAGCAAGTTTGAATATAGCTTCCCACAAGTATGGTTTATGCTTTGTGAATTCCAGGCCAGATCTATTAAGCCTGAAGTGAGACTTGTGCGTCTGCAGAGGTTTGGCGATTGTAACTAAAAGCTATAAACTTTGGAGTCAGTCAGACTTGCTTAAACGATCTACACCATTTGTTCTTTCTCCTCATACAGCATTCATTATGGAGAAGGAAAAGGCTAGTAGGCAAACAACTGACTCTGCCGATAGCCCAGCTTATCCAGATTAGGCTTGCAGGCAAATTGGATCATGGGAGGTGGGCCGCACATAAGGACAATACAGTCATCACTCGGCGGTGGAAGGTGCTCCTGGATCATTTCAGCATTGATGAAGCCCTCACTATATTCCCAGTCTGCAGCCAGAAAACACACAAATAAACACAAGTGTGAATTATGTCTTTAACAACAGTGATTAAATAAAGCAAACCATGCAAGTTTGCAAACAACACCAGCCAGCCAATGATCTGTACATGATCCAAATGTAGTGTGCTGTACATACTCAGCACACGTCCTTACATTGGTAGCTATGAACCTCTTTCCTCAAGGAGGCAATAAACTATAAATCATAGTGTTTGGGAAACGGATCTGCTATTAATTAAATAGCCACAACAAAAAAATGTGGAAATATGAGGTGTGTGTGCTGCTGCATTTGTTGAAAAGATTAAAGAAACAAAGTCTCTGGCCTGAATCATTCAGTTGTGTAACCTATGGGTTATGCATAATATAACACTTTTTGCTGCAATACTCAGAAAGTAGAATGTGCTTGCATTACATAATAAACTGCATTATAACATTTTACATTTTAGAATGCAAATGTGACTTTGATTTTAGTTAGCTCCAAGCATTTGCGTTCATGTACTTACATAAGGTATGTTTCTGGCAACAAAGGAAAAAATTCACCAAAAAATAAAATATATATATTTTTCCCCTTACCCCAATTGCAGTCGATTGGTCAGAGAGGTTACGTGTATCAAGATTTTAATTTTTCCACTGGTGCTTCAATGCTAATATAATGGAAATGATTTTTAACCAAAAAGATTAGGTACGATTTAATTACTGTAATAATAGCTTCGTAGCTATTATGCAATACGAAAGAGCACACTTTGGACACCACACATGTCTTAGCTGATTGACCACATCTACGGTAAGTTGCACAAATTAGATTTTTTGCTGGAACATTTCTTTAATAGTGTTAAGACAATGAGGAGCCTGTACCCGCAGGAGCTCGATCCACAGTGAACCACAGCTTGAACTTATTTGGATGTCTTGCCTGGATCTCTTCAAGCTCATCCCTCAGCAGAATGTCTTTCTCGGTCTGTTATACAGAAATAATTACAGTGGGACACACATGCAATTTAAACACTTTGTTTGACAGCACTAAAAAAAACAAAAAAAAACAAAAACAAAAACACAACTCATCTCAATTATGAATATAAGCAAATCTAATAGCATGCTACACACCTGGTTGGCAAACAGCAGGCTGCACCTGGTAGTATCGGTAGGGTTCTTCATAATGTCACGGATCAGCTGCAGCATTGGAGTGATGCCTACACAAACAGAGAGGAAGGACTCACTAGCAAGCACTCAGCTCCAAAATCTTTCAGTCTCATCATTATAGAGGGCAAAAAGAAAGGGCTATTTAAAGTAGGCAAATGAACACTGCCAACATGTAGGTAAATATTTACATTTTGCAGGTAGATTTGCTTCACCCTCAAGACAACCAGACACTATGTCAGATTGCATAACATAAGCTAGACAGGATGCTAAAAATTTTGAAAGCTAAGACAGAGAGCTGCATGCAAGATAAACCACTCAGACAAACCTGAAGTTTGCTGGTACGGTCAAAATTTCAAACAAGCAAAGTTACTAACAAAATGTAATTAATGGTTAAAAATGCTAGTGAAATCATCTTAGAAAGTTGATAAAGGAGAAAATTGAGTAAAAAAACAAATCTACACTCACTGTCTTCCTAGTGTTTCTCATTTAAAGTCTTTCATGAAATCAATTCTATTTCTATTTAAATTAGCCAGTCAAGTTCTTCCACACCAAATTCGCTCATCCATGTCTTTACAGACCTTGCTTTGTGCACTGGTGCGCAGTCATGTTGGAACAGGAAGGGGCCATCCCCAAACTGTTTCCACAAAGTTGGGAGCATGAAATTGTCCAAAATCTCTTGGTCTGCTGAAGCATTAAGAGTTCCTTTCAGTTGAACTAAGGGGCTGAGCCTAACTCCTGAAAAACAACCCCACACCATAATCCCCCCTCCACCAAACTTTACACTTGGCACAATGCAGTCAGACAAGTACCGTTCTCCTGGCAACCGCCAAACCCAGACTTGTCCATCTAATTGACAGATGGAGAAGCATGATTCGTCACTCCAGAGAACACATCTCCCCTGCTCTAGAGTTCAGTGGTGGCGCTTTACACCACTGCATTCGATGTTTTGCATTACGCTTGCCGATGTAAGGCTTCGATGCAGCTGCTTGACCATGAAAACCCATGCCATGAAGTTCTCTACGCACTGACTTGTTGCACTGGTGGTATCTCATCACGGTACCACCCTGGAATTCACTGAGCTCCTGAGAGTGATCCATTCTTTCACCAATGTTTGTAGAAGCAGTCTGCAGGCCTAGCTGCTTGGTTTTATACACCTGTGTCCATGGAAGTGATTGGAACACCTGAATTCAATGATTTGGATGGGTGAGTGAATACTTTTGGAAATACAGTGTATCAAAATGTGAACCTAAACTAATCTTAAAAGGTGCTTTGTTTTACCTACTGGTGAAAAAAACTGACAGGCTATTAAGATGTGGGCATCCATCAGACCCTGTGGCAGGTAGATAAAATTTTTTTTATTTTTTCTTTGCTTGTAGTAGAAAGGCTACACTGACCATACCTGTTCCACCAGCAATGAGACCCAATGAAATGGCCTTCTTAATCTCAGGTGCAGACTTCTTATCAGCCCGTATTGCAAACTGCCCTGTAAAAGGGTAATGTATAAAGTGAGGCTACAGTTCTTCAGAAAATGCATTTGATCAATCACCTCTCATAAGCGCAGCACAGTGCAACTAAAACATACCATGACCTCTGTACTCCAGCAAGCCTCCAGGACCTCTGATGTCAATTACATCTCCAAGCTTCAGGGTCTCCAGGTACTGGGACATCTTCCCTCCATCAGGGAACTTGGGGTTGATGTTCTTAAAGTAAATCTGCAAAACAACACATACTAGTGATGAAACAAATACACTGAGCCCACACTATGTCTCATCAAAGTGATTCCTGAATCAATGTGATCTGTTCAATGTCATCAGTAAAGAAGTGAAAGATTACTTTAACCACTAGATCGACAACTCCCTTGTCATCATCACTAGAGACTGGAGTGTATGGACGCACAATCAGGCTGCCATCAATCCGAGCAGAGAGATAGATGTGTTTCCCTTTGAGATAAGAGGTAAACTCTGACACAAAACTACAATATTTCAACACATATAAAACAAACAAACAAACAAACAAAAAAAAAACATGAACATGAGGGCAATACAACTTTGAGGAACAATGGCCGAGGCTTACCTACAGGCAGGCCCAAGATGTGCTCTGGACTTGGCAGGGCAAAGCGAAACTTGCGTGTATCATGGCTAACGACCTGAGACACACACACACACACACACACACACACACACACATAAAAAGAACAGAAAATATGATGCACGTGCCTTAAAAAAAACCATAACCCATCCTGGATAAAATATATAACCAAAGAACATGTGTTTTTTTGAAAACTAGGCTTGGCATGGAATGTCACAGAGTAAGAGAGGATTAAGGGAAAATTAACAGTGACATGGTTGCAAATAACACAACACCTCTTTGTCTATGAGTCTTAGCTTGTATGTTTCAGAAGGGTCAACCAAGGTAACCAGCGGCTTCCTCTTTTTGCCAAAGTAAAGGTAGCCCAGGAAGGCCACAGTGGAGACTACAAGCACCCCAGCAGTCACTGTCACAGCGGTGGTCTGCAAAACAAATATCGCATCATCGGCACCTTTAACGTCACTCTCACTCGTGCAGACGATCCAAATCAACACAATCTGACATTTTGCAGTTAAGGCCTTCGTCGAAAAAACAACCCCTGCATGGTAACTGCGAGGTATTGTTTTTTTGGCTTTTAACATTAGCCCAAGCGTCCGCCCTTCCTTCCCTAGCAAACTTGCTCAGAATTTGTATAGTTTCTTGTACACAGTTAACTTCGTATTTGATAGGGAAGCTATATGCAGACAAAAAATACAAAATTACTACTTAACACCGAACAACTAGTTTTAAATATACTTTCTGCCAAACAGTCTAGCACGCTGGGAACACTAAGTTATACATTGATGCGACAGTTATTACAACTTTAATACTAACTTCTTTCTTATAAAGTAACTATCTTTGACCTACAAATGTTATCTAATTTAGCTTTGTTCTTACTTACCAAAGCGTATGTCATGATGGCTAAACTTGTCCACCGACTCCAGTGCGTTACTCGGCTGTCTGGGAATGAACAGCAGACACACCTATTGGCCTGCAAACTAGAGGACTCTGTCTGCGTAGAGCATGCGCATACACCACTAACCATTTCCTCGAATCGTTCCTATGCGCATTGCTACACGATTTATTGTTTATTTTAAGCACACGCCTTGAACTGACGGAGGCAGACAGCTTGTAGAGGGGAGAATTACCACTCTGCAGTGTCTTCCGGGTTTCTCAAACGCTAGAGGGCGCTCCCTAGTGAGTCCAAAATGAATGAGTTGATATAGAGCATTTGAGGAAAATCATAGTTTATATATACTTAAACACTTTTAAATGTAAAATAATGCAGTAATGTCCTGAATAAATAACATCATAAAACATTTAACACTGCTGTTATATTTATAAGAGCTTTTAAACTCGAGTTATAGGAGTTTTAAACAGCGCCTCATGCATGTCCATGACGTCAGTGAGCGCGAACAGCCAATGAGCTTCTCCGCTCGCCAATCAATCATCAAACTATATCAGTAATGCCCGCCTTCTGCTGCCCAAAACCCGTTTGCAGTAGATAAAAAGGGAATATATGAGTGAGTTTTCTTTGCTTCTTTAGTGAAATACATCCTATTTTCTAAAATGAAAGAAAAGTTCTGGGTAAGTGATTAGAGACTATTTTAACTGTTCGTTTTTAGCCGTTGAGCTCCACTCACTCCCATTCATAGAGGACTCACTTGCGAGCGCCCTCTGCTGATTAGCAGTCCTGTTTTTGATGTAACCGGGGTGGGGGTGGGGGTAGGAAGTGGCCAGGCTCATCATAAACCGGCTGTGACGTAGGCCGACTAAGAGCTCCAAAAATAAAAGATAAAATTTCCCTTTTCACAAAGGCTACTTCCGGTTTAAGCGTTTAGCAGGGTAAATCAGAGCCGGGTTATGAGTTTATGGTTTATTTATCTTACATGTTCTGTGGGTAAACTCATGTCTGCTCCATATAGCTAGTGCATAAACAGTATGAAAATCTTATCATAACGTACCATAACGCTGAAACAGACATATTCTTGTGCACTGTCACGACAAATAATCAGGGCTAAAATGCTGTACGTTATGCGTGGTGTAGCCAGAAAACTTGTAGAGAGGAGAATTACGACTCTGCAATGTCTTCCGGGTTTCTCAAAGTCCAAAATGAATATGTTGATCTGGAGCATTTGAGCAAAATCATAGTTTATAAATGCTTAAACATTTGTAATGTAAAATAATGCAATAAATTCCTGAATAGTGAATATCAACAAACATTTTAACACTGCTGTTATATTTTTAAGAGCTTTTAAACTCGAGTTATAGGAGTTTAAAACGCCATTTCATGTATGTCCATGACGTCAGTGAGCGCGAACAGCCAATGAGCTTCTCCGCTCGCCAATCAATCATCACTCTCTAGCAGTAATGCCCGCCTTCTGCTGCCCAAAACCCGTTTGCTGTAGATAAAAAGAAAATATATAGATGAGTTTTCTTTGTTTTTTTAGTGGAATACATCCTTCTACTTTCTGAAATTAAAGAAAAGTTCTGGGTAAGTGATCAGAAACTATTTTAACTGTTCGTTTTTAGCCGTTGAGCGCCATTCACTCCCATTCATTGTGGACCTACTCGCGGGCGCCCTCTGCTGATTAGCAGTCCTGTTTTAGATGTAACGGGAGGAATAGGGAGCGGTCAGGTTCCACATAAACATAAACATAAAATATGTTCTGGTGTAGCCTCACGGCTGCCTCACATCAAGTAGTGTCTTTGTACTACATGGCAGCGATTTTTGTAATATTTATGTTTTGAAAAGAAAGAAGATTTATACCTATGAATTTGGTAGACTTTGTTTAGATTTAGCAAGCTCTGCTAACTAGAAGCCATTGCCTTTGAGATCCTCTGTCCCCAGAGCCTTTAGGCTCTTTAACTCTTACCAGTGGGGCCAGAAGAGAAAAGGGAAGAGGATAAATGAGGACCGAATCTCGTATGCTAAATCGCAGGTCGGTCGGTCGGTCTGTCTGTACCTACCTAAGTTACCTATCTTGCCAACCGTAGCTATATTCCCAAACAGGGGAGCAAACTCCTATCTTCGCTGCTGACACAAGCTGGTTAGCTACCTAACACGGAACATCTACAGGATGCCAGTAATTTCTGTAACAAACCAGATCTTTTATATGAAAAGTCTATTAGAGCTTTGAAAGACTGGTTATGACCCACATCAAAGCCAACATTGACGTCACTGGGGATCCACACCAGTACAGGTACCGGAAAAAATCATCCACAGAGGATGCCATCTCCTCTGTGGTCCACACTGCCCTCACCCACCTGGAGAGTAAGGATTCTTACATCCATATGCTCTTTGTGGATTTCACATTGGCCTTTAACACCATGGTTCCACAGACCCTGACTTACAAACTCCATACATTTGGACTGAGCACCTCTCTCTGTAATTTGGTCCTGGACTTCCTGACTAACAGGCCGCAGTCTGTGAGGATCCACAACGTCTCCTCCTTCACCATCATCCTCAGCAACGGCTCCCCTCAGGGCTGTGTGCTGAGTCCCCTCCTGTTTACACTGCTCACATATGACTGCTCAAGCTATCCATCCAGGCTATCATATTGTAAAGTTTGCGGACGATATGGCAGTGGTTGGATGCATCACAAATAGTGATGAGTCTGGCTGTAGGCAGGAGGTGGACCACCTGGAGAGTTGGTGCAGCTACATCCAAGCCTTACATCACCCAGCGCAATGCAAAGAGTCGAATGCAATGGTGTAAAGCGCCACCACTGGACTCTAGAGCAGTGGAGGCGTGTCGTCCGGAGTGACCGATCACGCCTCTATTTCTGGCAATCCGATGGACGAGTCTGGGTTTGGCGGTTGCCAGGAGAAATCTACTTGTCTAATTGCATTGTGCCAAGTGTAAAGTTTGGTGGAGGGGATTATTATGGTGTGGGGTTGTTTTTCAGGAGTTAGGCTCAGCCCCTTAGTTCAACTGAAAGGAACTCTTAATGCTTCAGCAGACCAGGAGAATTTAGACAATTTCACGCTCCCAACTTTGTGGGAACAGTTTGGGACGGCCCCATCCTGTTCCAACATGATTGCGCAGCAGTGCAAAAAGCAAGGTCCATAAAGATATGGATGAGCGAGTTTGGTGTGGGAGAACCTAACAGAGTCCTGACCTCAATCTGATAGAAGACCATTGGGATGAATTAGAGTGGAGACTGCGAGCCAGGCCTTTTCATCCAACATCAGTGTCTGACCTCACAAACGTGCTTCTGGAAGAATGGTCAAAAATTCCCATAAACACACTCCTTACCTTGTGGAAAGCCTTTTCAGAAGAGTTGAAGCTGTCATAGCTGCAAAGGGTGGGCCAACATCATATTAAACCCTATGGATTAAGAATGGGATGTCACTCAAGTTCATATGCATGTGAACGAAATGCAAATGAAATATAGTTAAGTTTTTGTGTGATGCGGGAAGAGCCATGTAGCTATTGTCTCAGACATAATATGCCAATATGGTTCCTACCAAGCTGATGTAGGAGAAATTTAATCGCTGACAGTTTATTGCCTGTAGCGTTAGCATTTTAAAGAAACTTGTATCATCAGAAACCTCGCTGGTAATGTGATGCAGAAAGCTGCTTTACATGTGCTGGATAACAGCTTTGTGTAATATTTAGCAGTGGCTTCTAGCCAGCATAGCTAGTTAAATATAAATGTAGTCTATCAATTCCATAATTCATAGAAAAGGTCTTTCTTTCAAAAACATAAATATTACAAAATCATTGGCATGCTGTACAAAGACAGAGACTGCTTCATATGAGGCACCGTGCAGCAACAGTTTACATATAAGCATCAAAGATTTCTTGACATAAAATTGCCTGGAGCCCCATTATAATCTTTGCTTTTATTAGTTGTCAGAATTAAGAAAGAACAAGGCAAGTACTTTAGAAAGTCAAATTATATATTGACAAATTAGGTAAACAAATCACTAATCTTCATAATCAGTATGAACATAACAGAAGGAAAATGTAAGAAAAGCGTTCAAATATTTTTCAGTATCCCACAACATTCTTTAAAGGGGAACTCCACCGATTTAGCATGAGCAAATTAGGCTATTTAATCATTTAGTGGTTTAGATGTAAACAAAACCATTCACAGTGGTTTGGTGTGAAATGCACCCTTCTAGAGAAATTACCAGAGTCAGAATTGTTCATTATAGTACTAGGAACCAGACATCCATATGTCTACACTACAAATATCACCATTTTGTCTGCTATCCAAAATGACCAGTGAACTATGACACGCGTCTTATAAGGTTTTATATATCACACTGATAATAGTAAAATGTGTTTTTGGGCACTATTTTGTCCTTACAATACCTTGCATGTACCAAACATGTTGTTTAGGTAGGCAGCGTTACATGGCACATGCTGACTATTAATGCAGATTAATGCAAAACTCATGGCTTATGTGACTATTAATCACAGGAACTGTGATAGATCACAGTTGCACCTTGCTGTTTAATTGTATAGAGTGGTTTTGAACTGCACTGTACCAGGATGCAAAAATAAATAGAGAGAAAAAAAAACAGTATGGAGTGTTTTATTCGATTGCCATTACAAGTAACACGCATTCTGAAGTTGTGTCTAATTGTTTTGAAGCTACACAAATATCACAGTCGAACAACTCTACAAACTGAACTAAAACTGACAAAGACTACTCAAGACCAGTGAAAGAATGCAAAGCGCATTTCTTCAAATGCTGGCATTTCATGTTCAAGCATTTATAAACTATGATTTTGTTCAAATGCTCTGCCTTAACCCATTTATTTTGGACTCCTTCAGGAGTGCGTCGTAATTCTGCTCTCTACAAGTTCTCCAGTTTCATTCCAGCAGGTTCAAGTCAGTGCCATTCAGCACATGCACCAAAACTTGTTTTGGTTTTTCTTAGCAAAGTTTTAGGCTAATCAACATTTCATTCAGTTTATGTGGGTTTCCAATAA
This sequence comes from Pygocentrus nattereri, assembly GCF_015220715.1. Lineage (NCBI taxonomy): Eukaryota > Metazoa > Chordata > Actinopteri > Characiformes > Serrasalmidae > Pygocentrus > Pygocentrus nattereri. The sequence goes on from NC_051231.1 coordinate 19,809,479, forward strand.
ATATGTGAAATTTGTTGTCAGGCTAATGTTATATATTAAGCATTAAGCTGAAAGAAAATTTGGTTTGAATGCATATAGAGATTCATAGGGCAAATATTACACAAACTACAGCTGATGTGGCCTGGGTAAAGTGACAGGTTAGAGAGATATACAGCTCAATTAATTTACCCTTATTATGCTGTCTTTATGTGTACACTCACATTACATGTGTAGGAATAAAACTTTACTTTAAGTATGCTTAAACGGAGCATAAAGCTTTAGGCAAAAAACATAGGAACTATTAAGTGTTTCTTTTTGTTTCTAATGGTTTTGTAGTTTTGGCTTATGGTTTAACCTGTTAGCAGTGGTTGATTTGTATAATTGGCACTGATATCTCTTCCAAAATGGTAACATGCATGGTGACACATACAACCAGCACAAAGTTGCTGTTCACATCAGAGACCTTACAAATGAGGAGACTGGCCACTGGTTATAATTTGAATGTAAACACTCATACCACTCAATTTTCCTATAAGGGTTTTGTTTACGTGGAACAGTCCTGCTGTCCTACTGTACATGCATTCCACTGGCCTGAAACCGCTGCATGTATATCTGCGGCTCTGCAGTCAGACTCTTCTCATGGCTAGTAACAACAAAAACACATTAGCTCTCATGTACTGATCTCAGTAGAAAATGCTGTTTTGAGGGTCAAATGGATGTAATCCTGGAGTATTAGCTTATACTAAAAAGAGACCAAAACTTTATAACAAAACTATCACAAAAGTGTCTCAGGTATCCATTTTGTGTAATAACTTAATGGGATGTGGCTTTTAGAGCCATTAAAGGCCTCGGATGTCTGGTTCCTAGTACTATAATTAAGTAGTTTTGCCAAATATGTTGATTTCCTCTTTGTAATTAAAAACAGATTAATGAGGTTCTACTTATTTATCTGAAAGCTCAAACCATTATCTTTTTCACATATTTGCGAACATTAACATGGAGCTGATGGGAAGTGGCAGAGAAAATCTCTGCAGCCAGAGCCTTTGTTTCCTCTGTTCCGTTCCAAAGAGCTCGATACACAGGTATTGTGTACTTCTGTTTCCCCTGTTGAGAATAAATAAGAACTTCCGTAAAGTTTTAGAAAGGCTACTCAGAAACTGCTTAGTGTAATTTACATGACATTAGTCATGCCTCACCTGCCAACTGAGGAAACTGCGTACATGTTGATATCCAGGTTTGTGTTGGTTTTTTGCAACAATCTGAGCCCAGCGTAGTCTTAGCTCAGCATTGTTGGACTTCACAATGTGTGGGTATTGCTCCTCTAGCATTTTGAGATTACCTGACAAGCAGCATGAACAAAAATGCTTTTCTATTAATATCAATGTCATGTGTATGATTTAAAATGGGTAAATAAACCTCAAAAAAGAAAGACAGACATACCATCAGGGAGCGGAGATTTCTCAAGGATCTTGTCCAAAAAATAAACAGTTTGATAAGTCTTCCATGGTTCTACATCAATCTTACTGATGGTAGTAATGTCTACACCGTCTTCCCCCCAGAGTTCAGCTAGCTGGTCAGCTGGCTTCATCAGAGCCTGGCCAGCTGAGAGGTCAGGGAGGTACGGGGGCCAACCAGGAACATTCAGCCAGCTATCAAACTCCAATCCTGAAGGCAATCCCACAACGACAAGATAATTTCATCAGAGTTTATTTGTGAAGTTCTCATAATGCAGTTCTATTTCCATACAAGTAAAACTAATAGCAGTGTAACAGCTTCTTTCCTCACACCTTCAATGTTGTGGACGCTCTTTTTCTTTAAGTCAGGGAAATACTCAAGGTAGAATTCTAGAGTGTCTTCAGCAATCACACTGCGGAACTTAAACTTGTCAACATACACCTGTGAAGAAATTGATATTTGTGTTAGGAGTGCTACACTACATGTCCAAAAGTATCCAGATTCTAATTATGGACTTCAGCTAAGTTAAGGTGCACCTACTGCTGACAGTCATTTAATTGTGAGCACACAGCTTGTATCATATCTATAGAAAAGTACTGCCAATAGAATAGGGCACTATGGAATAGTCACACATGAGCCTAATGCCACGGGTCAGCTATAAGGGTAGAAATTCCACAAGCGCTTGGTGGAACAGTAGAATTGCGTTATCTGGAATGATAATGCACCATCAAATACCACTGGGATGAGCTGGAGTTGTGGTGTTTTATTCAATAATTATCTAATATCAGCACCTGACTTTACTAATGCTCTTATGGATGAATATAATTAAATCCTGCCAGCAATGTTCTAAAATCTACTGCAGCTAGGGGGCAACTAAGTGCTAAGATATACCCTTGGATTTGAAGGAACATTATATGAGCCAGTGTCTAAAGACGTGGACATGTGGGGCCAGTTCCAGATCTAGAATAAGCCTAAACTAAAAGAAATTCCAGTCGTGGTTCACCACTGATAATACAATTTGGCCCAAGATCAGGCTTCATACATGTCTAGGAAATTGGCCTATGAAACTGGCCTATGGTGTATGTATCCTTATGAGGTGATACAGTGAACCTGGAGTTACAGATAGTGTGAAATATGGAATATGAAATGCAGTGAACCTTAAGGAAAGCATCAAAGCAGCTTTGGTCCCCTGTAAGGTGGGCCAGATAGGACACAAAAGAGAATCCTTTCTCATAGGGAGTTTCGTTGTATGTGTCTTCAGGATCAACACCTAATTAGAAACAATAACATTGCGAAATTTAGAAAATTTAGAAACATAATATACACTAATTTAGCACTTTATTAGGAACACCTGTACAGCCTACACTTTCATTCAATTATTTATTCAACCAATTGTGTGGCAGCAGTGCAGTGCATAAAATCATGCAGATGAGAGTCAGCAGCTTTGGGTAGTGTTCACATAAACTACCAGAATGAGGGAAAAATGTGATTTTAACTGTGACATGACTGTTGGTACTACAGTGGGTTGCAAAAGTATTCAGCCCCCTTGAACTTTTCAACCTTTTGCCACATTTCAGGCTTCAAACATAAAGATATGAAATTGATATTTTTTGTGAAGAGTCAACAACAAGTGGGACACAATCGTGAAGTGGAACGAAATTTGTTGGATATTTTAAACTTTTTTTAGAAATAAAAAACTGAAAAGTGGGGCGTGCAATATTATTCAGCCCCCTTGCTTTAATACTTTGTAGCGCCACCTTTTGCTGTGATTACAGCTGCAAGTGGCTTGGGGTACGTCTCTGTCAGTCTTGCACATCGAGAGACTGAAATTTTTGCCCATTCTTCCTTGCAAAACAGCTCGAGCTCAGTGAAGTTGGATGGAGAGCGTTTGTGAACAGCAGTTTTCAGCTCTTTCCACAGATTCTCGATTGGATTCAGGTCTGGACTTTGACTTGGCCATTCTAACACCTGGATACGTTTATTTGTGAACCATTCCATTGTAGATGTTGCTTTATGTTTTGGATCATTGTCTTGTTGGAAGATAAATCTCCGTCCCAGTCTCAGGTCTTTTGCAGACTCCAACAGGTTTTCTTCCAGAATGGTCCTGTATTTGGCTCCATCCATCTTCCCATCAATATTAACCATCTTCCCTGTCCCTGCTGAAGAAAAGTAGGCCCAAACCATGATGCTGCCACCACCATGTTTGACAGTGGGGATGGTGTGTTCAGGGTGATGAGCTGTATTGCTTTTACGCCAAACATAAGTTCGATTTTGGTTTCATCTGACCAGAGCACCTTCTTCCACATGTTTGGTGTGTCTCCCAGGTGGCTTGTGGCAAACATTAAATGAGACTTTTTATGGATATCTTTGAGAAATGGCTTTTTCTTGCCACTCTTCCATAAAGCCCAGATTTGTGCAGTGTACCACTGATCGTTGTCCTATGGACAAAGTCTCCCACCTCAGCTGTAGATCTCTGCAGTTCATCCAGAGTGATCATGGGCCTCTTGGCTGCATCTATGATCAGTCTTCTCCTTGTTTGAGCTGAAAGTTTAGAGGGACGGCCGGGTCTTGGTAGATTTGCAGTGGTCTGATGCTCCTTCCATTTCAATATGATCGCTTGCACAGTGCTCCTTGAGATGTTTAAAGCTTGGGAAATCTTTTTCTATCCAAATCCGGCTTTAAACCTCTCCACAACAGTATCTCGGACCTGCCTGGTGTGTTCCTTGGTCTTCATGATGCTCTCTGCGCTTTAAACAGAACTCTGAGACTATCACAGAGCAGGTGCATTTATACGGAGACTTGATTACACACAGGTGGATTCTATTTATCATCATCAGTCATTTAGGTCAACATTGGATCATTCAGAGATCCTCACTGAACTTCTGGAGTGAGTTTGCTGCACTGAAAGTAAAGGGGCCGAATAATATTGCACGCCCCACTTTTCAGTTTTTTATTTCTAAAAAAAGTTTAAAATATCCAATAAATTTCGTTCCACTTCACAATTGTGTCCCACTTGTTGTTGATTCTTCACAAAAAATTACAATTTCATATCTTTATGTTTGAAGCCTGAAATGTGGCAAAAGGATGAAAAGTTCAAGGGGGCTGAATACTTTTGCAACCCACTGTAGATGGGGTATCTCTAGAGTTTACCCAGACTGGTGCAAGAAAGACAAAAAAACATCCAGTGAGGGGAAGTTCTACAGATGGAAAAAACGTGTTGATGAGAGGTCAATAGAAAATGGAAAGACTTGTTTGAGCTGACAGAAAGGCTATGATAACTCAGATATCCACTCTATATAATTGTGTTGAGTAGAAAAGCATCTCAGAATGCACAACACATAGAATCTTAAGGTGGGTGAGCAGCAGGACAACAGCAGGAAACCACATTGGGTTGCATTTCTGTCAGCCAAGAACCTAAAGCTAAGGCTGCAGTGGGCACAGGCTCACCAGAACTCAATGGTAGAAGACTGGAAAAATGATGAATATGAATAAGGCACACAGATGGTAGGGTCAAAATTTGGTGCAAACACCATGAATCCATTGACCCAACCTGCCTTGTGTCAACAGTGCAGGCTGGTGGAGGGCCTGTCAATACCAATCAATTATTGCTTGAATGCCACAGCCTACTGGAGTATTGTTGCTTCCCTTCTTGAACATTTAGCCATCTTCTAATGGTTATTCCAGCATGACAATGCACCATGACACAATAGCAAAAGTTGTTTCAAACTTGTTTGAGGAACATGACAATTTCAGAGCAGTTCAATGTTCAGTGGCCTTCCCAGTCACTGGATCTGAATTCAATAGAGCAACCCTGGGATGTGGTACAAAGAGAGAGTCAGAGCATGAAAATGCACGTGAACAATCTGCATGATACAGTCATATTGACATGGTCCAGAATCTCAAAGAAATATCTCCAACATCTTATGGAATCCAAGTCACAAAGAGTTGAGACTGTTTTGACATTATCAGGAGGCCCTACCCAGTGTTAGTATAGTGTCCTTAATAAAGTGCTTGATGAGTGTGCATACATACATAGTTACTCAGTCCAAAGCCTGTTTACATTGTGATAGAAAAGACCTACTGTGTTTTAAACAGTAAAAACAGCTGAATGCAACTTGCTTGCTCACCAGGTTCAATCTTGACACGCAGTTTGTTAAGAGGGTGGTCTTCTCCAGTGTTGTCCATGTGTTGTCTTAGTAAAGCTCTACCTGTCGCCGCTTCAAGACAGGTATAGGCCTCCCCTGACATTGAGATTTGAAATTTCATTCATATTTAACATGTTTAACAAAACACATTTAACTTAATGTGTTTATCAGCTGTTAAGTCCTTAAACCCTAGACTTATTATTAAGTTACTAATCTTAATCTTAACTACAATAAATTAAACCAATAAGCCACAACATGTGTCGGTAATCTTATTACAATTAAGAGGTGCTGTATTTACAAGAAATTAAATTAAAATGAGAGTGTGGACCCACATATGAACTACTAATGTTTAGGGCAGTGGTCACTAACCCTGGTCCTGTTCCAACAATAATCTACCTTCCTGTGGACTCTAGTTCCAATCACAATCTGCTACACCTGCTCTAGATAATGAACTTTTACAAAAGTCCATAATTGAATGGATCAGATGCATTCATGTTAGGGGGGGCAGCGTAACAGTTGAAAGCTAAAACTAAAATCTCCAAGCAGCAAAACAGATCTCCAAGAGGAGGGCTTGTGACGACTGGTTTAGGAAGTTAACAAACATGTGGATTAGATAATGATTCATAGTATTAAAAATGCTATGCATTGCTGGAAAAAAAACTACTATAATTAGAATATACATTCTGGGCTTTCTTCCGTATAGCTTACCATATAGCTCTTTACAGACTCTGCGTTGAGCATACATAGTGAAGCCTTCATTGAGCCAGAAATCTGCCCAGTTAGCATTAGTGACCAGGTTTCCAAACCAGCTGTGGCAGATCTCATGGATGATGACATCTGCAAGGGAACGGTCCCCTGCTAGCAGACATGGAGTGACAAAGGTCAGGCAGGGATTCTCCATCCCTCCAAAGGGAAATGATGGAGGCATGAACAGCACGTCATACCTAACAAAGAACAAAAACTATCACAACGTGAACCGAAACTTTCATTTCAATAATTCTTAATAATTTTTACACCATTTTAAACAGCAACTGACCTTTACATTCTGTAAACTTTTCATAATTAAAAATGAAAAAATATTTTAAAATCTTGAACTTTTGTTAGACTAACTTGCATTAAGTTTTTCCTTCACCTTAAAAGTTACCATTTTGCAAATGCAAGGTTTTGTTCTGACTGTTATAGTCCAATTCCTGGCACATCCCTCTTTAGGATATTTTACCTTCCCCAAACATAGGGTCCGAAGAGCTTTTCTCCTACTGACAGAAATTTCTCAATCACGCCATCATATTCCTTCTTGGCAGCCTCCAATAAGCATGGTTCAGTCCACACCCGTGACCTGGAAAACAAATTTAAACCAAACTGATCACCTTCTGGATTTGAGGGCCTTCCAACCAGCCAAGCATGTCTGAAGTACAGCAAACATACAGCTTAAGTTTCAAGATCAAGTGTCAAGTTTTACTTTTCACTTACAGGAACTATAAAATACAATGGATAATTTGTGTATTGAAATTTTTGGTAGCAGGTAGCAGGCAAATATACACTCTCTGGCCACTTTATTAGGTTCAGTTGCTTGTTAACACAAATAGCTAATCAGCCATTCACATGGCTGCAACTCAATGCATTTAGGCATGTGGAGGTGGTCAAGACAACCTGCTGAAGTGCAAACCAAGAAAGGTGGAAGAAAGGTGATTTAAGTGACTTTAACTTAAATCAGTAACTCAAATAACCAACCAAAATCTCTGAGGAATGTTTCCAACAACTTAAGGCAGTTCCAACTTAAGAATGTTTCCAACAACTTAAGGCAGTTCTAAGGCAAAAGGGGGTCCAACCTTTTACTAGCAAGGTGTAATAATAAACTAATAAAGTGGCCAGTGAGTGTATATACATGTATACATATATACATATATATATTTATATATAAATATATATACAGTGTATATATATAAAATGTGCCTGTGTGTGTGTATTTGACTCACTTTGATTGCCACTAAATATAATACATTTTTCAGCATTTATAGTGTCCACAGTTTCCACACCTCCCTTATAAAATGCAACAAACTTTTTTTGTCATGCTCAGAAGTTCGCTGTGTTTTTGATCCAAGTAATCCCAAGCACATGCAGTTGTCTTGTGGAAAGATGGACTGAAACAACTGTGGATTTTTTCAGATTTGAAGAGATTTTCTCCTGTCTCTCAAAGATGAAGGCCTTCAGTACTGTTTATCTGATAGTGACCTTGTTGGTGGTCTTGCACAGTAGCATTTTTTAAAAATCTTTTAATCATTTACTGAACTCTGGTTTTGGGGAAAACTGGAGAAATGAAACATTTATTTGTAGAGGGTTAGAAGTGTTAAAACGCATACATTTTTGGAAGCTAAGCAGTAGCTGGGGTAGTTGTGGGCTGGAGGTTAGGGAACCAGCCCTGTGACCGGAAGTTCGCCGGTTCGATCCCCAGAGCTGACAGTCCAAGACTGAGGTGTCCTTGAGCAAAACACCTAACCCCCAATTGCTCCCCGGGCATCATGGATAGGGCTGCCCACCGCTCCAGGCAAGTGCGCTCACTGCCCCTTAGTTATTGATTAAAAAAGTATCAGCCTAAACATTCTGCTCTTCCAAAGTACAATAGATAACGCTTAAACAGTTATGTTAGGATGTGGGAAAGCAATGCTGAGGTCATAATTAAATGTGGTCTTGCTGTTAGAAAGTTCTAGATCCATCCACACAGGGGTTTGCTTAACTCAAGGTCTCAAAGTTTGTTGATAGGCCTAGAGGAATCTAGTTTGATTGCCTTTTGTCTCGTTGACACAATATAATAGGCAGCACATGATTTTAATGTATTGTCTACCTACTGACTACTCTATGCTGTCCATTATGTACACTGATTAGACTTGGCTTGGTACATGTCTAGTGTATTGTTAGTGTGCTACTGTTGTTGTCTTTGCACACAGCAGTATGTTCGACTGTAGCTCTATAGCAGTTTATCCTACAAAACCTCCTATTCTGCTGTGCGCTGTACTATCCTGATTGATAACATTTTCTCCTTTCTGGATGTTGACTTTCATTTGCACATGTATATTAGAGAGCAGAGTGTTTCATAATACTGTACACTTAATATGGTATTAAAATTAATTTAAATTATTTTACTTCATTGGTATACATATAATTTGCCATAATGGCCGCTTACCTTGGACCTACTTCAGCAGAAACTAAATCCCCAACAGCCAATGCCACCAAATAGGCAGGAATGGGCTGCTCCATGCGGAACAGGAAAGTGTTGTCTGTTTTCCTGTGCTCCCATTTGGTGGCACTCATAACTGCTGTGAAGCCATCAGGCACCTGATGAGGTCAGAGGGCAAAACCAATGTGATTAGTTATATCTCAAGGTACAGCAATAACACCGTAACTGTAACAATATGGTCATCTCACTTACTCAATGTGTCTTTCTTTATTTTCTCTTAGTTTTTATAGATTTAAAAGAGATTTAAGCCCATTGTCAGCTGATTCCTGATTCTACCTTGTACAACAAAAGCTACATTTACACACAGCCTAATATTCTATTAATATAGTCTAATTAACAGGTAGACTGGAATAAAAATACATACTATATAAAAATGGGAAAAAAGTCAGTTGAATGTGCTTAATATGAATATAATTGCTATATTTATAAAATATGTCCTGTATATGGAAGAATAATCATTTTGTAAACATAAGTTCGATCAAATCTTTGTTCATAAGTTCATAAGTGTCTTCTCGTTATGGCAAGTGTGGAAACTAAATGCTGCTACATGCATGCACGTAAATTTGCCTTTCATATTTAAACAATACATTTAGATCCTGCAATCTGAATTTATTCAGATCTATGAAAATCTCCAATGTAAACATGTAAGCATAGCCTATGATAGTATACACAAGGCAAATATATTAGAATCCTTGCTGCAGGTTACTGACCATGGGTCTTGCATTTATATCTCAACCTATAACTTATTAACAACCTGTACTTTGAGCTTTATACAAAATCAATGTACCCTTTATTCGCCAATGCTGTTTTATTTGCATTCTATAGTATTACACTAGAATTGCTAATAAACCGCAAAACATACTAGAATTCAAGGGCATTTTTATTCACAAACATGTTTTAGCTGTTTGCTTATCTCTAGCTTAGAATTAAAGGATCTGTATTAAGACACATGGCTGTAAATTTTTCCTCTGTATAATGTGCCTCAGCCAAGACCTCACCTCTATGTTTTAGCTGTTTGCTTATCTCTAGCTTAGAGTTAAAGGATCTGTATTAAGAAACATGTCAAATCAAATCAAATCAAATTTATTTATATAGCGCTTTTTACAATGGATGTTGTCACAAAGCAGCTTTATAGAATTTCGGAAAAGACAAAGTTTTAACAGGAGTGTAAGAATGTACAAAACCCCTTATGTCTGTGGATATTTTCTCTGTGTGATGCGCCTCAGCCAAAACCTCACCTCTACTGCTGCAGAATAGGTGCTCTTTACCGCTGGAGTATCAAAGCAAGGAAAGAAGGAACGGTTGAGCACAGCCTGGCCTTGGGTAAAGACATATGGCTTGAGCTTTCCTGCAGTCTGCTCTTGGTCCAGCCAGCACACCTAGGACAAAATGGGTGACAAGGTTCCTTTACCTGTACAGCAGCTGAATAAGTGCTCTTTGTCATAGGCGTATGGAAGCCGGGGAACAGGCTCCGGTTCAGTAAAGGGAACCCAGATGTGTACAAGAATGGCAGATTCTTCTCAGCTGTATGCTCTGGACCCAGCCATGAAATCTATGAAGATATCCCAAGTAAGGGTTTACACTGAGTTTCCAGTTTATTACCTCCCACTATGTTTAACACACAGTGGGCATTTTGTCAGAAATGCCTATCATTTACGTTTACTAGTAACGACTGTATTCCATGTGTATCTGCACAATTTCTTACTTTTTAAACACCTCAGTGTCACTGTTAGGTTGAGAACAGACTGCCAAACAAAAATGTCCAGCTAACAGCTCTCCTATGATCATAAACTGACCATTAATGTAGGGATAGTGGAAAACAAAAACAAATTGTGCATGGAAAGCATGGAAAAATAGAGGTTTCCAGCTGGAGTATCTGTGTGCACATATGCAGGCTTCATTTTGAGAGACAGGACACTACTAAATGAAGGGGAATTATAAGACAAGTGGATAAGGGTGTCACTTTTGTGGAGTTTTGTGAGAGATGATCCCAATGGAATCTGCTGACTAGTGAGAATACACTAACGTTACACAAACAGAACTCACACGAAAAACTAACCAACACTTTGTATTGAAGAGCATGAATGTGCCACATGCTTACCCCTGGTCCATCAAAAGCGGCATACTTGACGGAAAGCAGAAATTTATCCTCTGAATTCCAAAGGAATGGAAATTTCACAGCCAGTGTAGTGCCGTAACTTGTAAAGTCACGAGTGAGGAATTCGACTGTTGTCCATTGCTGGTCATTACGACTAAACGACACATCATGTAGGTTTAGTGTCGGATGAATGTCAAGAAGCAGCTCGCTCTGAGAATCCCGAATGCACTGTATACGCAGGGTTACAGCTCCCGATAAGCATTTCTTTTCGAAATTAACTTTTAAAGCCAAATGAAAGTGTTCTATCTTGAACTGACGGAAGCTTGAAGACGTAGCAACGTCCTCTGCTTTATCGGAGTGCAGCACAAATGCTTTATCCATTGTGACTGAATAAATACTGGAAATGTCCATTAAAACCGGATGAGCAGACACCCGTTTCTAACCGTCTATGAATCAGGTTGCCAGATGCCTCCGATAAATCCCTCTATTGGTCAAAAGTTCGCCCATCATGTTTATCTGGTTTCCCCGTATTTTCCTTTACTGAATGAATGAGGGCAGAAATTTACCTATGTGTGCTTATTCGTCATCTTAAATAAATGTATTCATAATAAGTGAAAGGGCCTATTTTAGGGGCCTATCTTACCTGCAAAGGCCCGGCGTTCTAGCGATAAGTATGGGCATACCGTTACTATAACGTACTATAGAATTTCATGTTTCAAACGGTTTGTTGTGTTTTTAACCTTGATTCAGTGCATACTCGGATTAATGTAATTATTTATTTCCTGATAATGTGATTTAGGCGACCACAGTGTCCTAATTAATCTTTTAATGTTGGTAACGTTTAACATCATTGATAAAGAGATTTACGCTATCAAATTATACTGCCTATATATTTCAGTGCTGGTTGCCTTTTCTAATAGGGTAATTTAGGCCATTAAAATATCCTACCTACAGTTTTATTAAGAGCGTTGCTTAAAGATACTTACTACGGTAGGACGTTTCGATTCATTACAACAAAGCAGAAGCAGCATCAATTGTTTAAGACTCAGACCGAGTGATTAAACAAAGTGATTCAGATGTGTCCCTGCTTCCAGAGGTGGACAAAGTACACAAATCATGTACTTGAGTTAAAGTAGAGATACCCAAGGTAAAATACTAGTAAAAGTAGAAGTCCTTACTCTAGACCTCAACTTGAGTAAAATATTTGCCTTCAAATGTACTTAAGTATCGAAAGTAAAAGTACTAAAAGATTAATTATGGCTCTAATATCCTGTTATCATTTTTGTAACAAGACTCGTTTCATGAACTCATTTTAGGTGAAAATACTCCAGTGTCTCTCTTGGTAAACCAGTCTTTTAAAAGAATGTCATTAATTAGTGACACTGATGCCTAATAAAATGATCATAAGCACAAAGCACTGAAGGCAAACAGTTTTCATGAGGTAGAACCGAGTGGCTCTGAAATCACTTTTACAAACAAGCAAAGTTTCAGTTTAAGATTACTTTGTAACTTAGTTACAAGCTGAAATAAAAACTTGCTTTAAACTCAGGTTCACAAATAAGTTTTCCTTTACTGTATTGATCTGTAGGTCTCTGTTCATAAACATAAACTAACCGAAACTATTGTACTATAAAATGAAAGTGTTTGTATGAATTCAGAAACAAAGAAACATGCCAGTCACAACTGCATATGTGTACATATTTTATATTGTGGTCTATTTACACAAAGCTAGGTTAGTTCCATCATTTAGGTAGACATATGTGCTCCCAAATTTTTACACTGCTGCACTGACGTTGAACCATGTGCTGCATTGGGTTGGTATGACCAACAGGTCAAAACAAGTTCAGAACAAAGTGACTACAGTGCCCTAATTGGTGTTCTTGCTTTGCACTTCTTTTGTTTTGACATGTTACATTTTTATACACACAAAAAACAAAAGGAACGACAGATTTCTCTAAATGTAGTCGAGTAAAAAGTAAAATATTTGACTTTGAAATGTAGTGGAGTGAATGTACAAAGTCGCCCAAAATGGAAATACTTAAGTAAAGTACAGATACACAAAAAAACTACTCAAGTACAGTAATGAATTACATTTACTTAGTTACTGTCCATCACTTCCTGCTTCTTTGGACAGAAAATCTGCAGCCACCCCTTGCCTAAATCACGGAAAGCTAATTCTTCACTTTTTGAAATAAAAAAGTTAATGTAGTAGCTATGTAAACATTGTCACCATTCACTTTTCAATCCATGTGGCCCATTTATGGAAGCTAAGCTGCAAAATAGTCTTTTGAATTTGTTGTTTTGTGGTGTCACGAAATTCAATGCATTTATGCATATTTGTCTCTTTAGCCTCTTAGAACTGGGTTGTTTTTTTAATGAGACACACTTTCAAAAAATGGACCCCAAGGTTTTAAAGATATGGTATACTGCAAGGGAGGAATATGCATATTTTTCATGACTGTTTTTAAGTAGAAAAAATGAAATAAAAAGCCTAGACTCAAGACATGATGTTTGGAGGCAATGTTTAAAAAATGAAACAGAATATGAAACAATTATGTAAACATACTGCAGACGTACACTGAGGGGTACCATTCCAGTGGCTTGAGGGCATTTAGTGACTTTTTTCCTGAGAGTATGTAGAGCAGCCGATCAAAACAGAGCTTATTTACACTTCAGTTTCAAAGGCAAAGTAAAAATATACGGTTTAATTCAGAGAGTAAAGAAAATCTTTAATAATTTGTAAAAGGCTTGAAATGGTCGTGTAAAAATCAGTTGCCATTATGTTTCACAAATTCACTCAAACGTCATACATGGACCTCGAGAAATCTAAGATACTGGCTCTTTGACTATATAGACTTTATAGGCCGTTTATGGTATCTCAACGAGCTTTCTTTTTTGCCCGATTAGGGAACCTTAAAGGGCAATTCCATTGTTTTTTTTACTTCTGCAGTGGTTGAGATCGGAAGTCATTCCGAGTGGTTTGATGTGAAATGGTTCAGGGGTCCTGAAATCTGCAATGCAAATAAAGCCATTTCATCATCATAAAACTACCGTTAAACAATGTCATAGATATTACACTGCGTATTCATAACCGTTTAATTAACTAACTTTATATGACAGAGATTTTACAGGCATTTAGTTCTGCAGACGTCTGATTCCTATCACCACCTCTGTGAACAATGAAGTTTCTCTAGAACGAAGCGTTTCACACCAAACAACTCTAAATGATTTTAACCATTTGATTGTGCAGAATTTTTGAAAAATCGGTTCCCCGACTTTTTCCCCTTTAAAGAGGTGCTCTTTAAAAAGATGTAAAAATGTGACTCTTGTGTGATATCTAGTCAGTAAATATAGACATTAAACATTATATTTGAATTATATTGTCTTTGCATCATTGAACCTGCCACGTAACTATGGAGTGAAAGAACACTATATGATCTGCCAGGAATATTACTCAAAATTACAGCGTGATCACACTTTACTAAAGCCATCCTGTTTTAATGGTTGTGTACACTTGAGTTTCTCAACATAAGATCTATTATTTTTTCTGGCTATAAGTAGTATATCGCTTTGCCCGGCTACAGCTGTTAGATTTACGGTGTGTTAGATCTCTAAAAGCAGGAGTTTTCTCGCAATATGGCAACACTGCTATGTGGCGAGTCCAATGTACAGTCTGGGCCATCTATCTCTATCTGATCGATAAAGTATGTGGATTGTTTTTCCGCGCTCTCCGCTGCAGATAAACAGCAAAACTGTAGCGCAGTGCTGAGTGTAATGACGCCACGGCTATGAACCAATCAGATTAAAGCTTTAAATCACGTGCTTTGGCATGGAACGCCAGTGCGCAGATCGAAAGAGTAGCAGAGATATTTAACTCTTTGGCGTCCAATAATTACATTCATGGTAAATAAAATGCCTCAGTTGTTCAGATTTGTCTAAAATGAATAAGCATGTATTATATTTTTAGAACATGCAATTTGCATACAATTAAATATACAGATGACCAAAATACTAGATGTAATGTAATAAATTGATAACAACTAAATAAAGTGATAAAAACTCACTTTGTAGTGACATGGTTTAAACAATTACACCAATGTTTTTAATTTTTTTTAGGTAAGCTTAGAGTTTAAATTAGAGGTAATAAGAATAAATATTTCAAGACTGTGTGAAATGCAAACAAAAAGAGAAAGTGAATTGTAAATCCTCTTTGACCTGACCAGTACAAAGAGAAGATATTTAACGTTTTACTCTGGCAGTTTCAAAATGTTTGCTGGAAAAGAAGAGGCTTGGCACTTTGTCAAAACATCCATCAGTGAATAATCAGTTTAAGAACAACACTCCTTGCAAAATTTGAAATACTGCGCCCTTTTCATGCATAATATCATCAAAAGGTTCAGGGAATCCAGAGATATCTCAAATAAATTTTAAATGGCAAAAAGCACAACTGAATGCCTGTAACCAATGATCCATTAGATGGCACTCGTCATGTCTCTGTGGTGGATTTCACCACTCAGAAATACTTGTTTGCTGCATCCAGAAGTGCAAGTTAAGACTGTACTAGCAAAAACCATAGGTCAACATTGTCCAGAAATGCAGCCATCTTCTCTGGGCTCAAGCTCATCTGAAATGGTCTGATGCACAGTGGAAACATATATTGTAGTCCAACTTTCAGACTGTTTGTGGCCAAAGAAGAAAATTACCATCCAGACTGTTACCAGCATAAAGTTTAAAAGCCACTGTTTGTCAGGGAATTAATGGGGATACCCCCCATTTTAGTTCCCATGACAGGGGTAAAATGCACATTTGTTAATACACCATTAATGATAAAATCTACCTATAGATTTTGGGGCAACATATGCTGCCTTGTAGAAACTGTCTTTTTCAGGGATTTCCATACTTGACATGACAACACCAAGCCATTCTCTGCACGTTACAACAGCATGGTTGTGTAATCGGAGACCAGGGGTGCTAGACTGGCCTTCCTGCTATTCAGAGCTGTCTCTCTTTGAAAACGTATGGCACAGTATGAAGTGTAAATTATCGCAACGGTTCCATATAATTATCCAGCTGAAGGCTTGTATGCTAGATAAATGGCGGTAATGCCATCCATCCATCCATCCATCCATCCATCCATCCATCCATCCATCCATCATCTTCCGCTTCTCCAGGGTTTGGGTCATGGGCGCAGTATCCTAAGCAATGAGGCCCAGACCCCCCTTTCCCCAGCCACTTCCACTAGCTCTCCAAGGGGGATTCTGAGGCGCTCCCAGGTCAGCTGGGCGATATAGTCACTCCAGCATGTCCTGGGCCTTCCCCGGGGCCTCCTACCAGGTGGACTTGCCTGTGACACCTCCCGAGTGAGGCGTCTAGGAGGCATCCTAACCAGATGCCCGAACCACCTCAGCTGGCTCCTCTCGACGTGAAGAAGCAGTGGCTCTACTCCAAGTCCCTCCCGGATGACTGAACTTCTCACCCTATCTCTAAGGGAGAGTCCAGACACCCTGCGGAGGAAACTCATTTCGGCCGCTTGTATTCGCGATCTTATTCTTTCAGTCATTACCCAAAGCTCATGACCATAGGTGAGGGTGGGAACATAGAATGACCGGTAAATCGAGAGCCTTGCCTTATGGCTCAGATCTTTCTTTACCACAACACGAGCCCACATCACTGCTGACCCAGCACCAATCCGCCTGTCAATCTCACGCTCCCTTGTACCATCACTCGTGAACAAGACCCTGAGATACTTGAACTCCTCCACTTGAGGCAAGAGCCTATCCCCGACCCAGGGAGGGCTCTCCACCCTTTTCCGCCTGAGAACCATGGTCTCGGATTTAGAGGTATTGATTCTCATCCTGGCCGCTTCACACTCGGCTGCAAACCGATCCAGCGAAAGCTGAAGTTTGCGGCCTGATGTCCCCAATAGGACCACATCATCTGCAAACAGCACCCATGTGACCCTGAGGTCACCAAACCGGACACCATCCCCTGACTGCGCCTAGAAATTCTATACATAATAATTATGAATAGAATCGGTGACAAAGGGCAGCCCTGACGGGGTCCAACTCTCACTGGGAACGAGTCTGACTTACTGCCGGCTATGCAAACCAAACTCCAGCTTTGTTTGTACAGGGCCTGAATGGCTCGTAGCAAAGAGCCATGTACCCCGTACTCCCGAAGCACCTCCCACAGAATACCCCGGGGAACACAGTCGAATGCCTTCTCCAGATCCATAAAGCACATGTGGACTGGTTGGGCAAACTCCCATGAACCCTCCAGAATCCTGGAGAGGGTGAAGAGATGGTCCAGTGTTCCACAACCAGGGCGGAACCCACACTGCTCCTCCTGGATCCGAGGTTCGACTATAAGCCGGACTCTCTTCTCCAGTACCCCTGCATAGACCTTACCAGGGAGGCTGAGGAGTGTGATTCCCCTGTAGTTGGAACACACCCTCCGGTCCCCTTTTTTAAAAAGAGGCACCACCACCCCAGTCTGCCAATCCAGTGGCACCGCCCCCGATGTCCACGCAATGTTGAAAAGGCGTGTCAGCCAAGACAGCCCCACAACATCCAGAGCCTTGAGGAACTCAGGGCGGATCTCATCCACCCCTGGAGCCTTGCCACCAAGGAGCTTCTTAACTACCTTAGCGACTTCGGCCTCAGTAATGGACAAGCCTATTCCCATGTCCCCAGACTCTGCCTCCTCACTGGAGAACGTGTCGGTGGGATTGAGAAGGTCCTCAAAGTATTCCTTCCACCGCCCAATGACGTCTTCAGTCGAAGTCAACAGCACACAATCTCCACTATATATAGTGCTAGTGGCACACTGCTTTCCCCTTCTGAGTCGCCTGACTGTTTGCCAGAATCTTTTCGGAGCCGACTTAAAGTCACTTTCCAAGGCCTCACTAAACTCCTCCCATACATGGGTTTTTGCCTTGGCGACGACTGAAGCCGCAGATCGCTTGGCCTGTTGATACCTGCCAGCTGCCTCTGGTGTCCCACAGGCCAACCATGCCCGGTAGGACTCCTTCTTCAGCTTGACGGCATCTCTCACCTGGGGTGTCCACCACCGGGTTCGAGGATTACTGCCCCGACAGGCACCAACTACCTTACAGCCACAGCTACAGTCAGCCGCTTCAACAATGGAGGAACAGAACATGGCCCATTCTGAGTCAATGTCCCCCATCTCCCCCGATATCTGGTCAAAGTTCTGACGGAGGTGTGAGTTGAAGACCAATCTGACAGGTTCTTCTGCCAGACGTTCCCAGCAAACCCTCACTATACGTTTGGGCTTGCCTGGTCTGACCAGCATCTTCCCCCACCACCTGATCCAACTCACTAGGTGGTCATCAGTTGACAGCTCAGCTCCTGTCTTTACCTGAGTGTCCAAAACACATGGCCGCAAGTCCGATGACACGACTACAAAGTCAGTCATTGAACTATGGCCTAGGGTGTCCTGGTGCCATGTGCACTTATGGACATCCTTGTGTTCAAACATGGTGTTCGTGATGGACAAACTGTGGTTTGCACAGAAGTGCAAAAACTGAACACCACTCGGGTTCATATCACAGTGGCCAAGCCTCCCAATCACACCCCTCCAGGTCTCACTGTCATTGCCCACGTGAGCGTTAAAGTCCCCCAGTAGGACAATAGAATCTCCAGGAGGAGCACTTTCAAGCACCCTTTCCAAGGACTCTAAGAAGGCTGGGTACTCTGAACTGCTGTTCGGTGCATAAACACAGACAGCAGTCAGGACCCGTTCCTCAACCCGAAGACGTAGGGAAGCTACCCTCTCGACTACCGGAGAAAACCCCAACATACAGGCACCGAGTCGAGGGGCTATGAGAAAGCCCACACCTGCCCGCCGCCTCTCACCATGGGCAACTACAGAAAAGAATAAAGTCCAGCCCCTCTCAAGGAGATTGGACCCAGAGCCCAAGCTGTGTGTTGAGGTGAGCCCGACTATATCTAGCCGGTATCTCTCAACCTCACGCATCAACTCAGGCTCCTTCCCTGCCAGTGAGGTAACGTTCCAAGTTCCAAAAGCCAGTTTCAGCAACCGAGGATCAGAACGCCAAGGCCCACGCCTTCGGACACTGACCGATCCACAAAGCACCGAACCCCTACTACTGCCCCTCCCATTGGTGGTGGGTCGATGGGAGGGGGGACTCATGTAACTCCTTCGGGCTCGGCCCGGCCGGGCACCATGAGTAAATGCCGCTCGCTGGCGAGCCCCTCCACCAGGCCTGGCTCCAGGGTGGGTACACAAGTGCTGTTTTTGTCTTTTCATAGGGGTTATTATCGATCACACTTTGTCTGACCTGTCACCTAGGACCAGTTTGCCAAAACTCCTGGTAGGGTCTCCCATGGCGGTAATGCCTGCTTTTAAAACTATCAATTGGTGTTTTCAGTCACCAAACAATTATTAAGTGCTATTAAAGCGAAAGATTATATAATACAGTGGTTAATATTCTTCAGTCCCAAATTTTGTTTAGTTTAATACAGGTTAAACAGCATTTACTAATCACTTCTTTCTGCTTTTTCAGTATTTCACATACTGTCTCAACTTTTTTTTGGAAATTAAATTTGCAGAACAGACCCCCGATATGTATATCTGTGGAATTCAAAGCAAGGCATATTTACAAAAGTTAAACGTACATTGTCACAGTTGTTCATGCTCATTAGACAAACTTCGCCTTTACTCGTGACATTTATCCAATTAAAAATGTCATTTATCCAATTAAAAAATAATGCATGTTTTTCATTCACAGTAGTGGTGACTGGAACCAGACATCCAAAGCATGTAATGCCTCTCTGAGTTACTGCACAGAAAGAAATGAACCCTGTTTACAATAGATTTGATTTTTGTCTATTCATTTTTATTTAAAAAACTGCCACCATCACTGTAAAGAAATGAAGGCAGTGTTTCTTCTACAATCATTCAAATCAGAAGAATTCCTCTTTAGGAGTACATGCAATTTATCCTCTAGAGTCAGTACAAACTGTCTGTTCTGGTATCAAGTTCTGCTATATTTCATTTGTTGTCACTTCCTTTTATCTTGTCTGCTTATTAGTTGAATGTGTCCTTATTGCACCTCAAACATGCTGTTTGTTATGTGTTAAAGTTGTGTATACATGTAATGGTAAAGTTGAACAGTATTTTTTAAATATTAGGACGTGGATTGTAACACTGGGCTCTTTTGGATAAATTCAGCAACACAGTGTAATCCCCTCTCCATTTTATTTGCTTAAGCAGCAACATAGATTGGCAAGGGAAAACAACACATAAAAACTCATTTTAGTAACAAATTAGATTTTCTTTCATTGTACAAAATGTAGAAATCTACTCTATTAACAACACCATTGTCTTTCACAGCAGAAGTTCAGGTATAAAACAGTTCATTGTAGTGTATTATTAGGTGAAAAGGCATTTAAAAATGTCAAAAGCTCAAGATTAGCCCAACTAATCTAGATATAACCATGGAAAAATCACTTTCATCTAATGGTTCAATAAATTAAATCATAAATAGGACTCTTGACAGGTGTTAACTAGTTTCCTTTCCACAGGTATGGGGTCCTACACCTGGCTGACAATCTCAGCATCTTCTTCGTCGTACCATTTGATTGGTGTTCCATCAGCAGTCCTCTGGATAATTTGTCTTTGGGGTACCTAGAGCAGAAAAGAACAAGAGAGTTAATTGTGAGTTGAAATGTGTTTGCCCCAGATAAGCTATGTTTACTTTTTCCCTGAAGGAGAGCACAGAGGGCTGATTTGCTTTTAGCTGCAATCAGTGCTGGGAGAGCAAGAGATTTAACTCAGTATCTAGTATCAGCATTGTAACACTGGGAGGGAGCAGTTTCACACAGTGACTCAGTGCTGTTGACTAAAGGAGTGGCTCAAATCAACCCTGCTTAGAACAGCTGAGCCGTAAGTCACTCCATTAACTGATTCCTTCAGCAAAAGCAAATGTATTCAAGTAAGCTCTAATAAAAGGTACAATGGAGAGGTGAAGAACCACCTTTCTTTCTGCAAAAGAGCTTCCACCTTCCACCCTCTTAAAAATAATTTTTCTGAAAGTTAGAACATAGAACATAGCTTACGTTAAGTTTTAGCTGACATTCAAATTTCAAATTAATTTTGAGTAACAATTTGTATTTTTGTTCACTATATGCAATATTGTTTGTATTAAAGCACATGCCAAAAATGGTCAAACTTGACAATTAGTCGTCTAGCTGCGTCCTAGCAATCGATCCTGAGTAGAAATCGATACTTCAAATAAACATTCCTCACAGCTGCCCTTTAAACACGTTATAGCACCAAGACAACTTTTGCTGTTTTTGTAAGCCCCATGTATGAATAACTGTTTTCTTCTTTCTTTACATTTACCTGCACTCAACAGATGAAAATGGACCCAATTCACATTCTCTTTGTTGCAATGTACAGATATGATCGTTAAAGCTAACGACAGAAAAATATTTAAAATATTAAAAATAAATAATTGTGTTCACGCAATTCTGTAATAACTATGACAAGCCTAAGAAGCAATTCTGGTTCCATAAAGAACCTTTCAATGGATGGTACCTTAAAGAACCACTATTAGAAATGAGACTGACATATACGAATGAAGGGTTTTTCCTTGAACCATTTGTCCAAGCCAAGAACCTTTTAAAAATCTTTATTGTGAAGTTTGCAGGAAGAAATGCGCCCAACAGCATTAAACTTCAAAACAAACTGACTGACACTGGAAATGCACAGGCTACTTTTGTTAAACACTATTTGAGTAAAAACCGAACACCTAAGGAAAACTTAATAAAACCAAATTCCTGTTCACATTTTAAGAGGAACTGTATAAGAGACCGTCTCTTACATTGCCTCTACATTTTGATGGGAAAGCTGCACACAAGATTTTGAAACAAAATAAAGAAAAATGGCTAAAATCAACTCATGAGAATCAATAATAATCTATTCACTGATTATTAGGCTACCAGGTCAAGTCAGTAAAAGTATGGGACTTTTATATTTGGAAAAATAATGTGTTTAAAACTATTCCAGCTGCTCCAGTCTTTGGAACACTTGACCATGTAAATCATTAGCGAAGGCTGAAACGCGATACTGGAATGTGGAAGCAACTGTGTGTGTCAAAGCAGAGTCAGTGTTCCCACATCCTAACTCCTGAATAAACTCCGAAAACACCAAGAGCTTTTCCCTCAAAGAGACGGCTTAAAGACTAATGAACACATGAGCTCATTGCTGATTCAATTAAACCAAAGCTTGAATTTGTAATAGAGTGTAGAAGCTGGAGACAACTGCATCACAAGTATTATTGTTTGAGTTACTGAAGTTCTGTTGGATTTTTGAAGCTTCTGTGGAGAGAGTGAGAGGGGACATTTTCACACTTATTTTTGTTTCCTTTTCTCCCGCTTTCACAGCTGACTTATTTTGTGGGGGAATTTTCATTCGTTAAGTCATCTTGTTGGGACATGTCTAATGCATTCCTTTGGTTACCAATTCTAACTATAATAGGATTGCTTCACTTTTTTTGTGAAATAATGCTGGAGAAATCACATTTTATAGGTTGTACCATATCTTTATGTTGTTCATACCACTTCCAATGGACACAGGCAATGTGATACACTTTTAGGCTTAACTAAATTGTCAACTTAATGAGGTTTTGTGGTTTATCATGTCACGACTTAAGCTCCAGGTGCTGTGGGTGTATTCCTGTCATCAAAACACAACAATGTTGTATTGAAACTGTCAAAAAAAATCACTTAACAATATCCATATCAGTTTCAGCATTGGGAACATGCCAGCCATTATATAGTTAGAAGATTTTTAGAGACATCTACAATTAGACAAACAGAGTGGGAGTACACTGTAAAATGCTGGCCAAACAAATTATCTAACTTCAGCATATATAAAGGAACCAACCTGTAGGGCTGCTATTACAGTTTCCTTCATTCAATTCAAGCTTTTCTCCTTGAGCCATGGAATGCTCACTTGCATATCGAGTTCACAGACATTTCAGCCAATGTAAACTGGCTCTAACAAAACAACAAATCAACCCTGAATGCCTTTTCTCACAAACCTGTGCTAATAAAAAAGTATAAAAACGTCTCTAAATTAGTAAAAAGTTACCTCACAGGTAGCAAAAACTCTAGAATAAATGGGCATTTCACCGTTTGTATGTAACCAAAGTCATTCAGAGTGGTCTGATGTGAAATGCGACACTCTAGAGCAAGGCTGTCAAACTCAACCACTAAAAGGGTCATATTAAAAATCTCAACAAATTCATGGGTCAGAGAACATCTCTAGTTTTATTTCATTTTAATTAATGTTGTGCTGTAACCCAAACTGGCCACTGTTTATTCCAAATACACAAAAACCTAAACGGTAAAACACAAGTAGTAGACCTTGAAATATTACATGAATAATTAAAATACAGAAATATATGTGCAGGGTGTTATAAAACGGCTAATACTAATGGAAAACTAAAATACTTTTGCGGGCCGAATAGTATTGTGTTGCGGGTGTGATCTGGCCCACAGGTCTTGTGTTTGACACATGGGTTCTAGAGAAATTCACTGGATCAGAATTGTTCGAGTGGGTGGTGATAGGAACCAGATGTACAAAGCATTTAATGCCTCTAAAATCTACTTCAACGCTACAAAAGCTATTACACAAAATGGTTTAAATAAGAAACACTGCTTAATGCCTGAAATGTTGTTTTACATAAGCTTTTGACCTTGAGACTGAGATTTTGGCCTCAAATAAGATTTTTTAAATCCATTCATGGCAGACAGACACATGTAGGGTGTAGTAAGGTGACAGAAAACCCAAAGAAAACATTTTTTTACCAGCATTTTACCTCAGAAGACATATGAAGTGTCACTGTCTTTATGGATAGCAAATAAAATGGTTTAATTGCATTTTAAACATATAACCCCTGATTCGTGTCACTACTATTGTAATGAAATAAGTTGGTACATTTCTATACAAAGTACCATTTCACTTCAAATCACCCTGTATCACTATATCAACATCTTAACTGCTGAACTATGAAGAAACTTCCCTTTAAACCAGATGTCCAAAGTAAAAAGACAGCATAGCGCACCTGAAGCATTACCATGTTGCTTAAGTTAGCATTGGTGTAGAAATTTCACATTCAATTCCTTCATCTAATTCCAGTCAAGAGCTCTTCATTTACATGCCGCACCTT
The DNA here is from genome assembly GCF_015220715.1 of Pygocentrus nattereri. Taxonomy (NCBI): domain Eukaryota; kingdom Metazoa; phylum Chordata; class Actinopteri; order Characiformes; family Serrasalmidae; genus Pygocentrus; species Pygocentrus nattereri. The sequence goes on from NC_051231.1 coordinate 19,833,610, forward strand.
GTTCCTGCTGTGACTTAACTCTGTTAAAGCACAACATTATTAAACCTGTGTTGTCTCTCTGGCAGCTTCTGAGTTTTTACGGACAGGCCTGGACAGTGCCTGAGTTTCTCTTCTCGTACTCTGTAGAAATTCCTCTCTCTTCCAACAGTTTGAAACATGACAGTAAGGTGAGCTTGTGCTATTAAGTTTCATAAAGCCCTCAGCTTGCTTCAAAAAGTGCTGTTTGTTGTTGTCAGGACCTAGGATATGGTGAATATAATTTACCTCATCCACATACCATGGCTAGGTTCACATTACACGATTTATTGCTCATGTGCTTTGATTTTTTTGCTCAAATTCCACCCTTGTGTGTGTTAATGGTTCACATTTCTATAAGTGACCCACAAAACGGTCATTATTGTGAGCATCTATGCCCTGGAAGGACCCACATGCACACATTTTAACATCAAGTTAAAGCTGCTGCTGATGTGCAACCCACATTTATATGACATGCACATGTAAAACAAAACAAAAAATGTATTTTGATCTGATATTTCTCATTATGGTACTATTGCTACATACTAGATTTGTATCTGATTTAGGAGCAGAAAGTGTTTCGAACATGATTTGAAAAGATCACACAGGTCTGTAAAAACATCTGTGTCACATTTTGCAGAAAAAAAAAAGATTTTCTAGTGGACTACAACTCTGTAATGTGAACATAACCAATGAGTAGCAATCAAAACAGATATTTCACCTGATGTTCCTGGAAACTGTGTTGCTGGGACAGAGGTGACTCGTGTCCAGGTAGGTTTTTGAAGCGCACTGCGCCTTGCCGATGTCTGTCCAGGGAGTGCGGTCGGGGCGGCCGCAACTGGCTCCTCTGGTGCCACGACTTGAGCTCTTCTGAAACCACCTGGCGAGGGAGGCCCCTGCTAGGGTGGTGGGGGTACTCTCTGAGTGATGGGGCCCGAGAAAGCTTGAGGTGCGGAGGAACTGGCCTGTATACCTGGTGTGGGGGTGCCTCTTCATACCAATACTCATAATGGCCATTGGTGCAAGAAGGTGGAGGTTGATGCCTCATATACATTCTACTCATGTCCATTTCATGGCCCCTTCCTTCATCCACATATCCACTGTGGAAGCTTGAGGAAAGTTGGGGTGAGGAGTTTTTGTAGTGGCCAAGTGGCATGTAGGGCTGGGGAATGTAATTATCAGGGAGACTGGTGTAGTGGTATCTATACTGTGCTTGGTATGGCCTCTGTAGCTCTGCTGGATGCTCTTGGCATGGTGAGCTGACATAGGAAAGAGTCGAAGAATGCTCAGAGTTACTGTCCTCAGAACTGGAGTAATACATTGGGTTTCCCATCGCTAATCTCATCGGGGAGTACTCTGGAGATGATGATGTCAAATTAACATCTGTCAGTCGCCTCCTGGGCCCCTGTGATCTGCCTCTGTCCCGCTCCACCTCTTGTGGTGGCTCAGTGTTTGGAACTCTGCAAATCCAAACAGTTCTAACCATTAATATTTTGACCAATACAACTGAATAAGTGAAAAAAAATTGAGAGAAAGAAACTACTAATGACACTAAAAGTCATTAGTCATTTTTCCTTTCTAGCAAATGCTGACCTGAGTGAATAACCTCTGCGTAGATGCATCTCTGGAGTGGAGGGGGCACTGCTGGATTGTGTGTGTCTTAGCGATTTGTGACAGGGTATCTGCAGTGTCACGCCTGCCTCTTCCAAACAGGGTTTCAGTGGAGGCAATGTAGGAGTAACAGCAGGACTGCAAGAACAAAAAAATCACTGTTGTAATTATGATGTGTTATTTTTAGACTGACTTTTATATAAATGTACATATTGTTTAATGGGGTCATCAACAAATTGGAGGTGTAACCCTACACACCCATGAAATTACTTAAATTGTCTTAATGACGGCTTAAGGGGAAAAAGCCATTGAAACAGTCATATCTCAAATGCTTCCAGTAGTGTTTGGAGAATCCTGAAGATCCCATGGCCATCCATGGCCAGAAGACTTCTTTCTGAGTAGAAATGCTGGCTTAATTCTTTTCTTTTGTTGCTCTACAGCCACACTGGTCAATTCCATGCACAAATCCACATTAAAGCCCATTAATAACACAAGGATTGTAGTATAAAATATGAGAAGGATTTGAGTGTTACTAGTGTACACTTTATTTGATTAAAGAAACTAGAGGCCTAGATATACATGTTAATTACTGCTAGCACAATTATGAGGTTTGCCACATCATGTTAGTGCTGAATTACCAATACAGTAAATTTCTTTTTTTTCTTTTTTGTTTTTTTTTTTTTTTACAAAAAGCTATGTGTCAGAAAAAACATCAGCCTTATGATTGGTGAGGGTAAAGCTTACATAAGCTTAATCGGAGATCAATTCACCTCAAAAAGTAAGATATTTTTTCCATTAACATGACGATATTCAACCGTTATTCATAAGACTTTTTTGTACATGCATAGCGTGTGCATAAGACCAACATTAATTTAATTAAAAAACAAATCATGGATTTTAGTGTTGGGCTCAGATGTTGGACATACCTGGATTTGGTGCTGCTGGAACAAGACTTTTTCTGTTTTTGGTATGGCTGATCTAGGCTAGATTCTTTCCAGGGGGAGTTCTGGATGGGGGCAGGCTCAAACTCTATTGTGGGGCTGTGGCAGGGGTGTAAAGCCTGGAGGGGCAGTGTGGGTTGCTGACAGGGGCTGGGGTCAGGTGGCTGAAGTAGGGGACAGGAGCCAGTAGGCGTGAGAGGACGATGGGAAGTGCCTGGGGGAATAGAAAGACAGTCTACAACAGGAGGGGGCTCAGAGGAGAGCTGGGATGACTGGCTCATTAGCTCTTCTGAAACAGTGATAAAAGAGAAGACACTGTCAATACAGTGATGACGTGTGGGTGCCACTTTTATGATTCATAGTATAAAAGTATCAAAGAAACTATTTACCTTCATCCAACACTGCTGAATCTGACAATGAACTGTCATCTGATGTGGCTTGATCTGAAAACACAAGAAATGATAAAATGATTAAAAGTAACTGTAGTAGAGAGACCACTGTCAGTGTTTACTATGGAAAAGAAGCAATGGGATATAACTATCTTGTAATATTATACATTTATGATATTGAATTTCATCAATACTGTCCAGAACTGAGAAGCACCCTTACGCTTCGGCAGAATCATTCCAGGGCGCGGTGAAGAACGGCCATGAGCAAGCCGCAGCTGGAACACAGCCTCTTGGAGTTCCTTGAGCTTCTGTTCTTCACGCTTGCACTGCTGCACTCTGCTCTTCTTCACTGCCTTGCTGAGGTGCTCCTCCTGGCACAGTCTGCGGGCCGCAACGTAGATCTGCTGCTGCAGGGCCAGCTTAGCCTCCACCGTACATAGCTCTGAATCCTGAAAAATAATCGTTTCAGTGACATCCACTGACATCTATTTTTCATTTATAAAGTTTTATGAAACAGGTTTGTCTACCTTTATAAAAGTGACTGAATTTATTTGATTAAAAAGTGAAATTACTTTCAAAATTAAAATTATACTAAGTAAAAAACAAAGGGAGTGTTATGCTGACATTTTTTTATTACTTGTTTTAATGTAAAAGAGCTCCACCTCACAATGTGTTTCTTTAGCGCTAAAAAAATATACAATTCCTTCTTTTCTACATCTTAGTTTTTAATGGGAGTAGATTATAATGAAAGTTTTACTGGTCACGCAGTTTTGCCCTTTACCTCTCCTCCTCTGTGTAGAATGCTCTGCTCATCTAGCTTAAAAGCTGCCCCAATGCGTCTGCGAATCTGTGGCGGTTTCTCCCCAGGCAACAGAGGGTAGTCTGAAGACAAGTGTCCTGTGAGTTCCTGCATGAAGCAGAAGATCCGTGTTTTAAATATGGAGGGCATATTGATATTTTGAGACATGCTGATTCATACTTCACAACTACAAGTAAACAGCTGAAATGTAACAAACTGTATTCAGTCGCAGATAAAGTAACAAAGGAGTTACTGCAAATGTGGCTTTAGCCAAGGTTCCTGCTTTTCCTGTATGAAACTATAATCAGCGAGTCCAGGCAAGCCTCTGTTCTCAACTGCTGCAGCTTATGCAATACTGTTACTCAAAGATTCTGTTCTTTCTCATCTTGCCTCCCAGACAAATCCTACTGTCCCTCCCAAGATCAGTTCTATTCAAAACACCTAGGTAATGCTTGTGGTGATATTTATCTAATGGAGACACAAAACCGCACACCACGAGCTCTGGTGAGCCACATCAGGGGTGTGCCAATTCAAGTATAGACAATCCAAACCCTGTCGCTAAGGCATGATTTCAATTGTTATTGTGACAGAGGGCTGAGACTTTCTTGAGAACACCTGGATATGACAAATTCCTTCATTTGTTTGACCAAGACAGTAATAATTGGCGTGGGAAAAGGGTTAGCAGAGAACAAATCCACATCAAGTCGTTCTCCTCTACAGGCTAGCTGAACGGTCAAAAGAAAACTGTTTATGTTTGTTCAGCCTCTCTCATGTTTGATCAATGCTACAATGGAAGTCCCTCTGTACTTTTAGTTGTGTATGTCTCTCTCTGTGATGTATCTCTTCTTGAACAATGTGTGTGCATGTTTGTTTGAAAGTTGACTCACAGCTTCTCTGATACAGAGTTTTTTCAGCTCCAGAATACACAGCTCCAGCCTGTCCTCCAGTGACTGCCGCTTTAGCTTCACAGCCCGAGTGTGTGTAATCACATCCTTCATCCCCGTAGTGGGACTGTCAGGTCCTGCAACACACACACACACACACACACACACACACACACACACACACACACACACACACACACACACACACACACACAGTTATACACCCAAGGGCTAGATCAACTTTTTAGCAGGAACATAAGAGAGCTACAAAATCCTGACTGCGTTGGCATCTCAAGTGTCCTTTTCACCTGTAGTTTATCTTTATATTAGTATCTCAAAAGGATGCATCTATCTGAAGGTGGGGATTCATTCACATAAGAATTTTGGGATCTAATAATAATAATAATAATAATAATAATAATAATTGCAATCAATAAAACAGCCACTTTTTAATAAAAAAAATTGTGGGCTATTTTAAATGTAAAAACAAATAAAAAGCAAAAAGCAAAGTGTATTATAAATAGTTTCTCCTGTCACATTTGTACTCAATACTCAATTTGTACAATTCACAAAGTGTATTTTCAAAAAATAATTCTGAATTGTACCAAAGTAAATGCATCACATTGTGGTGACATTTGAGATTCTATGGTGCAACAAATTCTTTCTTAAATAGTCTTAATTGAATACATTTGTTTTAAAGTTAAAAATGTACCTCAAGTATTTAAATAAAAGAATCTGATGAGCATAAGATGGGCATGAGACAGACAAGGCTGTATCTGAAGATGTGTACTTCTCCAGGATGTGGCATGTGGTGTATAGTGTAATGTTTAAGGAAACAAACACAGATACACAAAAGTGATTTAATCATCAGTAAAGCTAAAAGGTAAATGCTGGTGGCTTTTAGGAAAGTAGCCCAACAGTGTTGCTAGAAACAAAGAAATATGTTCTTGTCTCGTGTCAGTGATGACTGAAGGCGAAAGCTATTGTGTTAGGTATGTCTGAAGAGATTACACATTCCTTCATCTTATGCTGATATCTTTTAGCATTCAAAGCTGTGACAGCATAAAAAGTGTCTTTTGACTCTGCGTTAGCAGCAAACATCACCATGTTGCACTGTAAATAAAAAAATGTCTATTAGGTCTTCATAGAAAATCTTCCATTGTGAGAGATAGAGTGTGAGATAGAGTGTGACAGATAGAGTCTGTAAATGGACTTATTACTGATCATGATTTTGACACTGTGCCTCACAGAAACATGGATTAGACCTAATGAATACTTTGCTCTAAATGAAGCCACTCCACAAGCCACAATTATGTACATAGCTTTGTCTAAGCAGCTGAGGTTGAGATATAGCAACCAATTTGACAAAACCTACAGCAATGATTTGATGAAGTTCTTTAATGACAAAACTGAAACAACCAAGCAAAAAATTCCAAACTCACACCATTACAAACCTGCTGCCCTACAAAGCTATTTGAGATCTTGAGTACTTTGTAATTTCTACAGAGAGGATGAAATCGTTTATCTTGCTTCAACAAGCTGAGATAGTTACATTATTTCCTCCTCAAAAACTTCTATTTGCATATTAGATCAAGTTATTACAAGTTTAATCAAACACTTTTTGGCAGAAATAACCAAGCTTCTTCTCTCAATAATAAACTTCTCTCATAGCCTTGTCCATATACCAAAAACTCAAGTGAGCAGTAATTAGACATTTGATTAAGAAACTTAATCTTTATCCCTGCAAACTATCAAATTATAGACCTGTCTAAAATCTTCCTTTTATATCAAAGATTTCGGAAACAGCTGCAGCACAACAACTAAGTTCCTATTTGTATAGGAATGACACACAAAAACAAAACAAAACAAAACAAAACAAAACAAAAAATCAGTCTGGATTTAGGCCTAATCACAGTACATAGACAGCACTAGAAAAATTGTACACAATCTCTTATCATTCTCTGCTGGGTCTACTTCAGACCTCTCTCTCTCTCTCTCGGCTAGAAAACCTTGTCAGAGTAACAGGAATAGATCTTTCCTGATTCAGATCTTACCTGACTGATTGCTACCGGTTTGTGAATATAAACAAACAAATTACTTTACTGTCAAACTTAATAGCTTCTCAGCTGCATCAGGTACATCCGTAAAAAACCTTGGCACCACAATTGATCCATCCTTCAATACAAAACCAATATTACTAGAACAGATTTTCTCTATCTTTGCAATATCACCAAATTAAGAAATTCAGAGTCTCTACAGGATGAAGAAAAGATAGTTCATGCATTTATCTGGATTACTGTAATGCCCTGCTATCTGAATGTTCCAGAAAAAGCCTTAACAAACTTGAATTAATCCAGAATGCTGCAGCCAGTCCTTACACACATAAACATGTACACAAAAAATAGCAGGCTAAGTGGCTTGCTCATGGGGTCTTGGCCCCAGATTTTTTGATAAAGCTGCTTTGTGACAATGACTGTTGCACAAATTGCTATATAAATTCATTCTGACTTAACTTGACTATATTACATCTGCAAAGAATGTCACCAGTGATCTTGATTAGAGAAGCTTCTTCATTTTCCACAAAAGACAGTCTGGGTAAGATACAGCATGAGTTTTCTAAAGAGGCATGGCATAGCAAGAATGTAAAGCATTTGTCATTTGTGATTTACATACCAAGAATTTGCAAAATAAATCCTCTCATCTTCAATGATTAAGAAGATTTTATCTTGGGAATTTCCTGCATTTTGAACACTGGCCTTGCTACCATGCTATGCAGAGACATTGTACACATTCCACCACAAACTTCACAAAAAAATACATTAAATATATTAGTCATGGATAACAAAAACATATTGGTATTTCTGTATCAACATCTCCTAATTAAACATTAAACATACATTAAAGGGCTCATTTGCTACATTTCATGAGGTCCATGCATGCCATTTATGTTGATGAAAGAGCCGAACAGCCTTTAAATTTACATAGCCATCATCCAACCTCTTTGAATCTCTTTACCCCTTAAAATTAATTGTTTTTGTTACTGAGCCTGACTGATATTTGCAATCTGATCTCTGTTCTTATTGGCCTTGAGTTGTGCCTTAGCTGTTTTCTACTGAAACGTTTCTTATAACTTATAACTTAACTCTTATAACAGTGTGAATGGACAAGGCTAAACTGCTGAAGGCTAAACTGGTGGAGATGTATAATGCCTTGGTTTTTGTGACATCACAGAATTGATTAATTGACAATATGATGATTTTGCTGCTTAGTTTCCATATGGACTTGGGAGCTTAAACTTTAACATGTTAAAATCGTTTACATCCTAAATCAAACTATTTTTATTAAGCAAATCAAGGGAAATAATGTTCCCAGTTTTTTTAAAGATTTTTTTTTATTCTAGAAAGTTCTAGAGATATGCGGTTTTACAGGGTTTTACGACAGTGATGATAATGTTTCTACAGTTGCACTTCTAAGTCTTGTTGATTACCTTCTTGAAAACAAAAGTAAATAGTCAACCATGACTGAAATATTTATGGCATCAAATAATGGGCACGGCTATCTGCACCTACCAGAATGAAGAATAATCCCACTGTCTGTGTCACTGATCTCCTCTTTGACCTCCATGTTTGCCACGCTGGTGTTCTTTAAGTCAAAATACTATATTTTCACGTCCTTGACAGCCCCCTGAGAAATAAAAAAAAAAATTAATACAGCTGTATTTTATCATGCATGCTCACAAAGGACTAATTTAGCAGTTTGAACCAAAATGAGACTGGCTAGTCCCAGGGAACGATTTAACCTTTCAACCATGACAAGGTCTCAAGACCCAGAGCCAGAGGGGGGTCAGAGCAGATTCCAAGGGACTCAGGCAAACAAAGGTTTAGCAGGACAGCTCAGAATCTTAGTCTAACTGCGCCTTACAGCAATGCTCTGTCAGCAGGGTGTGTGTGTGTTTGGAGGGGTATTCTACTTAATAGTTGCCCTTTAATTTGCCCATTTAAAGTGAGTGACTTCTATGCACCTGAGCAATGTTAATAGTAAAGAAAGACAAACAAATATAGATTACAAAGTGGTAAGCAGTGCTCAACAAAAACACAAATAAGGTGGAGAGGTTGATAGACAGGGCTTTAGTTCTGATTTCTACATTTGCATTCAGTTGTGGCTGATTTCATGCTGTCTTGGTGATAAATTATGTCTCTTCATATATAGAACTGAAGTTCTCAAAAGACAGAAGCACCTCTGTCAGAGTACAGTCTCTTGGTCTACACCCTTTAGAAAAAGGCTTGAATGAGAAACTTTTAATTGACATAGAACTATTACATAATGTGGACATCCTTCAAAAGTCTTCACACTCTTTCTGTAAAAGATCATCCTAAAGTGGTTCTTTTTTGTCATTACAAGAATAACCCTTTTTAGCAACCTTATTTTTAAGAGTTAAGTGGTGCCACAATTTTAGTTTAGGGCTAGTTTGCCTACTTATCACATAACCACATTACATACTTCACCTTTTCTAACTGATAATGATAAAGCAATACACACATGTATGTTGGCAGATACATTCACCCAGACACAAGAATAAATTTGATGCATCTGTTCTTTCTTGAATATTTTCAAATTATACACAGGTATACTTGCAAGTAAAGAAATCTACTTTTTACATTTTATATTTTACAAGCCCAATTTTTTGTGTTTTATTTCACTGTTATGCCAGAGACCACATGAACAGCTTTGTGATTGGTCATACCTTATTTCAAAGGTTTGTCATTTTATTTTAAACAGAGTGTGCATTAAATAGAGAAAATAAAACTTGATAAACCTCACTGCCTATACTAATGGATGCTGGATGTACTGCTGAAGATCTGTAAGTTACTCAGTACTTATACAGTTTTTTTGAGCCCGCTACTTTTGTACTTCTACTCAAGTTGTTTTTTGTAATGTACTTTTCCTTCTTGAGTCATTAATTTACTGAAGTAATTACACTTTTACTTGATTATAGGTGTAGATTACTCTAAACACATCTGCTCAAAAGGATGGATGGAAATTCAGTCTTGTTTGACATCATTATCTTTTACAAATGCTTCTAGAGCTGTACACTTGTAGTCCTTTTTAACCATGACTCAGGTATGACATGAACCTCACAGTTCAGACTTGTACATGTGAGACTACACCTAAGCACAAAGTCACACATCTACCAGGCCATGGGCTTCAGGCCAATAAGGGAGTCTGCTTAGTTTCCTGTCTGTGGAACTGTTTGTGCCAGTCTACGTCAAAATGACAGCGTCTTGAGTAAGCAGGGATATCCACAGCTGGGAGAATGATTAACAGGTAAAAGGGCTATATAGCAGTGATCCATCACTAGCTACAAGACACAGTTTATTATTATGAAATATTTTCTGCTTCTCTTATGCTTACAGGTGTTAAATATCACTAACTAATTATTAGGATGTTATTAGGATATACAATGAGTATTCAATCTGACCAACACAGTGAACCACAAACAAATTGTGGTATTAATATGCTCTGGACAAGAATATCTGTTAAAAGCTTAAAGCTAAAATTACTTTAAATATAAAATTAAGCTGGGGCCTGACTTGTCTAGAATTGCCTAGAATTGTTTTAAACCAACATGAAATGATGCATCCAATAATGTGGATAAAATGCTAGATCATAAATGCTCAATGTGAGCCAATTCAGTTTTTTTAAATCAACTTTGTATTCAAGGTTGTTACTCATTCTTAGTTTTCTAAAAACAAAAACAACAAAAAATGAAGTTTGCATGACGTTATCCATAAAATCCTAAATTGCCATCACAATTTAAACCAAGTTAAACAAGGAACACCAGTGAATGCAATGGACTGAACAACAAATCACAGACTGACATTACCCATAGTCAAAACTGTGGTAATGTTTCTAATGCCTACTCAAAATGATGTCCTAATCAACCTAAGCAAAATACTAAAGAAATCAAAACAGCAATACAGCACATTATTTACAAAAAATCACTTTAAAAGCCGCAGACATTTAATAAGCAATGAACACATTTCCTAACAGTCTATATGAACCACTGAGGTCCTACCACATCACAAAATTCCAAAAACCAAGGGGACTCTATATTGGATTTCACTAAAAGTACCCACAATTCTAATCAGCTTAGTACAAAAACATAACTCAAATTGTTTGTATTTACTGAAAAATAGAAAGATTGGAGCATCAAAAATACAAAAAGAATGCGAATGACATGCCAGAGACATTAGAAATGAAAAGAAAAGTCTACTTACATGTTCAAAGTTTTCAAGAAAAAGAAGAGAGAAAATTGTTCGCCTAGATCACTTCCACAGATTAAGTTTCTTTAAGGAAGCAGTAACAGCTCTCTCACTCATTCCCTCTCTGTCTCTCTGAATGAGCTTCAGTGACTCTCCCTCTCAGTTAAAGAGTGAGTGCAGTGAGCACGCGCCCTGTCAGTCTCAGTACAACAGAGCAACCATTAACCAGAATGACTCTACCTGATTTAGCCTACTTCTTATCAGCTTTCTTGCACGGACATAAGGCGTGAACCACAATGCAGGTGGAAAGAAACAAAACTGTCTTAATGAGTAATCGAAGACAAAGTCGACAGGTAATCACAGACACAATTTGAATGGAAACCGTAATTTCTGTGTGACTCTCTTTAGGAAGTGCCACACTACTGCAACAATCATAATGACGTTCTGCTGCCCTCTCCTGATAGATTAAAAACTGTTAATACATTACTGCCTGGTCTACAAGACAACATGACATGGTGTATGAAAATCACAACAAAATAACAAATTTTCCTTACTAGATGAATTTAAATACACATAAAATGTAAATGACTGTGGAGGAGTTTACTTTTGTGATTGTCTTATTTTTGGGGAGAGTATTATAGATGGATATGAATATGATATTTCATTCACAATGAATGTTGTTTGACAAACCTGTATTAAAAAATATGATAATAGACCTTTCGTAACACCCCTAATATACAAAAAAAGTCATAGCATTTTACACAATACCATTTGCTCAGTTGAAACCCAACTGGAAATCAACTGACCTTAGAAAGTCATAGGCCTAGTCCTCTAGAATGCAATGGGAGACACTGCATCTGCAGCTTCCATGGATCACTCACATTCATACAGGATCTTTACACACACTCTGGCTCTCCAAGAATGTCAGTTTATATGAACTGCCATGGTGCTATCACATCACAGAATGCCAAGCAGCAGGGCTGCATTCAGTATCATGTTTCAGCAATAGTCTCCATATAATATAGATTTCCAGTGACATAGGTTGATGCATATTAACCATCTGGAGAGGTCAACTTAGGGTCAGCAAAAGAAAAAAGAATTTCAGATGATTTCAGATGAACCTTTAAGACAACAAATGTACAGTGAAAAGTACAGAGTAGAAATTACTTTGCGCATGTTAACATTGCATTGGATACAATGAGAAATGGCGTCAAGCAAATGCTGGTGGGAAGAATTCCTCAAGTCTCTCAACCAAGTAATACACTTGGACACAAAAAGACAAAAAAATTATATTTTTTTCAAGGACAGTTCACACAGTTTTCCGGAAATAACGGTTTGCCATTTATGCAAACATGGTACAGGTTCCAGAAACACAGAGCTCAACAAATTTAGCCACAAGACTCTTTTGTAGGTAGTAACTGAATTTTGTGGATCATGTCGTAGAGGTCACCACAAACCCTCAAGGGAATTTCCAGCTCCAGGATACAATAGCCCTGTGTCTGTTATTTTAGCTCTAGACAAACTATTTTAACCGCAGCTTGGACATGTTTAAAATGTTTCATAAGACTTTCATAGCATACATATCCATAATGCGCTTCAGGCCAAATAAACAAAGGATTACCTCAGACTGACATGAAGTAATGTTTGTGTGGACCCACACCGCTTCTTTAGATTATCTAGAGGAAAGTTAGGGATGGTGTAGAGATCAGCACCATTAGGGGTGTAAGAATATGCTATGTTTAAGATATAATTTTCAATTTTGAGATCAAAGACTTGATTTGATTTTCAATATTTCTGTGCTATGTCCCTTTTTGTACAGATATGTAATTATATAGTTGATTACTGGTTTGACAAGACAAGAGTCAGCAAAGCTGCATGTCCTTAAATGAACAAAACTGATCTTACTCTGCAAGTGAGCTATGCACAATATAAAAATCGGAACTGCATCATATAAGAAATTGAAATATTAGAGTAAAACAAAATTTGATATCAGGTATTGATATCATAGCTGATATCACCAGAAAAACAGAATGATTCTTGTCCAATCCTGTAACAAATCTAACCTGAAATAGCACACACTCATGTTGTGTAATGTCATGTATTAGCTGTATATTTTTTACTGTGTAGTATTAGAATGTTTGAGTATGCTCATATTAAAAGAAGTGCTTAAATTGAAGAAAAAAAAAACCCAAAACACCCAATTTTAAAACATAGTTGTGTTAAAGAAAAAACATTGGATAAGTAGTACTGCAGGGAACGGCAAAACATTTTTGTCACAGTATAATTTATGACCGTTTTAGTATAGATCACAATATTGTATATTTTTTTCTAAGTAAAACCATTTTAGTTGCTTAACTAACTTCTTTTACGAGTGGACTGAGTGGTAAGGTAAGAGTGGCTTATTATCCTGGTGACCCTTCACTTTTAATAAGAACTACTGTTGTATGCAAAAGTATTGACACCCTTGGCCAAATTACATATTTGCAGCAAACTATTTAAGACAATTACAAAGTCAGTACTTAGTAAGAACACCTTTTGAAAATATTACAGTTTGAAAATGCATTTGCAGTCAGCTAGGAGTATTTCTTTTCTTGTTTAAGGAATTTTCACCCACTTTTCCTTTCAAAACATTTTGAGATGTTCTTGGGCCATCTTTCATGCATAGCATGTTTAAGATCCATCAAAAAATTTCTGATGATGTTTGAAGTACGGGAACTGTGAGGGCAAATTCTAACAGGTTCAGTTTGCATTTCTTGAAGTATTTCGTTGTGGATTTTAAGGTATGTTTTATATCATTGTCCTGTTGTAGAAACTGGCCTTCTTTTTTTCAGTTTCTCAACTGACTGTCATATTTCATTCCAGAATTTGCTGATGTTTAGTGAAGTCCATTTTCCCATCTACCTGTGCAATGCCTCCTGGTCTACTGGCTGCCACAGAAGCCCAAATCTTACAAGAACCATCCCTATGCTTAATAGTTAGCAAGATGTTATTTTTCATCAAATGTTGCTCCTTTTTTCCTCCAAAAATACCTTTGGTGTATTTCAGTTCAAAGAGTTCAGTTTTTACTGCATCACTCCACAGCATAATAAATGCCACCGGCTATTCTGTTTTGCACACTTCAGACATTGACTCTTATGATGAGATCGCAGGTAAGGTTTCTTCCTGATGTAGATCATGTAGAACAGTGCATCATGACTTCTACGTCAGACAAACCTTCATGCAAGTCCTTTAGGGGGGTTTGCTGTGCCTTTCTGGCCAGTACACAAGCAGTTCAATCTGAGAGCTTTCTTGGTTTTCCAGATCTCACCTCGACTGAAATCTTCTGTAGTCCAATAATAATAGTACAATAACAATTCCTACACATTTATACATACTATATATTTCTAATAGCAGATGCTACTGCTTTTCAAGCTTGTTTCATCTTTTGACAATTCTGTCAAGTTACGAATCCAAAATTTTTGTAAATTAAGTTCTGGAGTAAACCAAACTTGAATAATCATCTTTTTAGCTGCAGTGACACCACAGAATAGCATTCTGCATTGGTTAATTGTAAGCATTTCTCCATCATTCTGTAAGCAATGAGCTAGCTTTGAGGCATAAATAAGATTCAACACTGTCATTAAAATAGTACTAACAAATTTCCAAAAGTCTGAAATAAATTAACATTCCCAGAACAAGGAACATGCCTGGTGTATGCACAGAACAGAACTGGCAGTTGTAACTGGTAATCAGGCCCATTTTGCAATAGTGTACAATAGTAACTGTGAATGATGCAGATTCTTAGGCAAGTCAGAAAATGTATTACTCTCTGGAACTGCTCTCGGCTGACAATTCCTAATTACAATTCTTGAACTGCCAAACAAGTTCAGTTCTGATACTTTATAACTGGTAGGGTGTCCAAACTTATGCTACAACTGTTTTGTCTATTTTTAATCAAATATAAATTAGCCTTGCATTAATATTTGTATTAAAATGTTTTTTGTATGTTTACTTTTAAATTCCTCATATATATCAACTGTTTTTCTCGTGTGTTAATAATCAGTATCAGTACATATTGGTTCATCCATTTTTTTTCATGACTTCATATTAGTGTCATGACAAAATCTGTATCAGTGCTCTGCAACACAGCAAACCAGATCTAACCAAGGGTAAATGTTCTCGAGGTAGTGAAAAGACACTGTTTGTTTTGTGCTACATCCAAAGGATTTCCATAGGATTACAGTTAGGTGATTTTAAAGGCTGTCTAACCACACTTTAGGCCAAACACTCTATAGAGACCAGCCAATCTTTTATCTCTCCTCTTCCTGGCACTGCAGAGTATGAAGGCTTATTGCACACAGGGGCCAGTGAGGCCATGTTATTCAGGGGATCTCTACCATCCTGTCCATTCAGCCTGGGAGCTCAAGCGCACCGAAGCCACAGTCAGTTGTGGCTGCCATTCATTGACATCCCACTAGGAGCTGTGTACACAAAAGTCAATAAGCTTAATTTATGCGAGAATATGGTGGATCAGTTAAAGCTCAAACTTCTATCGTCTACTGCTTAGCTGTTAATCTCAAAACAACATCCCTCAACATCATTCTCAGTAATAACGTTGTGTAAAGTTTTTACATCCCAGCCATACCTTAACTATCAAACGTATTATTTCGCCAGGTTAATCAGGCGTGGTCACATTCAAATCTGTTTTCTTGTACACCCTTAAAAATGTTCCATCTAGAGTCCATCTGTTACAGAAAAACTACATCTGAGTGGCTCCTATTGAATTTTGTACAGAACCATTCATCAAAAGGTTCTTTGACAAAGCAAAAGTGGTTCTTCTATGGATTCACTCCAAAGAACCCTTTTAAGCACCTTTATATTTAAGACAGCCCATGCTTTCCTACTTAACTGGGCCCACCATGAGTACTTAGTTATTTTTAAATATCTCCAGACCATCCATATCAATGCTCCGTATAATTGCTGCTTTGGATGGCGAAACCTAGTGGGAAGAAGGAGGAGTATTTCTGATCCCAGGAAGGACCCCACCCCTGCATTTGGTACTTGTATGGCCTTGAGGCCTTTTTAGGGTAAAGAAGATGTAAAGTGGAAACTGATTTAAATGAACCATGGAACAGACTGAAAGTGTCTGATGTGGACAGTAATGTCTCCATTGGCTTCCACACCACCATCATCACTGTAGCAGTGAACATCTCCCTGAGCTCTCTGTCTCCATATTCATCATCACTTAAAGGCCTCAACCACGTTTCCACCAGTGAAGGCTGAGAAAGACACATGAATCAAACCAAAGTGCTAGCTGCCTACTACTTACTCCCCAAGAGTGGCACATGTTTCAGTCTGGAGAGGGAAAAGAGTAAGTGGGTGTGGAAGCACATTAAGTGGAAGGACATTCACATGAAAACTATTACATAAATGGCAGAAAGCAGATTACTACACAAGAGTTGTCCATTTCAAACTAAATTCAAATACACAGTGACATCATGTTTGCTCATCCATTTTTCAAAATGAGGACATTCTTTTTTCCTTTCTTAACCTATGGGGAAGTACAATGTTCCCATCAAAGCAATAGATTATGATAACATTTTTACCTGTTCCTGTTTAGTCTTTATACCATTACAGAGAACATCAGACCGATACAGTCTTGTGAAAAAGCATTTCTTCTATTTTTTGCATATGAGTCACACTTGAATGTTTCAGATCATCAAACTACTTTATAGTAGATAACCCAAATAAACAGCAAATGCTATTCGTAAATGACAATTTCATTTATTCAAGGAAAAATGCTGCTCAGACTTACCTGGCTATATGAAAAAGTAATTTCCCCCATTGCTACTAAATCAACCCCTTAACTAAATTCAATTGACTTTACTATGGTATTAGTTGTTTCCAATTAAGGTGGAAAATTTTGTAAGACATGGGTCCTGTTACATTGTGACATGTGACATAAAACTAACACTACATGCTACCATAAGAGCAACGTCCAAACATGGTAGTGTGATAGTCTGGGGCTGCCTTGCTTCTGTGGAACCTTGTTGACTTGTCATAATTGAATAACCATGAATACTGCTCTCTATCAAAAAGTCAGTTTGTGACCTAAAGCTCAAGCATAGTTTGGCTATGAAGCAGGACAATGATTTGAAGCACAGAAACAAGTCTACCTCTGAATGACTCAAAAGAAACAAAACTAAGTTTTGAAGTGGCCAAGCCAAAGTTCTGACTTGAATCTCATTGAGATACTGTGGCAACACCTTAAATGGGCAGTTCATGCTTGAAAACCCTCAATTTAGCCAAATTAAAACAATTCTGCAAAGAAGAGTGTGCCAAATTGAAAGAACTTCAGAAAATGCAGCAACACAGAGTCCTTGCTCTAATTTCACTCTCATTCCCACTGTATGAGTGGGATGCACATTTGAATTGCATAACCGCTTGCAAAAATTCTATTGGCCTATTATATAATAAGTTCTCTCTATAAAACCAGATACAACACCATGAATAGTCTACATAACTGCATGGTATGCATACGCATAAACCTTACAGTACAGATCTGGCACCCCTCTGTCCTGGACATGTGCATGGACCCATAACAACAGAATTGCCTCTGATGTCAGTCAACTGAGTCACTGCAGACCCATGAGGTACTGTAGACCCATGTGATTTTGTTAACATCTACCATTGAATAAGTGGCAGTGGTAGATGTTAACAGAAAAAAGGTTACTGCAAAAAAATGCTGCATAACAGAGTAGGACAATAACTATCATTACAAAATACATTGGTAGATTAGGTGTCGTGCCTACATTCAATGAGTATATTTGCATGCCTGCTAATAATTCAAACATTATCTGATCTGACTGTTCAGTTGGTCATGTAAACCGCATTACTGTGATTTATTTTATTGGAAATTATATTGGTCACTTATATCATTCATTAAGGACGTCATCAGATTTTCAGAGTTTGACGAGTGACAGGAACATAAAAACTGCAGAATAAATATAAGTCAGAATGACTTTATGAAAAATTACTACATGCAAAAAGAATCTCTAGAAACAAATTTAAACATGTTTCTTCATTGGTGTGTTTGCAAACTCTTGAGTTGGCTAGGAGACATATTTAAAAAGAAATATTATTATTTTCTGACTAACGCAGATCTTATAATCCACATTATCAGATTAATGATGTGCTTACGTGAAAGTTATGTCCAATCATTTCCATTTCCCTGCAGTTTACATTACAAGGTTACCAGTTGCCACAAATCCAAATCTTTGCCTAGATACTAGTCTACACATCACAGAAATCAGGTCTGTAAAACAAGTAACCAAGGTATGTACATGTACATTGCAGGCTATAATCCGAGAGCATACAATGTTAAAAAAATAAGCAGAGCAAAGAAACAAACTCCATTCAGAGTGCCAAAGAAGGGTATAATTAGAAAGGAGCAAGACAGAGCATGTGAGAAAGAAACATTATGGCAGTGCCTATCATTGTGTTAGATTAGGTTAGAGAGTCTTTAGCCGAGCTGTCAGCAGCACACAATACTCACATGCTGTTCGGCTCCTCTCTGGCACGACCCTGGCTTTGACCCAACAAATCTCTGAATTCCAGAGCTATTCACATCCACTTGTCTGCACTTTCATTTGATGACTGCTCACTCAAATCTCTCCTCCATCACACATGCATACATACACTCATTCAAAGTTCCCTTCAATTACTCAGCACCTTATGAAAAAAAAAGGAGGCATGCATACTGTGTGTGCATGAATAAGGGTGAATGAAAACATTTTTCATTCCTTGAGATCCAGGCAATCTCCAGAGTTAACCGTAGTGTTTAGAGGCCACCATCAAAATAAAAATGACCCGTAGTATTCCCTGAGGGTAAGGATGCATGCCTAATAAGGGTGTAATGATACACATATTTTCAAGTTATGATTTCCAATCATGTATGCAATGTGTCTTGATTCTACATGGCTCTAACTGCAAACAGACTAATTTGACTC
This sequence comes from Pygocentrus nattereri, assembly GCF_015220715.1. Classification (NCBI taxonomy): domain Eukaryota; kingdom Metazoa; phylum Chordata; class Actinopteri; order Characiformes; family Serrasalmidae; genus Pygocentrus; species Pygocentrus nattereri. The sequence goes on from NC_051231.1 coordinate 19,852,500, forward strand.
AGATTTGTTTGGTGGCACTTGCCTTGTAACAAAATAAGCCTAAAAATCAAAAACCTGAGAATTTCTGTGACTTTCAGAAAACAAACACACAGACCCATGTACTGCACAGGTCCCACCCCCTTCTCTCACTGATAAAGATAGATTCAGATGCTTAGGATGTGTCCAATACACATTGCATACTACAATGCTATACATACCATATCAAAGAATGCCCTGCTAATGGTGGTGAACTGTTCTGACATAATATTTAGTATGGTATTATTTAGTGTTATTTAATATGGCTTTAGACTCTAGTTTTGATCACTGACAGTGGTTTCACAAAAGACAACAGATGACAGACCCTCACAAGAGTGAGAAACACGATTCAACGACACGGTTTTCCATTTCAAATCAGTTTCCAACCGTTTTTTTTTACTGGATGGAAATGGTAACATCCTGCTTAGCAACTAAATGGAATTAAGGGGATTCTCTACCCAAATTAATTAAATGATATGTAACACTATACACAAGGCAGTAACGAACTTGATTTGAAAAGAGGTTTTGGTTGAGGTTGATTTAGTTTAGATTTACCATATTTTGTGAAACGACGCACCTTCTCTTTACTTAATATTACAGTAATATGCAGACTTACCCAACATTTGTACTACGCAGTACACATTGTTAACTACAAACGACGTGAACAAACACATCTGAACTCAAAAGAGTAAAATAACCGGTTTCAAATGAAAACCCGTCTTTATTTGATTACAGTGAGCCATGTGTCCGGTTCACTTCACAGAATGTTGTCTATAAAGTCACGTACGAAATACCGTTCATAAATTATCACTGCAACAACGTCAACGTCTTGCATCACAAATGTTACATCTGTTTTTAAGTCAAATGACGGGGAAATGTATAGCAGAATTTTATCAAGTTAGAATGATTTATAACAGAAAAATCCCAAGCGGGGTGCGTGTGAAGACAAACCTGGAACGAAAAAGCTCGTTTCATTTGAATGGATGAAACTCGAGCGATGGGTCGAAATGCTCTATCCGGTTGGCTGCTCCGTAAATAAGTTTTAAAGTAGGTCTAAATCAGAAACTTTCAATATATAACCCCAACCATATATAACCATGACAGTAAATATCAGGCCACAGCTGTGCTTCACACTCATTTACGCTTTAAAAGCATGAAGACTTTTGCTGCACCTAACAGTATTCTTTTCATTTGTTTCTAAAACTTGAAGTGCAAGGCTCAGCCCTAATCTTGCCTTTCTTGTTAATTTCAATAGCTCATACCGTCCGAAATGAAACAATAAACTTACCCAGTGTCCTCATAACAACAGTTAAAGATACTGGCATTCTACGAAGTTTCCCGTAAGGCCATGTCGCTTTATTTCATCCACGTTTTTTAGCCCACCGCATTCCAAACCGTTGTAAGCAGGACTCGGAAAGGGACCGTACCAAATTACAGTGAATGCAGCTGAATGAACGCTGATGTTTTCATCACAACTTACCACTTTTGCGTAGTTTGATCTAAACCGAGAGGCAGTATTTCAATACATATATAAATTGATGTTTACAAAGTAAAGAACGTATTTATTAATTTTTCGATATGTGCACCTGCCCCCCCCAGCTCTAACATGGTATGCTCCTCACTTCTCGCTAAAACTTTTCCCCCTTTCAAGTCCCTCCCTCTGCATAGTAACAGCACACATCAGGGCTGTTAGGTAGTCTCCCTTTTCATATTTATGTATTATCTGTGGGCTACTCCACTCAGGTGGCGAACGTTTAACACCTCAGAATCTCGTAAGGTAGTTATAAAAGCCCTAGTGTAAAAAGGTCAAACGATAACCACTTACGTTCGGACATGTTTCACTTTTAACGAGCGTATATGTTGTCCAGCACAAAGTAGCTGCCCCCACCTTGTAAGAGGAAAGTGATTACCATTAGAAAGAGTTCACTTTGGACTCAGAAGTGTGTAATACAGATCCGTCGAGCAGGAACCTATCCATTAATCGTCTCACAACATGGAAAACTTTTTTAACTAAATAGCTTGGAAAAGGATGTTAGGATTTCAGCATACACAATTCCAAATTCCATACAGTTCATATATGGGACACAAGGCCGCAAAAACAGTGTTTTGAATTCATTCCTTTGCGATGTCATGAAAACACGTCCATCTATTTAGCCTACGGTCATTTTGACCATTCAAGGTGAAGTTAACTATTACATCACAATGGTTTTTGAATGAGGCGCAATACAGAGCAGCGAATCAGAAAACCAATTATTTATATACAGCCTTAAAGGCACAGTGGCAAAAGCAACCTGTTTGATTCTAAGGAATAAAGAAAGATTGTAAAATGGTCATAAATTATAACCGTTTTTCGTACATACGTAAACCCAACACAAATATCATCAATAGACCTCAGGGGAAAATAAAAAAGGAAAAAAAGTATTGAATATGAAACCGTTTTTAAACCAAAGGAGCTAAGCCCCTCTTTGTTGTCCCAGATATGGTCTTGTTTCTGTTCATTAAAATAGGTATGCGGAGTCAACATCTGGAATATAAATTATGGACTTTTAAAAAACGCTAACACAGAAATGTCCTGGTACAGATGCACTGTCTTGAGAGAGAGAGAGAGACCAAACTTGTTTGAAATATTGTAACACTAGATGTCAGCAGAGCTTTGTCAAGTGTGCTAGAACTGAAGTACTCTGAAATAGCCTGCAGAATACTTGCTGAAAAATGCAAGCTGAATGAATGTGCTGATATCCATTTAGTTTGTCAACAGAAGTGTTTTCAAACGGATTTCTCAATACACATTTTCACGCAATTAATTTACACTTCAATAACACCAGAGGTAAGATACGCTTCTGTGAGACACAATAACACAAAGCATTAGGTGTTTTTTTACTTCATCTTTGTGCAACAGTAACAAATCATAAATCAGCTATCACTAAGTGTGCAACACATTTCGGGAACCTACTTTTAGGCCACATACCATAGGATTGCCTGTTAATTGCGATGCATCTGTTATTTGGGGATTATGTTTTGTTGTTGTTGTTTAGAAGTACACCCATGATTAAAGGGGAATGCGACAGATTGTTTAACATTTCTGCATAACTATATTCTTAGGATCATTTTGCATGGTTTGATGTGAAATATTCCATTCAAAAGAAACTCAACAAATCAGAATTGTTCACTGTGCTGGTGATGTGAACCAGTTATCTGAACAGTTAACACCTACCTAAAAGCTACCTCAAAGAAAGTTAATACATAAACAACTGTGAATATGTTAATTGTTGCCTGAGACAATATTTTGCGTTAGTTTTGCGCAATAAGATTTTAGCCTAAACATCTTTTTAAAAATCCATTCATGGTGGACATACATGGGATTGTAAGACAAAGTAATAAGTGAGCTTATTTTGTTCCCTGCTAGTATAACATTATTATGTTACATATAATAGTGTACAACATTACATATAATCACTCAGAAGAAACATATAGGTTTACTGATTGGTTTGGGTAGTAAGGGCTAAATTATTCTTCAGAAAAACTGACTTTCCACTTTATTTGCTACAAACACCTTGTATGTACACTACAGGTGCACGCTGAAGGTTTATAATTATAAACTCTACTGGCAGTGTGGTGCTGGTAAAAGTGAATTAGATATGTATTGCTGAGGTTTTTAAATTCACCACTGATGGTTTAAGAATAGTTCATCAACCAAAACCATCTAGTCAGAAATGTTCCTGTAATCTGAAACTGACTACTGATTAAGACGTAGATGAACAAATATTGTGTATGATAAACACATAAACACATGTGCATTTTTTCATCATGCATGCAGACAGAGGTTTCGGATTCACTTTGCTCACAAAGGCATACAGTTTTCAGCATGAGTTCAACCAAATCAAGAACCACAATGGCTCACACAGCTCTCTTTTCAGTAGCCTGCTATGTATCCACAATGAGCATATTCTATTATTTGCTCATTTAAGTGTGAAACTAGTATGCAAAGCTACCAAGAAAGTCTGTCATGTGATCAGTTTTCTATCTGAGCCTTCTAGAGTCTAGACAAGTTTCAAAACTTCCGGGGGGGTGGGGGGTGGGGGGTGGGCGGGGGTGTTATTTTTAGGTTATAGTGCATTCACTCACTTTACATTTACCATCTTCTTTGGTCTTTTGATTGCTTTCTCTTTCCCTGTCTCCAAGACCTACTGCATTGCATCTTATGAAACTAACATTAACAAACAAGTAGTAGATATCACAAAAAATTCCATGTGAACACAAAAAGGGGTCTTAGTTTTATTTCAGTTGAGAAAATTAGATAGAAAATGAAAAAGCATGTCCATGTATGTAAAGAGGTTTCACAATCAAACCGAGAGTAAGTGGTGACAGTATAACAGCCACGCAGAAGGGAGAGGGGCATGGGAAAGTTTCTAAAAAGCAATTCTCAGTGGCATGTTCATATCTACCCATTACAATTTTTAAAAAGGGTTCCTTGGAGGTTCATGAAAAGTCCACAGTTGAATGGATGCTTATTTGATGGATGGTTCCATTTTTGTAAATTAGATAGTGAGTATGAAGAACCTTTTTAAAGTTTGAAGAACTTCATTGCACAATGTAAAGGTTTTTCTTAAAACAGTTGGACCAAATGTAGAGTTAAATGTCTGTAAACATACAATCAGTGAGCAGTTCATGCCTTTGTTCTTTCTCCTAAGATTTGTTTCAAAAACACCTTAAGTGTTCCATGTGGCCAGATGGTACTCGTGTCTCATTTGAAGCGTTCTTCCGAGAACTGTTGCCCACACACTTACTGAAGTATTGCTGAGTGATGCGATTCTTTTTGCTTTGTAAACCCTCAACTCTTATCCTTTTCCTCACTTGCTTCACTGTAATGGATTAGATCAGAAAATAAAAAATAAGATGCAGCTGTATGTTTATTTGCCTCTAAAAAGCACCATATCTAATAGTTTAGGTAGACTATGCATCCTTAATCAATATAACAAATAGTAATATTTTAAAAAGTAAAAATGTACCCTACGTTGCAGTGACCTGTTTAATGAACTCAAAAAATGGAAATGCCAACCGAAATGTTTTTCCCCTGCTAACTCAGAGAGATCACCTCAATTCATTTCAAAACTTCAATGCCAACAACATGAACCACTGAACTCTCATAATCAGCCCTTGTGATTAATTTGACTCAGACAGCTAAATTATAGGCATCAAAAGTAGGCTCATCTTTTCATAGATCTGCAATGTAGCACATCTTTTATGCCTTTTGTTATGCGCATTATAAGTTTTGTAAGTTTAATTTTTTTTGGTTATTTGCTTTTAAGATTATTTCAGCACATATTCCTGTTGTCACTGCATAATCCATTTTTGCCAGTAAATTAGCAAACGTAACTTATCCATGTTCAGTCACTAAAATGACACATTCATTTTAGACCAGAACGAATTTGTTTGCGTTATTTTTTCACATTTTATTTTATTTTAAAATGATTAACAATCAGCAAGAAAAAATGAGACAAATTTATTTCATATGTACAGTATGTGGAACACCTCAAGGTTAATGCATACCTCAGTTGGGCTGATTGCCTTGAGGACAAGCAATTCAGGTAATGTAATTTTTAGCCAGCCAGACCTGAGACTTAGGCCGAAAGTTCACGTTGGCACATACGGTAACCATTGTCTCTCAAAATCCGCTATGTGAGTCATTTCTAAGGGGAACGGCACAGCTATGTGGCCAAGCTTGAACCATTGACCTCTCATGTCTCGCATCTGCCTACTCAGGTTCTCATGAGAAAATTTATTTCATGAACAATTACTGCTGTTGGCTGTAATGTTTCATTTCATCATTCTTGTGCAAATGTCCAGAATGAATTGTCAAGCCCAGTCCATCTTGAGAGCGGGACGTATTCATTAAAGGCAGGGCGAGCTGAAAAAACACAAGCTATAGTAACCCGAACGAGGTAGGAAAGTGCTTAACTATGTCAATAGTTGTCAAACAGTTGATGTTTAAATCATGTTATGATCATTAAATTATTATTGTTTAAAATTTGGAATGGAATGGAATTTGTTGCTTTGTGTGAATTTAAAAGAACATGTTTTTAGAACTTTTAAATTTGTGATGTTTTAAAATAGGATTTGATTAATTAGATACATACTGTTCACAGGGCTCAAATGAATATATCACTGTTTAACATAAATGATGAAAAGACAGAAAAGACTGCTGAAATATTGATGTGGTGTTACTCTAAAGAAAAGTATTAATATACAGAAAAATTAATTATTTTGAATGAATGCTGATCATATTAACAGTTGTGAATTATGTACATCATCAGATTTTAAGAACATAGTTCAAACTTGTTACTAATCTAAAAGAGTTTTGACTATATATAAAAGTTATTTTGTAATACTTCTCACATAGAACCAATAATGAATGGATATATAGAACATTAAAAAAAATATATATCTCCTTTATATAATTATAGCTCATATATATATATTTTTATATATATATGATCGCAATTAATGCATACAAAAATACCTTGACAGCGTCCTTAAGAATAAGGCATTTGAAGCAATAAAGGCAGCTGAAAAAAATAAGAAAAAAAAAAGAATTCAGTTTTTCTGGGTGAGGGAGAAGAGACGGGCACGACTTGTTGTGCTTCCCAGGCTCTCTGTGGTGCCGTTTGAGATGGAGTTGGAGGAGAAATAGCTCTGCTGCGTATCTCCATGGCGCAGGCAATTCAGGCACATTGCCGCTGCGCTCCGTCTGAATTGCTTGTCCAGAAAAAGGTAAATTGCAGGATTCACACAGCTGTTGACAAAGGCCAGGCAGGAGGAAATTATGAGTCCCCGAGCCAAATATATGTGGGTGTCATGGCTTAGTTCGGCATCACTCATCTTGGAGATCACCTGGATGGTTTTGAACACATTGTAGGGCAACCAGGACACCAGAAAGGTTGTGATAATGGTGAAGACAATTTTTAGAGAATGACGTCGTCGGGCTTCTGTGCGAGGGTTGGCCGCAGTGATGGAGTGGCTGCGCAGTTTGACCAGGATGGATCCATAACACAGCACGATAATCAACACAGGCAGCATGAAGGTGAGGAAGACTGTCAGCAGAATCATAGCTCTGAAGAAGAAAGACTCCAAATTGTCTAAGCAGAAGCCCTTATCATCTTGTTCATACAAGTTTCGGTAAACCAGTGATGGGATGCCAAAGAGCAGAGATATCCCCCACACAACACCACAGGTGAGGTGTACACATTTGCTGCTCCGGAGAAAGTGGGAGTCCATGAGGCGCACCACAGCCAGGTAGCGGTCCACACTCATGCATGTGAGGAAGAAGATGTTGGAGAAGCGGTTGACGGTGATGATGTAGCTGCTGATCTTGCACAAGACATTTCCAAAGGGCCAGTGGTCAAACTGCCCAGCTGAGACAGCCCACAAGGGCAAAGTGAAGACAAACACCAAATCTGCTAAAGCCAGGTTCAGCACGAAGGTGTCAACCAGACGCCTGCTCCTCTTGTGTCTGTTACCAATGACAATGAGCACAAACAGGTTCCCGGAGAATCCAGCAAAGAACATCATGAAGTACAGCATAGGAATATAGATGTGGGACATATAGAGCACTTGGAAGCTGGCAGATCCTGGAGTATCTGTAACAGCAAGGTCATAATAATATTCATAGTTTATAGCCTGCTCTGTTGTGTTGTCCATTGTAGCATGAAAGTGTGCTGCTTAAGAGCTGCTTGCCATCTGTGCACATCTGAATGGCAAAGGAAAGAAAACCTATTCAGTCACATGCTTGCAAACCACAAACTGTAACAGCAGATTCTCCTTTCTGTTGACCTGAAGCATTTGCCGTCTGTCTAAAGTATCTGTTTTAACACTTTCATCACCAAAGAAATGATCTAGCTTGCTGCAAAAAGATTTGAATCACTGAAATTGCTGTATAAGTTATAAAAAAAAAACCTGCCATAATAAGACATACCAAAGACAAAAGACTACATCATTTGCAAAATACATACATACTTACATCAGTATTTCAGCTATGCAATACTTGTGATATTCTTGAGTAGGTATAGAGATTTATGAATGCCATCTATTTATATCTGCCATATATCTAATACTCAGTACTGTCAAGAGCAAGGATTCGACACTTCCACACTAGCTCACAACATAAAAAAATCTGGTAAACAAAATGTATCATTCATGACATGACAGTACACTGGACAACAACTGTACATATGATTCTAGCAACATTGTCTATCACTTATTGCAGTTGTGCTGCATATTTAAACACCATTACACACATTTTGAGGTGTTTTTTTTTAACTGTCACTGTGGTTTCCTGATATTTCTCTGAAGTAAGATTAGCAAAATCTTTGCAGACAACTAGTGTTTCTGCTCTTAGAAATTACATAGGAGTACAAAATAAAAGTGTGACAGTCATATATTACAGATCACACACAAACACACTGGCAAAAGGGCATATAAAGAAAGAAAAACATTGCCTTTGCTCAGTTTGTATTTGTCATAAAAAATGAGAAAACAGAAAAGAATTTTTACATATGCAGACACTGAAAAACAATGTTTTCAGATCGTATGTGGGCAGGATAACATAAATCTGTGACTGTGATATGTTGTGGCTTTCCTTTCCAAAACCTGCAGACATTCGTTCTTTTGAGATGTGAAAAGATATTAAAAGGTTTCAAAAAGCATGGCCTTTCCACAACAGTCTGTAGAGTATTTTTATTTCAAAAATTGCTTGCCAGGCTTACTAAAATAAATAAAATAAGTGAAACAGGCATATATGCTAGTGCTTCTACTACTCATTACTCAAACAAATTAACCTGTCAGTTCTGGATAGATTGTAATATGAATATAAAATGTACAAATATGAAAATAAAATATTCTTAATGAATCTTGCATTGGGTGGCTATGTGTGAGTTATGATTTTGGCCTAGATTTATATCCTTACCTTATATTTATGTTATGACTTTATGGGGCTCATTAACTACCATATTGTACCAGTCAAAAGTTTGGACACACCTGCTTGAATGTTTTACATAATCTTCACAATGTTTGGAACCAAAAACCAATGCTATTTGCTATTCAACTTAATTTTTTAAAGTGAAATTTGACCGAAAAATCTTAACACAACTGTCCTCCAAAATATTCTGGACTTGTTTTAAAGGAACATTAATCATGTTTACTGGACAGTTGTTTCATGAACTATAATGTTCTTTACCTACTTCCTCACTACAAACAAGCATTAAACCATCAAATGCCTCAAATTCACAATGTCAACCAGTGGTCAGAAGATCTGCACTGGAATCTTTATACAGCTGTGTGCAAAAGTTAGCTGTAATTGCTCATATTACATGTTTTGTTGAAACTAACTACAGATTCTCTACAGGGAACTCACTTCTGCCCATTTTAATGCACAATTACTGTTTACTTGCTGAATTTAACATAACATGAAATATAAAACAAAATGGTGCCTGTGCAAAAGCACATTTTATGCTTTTTCAGTATGTTGAAATAAAATATATTTTATTTCTTTATTTCAGTTTGTTCCCTGTAGAGTATGTGTTAATTTATTTTCACTTAGAAAATTCACAAAACATGTGAATTAACCATGGGTATTTAAACTCTTTATGTGACTGTATACTAACAATAACTTAATGCAAATCGCTAGACTTACATAATCTTGTCAACATCTCTATAAATGTATGTGTCCATACATGTTCATACTTGCTACATACAGATATAACTATTCTCATACTACAGTTTATCTAGTTGTTGAATGTTATGAAGTGGTTTGCTGTGCCTGTGAGCCAAGCATGGAAAATTTTTCATTATTGATTTTTAGCATTACTCCATTTCCTTTTAACATTAACCCTTGTCATATCTAGGTTTTTCAGCTGCATCATAGCTCATCAGATCTACCTAAAAATTACTCAATGTGGTAACAAGTAAATTAACTAGTTTTATTCAACCTAAATAAATACTTTGAATGAATAATTCTTTCAATAAGAGTAATTTTTAAAGTTAAATAAAACTAGTTCAATTGCGTGTTATCACATGAAGTAATTTTTTAAGTAGATCTGATGAGCAAAATTTACAGTGTAACGCTAAACACTTAAAGATATTCTCTCACTGTATTTTGATGTTTGTGTGAGCCTGAGAATTGTGATCACAGTTTAGGCTATTAAAACCATACACTGTTTAAAACCTGTACACCCTATACATCTATACACACTGTAAAAAATGGCTCTTCAGATCAAGCTAAAAATGACTTTATGTACTAACAAGATTGAAAGAACCATTCATTCAAAGTATTTATGTAGGTTGAGTAAAACTAGTTTATTTACTTGTTACCACATAAAATTATCTTTTTAGGTTAAACTGGCAAGCCAATTTTTACTGTGTGTCAGCTACAGTTTAAAGTGGCCCTTTACTTAAAGTGGGAGCAAGCAATTGAACTAGTTTATTCAACTTATAAAACTACATTGATTGAAAGAATTGTTCATTTAAAGGGCGGCACGGTGTCGCCTCACAGCAAGGAGGGCCTGGGTTCGATTCCCCGGCTGGGCGACCAGGGTCCTCTCTGTGTGGAGTTTGCATTCTCCCCATGTCTGCGTGGGTTTCCTCCGGGTTCTCCGGTTTCCTCCTACAGTCCAAAGTGACTGTCTGCCTGGACTGGCAACCTGTCCAGCGTGTATCCTGCCTTCCGCCCGAAGACTGCTGGGATAGGCTCCAGCACCCCCCGCAACCCTGACGGAGAAGCAGCTTAGAAAATGGATGGATGGATGTTCATGTAGAATATTTATTTTGGTTGAATAAAACTAGTTAATTCACTTGTTACTACATTAAGTTGTTTTTTAGGGTGATCTGATGGGCCATTTTACAGTGTAATTACCTCTGGTCTGTAAAAATGACCCCATATGCTTGAAAGTGAAGTAAATATCCCTAACAATTTGGTTTCATGAGATTAAAGTATTATATTTTTATGGAAAAACTCATTACAACATGGGTCTGATTTCCAGAACATTTCCAGAATATTAATAGAACAGTGACAAAAACACTTAAGAAACTTCAATGAATTTAAAAGGTTAATTCTGACTTTGTACTAAAATTCATCAACAGGCACAAACATTTCTGAAATGTAAAAAAAATCTGATTTACTTTAAAATTAACAAAAGTATACTTTCGTAAGCTGCCCCGTCCTTGCCTCACTCAAAAATCATTCTTGACCTGAACCTGACAAAATTATGGAAAAGGCTCTCCTTCAAAATAAAGCAATTTTGTGTATTAAACATAAATTGGCTAAACTTATTTTTCAACTTATTCATATTGGCCAATCAGTTTGTAAACGTTCATTGAACTTGACTTACCACCATTGACTTCACTTTTTGTTTGCCTACAGTTGGTTTAAAGATGGTCTTTTTTTTTACCACATTCACCAGTACAGAACATGACAACACTTGGAGACTAACTAAAATAAAAAAGTTGTACATCCAAAATGTACAGGATGTAGCCTAGCAGGAAAGACACAAAATGTGCAAGTAAAGCAAGAGGAAAGAGCAAACATATGGATCCAGGAACTAGGGTGCAGTGGCTGCATTTGTAGAGGACTTTATTACAATCCATTGTGTGCACTACTTTTTTAATATAGCAGGGTTTATATACACTTCACTGCTGACTGGGTAATACCGCTGACACAACAATGAAATGAGACAAATGTACCTTAAAGCCTGTTGTTCTCTGTTTCAGACTGTTTTGAAACATGTTTTTGAAACATTTAACCTGGAAACCATGGCAAAACAGTGCACAATGTTTTGAGATCCCTGATGGAATTTCAAGAGACTTGGAAAAACTAAATGCATTATATTTGACTTGATTGACTTGGCTGATTTAATGCTTGGAATAATTATATTGTTTTAAGATGAATACTTTAATTATATTGTAAAATGAGTCAATTTAGTTAATACATTTCAACTTGATTTTTCTTGACATGTACCAGGGCCAATTCCACATTTTTGAATGCTCCACATAAGATCTGTGGTAAGATCTGGGGTGTGAACTGTTGCTTATCCTATGATTATATTTGAGCTTAACAATCTGAGATTTACCTCAACTTCCTCACAGACTCAAGAAAAACGGAAAGAGCCACCACTGTATATGTCCATGATAATGGATATTTAATCTGAAAAAATGCTAATTCAGTAAGCAAAACAGGTGATTAAGCTTAATAGCCAAATAATGAAAGAATAAGTCATATAATAAAGAAAGAATGTCATATAATTCAATTACATTGATTCATTTAAAAACATTAATACCAAAAATGATATTACCTGAGGTACCTAATGGCAGTCAGGCTACCTCTGGCGAGCACATGGAGGGCTCTGCGGCCCTCCAAAGAATGCCACCCCACACCATTACTGACCCACTGCCAAACCAGTCATGCTGAAGGATGTTGCAGGCAGCAGATCACTCTCCACGACATCTCCAGACTCTGTCACGTTTGTCACATGTGCTCAGTGTGAACCTGCTTTCATCTGTGAAGAGCACAAGGTGCCAGTGGCGAATTTACCAATCCTGGTGTTCTCTGGCAAATGCCAAGCGTCCTGCATGGTGTTGGGCTATGAGCACAACCCCCATCTGTGGACGTCGGGCCCTCATACCATCCTCATGGAGTCGGTTTCTAACCATTTGTGCAGACACATGCACATTTGTGGCCTGCTGGAGGTCATTTTGCAGGGCTCTGGCAGTGCTCCTCCTGTTCCTCCTTGCACAAAGGCGGAGGTAGCGGTCCTACTGCTGGGTTGTTGCCCTCCTACGGCCTCCTTCACATCTCCTGGTGTACTGGCCTGTCTCCTGGTAGCGCCTCCAGCCTGTGGACACTACGCTGACAGACACAGCAAACCTTCTTGCCACAGCTCGCATTGATGTGCCATCCTGGATGAGCTGCACTACCTGAGCCACTTGTGTGGGTTGTAGAGTCTGTCTCATGCTACCATGAGTGTGAAAGCACCACCAACATTCAAAAGTGATCAAAACATCAGCCAGAAAGCAGAAAGGTACTGAGAAGTGGTCTGTGGTCCCCACCTGCAGAACCACTTCTTTACTGAGTGTGTATTGCTAATTGCCAATAATTTCCATGTGTTGTCTATTCAAATCAAATCAAATCAAATTTATTTGTATAGCGCTTTTTACAACGGATGTTGTCACAAAGCAGCTTTACAGAATTTCAGAAAAGACAAAGTTTCAACAGGACTGTAAGAATGTACAGAATGTACAGAAACCCCCCAGTGGGCAAGCCGGGGGCAACAGTGGCAAGGAAAAACTCCCTCAATACTGAGGAAGAAACCTTGGGAGGAACCAGGCTCACCAGGGGGGACCCATCCTCCTCTGGTCAAACTACCTACAAGTGATTATACTACTAATATTATCAGCAATAATATTGATATTAGGAATATCTAGGAGTCTATGAGAACATCAGCGTAGGGTGGGCAGCTCATCCAAGGTAGTTGGTGGTAGCTGGGGCGTGGGCAGCTGGTCTGAAGTGGGTAGCAGGGCAGCTATAGTGGGCAGCTGGTCTGAAGTGGGTAGCAGGGGGGCTCGGCAGTCAGTCGTCCTTCAGTGTCCAGCCGGACATGTGGGCGGTTGTATACTCGGAAAAAAAAGCAGGTAAATGGAATTAGTTTTGTTCTATCCGTTTGTACATAAACAGGGAATGTAAACATTTACAGAGTGTGGCTAATGACTCCGGCAGATCTGACTATGACAGCTTAACTAAAAGGAGAGAACCAGAAGGACACACAGACACGGCAGCACTCTGAAACAGTTCGGCATCCCTCCACTCCACCGTCCACAAACTTGAGTGACCGCGTGCGAGCAGCGGGACGACAGCACCAGCGTCTCAGTTTACTATAATTCCCTGTGTCCATGGACCCCTGGATCTGCTGCCTTTATCTAAGGGGGAACATTACCTACCAAAAGCTAAACTGAACAAGTGTGTTTTCAGCCTAGTCTTAAAGATTGAGACTGTGTCTGAGTCCCAAACAGTTTCTGGAAGATTTATAAGAAAAAGCTCTTCCCCCGGATGAAACCTTCTGAATTCTAGGAACTATTAATAAGCCAGCGCTCTGGGATCTGAGTGGTCATGATGGCTCATAATGAGAAATAAGGTCTTGCAGGTATTCAGGAGCAAGACCATGTAGGGCTTTATAAGTCAGTAAAAGGATTTTATAATCAATACGGAATTTAATAGGTAGCCAATGAAGTGATGATAGCACTGGACTAATATGCTCAAATTTTCTAGTTTTAGTGAGGACCCTAGCTGCGGCGTTTTGGACTAGTTGGAGTTTGTTTAAATTCCTGCTCGTACATCCTGACAGTAGCGCATTACAGTAGTCTAGCCTAGAAGTAATAAAGGCATGTACTAGTGTTTCTGCATCACGCAGGGATAGGGCATTTCTGATCTTGGCAATGTTGCGAAGATGTAGAAAAGCTGTCCTAGTGATGCTGCCTATGTGTTGATCGAATGATAAATCTGAATCCATTATAACGCCAAGATTTTTTGCTGCTAATCCAGGTGCGGCTGGAAAGTCGGCGAGATTTAGGATTAAATCTGATGATTTACTTCTTGCTAATTTTGGACCCAGAAGGAGAACCTCTGTTTTGTTATTGTTTAATAGGAGGAAGTTGCGTGACATCCAGCCTTTCACGTCTTTTACACAGTCCTCCATTTTCTTTAACCTGTGTTGGTCATCAGGCTTGGCTGATATGTACAGTTGAGTATCGTCTGCATAACAATGAAAGTTTACGCCATGATTACTTATAACTGTGCCTAACGGTAACATGTATAGTGTAAATAGTAATGGTCCTAATATAGACCCCTGCGGAATTCCAAATCTCACTTTTGAATAATTGGAAGCTAAATTGTTTACTCTAACAAACTGATAACGTTCTGATAGGTAAGATCTGAACCATGATAGGGCCGTCCCTGTGACTCCAACCATGTTTTCTAACCTTTCTAGGAGAATATTGTGGTCTATTGTATCAAAAGCCGCGCTAAGGTCAAGTAGCACTAAGAGAGATATGTAGCCTTGATCAGAGGCAAGAAGAAGATCATTAGTTATCTTAACTAGAGCTGTCTCAGTGCTATGGTGTGGCCTGAATCCAGACTGAAATTTTTCATATATATGATTCTTGTGTAGATATGAACTAAGTTGTTGGGCCACAGCTTTTTCTAAGATCTTAGATATAAACGGTAAGTTAGAAACAGGCCTGTAATTGGACAAAACAGTGACATCAAGATTTGGTTTCTGGATCAGAGGTTTGATAACAGCAAGTTTAAAAGCTTTGGGTACATGGCCCAGACTAAGGGACGAGTTTACAATAGTTGAGATAGGGTTTATAATAACTGGCAGTACTTCTTTGAGTAATTTTGATGGAATTGCATCGAGTGTGCAGGTTGTGCAATTTGCAGAAGAGATCATCTTCTCTAGCTCCAGCTGTGGGAGGGGGTAAAAGGTTTCCAGACTCTTTTCTACAGCTGTGTTTTGTTCTATATCAGCCAAGTCAGATGGCAGCCAAGCTGGATTTGAATTTGATACTGTGGGTTGAATTTGTTGTCTAATATTATCAATTTTATTATTAAAGAAGTCCATAAAAACTTCACTGGTGAGAGTTGCTGGGATTTCTGGTTCATTACCTGCCTGATTTTGTGTGATTTGGGAAATCACATTAAACAGAACTCTAGGATTATACTTATTATTCTCGATCAGCGAGGCCAGATATGCTGAGCGAGCTTCAGTGAGAGCATTTCTATACTCTATAAGGCTGTCCTTCCAGGCAGTGTGGAACACTTCTAGTTTGGTATGACGCCATTTCCGCTCTAATTTCCGAGCTGTTTTGTTTTAAGGTCCGGGTTTTATCGTTGTACCACGGGGCGAACTTTTTCTGCCTTATTCTTTTTATTTTAAGTTGGGCCACATTTTCTAAGGTGGATCGTAAGGTATTTTCTAAATAATCGGTTAGTAAATCTAGTTCTATTGGATCTGAAGGAGTGGAGACTGGGGTTGATAACTCTGGGAGATTTTCTATAAATTGTAGGGCGGTAGATGGTTTTATTGTGCGCTTTGTTGAATAACGAGGGGACGTATATATGTTATGGCTAAATCGTAGCTCATATGAAATTAAGTAATGGTCGGAGATCGCTGTGGTTTGCGGTAAGATATTAAGCTTGTCTATGTTAAGACCTAGTGTTAAAACTAAATCTAACGTATGACTACAGTAGTGTGTCGGCCCTGTTACATTTTGGGTAAAACCAACAGAGTCTAGGATTGAGGTAAATGCCCTTTTTAATGGGTCGTCTACCTTCTCAAAGTGAATATTAAAATCTCCTACAATTATTACTTTATCATTACACACAGCCAAGTTTGCAGCGAAGTCACTAATCTTCCATTTGCACAACAGCATGTGAAATTGATTGTCAATCAGTGTTACTTCCTAAGGGGACAGTTTGATTTCACAGAAGTTTGATTTACTTGGAGTTATATTGTGTTGTTTAAGTGTTCCCTTTATTTTTTTTGAGCAGTGTACAAATAATGTAAACTACATTTTAAAGGAAAATACTATAAGGACAACATGTCTGAAACTGAAAAATATTTGCCCATTTAGAATTTGATGCCAACTACATGTTCTAAAAAAGTTGGGACAGGAGCATGTTTACCAGTGTGTTTCATCATCTCTTCATTTAACGACACACTGTAAGCGATTATGAACTGAGCAGACCAACAGCTGTATTTTTGAAAGAGAAAGGTTTTCCCATTCTTGTCTGTTATAGAATTTCAGCTGCTTGTCAGCTCGGGTCTCCTTTGTCATATTTTTTATTTTATAATGTGCCAAATGTAATCAGATGTGACAGGTCTGGACTGCAGGCAGGCCAGTTTAGCACTCTTTTAATATGGAGCAATGCTGTTGTAATACATGCAGAATGTGGTTTGGCATTGTCCTGCTGAAATAAGCAATGCCTTCCAAGACAGTGTCTGGCAGCATATGTTCCAAAAGCATGTATATGCCATTCAGCATTAATGGTGCCTTCACAGATGTGCACATCACCCATGCCATGTACACTAATACACTCCGACATCATGAATACTGGCTTTTGAACTGTGCACTGATAACAAGCTGAGTGGTCTTTGGCCTAGAGGACACAGTTTCCTTGATTTCCAAAAAGAATTTCAAATGTTGATTTGTCAGACCACAGGACACTCTTCCACTTCCCCTCAGTTCATCATTCTAGATTCTGTTTATGTACAGTTTCTTCTTTGCATTTATGGATGAAGTGACAAACTGTTTTTACAGACAGTGTTTTTCAGAAGTGTTTCTGAGCCCATGCAATGATTTCAACTACAAAATCATGTCTGTTTATAATGCAGTGCTGCCTGAGGGCCCAAAGATCACAGCTAGCAAATGCTGGTTTTTGGCCTTGTCCCTTGCATACAGAGACTCCCCAGATTCTCTGAATCTTTTAATGTTATTATTTACTGTAGATGATGAAAAGCAAAAGTTCTCGTTTCTCTGAAAGACTCAGCCTCTCTGAGAAGCTGTTTTTGTACACAGTCATGTTACTGACCTGTTTTCAATGAATCACCAGGTGTTTTTTTAGTTTTGCACAACTTTACCAGCCTTTTGTTGCCTCTGTCTCAACTTTTTTGTGACGTGATGCTGCCATAAAACTCAAAATGAGCAAATATTATATAAAAAAAATGATTTGCCCATCATTACATTTTGTTTTTATTTGGAAATGTGATTGTTAACACTTAATTAAAGAGATACATTTTCAAATGTTTCTTAAAAGTGTGTACTGACCTTGAATGTTGCAAGGTGTAATTCCACATTTTAGAGGCATAATAACAGATCAAATCAAGTCAAGTCAAAGTTGATTTATATAGAGCTTTTTACAACAGGCACAAAAGCATCTTTACACGAAGAATCTGGGTCCAAGCCCCCATAAGCAGTGGTGAAAAACTTCCTAAGAGCAAGAAAAAGAAACCTTGAAAGAACCAGGACTCAAAAGGGGAACCTATCATTTTCTTGTGGACACCAGATAGCAAAACAAATACATAAGAGCAATATGAATAGAAAATTAGGTTATACCATTATGGTAAAATATTAAACATTGAGAAAAGGGCAAAAACAGTCTATTACGGAAGAGAAATATTTACACTAAGCAATAATAACTGATGACTACCATTAGAGGCCTACCATTAGAGTAACTGTCACAATTGACCCCACCCAGTCTCCTCATGCACTTTTGTTTACCTTTTAGTCCTGTCATGTGCCTTTGTTTTGGTATCCCTAGTCCTGCCCCCTTGTTTTGTGACTCTGCCCCTGATTGTTTTCACCTGTCCCTCATCTTCCCAGTGTCGTATTTAAGCCCTGTGTTTGCCCTTTGTTTTTGCTGGTCTTTGTTTGATATGTTTGAATTGTTGTTTGTCTTGCTAGTCTTTGTTTGCTGGATGTTTTGTTTGTTTGATTGTATGTTCGTGTGGGGTGATTTGTTTGGTGTGTTTATCCTGTGTTTTTCGTCATGTCTGCCTATTGATCTCTCCCTGTAGGTTATATGAACCACGATCCTGGATTTGCCCTCAATAAAAGTTGTTTATCTCAGCACTTGTGTCCACCTCCTCGCTCCACATTATAGTAACAATGAGAAATAGATCTGTGAGAATCATTTACTGTTACCAGTTAAAACCAGCAACTACTATTAGTCAACTCTGATCATCAATGACTACTTTTAGAGGCCTGTATTGATGTTAATATAAATATGAGAAGAACTCAGAGTATTGTAAGACTGGTGAAGTAATGTCTATAATTACTTGGATAAAACCATGAATATGAACATGAATGTAAATAGTTTTTTTTTATCAGGCATCTCCAAAACAGTGACTTTTGAGGAGAAGAAAACAACTTTCTTAACTGGCACGTGATGCTAATGTGAATGTTTAATTTTCGTTTAATGTTTCATTTAGTTTGCAAAATACCATCAATGATTGGTTAACACCTTAAAGGCATAAAAATTGACTTGACAAAAAAACTTTTATTTATTTATTTATTTTACAGAGATAGAGTGTATACATCCAGATTCATGGATAGAAAGGAGAATGAATTCTCTCATACCTTTGACATATGAGGAATGTTGAATGTTTGAACATTTCAGATATTGAATACTTGAAATATGCTGTCAAAGATCAGTGGGTCCTTAGCAGAAGTGAGCACAATTAATTAATATACCTCAGAAGAGGACAAGATGACCAATTCACCTGTTAACCCATCAGGCCTTTAGCCTTAACTCACAAGTAAGATTCAGGTAGTTATGTAACTTTTCTTATAAATCAAACTGTAAAGATTCTTTAAAATCATTTTCTTAATTGTTCCATGAACCATGCTATTTTTTCTTTTTGTTATGAAAACCATTCTGATCCACTATATTCATTACACACATAAATGTATTCTTTTCTGTGGACCCATAAGTTTTGCTAATTCAGTCTGTGTAGTTTCATGAATAAAATGTTTAAGATGTTGGCATTAGCTGGCTTTATTGTGTTGTAAATGGTGATATACATTTTTTTTGTTTTAATTGGGTCTTATCAAATATTTCTATTTTTTTTATTAAATGCCTATCACTACTTAAGCTCATACTTATTTGATCCACTAACTGTGGATTTTTATAATTTAACTAAGAGTGCTGACAGATGTGTTTCTGTTTTATTACACATATTTGAGGGAGAATATGTAGGGTTCATACTTGTTCACATACTATGCTGTGATTTTGTTGTGCTTCCCATTTGAAAAAATGAGCAGAGAGAGACACGTATACAGGGCACTCATTTCTTTTTCTGTGTCAGCTTGCCACACAGTTTATGCATATCCGGTAACAGGTTGCATTTTGACCGTTAAACCCCATAAAAACCACATTCATATGAGTGAGTTAAACACACAGCGTTGTGCACAGCTCCTTAAAGTGAAGGCTATATAGGTTTACATTTTATAGTTCCTTGTGTTAAATTTCACTTTCTTTTCATATGTTTCCTTTCATATGTTAGGTTTCATAAGCTGGTTTCTTCATAGATTGGTTTCAAATTGCACGTTCTGTGTAAATGCTTATGTCATGCTCAGATGTGGGTAGAGTAGCCTAAACTGGTACTCAAATAAAAGTATTGCTATTTCTGCGGAATAATGACTCAACTAGAAGTAAAAGTAGCCAAGCAAAATAGCTTGAACAGGAGTACAAAACAATCAGATCAAAAAACTATCTAGTAATCTAGTTTACTAGGTGTAATTTTATAGATCCTTCTGGTCTAACATATAATGTTAAAGCCCAAAAATGAAAGATGCGAAGATAGCAAAGCAGTACAGAAACTGAACCAACAGACCAGTGTAGTGGTTAACACCTCTGCGTTCCATGCTGTAGACTGGGGTTCAATCCCCACCTGAGTAAGCACCCTACACTAAACCAATAAGAGTCCTTGGGCAAGACTCCTAACACCACCTTCGCCTACCTGTGTAAAATGATCAAACTGTAAGTCGCTCTGGATAAGAGCGTCTGCCAAATGCCATAAATGTAAACAGAATTGAACCTAAAAGAGAATTGCACTGTAAGTAATGCTATTTGCAAATACCATTTTAAAATGGAATTTGAAAGTCAAAACCATCAAAATTATACTCAAGTACTTGTAGCTGAGTAAATAAAACTAGTTACAGCCTACCTCTGGGCAGGCCACAGTCACCTGGTGGAGGTTAAAATGACCAGTTATATAGTGCCATTAAAAGTAATTTCCACCTCCTGATTTCTTTTATTTCTGCATGTTTGTCAAACTCAATTGTTTCACATCTTCAGCCAAAATTTAATGAGCAACTTGAATAAAAAGAAAGTACAGTTTTAAAATGGTCATTTTATTTATTAAACCCAGACATCTAAGAAACTGCAGGCCTCTCTCACCTCAGGTAAGGTCAGCATTCATGATTCTATCATAAGAAAAAGACTGGGCAAAAAAGGTATACATGGGACAGCTACAAGGTGTAAACCATTCCTAACCAAAAGGAACATAAAGGCTCATCTCACATTTGCCAAAATACCTTGATATCCCCTAAGCCTTTTGGAGTAATGTATCCTAGTCTGATGAGTCAAAAGTGGAATGCTTTGAAAGCCAAAGCTCTAGCTAACACAGCATTCCACAATGAGAACATAATACCAATAGCCAAATAATCAAACAGGCAAACAGTCAAACATGGTGATAGTGTGACGTTTTGGGGCTGCCTTTCTGCTTCAGGGCCTGGGTGACTTGCCATAATTGACACAACCATGAATTCCTTTGTCTATTAGAAAATCCCGCAGTACAATGTTTGATCATCAGTCCACAATTTCAAGCTCAAAGGCAACTGGGCTATGCAGCCAGACAGCAATCCAAGTCACAAGGGAATGTCCACATCTGAATGGCACCAAAGAAACAAAATTAAGGTTTTGGAGTGGCCTAGTCAAAGTCCTGACTTGAACTCCACTGCAATGCTGTAGCAAGACTGATTAGCTCATGACAAAAGCCCTTCAGTCCGGCTGAATGAAAGCACTTCTGCAAAGAATGGAAGGATTTTGATTTGGAGAGTTATGAGGAAACTGCAGCTCCTCTTCACAGCAAACGGCCCACTGTGTTTCTGCTCTCGCGCCAAGCTGCGGTGTTAGAGACCATCATACAATTACAAGAAGAAATAATCAGCGTTTCAATATCCTCACATTAATATATCTACATCTAATACACAGATCTGTTAAACTCTGTTGCTACTGAGCTCATCTCACATGAACGTTTCTGTGTGCGTTTAATGTGAGTTGGCTGAAACGTCGACGCTGATCATTTCTTCCTGTAATTGTGTGATGGTCTCCAACACCGCAGCTTGTCGCGGGAGCAGAAACAGCGCTAAGCGGCCGCGCTGCGTCTGTATCTATATTAAATATAATCATTAGAAAGTGCAGTTTAGTGAAGACTGTGGTTGTAGTTTGTTGTCTTCATTGCACCACCAAACTGCAGCTGCACGGATGAATCTGAGGGCCGTTTACTGTGAAGATGAGTTTCCCCATAATGCCCCAGATCAAAATCAGACCTGGTGAGCATCTCTGTCCATCATCACATCAAAAGCCATCAGACAGAGTCAGAGAGCTGTTAGTTACTCCTGCACAGGACAAATAACACGGCCAATATCTACTACACTGATTTTGAGAACTAATCAAAAACACACATACACACAAAAAAAAGAACAAACAAAAAAACATGCGTTCAGTTAAAAATAAAACATGAGAACGATTAAAAGAAAACCAGAGAGCGAATTAGAGAATTAGTGATCACGAATTAAAAAGAAAACGTACCCACGAAGTAACAAAAATGTGCATACAAACTTCAAAACGTGCAAAATGAGCTTTAGATTTTGGGTGTTAACTCTCTTCAGTTCTGAACTGCAGATAATATTGTGAACTGCTTGTTTACAGGTTTTTGTGTCATGGCTTTGTCTTGTTGCCACCTGCCTGTTTTCTGACCCCCGCCTGTTATGATGACATTGAGTGCCCCAACTGTTACATAAACATTTCTTGGCTGATTGTTTACATTTGAAGTAAGGGGCCCAGGCCTGTGGACAGAAATGTTGGGGGGGTGCAAGTGCTCAAAGGAAAAACAAAGCAACCTGAATGTGAATTAATTTCATTTAATATTTAGCATATGGCATGCACTTTTATTCAGACAGACTGTCTAATTATTTGAAAAAGAAGGCCAATGTTAGTGTTAGGACTGTGTAGTGTTAGGAGCCTTAGACTCTTGCCAAAAGTAACATAGTACATACTGATATAAGACTGTTCTTGCATTTAGCAGGGCATTAAACAGCATTCTTCTGTTTTCAAGATTGTAGTGTTATTCATTACTCTATATGGCTATAACGAAGTGAGAAAACTGAGTTATAATTCTCCTTAATCAGATGGTCTAATTAACAGCTCCATAAAGCCAAATTCATATTTTTACAGTAAAAGAACATTTGGACATTAGCATCACTTGCTGCCAATATTATGTTTAGATATTCAAAATAATCATATTAGAAGGAGCACCCAAGGGCAATGTACCTTATGAAACCCAAACCAACCCACTAGCACTATTACTAGAGTGAGGATGAGCCTCACCTCCCTGAAACAGATCTTTCACAATGGCAGAGGCCATATTAAACAACATTAAACAATTAAGGGCACCATTAAGGGCAAAAAAGCAGGAGCCCAATTCCTCTCTGAGGTCTATCTATCTGTGCACGCTAATGTGAATACTAATATGATGGGTGAAGATCTCTGACAGAGAACATGCTATTGTTAAACATGCGAGACTTACCTCTTTAACTTTAGCCTTTTATTCATAAAGATTTTTGCTGTTTTTTGACTGTTTCTACTGGCCAGTTTATTAATTTTCAAACAGTATCAGTCATTTTTTGTTTTAATCAGTACAACTAGCTGTCTTGTTAAAGGGTAGGGATACTGACATGTATTTTAAATGATGTTTACACAATTGGGTTTTTCCTTGTACAATTGGTATGAGTGGTTTTTACAGAGAAACACAAAGTAATTCTTTTACATCTTGAGAGAAGTAAATAGTCATTTGTAATCGATTACATTTTTGAGTAACTACCCCAACCTTGGTGTCTGGTAAAGGAAATATGCTTGAATCTGATTCTTCAGTGAACCATACCTGTAACCACCGTTGGGATAGCTAATGAAAAATCAGTAGTTAATTACTTTGTAGCTACTTTCCCTAAATTTGTAGCTAGCTACATTTAGTTACTTTTCAAGAAGGAGTAGTGGCTACTTTTTTGCTTCTTTCAAAGTGTGGTTGTCAGAATGTGAATCTCCAGCTGACACACCAAACAAGCCCAACTGACAGTGTGAACAAGACACTGCATGTTATCCAGTGGCAGAAAGAAACATACAATTCACAAGCTGCAAATATACAAAGAGAACACCAACAATCAAACTTACACAACCAAAAGCGTGATATCCAACAAAAATTAAGACTAAATGCAATGTTAAAGTGTAACCTTAGCAACACTTTAGCCTCAAAATCCTCATTATAACAAACAGTTCTAATATAGTTTTCACAATAAATGGTCTTAAACGCTGGAGTTAATGTAGAACTGCTAATTCACCAACCTTTAGAGCTGAAGACTGACACGCAGACTGCTGGACACACAGCAGTGCAGATAAGGAAACGGCAAATAGAAAGAAGACGAACGTTAATCATTTGGAGATTCCACCTTAAATGGCGCAGCAGGACAATCTGGCACCTCAGGCACGATTTAAGGTGGAATGGGAACTTCAACCTCATAAGCAGAAAAGTTTCCTGAGATGTGAGAAAAGCGGCTAGAGCTGAGCTAAAGCTCAAAGCAGAGCAAAGTAGTTAAGTCTGTGTTTTTGTTTATATTTTTAGCCTGTATTTGCACATCAGCACACACTGAGATATACTTACAAGACGGTAAAATGGACATAAAAGGCTCCTAAGGTGGTTAGATTTTTTTCTGAATTGACAAAACGTCTCTTCTTATCATTTCGGTTGCGACCGGAGTTAGGCCTACTGGTAAAGGGTGATCAGGGCATGTGGCGCGCGCGTGCCCACTTGCTTGAGCTGTTCGCGCTCAGTCAGGTTTGCACAATCACCACCAGTGGACAACCGCACTCTGTGGTTCATTTTGCATGGATTGCCTGAAGTCTGTAGCGAAAAGTTTTGCTATAGCTACACAAAAGTTTGTAGGCGCTACAGCTACTAGATACATTTTCGTAGAACTGTAGTGGCTACAGCTACTAAAATTTGTAGCTAACTACAAAAAGTAGCATGCTACTTAGCTAGCTACTCCCCCATCCCTGCCTGTAACTAAATAGTACTGACAATAATAAGATTGGGTACATTGTTGCTCTGGTTTTGCTACTGCCAAAGCAGAAATACTTATGTTGGTATCTGGATAACTTGTGGATATATTTTATACAGCAGACAACCACTTTTTTGACTGCAGTTTCAAAACAAAACATGGCAACATGGCAGCAAAGCAAAAGTTAAAAGTGAAAAGATCCGTTTGTGAGTTAGGCCAAAAACATACTCAACGCAAGGACGCGAACACAAATGTTTACGCTTGGTCCTTCTATAAAAACTCACCTTGCGTTTTTATGTTGCTGTGGAGGTTAAAACACTACTGAAGGGGGCAATAGAGTACAGATCAGAGAGGGATCTACTGTTATTCCAGCAGCCTCAACAGCCAAACGTGGACAGTAGAGGAGAGTGAGCTGCTTTACCTCTTCTCTTGGATTGGAAATGCAATATTTAATCATATTTTTATGCCATCTTTGCGTGAGACTTAAGTGGTCATCTGCTATGGCAGTTGAGAAAGCGCGCTGGTGGTACAAGACCACTTGGTCAGGCTTGGCTGTCATCATAGCGCCCCTTGCTGTGACACTTAGAATGCACCTCATGCTTGTGTCTCGTTATGGAATGCGTCGAGACACATTTTTGAACGCAACTATGCGTGAACCCCCGCCTGCGTAGCTTGAAGCGTCTGCTTTCACTTCTGCATTCACGTCCTTGCGTGGACTATGTTTCAGACCTTGTCGTTACTTATCAGCATTACATGTATCATTTAGGTTGTGCTTAGACAACACTGCTGTGGAGTACAGTTTGATCATTCGATCTTTAAAGCTATACCTGTGGAGGTTAATGCAACACTGACGTGACCACCTTTATAAACTACAGTACCCCATTTCGAACAAAGTTGGGACGCTGTGCAAAATGTAAATAAAAACAAAATGCAATGATGTGCAAATCATTTAAACCCTATATTTGATTGAAATTATTTTCCTCCGGGCTGAAGACAACTCAGCTTATCAGTGCACAGTTTCAAGGCCAGTACTCATGATGGTATAGGGGTGCATTAGTGCACATGGCATGGGTGATGTGCACACCTGTGAAGGCACCATATGAATGATATACAGAGTATCTCACAATAGTACACCCCTCACATTTCTGCAAATATTTTATTACATCTTTTCATGAGACAACACTATAGAAATGAAACTTGTATAACAAAGTAGTCAGTGTACAGCTTGTATAGCAGTATAGATTTACTGTCCTCTGAACATAACGCACAGCTATTAATGTCTAAATAGCTGGGAACACAAGTGAGTACACCTCACAGTGAACATTTCCAAATTGTGCCCAATTGTGTCGTTGTCTCTACCTGATGTCATCTGACTCATTAGAGTTACAAGGTTCCAGGTGTGAATGGGGAATAGGGCTGTTAAATTTTGTGTTTTGGGTACAATTCAGTCATACTGGCCACTGTATATTCAACATGGGACCTCATGGCAAAGAACTCTCTGAGGATGTGAATAATAGAATTGTTGCTGTCCACCATTGTTCTCAAGTCTCACGCTTTGAGCGTGTGACACACGCACCTTAGCCCTCACATGCCACACATGCTATTTCTTTTTTTCTAAAAAAAAAAATCCAATCAAAAATTAATTCGCCCTGTCTACAAACGAGTCACAGCCACTGGTCACAGCGCTTCTCTGCTCAGAGAAGTTACCCAGTTACCACACCCTATTCAGCCAATCCATCGGTTGCATATTATAAAGTACTCTCGTTGAGCCAATCAGAATATAGATCGCTCTGTTGTTTGGCAGATCTAGTCAAAGAGGGTGGAGTTTCAGCCAGAGTGTCAGGCGCGAAGAACTGTCCGATTCGATTCTGACTAACACACGTCGGTGAACAACTGAAGGAGAACGGCACCACTGTAGCCTGATGATGTTTTAAATGTTCGTTTAGTCAGAGACTTTTTGGGGTATTTATAGGGTCTTTCCGGGTATTATAGTGTAGAATAACTTTGGTTTAGTCACCTTAGAGCTGTCATGAACATGGATAAGTTTTTAACCATTTGTTGTTTATTTAGAATGTCAGGGAAGAAACAGAAGAGCCTTAATTCCTTCTGGCAAAAGGCTCAGAAACCAAAGGCAAGGAAGGCAGATAATGTGACGATGGAAGAGACTGAAATGGCTACTACATCAGGGGAGATAGCAGAGAAGACTTTGGATATAGTGAAAGAGAGAGAAGAGGAGACTTTGGAAGAAGAAAGGGTAGAGGTGAATGCAGCAGAAGGTGGAGGGTCAGAAGAAGAGGGTGCAAGTGATGATGGTGCTGAGGTCCCCCCCCCCAAAAAAAAAATCTCACTCCCACCGAACTTAAAAACTTGAGAGCCCTGCTGTCCACAAAGATGGCCTAGGCTATAAAAAGATTGCTAACACCCTGAAATTTAGCTATAGCATGGTGGTCAAGGTCATACAGTGGTTTTCCAGGACAGGTTCCACTCAGAACAGGCCTCGCCAGGGTCGACCAAAGAAGTTGAGTGTTCAGCATCATATCCAGACATTGACTTCAAAAAATAGACACATGAGTGCTGCCAGCAGGTTGAAAAAGAGGTAGGTCAGCCTGTCAGTGCTCAGACCATATGGCGCACAATGTATCAACTTGGTCTGCATGGACGTAATCCCAGAAGGAAGCCTCTTCTGAAGCTGACACACAAGAGGACCTACAAACAGTTTGCTGAAGACCAGCAGTCCAAGAACATGGATTATTGGAACCACGTCCTGTGGTCTGACAAGATAACCTTGTTTGGCTCAGATGGTGTGGTTTGGCTCCAGCATGTGTGGCGGTGGTGCCCTGGTGAGGAGTATAAGGCTCTTGCCTACAGACAAGCATGGTGGTGGTAGCATGATGGTCTGGAGTTGCATGAGGCGCTGCTGGCACTGGGGAGTTTCGGTTCATTGAGGGAAACATGAATTCCAACATGCACTGTAACATTCTGAAGCAGAGCATGATCCCCTCACTTCAGAAACTGTGCCACATGTCTCCAGATCTAAACCCAATTGAGCACCTGTGGGGCAATCCTCAAGAAGGAGGAGGGCAAGGTGTCTAACATCCACCAGCTCCATGACGTCATCATGGAGGAGTGGAAGAGGATTCCAGTAGCATCTTGTGCAGCTCTGGTGAATTCCATGCCCAAGAGGGTTAAGGCAGTGCTAGATAATAATGGCGGTCATAAATCTTCATCTTACTCCTTTTGTTAGTAGTGACATTATGAATAAATACAAGGGAGCCCATTCCAATGGCAGCAATACATGCCCATACTATAATACTACCTCCACCATGCTTAATGAGATGGTATATATTGGATCATGAACAATTCCATCCTTTCTCCATACTCCTCTTGTCCCATCATTCTGGTACAAGTGTTCTGGAACAGCAACCTATTTTGCCATAAGATGTTGTTCCAGGACTATATAGGTTTTTAAAGGATTTTTTTGGAAAATCCTTCCAAGATATGTAAACACATCCAGCACAGTTGTCTTTTGTGGTTTTCTGGACCCTTTGGCATTTCTAAGCTCAGCAGTGTGTTCTTTCCTTTCAAGAAGTTACCAAATACCTGATTTGGCTACATTCAAAGTTCTTCCTACACTACTCAACCTAATTTGGATGAAAATACTGTCAAAGTAATGCTAAGCAAATAGCATTGAGTAACAAGCAACTAAAACAAAATAACTGTTGTTACTTTCATATATCAATGATCTAGTCAAGGCTGTCATTGTTGCTTATATATTTTGATATAAAAAGTAAAATAATGAATATATTATGTTGTAGATGGTGAAGGATCCTTCTGAAAACAGTTACTCCTGCAACAAACACACACAACCTCCAACCCCCCTAAAATCCCCAAAGCAACCCTACCATGTCCTTCCACCCTCACTATGGACTGTTGGTCAGTTTAGTTATTGTGATTTATTCCAGTTTAAACAAATTTTAAGGCTTAATTAAAAGAATACAGTACTAAAGAATGCCTTATTGTGAAATGGATTTTTGACTCCCAGTTCCTTATTTTGGTGTCAGACCTCACATGTATGACAACAGCCTTAGCTCTTGGTGGTGTAGTGTGGTATGGTGTGGTGACACACTGAAAAAGAGCTGTAACTTTCCCACCAATTTTGCTGTGTACAAATAATGCATGACTTGATGCTGAGTGCTTTTTTGTGGGCGCATAGAAGCTGCTGTTGGTTGTATATTGGATAATTTTTTTTTACCATGAGATAAAGATAGATGTTATTCTGTATTCTCATGCTGGTGTGACTAACATGTTTTTGTAGTCATGGCTAGGCTCAATTCCACAAACTGCTGCTGTTTTTCTAGATAGCATTAGCAGACAGAGAGAAGACACTTTTTGGCATTGATATCTACATAATATCTGTCTGAGTCTGTTCCTGTATAAACATTTAATTTACTGAGATGCCATCCTTTTGACAGTCAACTTATGTGATGACATGACATCTTTAACATGGCAACTTTGTCTTTTAAGGTCTTTAGTCCAAGTTTCTGACTGTATAGAAGGCGCAATGACTCTAAAAGTTGACAAGGTATGAAACATTTTGACAGTTCATATGAGTATACATATGTAATAATATCCTTCTCTACCAGTTTCAAACTAGTGCACACCTTCTGTCTTTAGACTGTCAAATGGCATTTCCCAAAATGACACGTGAAATTTCATGACAGCACTGTTGCAAACCACAAGGCTAAGAAGTAGACAGACAGTTGCCCTGAATTGAAACATTTAAAAAGCTGTACGAATAGTTTGATCATTATCTGTTTTCAGCAGTTACCAGATTATTCAAGTGATCATGTAAACAGTATATTATGATTTCTTACATCACAGTTGAGAAATTATATGAAATCATATGATGGTAAATTTAGCCAAGTAAGTTCTTTATTATTTGTTTAGTTGGCTTATTTGGTTACTGTTAAATCAACATGTAAAAGCGTAGAAACAAGAATCTAAATACATAGTACTGTGTAATTCTCTTGCATCTAAGCACATCATTCATTTAAAAACATTTATCTTGACAGTAAGTTTTTGCTGGAAAAACAGTTTCTTATATTTTTGTATGTTTGCCACATTTAAATGTTTCAGAGCATTAACCTACTTTTAAGTGTAGATAACCCAAGTAAGCACCAAATACTGCTTTAAATGATAATTTTACTTACTGAAGGAAAAATGCTGTTCAGCCTTACCTGGGTAAGTGAAAAAGTCATTGCCCCCTTAGCTACTAAATCAAAATCACTATCAACAATTATCAATTGACTATTGGGATCAGTTACTAGCCACACCCAGGCATAATTACTGTCAGACCTGTTGAATCTAAACATCATTTAAAAAGAACCTGTCAGGCAATGTGAAGCAGGCTAGAAGGTTACAAAACCATTACTAAGGCTCTGGGGCTCCAGCGAACCACAATGAACGCCACAAACTCATAAAATTTGGAACAGTGGTAAACTCTACCAGGAGGGGCTGGCCTATCAAAATTTCAACTATGACACAACAACAACAACACATCCAGGAGGTCACAAGAGAACCTAGGTGAACATCTAAAGAACTGCAGGCCTCACCTGTCTCAGTTAAAGTCAATGTACATAATTCCATAATTAGAAAGACACTGGACAAAATGACAGAGAGTTGCAGGGCACAAATTGCTGCTGACCAAAAAGAAAAAAAAAACACAAAGGCATTGCATAGCAACAAAACATCCCAACAGTGAAGTATGGTGGAAGAAGCATCATGATTTGGGGCTGTTTTGCTGCCTCTGGGCCTAAACCGATTGCCATCATGGAGGGAAAAATGAATTCAAAGGTTAATCAGGGTATCATACAGGATCATGTGCCTGTCTGCAGGCTGAAGCTCAGTATTAGCTGGGTGATACAGCAGGACAAGCATTAGTGTTTTTGACATCTCAATGTGTAGTTTAGTTTACACTGTACTTCTGCCCTAAGTGCTTCCTGAATGAGGCACCTTACATTTCATGTACTCAGAAAAGCGGTCATTTACACATATCTCAAAAGGTACAATAACAAATGCTGTTTGTTTGATTCTTAGGAATTAAAAGAGGGTAAAAAGTGATTATGTAAATTAAGTATTGAGTGATTAAGTATTTTTCATACACAAAGCCACATAAATATTACACATTTACTTAGAGATTTTTTATTTAGATTTTTTATTTATATTATATATATATAAGAATACAATATCCTGTAGGTATTAGTTCATTTATAGTGAATGTGGTGTCACAGCCTTACAATGATTTTATGATAAAGATCATGACAGTCTTAGTAGGAGTTGATGGTCAGGGATTGTGTGTGTGTGTGTGTGTGTGTGTAGGTGTGTGTGTGAATGCTGACATTGAATGTGAGTGAAAATGAAACTGGTAATTGTTTTAACCATAGGCTCCGCAAACCAAATGAAGAAGAAAACAACCACTGTCATGTTTATATGCACCTTACTCAGCAATTGTAGCATTTAATTTATGTATATTTTAAGTGGCATACTTAAACTGCTGAGTAGCAGAATGCCAATAGCAAAACAGAGCATGGGTGTTTGATAGTAGAAAGCCGTCAGAAAGCCACCAAATTTATGAACACAGATTAAGAAAAAAAAGTGCTAATCGATGCTTATGCTGGACTGACCATTTTCTTGGGCTGATTTTATGCAAATTCACACTATGCAGGATAAATGAACAGATTAAACACACTAGCACATTTTCACTATTTTGTATTATCAAAGTTTTAATATAAACAACATTATTTAATCTTTGTTGCACCAAACTGAAATCTAACATTTTAAGATTAAAAATTTCTTACCTATTTAATTACCATGAATGAAATCAAGAAATACAAGTGAGAGGCAGCTGGCTGTTTTGCATAATGAGTAATGCATAATTTCTACAATATGACACTTGGAATGTATGTAGCAACAGCAACATTCAAGTACAATGCACTTGCCTGGCATGCGGCAGTTATATAATACAATTGCAACACAGATCAGCCAGAAAAATAAATAAATAAATTGGTGATTGCCAATTTGTTCATTTGTGGCTAAAAAACATGTAATCTTGGCAGGTTCTGATCATGCACCCTAAATTGCAAATAACTCCCCCTGTACCACTTGGAAATAACACAATTAGATCCTCTTTGCCAATTGTATTGTCAGTAATTCAAATGAGCCTTTTTGAATCTGAATGCATCTCCTGACCTGGAAACCTTTGGGTTTACTTTGATGCATTTATTTGGGCCAAATGTCATGTTTTACAATCATGTCTGATCTGTTTTTTGTTTGTGAGTGCCGTCCAGCTACTACTGCCACATCTCTTATTATACACTTGGATATTAAACACTGTACCACTGCACTGAGCATCCACTTAAAAAACACTTTCCTTGTAAGTGTTTCACTTACTATCTACTTTATGATATCCACCTACCTCAAAGATCTACTGCAGAATGTACAATTACTAAATTGCACAACCGGTCAGTCATTCTCTACCACTTTTACTAGTGTCTATAAAAGTGGTAATACTATAAAGTAAAAGGTAAACATTGATAAATGTTAAAATTACAGTACAGAAAATAATTTTAAGTCTTGCAACATAACCTTCCAGATGCATATTTTTAGACATTTCTAAAAAATATGTATTTAGTGTACATTAGAGCTTAGATTGAGACCATAGAAGTTGAACACACCTCTTTCAGGATTTTATGATTTTATGATGATGTAGAGCTTTTTCCTCCAAAGGACCTAGAAACCTCATTACATGGCAATATGGTGTCCATGAAATACCAGGACACTTTAAATCAAAATCTGTCTGCATCTGCCAAGCTGGACAATGATCCAAAACATGGATCCAGATCAACACAAAAATTGTTTACTGAATATAAAATCAAGCTTATGCCATGATCATTTCAATTCCCCAATCTAACTGGCAGGACAACCATCTGTTGGAATAATGTAGTTAAATTAACACTCTGGCCAAAGTAAAAGATTTTAACCATTTCTGCATCTGTAGTAAACATGCCTACTCGCCTCTTAAAGCAGTGCTGCAGCAGTCTCTAAAGGAAGATTTCCTGGTTTAAAGACAAGGAAAGCCCACATGTGATCATGCATTTTTCCTCTTGCTTGCTGAATCACTCTTTTAAAAATGAAAAACTAGTTTGACAACCATTTAAGGTTAGTACTATGCCTGTGTTAGCTAGCACCGCAGATGTATTTCTTAGATCTAAATCAGTCGAAATGCAAGCTGGGTACTATGGTGAGAGAACACTTATGGACAAAAACACAAAAGCAATAAAAAAACCTTGTGAATTATGTAAAATAAACAAGGCTGAGTGCAGTGCTACTCTACAGATTACTGTAAAACTTAACAAATAGCACAAACAATGCTAGTTTTAGGCCGAAATCCCTTTCAAAAATCAAATATGTACAACTTCCTAATGTGCACTTAAACACAGCACTGCAGTCTGACTCACTTGATAATGTGAACATACTTAAAATATTATCTAATTTTCTCACAGGAAGTGCTCTCTTACCGCACCACTTTTGGTAGATTTGTGTGTGCAGGCCAGAGTGGGGTTCAGTATGAGAAAGAAAAATACCACATAACTTGTTCTCATTGGCCTAAACCCCTTGGACCAACATCAAACAACATCCATTAGGTTTTTTAAATTACACTCACCGGTGCTAGTAAAAGGTTGGACCCTCTTTTGCTGAAGCCCATCTTCTTCAAGGTTTGACGTGTTGGGCATTCAGAGATTGTATTCTGCATTCCTTGGTTGTAACAAGTGGTTATTTGAGTTACTGTTGCCTTTCTGTCATCTCAAATCAGTCTGCCCATTCTCCTCTGACCTCTCACATCAACAAGGCATTTTCGTCCACACAACTGCTGCTCACTGGATATTTTCTCTTTTTCTGACCATTTTCTGTAAACCCTAGAGTTGGTCGTGCGTGAAAATCCCAGTAGATCAACAGTTTCTGAAATACTCAGACCAGCCCGGCACCAACAACCATGCCACGTTCAAAGTCACTTAAATCACCTTTCTTCCCCATTCTGATGCTCGGTTTGCACTTCAAGTTGTCTTGACCACCTCCACATGCCTAAACGCATTGAGTTGCGGCCATGTGTTTGGCTGATTAGCTATTTGTGTTAACAAGCAATTCAACATTGTACCTAACAATTGTACCTAACAATTGTACCTAATAAAGTGGCCAGTGAGTGTATATGTAATTTTGGTGGAATTTCATGCAGTTATACAATAGATGAACATCTAACCTGACCCACTGGATGTTTTTTTATAAAAAAAGATGATTTTTTTCCATACATTGATACATACAACTTTTATAAGTGAACCAAGCACCTAAAGAAGTTTCACTTAATCATAGAACAGAACTAGATCCTGAAACTATCACAAAACTAATCTTAAGGGTAATAAATTTGACAGAAATTAGTGCTTGGACCCACATAAAGACCTTTAGGTACAAAGAAAACACAGGTATGTTGTTTGTGACACTATTTGAGAAAAAAAGACTGGTGTCAAATCATTGATGACAAAGGAATGACTTTAGGAATATGAAATGACCAAAAGCACATTCTTTGGAGTGGTAGCACAGAACAACCACTTTTGTAAATGACATGTCACTATGAAGAACTTTTTTCCACATTACATAAATGCTGTATATTAAAGTTTTTCCCTTTGAACTGTACATTCAAGCAGATAATTTGAACTTGGAAAATTCAGAGATACTAATCTTTTAATTAAAATGTGTCAAATGCTTTATTTAAGATCACCGCAACAGATTATTTTTGTCCATAATGTGTTTCAGTTGTTCAATCAATGTTTGCACACTCTGTACAGAAAAAAAAACAAGCTATAGTGGGTGCAAAATGTAAATTTACCTATTATCCCCACGACCTTTCCTCACTTATTCTAATTTAATGCAAATTATTTTGTCATTTCACTTTGCAGAACATTTAGTTAGTATTGGATTGCTTGTAATATTTGGCAAATTCCTCACTTGATCTTATAAAGAAATGGCTAAAAAGAATTACTTAGTTATCTGCTCCCTCTCTTTTAAATCATTGCCAATTCCAAAATGTTCACATAAATATTGCTTTTATTGCACTTGATGGTTTGATCAAATTGTTTATTTACTCCCCTTTTTTACTTATTTACTTAAGTCACTCATATATAATAATCATCATTTGACAGTTCTTTATTCTTAACTCCATTGGATTAGAATTAAAGCATTTAGAAGATACAAGTGAAAATAGGTAGAAGTGGAGTCCAAATATCCATTTTTAGTGACCATTTCAAATGATACTTTTGTTACTGTACACATGTACATTTTCAAAGAATCTGTATCTTTACTTGAGATTTTCTTTCCCTTAAAACAATTTTCCACTCATGGTGTTCCGACACATCTGTTATTCTACAAAATATATAATTTTGAAAATCACATGTTGATTGTCACACCAGATACTTTCCAGCATTTGCTTATTCACCAAAGTCCTAACAAATCTAAACTCTTAACATATGTAACATCAAGATCAGAGAACTCAGTAAGTCCTGTGATGTATTTGTTTGCATTAAACAAATAAATTTGTTGCATAAAAGTGAATGAAAAAGAGGGAGACAGATAGAAGAGTAAAGTAGCGAAATAAGTGATTAGGGAACATCTCTGTAGTGATGATGGTCTACAATGTGAATGATATTTCTACCAACAGTAAGCCAGCCAATGGTGTGGAAGTGTTTTCGTCACAAGCCATTTCCTATCCATGACATTCTTAATATCTCATTCATGATACTTTTTTTGATCAATTTAATACAAAGAGAATATCCCATTTCCTACTTGTACTTTTCCACTTCAAATAAGTTTCAAAGTGTGTACTTTTGTCCTTTAATTAAAATGAAAAACTGCTTCAAAGTTTATAATTTTAAAATGAGTATTTGTACTTTGAGGAATCTTTTATCACCTCTTATTTTTTTATAATGTAAATAAAGCAATATTTATGTAATACTAATGGTTTCTGTATTTAATATAAAGTTGGGTCAACATTATCTAAAAGAAAATAAGTTTTTAGATGAAAAGTATGACCTGCGAAATTCGATGTGCAAGTTAAGATCAAATATGCTGTGAATGAAGTGCCCCCTTGTGGAGACATCTATGTTTTAGTTTGCAGTAGGTAACACAGGCCAAAAGACAGTATTTCACAAAAGTGAGTACACCTCTCACATTTCTGTAAATATTGTATTATATCTTTTCATGGGACAACACTATAGAAATGAAACTTGGATATAACTTAGAGTAGTCAGTCTACAGCTTATATAGCAATATAGATTTACTGTCCTCTGAAAATAACTCAACACACAGCTATTAATGTCTAAATATCTGGCAACACAAGTGAATGTTGAGTGCCATGTGACTCATTAGAGTTATAAGGTTCCAGGTGTGAATGGCGAACAGGACTGTTTTGAGTACAATTCACTCATACTGGCCACTGGATATTCAGCATGGCACCTCATGGCAAAGAACTCTCTGAGGTTGTGAGAAACAGAACTTCTGCTTTCCACAAAGGTGGCCTAGGCTATGAGAAGATTGCTAAGACCCTGAAACTGAGCTATAGATGAACTTGTTTGGCTCAGATGGTGTCAAGCATGTGTGGTGGTGCCCTGGTGAGGAGTACCAAGACACCTGTCTTTTGCCTACAGTCAACCATGATGGTGGTAGCATTATGGTATGGAGCTGCATGAGTTCTGCCAGCACTGGGGAGCTGTGGTTCATTGAGGGAAACATGAATTCCAACATGTACTGTGACATTCTGAAGCAGAGCATGATCCCCTCCAACACAATAACAATCCCAAGCATACCATTCCCCTTGCTGAATTTAAAGGTGGTGGATTGGGCAAGTATGTCTCAAGACCTAAATCCAATTGAGCACCTGTGGGGCATCCTCAAGTGGAGGGAGGAGGAGCGCAAGGTGTCTAACATCCACTAGCTCGGTGACGTCATCATGGAGGAGTGGAAGAGGATTCAAGTAGCAACTTGTGCAGCTCTGGTGAATTTCATGCCCAAGAGGGTGAAGGCAGTGCTAGATAATAATGGCGGTCATACAAAATATTGATACTTTGAGCACAATTTGCACATGTTCACTGTGAGATAATGGCTGTGTGTTATTTTCAGAGGACAGTAAATCTGCTATATAAGCTGTACACCGACTACTTTAAGTTATATCCAAGTTTCATTTCTATAGTGTAGTCCCATGAAAAGATATAATACAATATTTACAGAAATGTGAGCGGTGTGAGGTACTGTAGAATAATTTCTCAATAAATGTGGTACTTGCTACTCTTATATTAATTAATTAATATGCAAGAAATGCATTATCACTAGTGTTGGCAAAACTTGACTAACAAAATTATACAACAATGACATCTTGTGTTTAAACAGGGTATTGTCTGTTGATGAAGTTGATCAAGAAATAATATATTCATAAATAATCATACATTTAAAAAAATGAGGTCGTGGATGGGAGTAGCAGTTTGCTTTTTGCAAAACAAATAGAAAGAATTTTAAATGCAAGACCACATAATTGAGGAAATAATCACATTTACAAGATTAAATATCTATATCATTTTGTGTGATAATAGTGCAGGATAATTGCATTTAGAACACAAGGTGTATAAAAAGCGACATCTTCAAGAATCAACTGTTGATAGATACAGAACAGATGATGTTTACCAAAAAAGCTTTACAAGTTGCAGTTTAGAGGTACTGAACGATTCATTTCTGTACAATCCATTACAATAATGACAAGATTATTTTTAATGCAGATAAGCTTTCAAGTGTCTATCCAATAAGCAGACTAATTAGCAAGCTTTAGGGCTATAATATTGATTATTACATTGAACATGAAGGCCATACCAAGGGTAATGATGGTAGCTATAAGATTTAATTGCAGTTCACTGCACTGTGCTTGTGGAATATGCAGAGTAAAATTTGGCCTATGTGCACAATTCACATTTATTGGCACTCCTGGTAAAAAGGAGTTAAAAGGCTTGTAAGAAATTCACCTTTTGGTGAATTTGCTTAGTGTCACACTGAAAAATAAAAAATCCAACGTTTAAGTGAAGTAAATTCATTCCAAGATAAGACAAATATAACAAAACCATATGTTCTACAATTATTGGCAACCCCACATTTACTACTTTGTTCAACCTCCCTTTGGCAAAACAACACTTAGTCTTCCTATAACGTTGTATAAGATTGGAGAATACAGCACAGACCTTTCCTCTGCACAGAATCTCATTAGATCATCCAGGGTCCTAGGTACTCTCTTGTGCATTGTTTTATATGGGGTTTAGATCAGGGAATTGTGAATGTTATGGCAGAAGCTAGATTTTGTGTTCAGTAAACCAATTTTGCGTTGATTTGGACCATTGTCCTGCTGGAAAATCCAGTGATGACTCTTTTTTTTTTGGTAGACGCAGACAGATTTTCATTTAAAATGTCCTAGTATTTCATGATGGCATATACATTAACAGGATTCCCAGGACCTTTGGAGGAAAAACAATTTCATCTCAGACCCTCCGCAATATTTAATATAAGGTTCTTTACAGTGTAGTCATCCTTTTTACACCAAACCCACCGGGAGTGTTTGTTGCCAAAAAGCTCAATTCTGGTTTAATTTGACCATAAAGCATGTCTCCTGTCAAAGGCCCAGTAGTGTTTAACTGCAGGCACTTACTTTTCTGATGAGATAACAGGAAAGGCTTTTTCCTGGCAAGTCTTCCAAATAAACTGTTGGCCTGGAGGTGGCATCTGGTGGTAGTTTTGGAAAACTGGTAACCCCAAGATGCTGCTCTTTACTGTAAATCTCCAACAGTGATCTTTGGGGATAATTTTTGCCTTGTGCTGCTATGAGAACAAAACCTCGTTCCTCCATTTTTCAGTTTAACATAATTTTAAAAAACTCTTGCCTTTTACAGTGTGTGCAAATTGATAAATTAATTTACATTTACATGATAAATGAAACATTAGAAACGGCCCAGAATTACTTGGGAAAAACTGTAGTTCCATTGGCTCACTTTAAGAGTAAAGTATATTTTTCCTTCTCCTGTAAAGTTATAATTTTGTCATTTTGGAGATATGAGGTTTTGTGCCGACATATATATAATGTCGGAACAAAACCTCATATCTCCAAAAAAAAAAAAAAAAAAAAAAAAAAAAAAAAAATATATATATATATATATATATATATATATATATATATATATATATATATATATATATATACACACACACACACGCACACACACACACACACACACACACACACACACCGTCATGGAGCGTTGCTTGCAAGTTATTAGACACCCTGATCAACTTAAAAAAGTAAAAAATGGAAAATGATGCCTAAGTTACATTTTGTTTCAATGAATTTGTAGGGCTGCTAATAATTGTGGCACATGTGGTTTTGTTAAAAATACTTATTTTTTGATAAAAGATGTATTTAATCTCAGAATAAAACTTACTTAAAGGTTGTATTTTTCACATTTTATCAGGTGTTTTTCAGAATGTTAACTTTACCAGGGGTGCCAACAATTTGAGGGGACTAATATATACATACATACATACACACATACACACATACACACACACACACACACACACACACACACACACATATATATATATATATATATATATATATATACATATATATATATATATATATACACTGCTCAAAAAAATAACACTTAAACAACACAATATAACGCCAAGTAAATCAAACTTCTGTGAAATCAAACTGTCCACTTAGGAAGCAACACTGATTGACAATTTCACATGCTGTTGTGCAAATGGAAGAGACAACAGGTGGAAATTATTGGCAATGAGCAAGACACACTCAATAAAGGAGTGGTTCTGCAGGTGGGGACCACAGACCACTTCTCAGTACCTATGCTTTCTGGCTGATGTTTTGGTCACTTTTGAATGCTGGTGGTGCTTTCACACTCGTGGTAGCATGAGATGGACTTACACAAGTGGCTCAGGTAGTGCAGCTCATCCAGGATGGCACATCAATGCGAGCTGTGGCAAGAAGGTTTGCTGTGTCTGTCAGCATAGTGTGCAGAGCCTGGAGGCGCTACCAGGAGACAGGCCAGTACACCAGGAGACGTGGAGGAGGCCGTAGGAGGGCAACAACCCAGCAGCAGGACCACTACCTCCACCTTTGTGCAAGGAGGAACAGGAGGAGCACTGCCAGAGCCCTGCAAAATGACCTCCAGCAGGCCACAAATGTGCATGTGTCTGCACAAATGGTTAGAAACCGACTCCATGAGGATGGTATGAGGGCCCGACGTCCACAGATGGGGGTTGTGCTCACAGCCCAACACCGTGCAGGACGCTTGGCATTTGCCAGAGAACACCAGGATTGGCAAATTCGCCACTGGCACCCTGTGCTCTTCATAGATGAAAGCAGGTTCACACTGAGCACATGTGACAGACGTGACAGAGTCTGGAGATGAAGTGGAGAGCGATCTGCTGCCTGCAACATCCTTTAACATGACCGGTTTGGCAGAGGGTCAGTAATGGTGTGGAGTGGCATTTCTTTGGAGGGCCGCACAGCAGGACCTAATGGACCTAATGCAGGACAATGCTAGACCTCATGTGGCTGGAGTGTGTCAGCAGTTCCTGCAAGATGAAGGCATTGAAGCTATGGACTGGCTTGTTTGTTGTAGGGAGGTCATACAGGCACGTGGAGGCCACACACAATACTGAGCCTCATTTTGACTTGTTTTAAGGACATTACATCAAAGTTGGATCAGTCTGTAGTGTGTTTTTCCACTTTAATTTTGTGTGTGACTCCAAATCCAGGCCTCCATTGGTTAATAAATTTGATTTCCATTGATTTGTGTGATTTTGTTGTCAGCACATTGAACTTTGTACAGAACAAAGTATTCAATGAGAATATTTCATTCAGGATGTGTTATTTGAGTGTTCCCTTTATTTTTTTGAGCTGTGTGTGTGTGTATATATATATTGCCAAAAGTATTCACTCACCCATCCAAATAATTGAATTAAGTGTTCCAAACACTTTCATGGCCACAGGTGCATGAAACCAAGCACCTAGGCATGCAGACTGCTTCTACAAACATTAGTGAAAGAATGGGCCACTCTCAGGAGCTCAGTGAATTCCAGCATGGTACCGTGATAGGACGCCACCTGTGCAACAAGTCCAGTCATGAAATTTCCTCACTACTAAATATTCCACAGTCAACTGTCAGTAGTATTACAACAAAGTAGAAGCCATTGGGAATGACAGCAACTCAGCCACGAAGTGGTCGGCCACGTAAAATGACAGAGCGGGGTCAACGGATGCTGAGGCGCATAGCGAGCAGAGGTCGCCAATTTTCTGCAGAGTCAGTCGCTACAGACCTCCAAACTTCATGTGGCCTTCAGATTAGCTCAAGAACAGCATAGGACTCACTTCTTTGGTCAACCCTGGTGAGGCCTGTTCCAAGTGGAACATGTCCTGGAAAACTGTTTTGTGTTTGTGTCAAAAACTGAAAAACACCAAGAATGGAGATACAAGGTTTTCTTCTGAGACCAGTGATATATATCCACAGACAGTGAAAAAAAACATCACAAGGCATTTTGCACCATAGTAGAGAGAAAAAAATTGCATGTGGTACAGGTAATCTTTAAAGGGCATATTATAATTCTAAAACATTGTACTGTTAAATTTATATCATGCTCATGGGAAATGTGAACATGCCTATGGTTAAAACAAACACAGTGGCTGATAATCCGAAATATTAAATGTTTTTTTTCATGTAGCTTTTTTTCCCTCATTGTTTACCATGTCAATTCTTTTTTCTTTTCTTTTGTTTTCTTTTTTCTTTCTCAATGTTAATCATAATTGTAATTAACAA
This sequence comes from Pygocentrus nattereri, assembly GCF_015220715.1. Lineage (NCBI taxonomy): Eukaryota > Metazoa > Chordata > Actinopteri > Characiformes > Serrasalmidae > Pygocentrus > Pygocentrus nattereri. The sequence goes on from NC_051231.1 coordinate 19,894,430, forward strand.
TAAAACTAAATTTTCAAAAACATTTCTATGAAAAGCCATATAGCTTGTGTCATGGGGCTGTTAACGGACTAAAATTCATCTACCCACATAGGTTAATTAATGAATGCACAATAAATAATGTTCTTAGAAACATAAATCTGTAGTTTTGTTTTACCCAAGTTTAAATATCAGATTGTTTCAGTTAAACAGAGGTCCAGCTGTACCGGCAGTGTGTGTCTCTTTCACAATGGAGCACTGCTGGCAGTGGGAGCACTTCAAGGTTTAGACTAGAGGAGACAGACATGGAAAATAAGTTCAGTTGGCAAGCTGCTTCATGGTTATGCAACGGAGAGGAGAAAATGAAAAGAAAAAAGGACAAATAAGGCCTTTTTTCCTGAGAAACTCAACCTCTGTAGCGGCTATAGTATAAAAAGCCTTTTTTCTGCTATACGTAATTGTGAAGACTATCCTATGAACATTTAGCATTTTTCTCAAAAGGGAAAATGAATACTCTGAAATTTTCTGGAACAGAGGGCATGGCATAAACCTTTAGTTTTTTTTTTGTGGATTTAAAGTCTAGAAGACCAAATGTAGGTTTTTTTTGCTAGACATCAAAAGCCTACCTGTAATGACTGCCATGTTTTCAGCTTGTTATCATAACCTGTGATTAAACAAATGGAAAGACAAAATGAGAAAGACATAAAAAGTTAAGGGAAAAGAAAAGAAAAAGCAGAGCCAGATGTGTCTGGCTCCTCCTCTCTGTCTAAGTAAAACATTCCAGTGGAGCTGGAGACTCTGCACGAGGGCTTTTGCTTTTGCCTCGCACACAAAGACGACCAGGAGTTCTCCGTCTCTCGGCCATGATGAGAACCCTTCAGCTTGTTGTCGTGCTGCTTTGTGGCCTGGCCGCAGCCCAGCAGCAAGCCCTGATGGACTACTTAGAGAGGAGGTTGCTAGCCATCGAGGTAAGCTAGCCCCTGCTCTCCCTCTCTCTGCCCTGCACCCCCAGGAATCTGGCTGGGAGGATTAAGGAAACTCCTGCAAACATTATAATTGACTAGTATAAACAGGCATGAAAACACACTGTATATCCAAAGATTTGCTTCTTTCTGCTCTTATGAGATCAAGAGTAATAATAAGGAGTTTCCCCCTTTGCTGCAGTCACAGCTTCTACTCTTTTGAGTAGGCTTTCCAATAGATGTTGGGACACTGCTGTGAGGTTTTGATTGCAATTCGGCCACAAAAGCAGTGAGGTCAGGTAATGTTGTTGGATGATTAGCTATAGAAAACAAATGCCACTCCAGCTCTTCTCAAATGTGTGTCATCACTCCAGAGAATACAGTTCTGCTGCTGGGGATATATATTTATATAATTCTATCCATTGCTTGGCATTGGTGCATGGTGACCTTAGGCATATATTTGGCTGCTCTAGAGTGCCTCATTTGGTTGGCAATGCTTTTCAGTGGAGATTGCACTAGTTGTGTTTTCACAAATGAATTGGTGCACCTTAATATAGATATTAGGAGAGGTGTCTGGATACTTTTGGACATGTAGCATCCAGTAAAAGGACCTTTATGCAACAGCAGCCTGTTTAGCGGACTTTCATCCTGACCTGCACATTCTATTATTCTGCTTTCTAAGAGCATCTTCAATACAGGCATAATTTTAGTGGCTGTTACATGGGACACTTCATACGCATAACACAGGCTGCTCTTTCTTCCCTTCTGCTTGACTGCCCCCATACATAGTGCTCCCTCAGGGTTTATATGCACACAGACACATGCTCATTTCCCCTCTTTCCCTAGCCGGCTCTTTATCTTTATCTTCTCTATTCCCCACTCCTCCTCCTTCTAACTATCTGCCTCTGTGTCTTGGAGCTTTTCTTGTAAAAGAAAGTATCTCTAACCCCCGCCTCCATGCTGACTCTGCACATATGCTCCAGCACAAGGAAGTCAATTCATGTAATTGTGTTCAAAGACACTTCACTTCTAATTCTTTCCACTGACTCACAGATGAGAAAATGAGTTTGCATAGCCAGAGGCTGATCCCTTTGCAGTGCAACTGAAGCTATTTTTAAAGCTGAAGTCGTAATGAGGTCTTTGAGCTGTGTCGGAAAGACCCAGTGTGGTTTACTATAATTTCTCCAAAATAAACACTTAATAAAGATTACACCCACAGTAAAATCTCCAGGGTTCAGTTGTTTCTTGGAATGTACACACACAAATACTTCTGTGAAATGAAATATATTGTTATATGTTGTCAGTATATTACAAAATATAAATAGAATATATTGTAATATATTTATTTATATTTATTTTATGTTTGAATTTAACATATATTTTAAATATGAACTTACCTGATACTAATATCTCTCTCTCTGTGTCTCTGTCTCTGTCTCTCTCTCTCTCTCTCTCTCTCTCTCTGTCTCTCTCTCTGTCTCTCTCTGTCTCTCTCTCTCGATATATATATATATATATATATATATATATGCATTATGCATTTAAAACATTTGCCTGGATGACCTTCAAGAAGACTTTTGATGGCACTATTTATAGACACATGCTCAGAATTGTGTATTGTTGCTACAACAAAGCCATCAGATTCCACCTAGAGATAAAAGATTGCTCATAAAGACCAATATACACATTCTGCATATATTCTAGCATATATTCTCCAGCTTATATAAAGCTTTCACCCTATTGAAATTCAAGCAAGTCTCTTCCTTATGTCTTCCTTCAGGACCGCATCTCCTTGTGGCATGAGCAGACAAGCCGCTATGCATCGGAGCTGCGCGAGTTCAAGCAGCAGATGGTGACTCAGCTTGAGGGCCTGGATAAGAACAAGGAGGCACTGCGGACCGAGCTGGACTCGGTGGGTGCACGAGTAGATCGAGTGGAGCGGGAGATGGACTACCTAGAGACACAGAGTGGTGCGCAGCCATGCGTGGATGTGGACGATAAGCTGGTGGAGCAGCAGGTGACTGTGGCCAAGGAGAGGAACAAGGCCAAGTACGCCAAGCTCACGGGTAAAGAGACTTTACAAAAGATTGCATTACATATTAGCTGGGGATATTAATGCGAAAGTATTCAAGGACTGTACCAAAAGTCCCTAGGCAATCTGAAAAGAGAGTTCATAAAAAGATCATTCAGTGTTTTTGAAATGAGATCTGAAAGTACCTTCCAAACATCTGATTCCTTGTTTGGAATGTCTTAGTCATAGTTCAAAGATTCTGGTCCTTCCAATCTGGTCTAGTGGAGGACAAGACATTTATTAGCATAGCACTAGTCCACTTGTTAGGGGTCCGCTGGCATGACTAGCTATAAGCTATAGCTAAACATCAAAAATATTATTAACCATTTATGTATATATATGTGTATACACACTGCTCAAAAAAACAAAGGGAACACTCAAATAACACACCCTGAATGAATGAAATATTCTCATTGAATACTTTGTTCTGTACAAAGTTGAATGTGCTGACAACAAAATCACACAAAAATCAATGGAAATCAAATTTATTAATCAATGCAGGCCTGGATTTGGAGTCACATACAAAATTAAAGTGGAAAAAGACACTACAGGCTGATCCAACTTTGATGTAATATCCTTAAAACAAGTCAAAATGAGGCTCAATATTGTGTGTGCCCTCCACGTGCCTGTATGACCTCCCTACAACCCCTGGGCATGCTCCTGATGAGGTGGCGGATGGTCTCCTAAGGGATCTCCTCCCAGACCTGGACTAAAGCAGCCTGTGGTGCAACGTGGCGTTGGTGGATGGAGCGAGACATGATGTCCCAGATGTGCTCAATCGGATTCAGGTCTGGGGAACGGGCCAGCTTCAATGCCTTCATCTTGCAGGAACTGCTGACACACTCCAGCCACATGAGGTCTAGGATTGTCCTGCATTAGAAGGAACCCAGGGCCAACCACACCAGCATATGGTATCACAGGGGGTCTGAGGATCTCATCTACCTAATGGCAGTCAGGCTACCTCTGGCGAGCACATGGAGGGCTGTGCGGCCCTCCAAAGAAATGACACCCCATACCATTACTGACCCACTGCCAAACTGGTCATGCTGAAGGATGTTGCAGGCAGCAGATCGCTCTCCACGGCGTCTCCAGACTCTGTCACGTCTGTCACATGTGCTCAGTGTGAACCTGCTTTCATCTATGAAGAGCACAGGGCGCCAGTGGTGAATTTGCCAATCCTGGTGTTCTCTGGTAAATGCCAAGCATCCTGCACGGACGCTGTGAGCACAACCCCTGTCTGTGGACGACGGGCCCTCATACCATCCTCATGGAGTCGGTTTCTAACCGTTTGTGCAGACACATGCACATTTGTGGCCTGCTGGAGGTCATTTTGCAGGGCTCTGGCAGTGCTCCTCCTGTTCCTCCTTGCACAAAGGCAGAGGTAGTGGTCCTGCTGCTGGGTTGTTGCCCTCCTCTGGCCTCCTCCACGTCTCCTGGTGTACTGGTCTGTCTCCTGGTAGCGCCTCCAGCCTCTGGACACTATGCTGACAGACACAGCAAACCTTGCCACAGCTCGTATTGATGTGCCATCCTGGATGAGCTACACTACCTGAGCCACTTGTGTGGGTTGTAGAGTCCGTCGCATGCTACCACGAGTGTGAAAGCACCACCAACATTCAAAAGTGACCAAAACATCAGCCAGAAAGCATAGGTACTGAGAAGTGGTCTGTGGTCCCCACCTGCAGAACCACTTTTTTATTGAGTGTGTCTTGCTAATTGCCAAAAATTTCCACCTGTTGTCTATTCCATTTGCACAACAGCATGTGAAATTGATTGCCAATCAGTGTTGCTTCGTAAGTGGACAGTTTGATTTCACAGAAGTTTGATTTACTTGGAGTTATATTGTGTTGTTTAAGTGTTCCCTTTATTTTTTTGAGCAGTGTTTATTTATATATATATATATATATATATATATATATAGTTCCCCTCTTAGTATGGTAAGATAGTTGTTCTACTTTTGATGCTATATTCCTAAAAAAAAAAAACTTTATGGCTCTAATGTACTTTGTACCACCCTCAAAGACTGCAGTGACATGATCTCCAGCGTCAAAGCTATGAAGATCCTCAAACGGATGGGCGGCAGCAAGGGCATGTGGACCAAAGACATGGGGAGCTCCTCAGGGAAAGTTTACATTTTCAACAGCACAGGGGAAGACACGTTGTACGAGTTCAGCTCTGTCCGGGACTTCACCTCTTCCCAAGGTACTTCAGCAGCGTCCACCATCCAGCTGCCTTCAGCCTGGGGTGGTATGGGTCATGCCATATACAACAATCACTTGTATTATGTAAAGGATGGTGAGGAGATAAGGCTGGTCAAGTTTGACCTGCAGAAAAGTAAGGTGGTGGACAGTGCAGTATTTCCAGCTAAAGACCAACTGCCTGTCTATACCCTGAACCCAGAGACCTATGTTGACCTAGCTGCAGATGAAGAAGGTCTGTGGGCCATTTATGCTACAAAAGAAAATGAGAACCATGTCTCTCTAGCCAAGGTGGACCCCAAAACGTTGGCCATCGAGCAAATGTGGGACACCCCGTGTCAAAGGGAGAATGCAGAGGCTGCTTTTGTGGTCTGTGGCACTGTCTATGTGGTGTACAACTCCAAGCTCCCAAGTCGCTCTCGAATCCAGTGTGTTTTTGATGTAAGTGACATGGTGACCAATGATGATGCTCCTACAGTGTATTTTCCAAAGCGCTATGGAACTCATTCAAGTCTTAAATACAGTCCCCTGGAGCAACTACTCTATGCCTGGGATGATGGATATCAGATTCTTTACAAGCTGCAAATGAAGAAGAAATTGGACGTGTAGGTGATATTGAACAGAATAATGCCCAGATTTTTATACTATAGCTATACTTAAGGTTTGACATACTTGTTTAAGTTTCTTTCACAGTAGGCCTACCTTTGCTCGCTTTGAATTGTAACTTCAGGACAGTAAAGGGTGTTTTCTCTACAGTAGTGTTGCTGTAATAGTAAAAATAAGTATGGTTAGACAGTCATTAAAAGTGCAGTGTTTCAGATTTAGGGGATCCATTGCCTGAAACTGAATTTAGTATACAAAATCTTGCTTTCATTAGCATATAATCACCTGTGAGTACGAACTGTGTTTTCATTAGGTTAATATGAGCCCTTCACAGTTACATAGGGAGAAGGTCTTCTTCCAACACAGGCTGCATGGAGGATCATGCTTATTATTTAGCACAGGAAAATGCAAGGGAAGTTGAATCCTCTTTGCCAAGTAAGTGAAAACATGAAGAAGCAAAATGAAATTGGGACAGACTGTGGCAGAAAATAATTATTAGCACTGATGTTTTCAGAGTCATGCAGAAGTTGCCTGTTTTCTGCTGGACAGGTAATTTAAAGTAACCCTTTTAGCCATCTCAATGTTGAAAAATTTTCTGAGTGATTTCATGGTTGTCACATTTATGCATACTTATTGGCCACCGTAGGGTCTACTACATCCTTAGAAAGCGAGGGTGAGGGAGTAGTATTTAATTGGTTGCAATCTGCAGTCTCACTTCTAGGCACAAAAAACACTGCACCTTTCAGGGTAATTTGAAGATACCAAATTGTTTTCTACTATTCCTGCCTACCTGCCCAAAAACACTCCTTTATTGGCCCCATTCATTTCTACTTTTAATCTTTGAGTCTGTGATCTGGAAAAATAGCATATTTTTCTCTGTTGCTATTACTTCACAATTTAAAAAAAAATTCTGGATAATTCAATCATTGACGTATAAAGTCATTCAGAGAAACTTAGAGAAGCGTCAGAGGCCTTTACAGTGGTGCTGGTAAGTACCAAGGATAGTGATGTCTATAACATAAATATAGACATTTTATCTGTCTTCAGAAAAAATGCAATTACACAAAAATAGTGGTAAATCTGAATAAAAAATAATCATTTTAGGGAATGATCAGCTGATGCTGATAATAATGCCAATGCCTGAACATGTATAAAATATAGAACCTGGGACTACATCTACCTGTATTAGCAATGCAGAGAAATCTAAATATGGGCAAAAATCATAAAAATGCGTTGTTATCTACGGATGAACTATGTATGCTTGTTTTTAAATGCAGGTGTTGTCTTGACCACTTACTGTACTGACTTTGAAAACAACAGAGAATTAAAACTGTATATTCCAAAATGTACAACTTATAGTTGTTTGCAGCCATCGCAGCATTAAACTCTAAATATTTCCATTTATTATGTTTAACAATTTTTTGTAGCTGTTTATTGGCATTGCATAATTGTGTTATTTACTGACATTGTCCTATAAAACAATAAATGATCATGTAATAAAAATCCAGAAGATAAACAAAATTATCATGCATTTTTCCAGAATATTGTATATTCTGATATGAGTAAAAGCAATTCATACAAAAAACACAATTAGAATCAACAACTTTAATAACTAATGAAATACAAGGGGTGCTCTGAAACAAATAACTTAATAATTTTACATTACAAATACAAATTCTCAATATAAAAGTGAAAAGGTACTTGTTACCACCTGAAAAATGGAAGTACATTAGGTCTTTGATTCAGAAACGCTGATCAATATGATTACTATAGCAAGGGGTTTCTGCCAAAGCAACTAACAAACTAACAAAATACATTATCTTATGAACAATTTAGGTAACAAGAAAAATACACTACAATGGACACAGTTTGCTCAAATGTGAATTGATATTAAAAGAAAAAATGAATAGACTTTAAGAGCCCAGTCAGGAATTTCTGCAGTAGACAGGCTAATTTTTTTGTGCTAACACACAAAAGACACATAAAACAGGAATAATGCAGCAAGACTGCCGTCACTAAAAAATGCAACATGCATGTTGGCCGTGCACCCTTGTCATAAAATCAGAGCCGAGGTCCTGATTATTGCAGCTCCTGATTGTGGCTTTAGGGATGTGAAGAGTGAAGCTAGCAAATGTTTTGTCAGAGCCCTTACTTGTCTTTATGGCTCACAGTAGAATAATCTGGAAGCTAAAAGGCAGCCTCTGATTACTGGTTAGTGAAATTATAATTGTCTTCGACAGTGCCAGTTTCACATTATGAAGAGTGAAATGAGGATAAGATATTAAGTGTCCCAGATACAATCACTCAGATCTAGGTAATGATATGCTTTAACATCAGCCAAGGCTGCCTTCAGAGTATATGATCTTCATTATATAGGAAGAGAGTTCAAGACATACTCAGCCAGTCACATAAAAATGGCAATGATAAGAAAGTTTGGGGTTGTTTTTTTTCCAGCTAAACAGCATGTACACTGGAAAATGTAAAAATTCGCAAACTTACCCAGTAAAACAGTTCTAGTATAATAAAAAAACAGCAAAAAATAACTAGCAGCCATTCTGTGTACTGAACAATTTGAGGATGCCATCGCTTTGCCATGTTTTCTGCTACCTATTTAACCACATGAGAAATACAGAATAGGTCCAACCTTATGTTTATATAACACTTCTGAGAATGTACTCTAATCTAAACTACTGGAACTGGGGAAACATAGAAAAACATAGGAATTAGGAAAAATACTGAAGATAAATGCAAGAATGAAAAAGATTTTGTTTCCATGGATAATCACATAACCTTTAATAGCTTCTTGTATCAAAATATCTCCAATATTCTAATGTTTGAGATTTCAACAAAATTTCACAAAAGCCTAAATAATTCTGAAAGGCTTCAAATAAATATAAATATAATTAAAAGATTATTTGTAAACAGCCAACCAGAAACTATTTAAGCAATGTAGACTTGTCTCTTGGCTTGAAGCTTAAACCGTGCTGGGTGGCAAACAGGATCGCATCATCAACTGAAGGAGTACCTCTGTTCTGATGTCACACAGCAGTTCTCCTGAATTAATTCACACAAACCCAGATGTGCGTCTCACAGTGCATTTGTTATGCACTTCCTCTGTCTAAAACCAGTTTACAAATGCTACAAACAAAAAACCCATAAATTTCACTAAAACAAACAAAAGGAAACACTGGTTTAATATTTAATGAACTATATCTTTACATTAACATTTCAAGCATAAAATACACTATACATTTATTAATTGCCTACTTTGGAGCAATTAAATCCATACATGGCAATTCAGTAACATAACACTCTGGACTGGCTCATGAATTCAGCCAGTGAGGGAAAATTAAACCTCTGCTGAAACAAAAAAACATAAACCTGATTATCCACCAGAAGCTTGGCTAGGCTCAATATACATGAAAAGCTTTGACTCTGTCTTCTTTCTTTCTGAGCTATAAGCCATGTCCACAGACAGACGTACCACAGGTCATCTCAGGATGTGTGAATCTTACCACAGCTCCCTGGTAGATCCTTGGCTTTTGAGAAGCCTTAGAGAGAGGCATGTGCTTCAGGCCCCTGCCCTACGGACTGGAGGGGAGTCGAGGAGACGGACAGGACCCCTGACTGTCAAAGCTTGCGGTTCGGGTCTTCCACTGAGGTGGACCGGAAATAGAGAGAGAAAGATCAGCCTAGATCAACACTAATTTTGATTAGATTAGTGACCAAGCAATCTAGTAATTATTTGACTACATATGTTTCAGCATCAGAAAACATATCAGTGCTATAAAAAATTAAACAATATATTTACATTATTTTTTCACAAAAATATATTTTTTAAATTTATTTTGAATGCAGCAGCTGTCCTGTGCGTTATATGAATACGTCATGATGAACAAACCAACGTAAGTTCTCTAAAGGTATTTAGAATGAAATCTCTTTGCATGAAAGGAGCAATATGTAGCACTGTCAGCAACCGTTTAAAATGAGTACTGCAGTCCAAACTCAAAATATTGGAGCCCCGCTGCTCCCTCACCCCAGACTCAAAGCTCACCGGGGTTGCCAGGTTGAGGACACTGAACCTACATGAACGAGTGTAACATTAAACTTTAACAATAGCAAGTATGTTTAGCCAAAAATAAAAAGCCCACTGTTCCAAAAATATTCACTACCTTGAAGAAGCTGAAGTCAGCTTCTTATGTGCCACATTATATGCTAGAATTTTCCTATTCACCTTAAATGTTGCAGCATTTACATTGTGGTGCCTGAGGTGCCATTTAAAGTGGAACAGGAACATTTAAGCAAGAAGCTAGTGAATAGAATGCTAAACTCCTGCCTTGTCTACTTTGATAAGCCAGCTGCACACGGACCACAGAGAATGAATTCTCAAGATCTCGCATGTACTTAACATGCCAATTCCCATTAGTAGCAGCAATAAATTAGTGAGGGTTAGCTCATTTTAGCTGAAGCTTAATGCTTACCTATTCAGGAGAAAATAAGTGAACTTTGTCAGAGCCCTTACTTGTCTTTATGGCTCACAGTAGAATAATCTGGAAGCTAAAAGGCAGCCTCTGATTACTGCTTAGTGAAATTATAATTGTCCTTAATATGCCAATTCCTATTAATAGCAGCAATAAATTAGTGAAGATTTGCTCATTTTAGCTGAAGCTTAATGCTTACCTGATCAGGAGAAAATAAGTGAACTTGGCATCCATCTTGAAGTCCTTCTGGGTTGTAAGCTGTCTCTGAATTTCAAATGCATTGCCAATATTTACTCGTGTTTTACTATGTCTCTGGTAATGAGAGCATTTTAGAAGGATGCAGAGGCTTTACAGGATCTAGTTTGTTTGTTTGCTAAAGCACACTGTGCTTGTCTCCCAATTTATTTCATATCTAACAATGGATGTTGATTGTACTGGGAAATAGGCAGTGGGTGGGATCACAGACCAAAACACAAACAGACTTTCCACTCTGGAACAGAAATTTCAAAGGAGAACATGCTGGCCGTAGCACTGTTGTCAGAGAGGCCAGTATTACAACTTAGAGTGTTTTCTTAATCTCTGACATATCATGGTCATTTTATCATTTAGTACAGCAAATATATTACATATTGCTCCTTTAACTTTATAAAAAGTTAATAAAAGTTGAGAGCACTTACTTTCTCCTGTCAAGTTACTATTTTGGAGGTTTTCCCTGAGACAGCCACAATATATTGAACTGTATTTTGAACTGAAATGCTGCACTTAATTGGAAACCTATCTTTGAGGTTTACTGTGCTGTCAAATGATTCGAATCTGTGTTCAGTTTCATGCAAGGCAGTCACCTCTTTCTCAGATTTCTTATGCTCAAGGAGTGGATGCCAGTGAGCAATGGGTTTCCGAGGGTAAGCCAGCATCTCATTCCAGTGGTCCCTGCCAAGCCCCTCAGCATGGCTGCCCACTCGGTTCACACCTATGACCTCATTGTGTCCCACTCTGTTTTTCAAAAATAGCAAACAGATGCAACAGAGAACTGTGTTAAATCTCTACTGGAATAGTCACTATCGAAAGTCTATATAACATATTTGTCACACATGGCAAATATTCTATATTTTTTTGTTCTGTTTTTTTAAAAACAAATCCTTCAAGATCTGTGTAATGATGTTGTGTATGCTTATTTGACCAAAATGATATGACTATTGTCTTTATCTCTTACAATTAAACAGGCTGCATTGTGGCATTAAGGCTGATATAAGTAAACGACCCCTGTTCTGATTGGCTGCCTTGTATTGTACCTAATTCAAACAGCATTCTGGACTGAAACCCTGCTTATGATTTCAATGTGAATGGAAGGGTGTGAAAATGCAGGTGGATATACACTGGCTGGCCACTTCACCGAGTACATAGTCCCCCCTGTGTTTATACTTTTTGTCCATTTTATCAGCTCCACTTACCATATAGGTGCCCTGTAATTCTACAACTACAGACTATAGTTTCTTGGTACACCTCTGTTCTCTAGTGGTCAGGACAGCAGTGCTGCACCACTGCAACACATATTAACATGCCATCGCCACATCAGTGTCACTGCAGTGCTGAGAATGATCCACCACCCAAATAATACTTGCTCTGTGGAGGTCCTGTGGGGGTCCTGCCCATTGAAAAACACAGCAAAAGAGGACTTACAATGTATGCAGAAAAATAGATACACTACAGTCTGTGAGTGTATGACTACAAAGTTTATATTGTAAGTGGAGCTGTTTAAATAGACAAAGAGTGTAGATATAAGGTAGGTGTACTTATTTAAGTGTCCAATTGGTCTATGTCAATATGTATTTTTTTAGTTTTTTGAGTCATCACAAAAACAGCTAACTCAAAATGCTGTGTTCCAAGACTGGACTGTGTTTACATACTAAATAAAAAATTTGCTAGATACTGTAACTCACAAATCATAGTCCATAACTGATATATGTAAGCTGACTTGCTCCATGTTTTCTGGAGGAATGTCAAAGATTATGGCTTCATTGTAAGTGGGGTTCAAGGTGTTCTTCTTTATTGTAGTTTTCTTCTTTTTAAGTCGCTTCCCATCACAAATCAGTGACACTTTCACATATGGATCTGTCAGAAAAACAAATAAGTGTTACATGTCTTTCTCAGACTGTGCATATGAAGATTTATGACAAAGTCATGTCACACAAATCACCCACACACACACACACACACACACACACATATGGATGTACCTGAGTAACCAGTTATGTCCATGGCTTTGAGATTTCTGCACCTAATGACTGTAAGAGTAAGTCGTCCTGCAGTGGGCAGATAGCAAAGGGAGAACATTATCTCCCCCAGGTCAACGCTTTCCTAAAAAAGTAACAAACAACACACATATATTGAGTTATTCAGTGCTAATTGATTCCAGTGCAAATTCACACTTTTTTTTCTAATTCACACATTTTGCTTACAGCTGCATTGTCCCATTTTGTCTCTGTAAAAAGAGAATACAGAATGCAGTCTGAAGGTAGAAAGATCTGACTTCCATTGGATTGTAGGATTTGGAGCAACATGCAGCCCCAAGTGACTTCTCGGCCAACAAATATCAGATACAGAGATCATTTGATCAATTTCTGAAGCCAACTCCCAAACACCCCAAAGTGAACATCCGGTAAATCAAACTAAAAAGAACATCTGCGCAAAATTTTTATGAGCCCTGATTACAACAAATACAACTTATGTCAGAGACTGCCCTTTATATAATTAATTTTCAGTCAAAACAGCCATAAAGTAAATTACTGCTTCATTATTTTTCAGGAGGTATTTCTGAGGAGAGGAAGGGAAACATCACATGAGGAAAGTAAGTGAAAGAACAGGAGTTAGCAATTTTTTAAAGAAATGTATTGATACAGAAAAAAAACGTGGTAGGCCACCAAAACTGTTGCCATCAGGTAAGCAGTACTTATTTAAGATTTCATCACTTTTGAAAAAATCCACAGGTGTTTCTGTCCTTTGTGAGAAGACCACAGGTCTTAAAACATCAGTGTGTATAGATAAATGTTATGTAATAAACAACTGTTGAAAAAGTAAGTACTCCCAGGACTTCAGTAACTGAAAATGCCCCTTTTGGCAGCAACAACTTTATGCAGCTATTTGCTATAATGGTCTACTAGTTTCTGACATCTACTAGGAGAAATTTTTGTATGGTAATGTACAAGCCGTTTCAAATTCCTCCACAGCATTTCAAAGGGATTCAGATCTGGGCTTTCACTAGGCCATTCCATAGACATTTATTTCTAGCCATTTGTTGGTGCATTTACTTGTCTGTTTGGGATTGTTGTCCTGTTGGAAGGTCCACTTCTTCAGCTTCAACCTTTTACAAAAGGTGTTACATTTTCTTTAAGCACTTTCTTGTATGAAACAGTCAATGCCTATGATTGCACATTGTCCAGGCCCTGCAAAGCAGCTTCATACCATAACATTTCCACCACCATTCTTTACAGTTGGTATGAAGTTTTTCTGCTCACATACTGTCTTTGAATTTCATCAAACATAGCTTCTGGTACTGTGGCCAAACAATTCCATCTTTGTGTACAATATATTACAATCTCTATTACATTATTTGATGAGTTTAATATATTAAAATATATATTAAACATGCCACAACTTTGTTCTAAAAAATATTTGAAAAAGAAACATGTAAGTACCTTTAAATAATGGTAGACCTATGTGGATGTATTTGCTGAGTTCTGAAGCCTGTATATTTTGTCTTAAGGACATTTTTTCCTCTGTGCTACCATCATTTTCCCCCCATATCGATTGCCCAGTTTACACTGACATTAACTTATGTAATGGATATGTCCCGGGTGGTCCTATCATAAGTGGCCGGTGTTAAATACGGATCTGAATGTGTCTGTGATATGCATTGTGATTCAATAACTTAAACCACCTTTGGAGGTGGTCAGGAATGCATATAGCCAAATAATATTTGTAGCCTGAAAGCTAAAGCAGTATGTGTCAAATGTCTAAACAGCAACAAAGGACCATTTAATCAACTCTGCTTTAACATATTAACGTAAAACACCCTGGGCAAACTAGCCAGCTTGGTATTCTGCAAGTGTGTATTAGTTCAAACTGTGGTACCACAGTAAAAACAAGCAAAAAATAAATACATTTAATTTTTTTTTTCAGACCTTAAATATCTATAACGTTTACAAAGATTATGTTTTGAAATATTTAAGTCAAAGACATTGATTGAGATGGTAATCATCTAAATATACACAAAATCATAATTCTTAGGGTACTTTCTATCAGGAAGTGGCTCAACTTGTGAAAATTCAAGCCACTTCTAGTGAAGTTAAATGATTTAGGTTTATCATGAGTTTAATTTTTCAACAAAAAATATGCTGTCAAATGTTTTCATGTCACTTCTGAAGAACAAAAAGTTTAAGTTTAAAGGCCATGCCTTTGCATTTTAGATCCCATTGTTTTGAAATAAATGTGATCCAAAGTCTAAAGGTCAGTGTGTCAAGTATCAAGCATCAAGTATTGCCACTACTGAAACACACATTTTCTGCAATTAAGTAAAGTTTTTTGTGTTTTGGTGAAAAATATAAGCTAAAATTGTCTACCAAAACATTTTGTAAAGGTTTGGCAGTATTATGACTGTTTTGGTAGAGACAAAATGAAATATTCAACCATTTTTAAGAGTTACTTTATTTAAGTAATTAACAAAATAAACACAATCAAGGTATAAGATCTTTCAAAGTAAAATGATTTTAGTGTGAAGTCCATGTCAGTTAAAAGTCTGAAATGGGTTTTGTACTATCGATTCGGTAGAATGATCAATGTAGAACTAGTCAAGTGCCTTTGACAGTTGTAGGCTACATTCTGAGTAACTACTACATAATACTGTTGAAATGTGTAGTTATAGTACCACTGACATTTAGATGAATAACAGGATAAAAGGTATTGGCTTTGGAATATGGTAGCTGACTATAGGGTGAGATTCTTGAAAATTAAATAAATATTTCCTATAGACTAAAACGGCCTAGAACAAGAATCCATATTTGGGCATGTTACAGACTGCAAAATGACCCATGATGTCAGAAGTATATTTGTCCATTTGCTCTATAAAATATTTCACCCCTCTGAGTCTATTTTATATTTAACATGAAAAGTCGTTTGCATTATGTAGCCACTTAGCCGACCTATGTCAGACTGAAAACTCATAAGGCAGACTACTGTATTTCAAATCTCACAATGAGATCTCACATGAGTGACTAACACCAGCTTATTTAAATCTCAGCTTGCTGGGGTCATATGACAGAAGCATCATTAGCATTAGACACCTACAGTCCCATTAACTGACTATAAGTGTGCTTGAAGACTTTTCACTAACCCCCACTCTAAACCAGATCTACCTCACTGTAATTATAATGATGGTGACTGTAAAATGACTGAGAAAGCTGTGTAACATTGAAAATCAAATTATTAAACCTAGTTTAAACTGTTGACCATTACGTTGTTGACCATTCTAAATTTTTCCGTTCTTCCGTTTGTCCCTCCATAGGACATTCTGTTCCATATGGAAATGGATTTAAGCTGAGTTCAGAAAAACAAGCAGTACCTATCTACAGCCATTTTCTACCTTCTGGTATGTATTTTATACAAAGACATAGGCCTAATTTAAATTTGGACAACACATCTATTATTCAGCTAAAGAAATCATGTCAAATCTTGATCTATCTAATCAGTAATGTTTTCATAAGAATATTATGTATTCATGCATGAATATATATGAGTGGCTTTCTATATTAGAGTCTGGCTCATTATGAGTACATTAAAGTGACATATCACTAGGGCAGAGGAGCGGCTTTCCTGCATCAGCTTATGGGAGTAATAAAAAGGATGTATTGTCTTACGCTAGTGGCATACTGAATGTCTCTCCAGATGGAAGTCTCCCGTGAGAGGTCAGACATTTCAAAGAGGTTTTCCAGTATCACCTCACCAATCATGTCATGACGTGAGAAGCGGTCAAAGTCAAAGACACTCAGGTGAAGCTTCCTGCCTGTCAGCTGCTCGTAGGGCACAGGGAACTGGAATGTTTCATCAAATATGGGGTTGAGGGTCTTGCGGTGCACACGGGTCTGGAACTTGCATTTGCGGTCTGGCAGCAGGTAAATCTTGACATAGGGGTCCGAACTACCGCATAAGTCCTTGGCTGGCAGGTCCATGGCTTTGAGAATGGTGACGAGCAGAAGTTCACCTTCATAATCGTACTTTAGTGAGAAGTTGATTTTGCCACAGGTTTTTGCTGCTCCGTTCTTGGATGATTCCTCAGTCTCCTGCAGGCTTTGTTTGTAAAGTTCAGGCTGTATTCGGCCAAGAGAGGCCGCCGTGCAGGTGGAGTGGTCTTCCACATCCAAAAAATCGCTGCCACGGTCCACACTTGTAACATGGTGCATCTGTCTGGGTAGGTGCTTCTTGAAGGAACTATGCCTGGTGACATATACGTACAGTTAAGCCACTGAATCATTCATATGCATTTGGTTTTCACAGATAATACACCAGGTGCCGATCTGCATTTGAATTAAGCCTTGAAACAAAATGCTAATCAACAGTGTGCTTTTAATCCTTAGAAGTTGCAGTAATCTCTAGCAATTTCATATTTTATAATTTGATATTTTGTATGTTGTAATGAATATAAACTATTTCTTGCAAAAAGAAAGAAGACATTCTGTCAAAAATGAAGATTCTAACCTTTTAATTGATACCACATTTGGGTTTGTATTTCTGTCAATACCGCTTTTGTGTTCATAAGAAGATAAATATTTGTGTAATTAAGTATCTTTTTACATAATTTAAAAGGTATAGCAAAAGAGAAGTAATAACCCTTGACATCTTTGGGGAAAATAGGAACTGGAATATAGTTCTGAGGATGACACTGTGTAAAAAGGGACTGGAATATAGCTTGGCTATGACACTGTGTTCACACTGATCATAGCACTACTGTTGGCCTCAAGCGTCTGTCTCCATCTAGCTCAATCATAATGAGAGAAAGATTTCCTGTCAGCTAAACACATGCAATAAAAGTCAGGGACCACCTTCAGGTATAATGTTCCCTGACAATTATGGACTTTTAAGCATTAACTCAATTAGGAATGACTAACCTCAAGAATCCTTACCAGTAATCTATGTTCAAACCACAGTGCATTCTGTATAATAACTACATTCACGGATATTTCACAATTCAGTATGTTATTTAGAATAACCACAGCACTAGCAATGACTACTGGTAATGAAGTCCAATATCAGTCTAATATGGTTATAATAGTATTGTGCAGTAAATATAAAACATTATTCATGTTTCTTGGACATAGATTAAGCCTAGTCTTTGACTGAACTGCTGTGTCATAATGAAAAAGCCCATTTAGTTAAATCTTAGGATTAATCTGGGTCTGGTAAATCAGCTGTATATAATGTATGGTAATGTAAGTGGTAATCTTTTGATCTATCAATCTTTGACTAAGAACTGACCTGTTGGAGGAGGCTGGCTCGGTGGTCTGCCTGGCAATGCGTGTGCGTCTTAGCAGGTGGTCTTTCATGGACAGCTGCACATCTGCAGGGATATCTGGAGACGTGTGACTGATCTTCACTGCTGCCTCGAGGAAGTTTCCAGGACCCTTCAGCTTGTCGTCTGCCATGATGTGTCCTTGGGTTGAGTAATAGTCTTGGTCAACTTTTCTGATACGCTCTCTGTCCAGGCGGGAGGGGTTGAGGGCAGTGGCGCTGGACGAGAGGGCTTCGCTGCGCCAGGGCACCCAACACAGTTTCCAGGTGGCAAGGCTGATGACACCCAGCAGGGCCAGGCCACACAGCACAAACACCAGCAGCAAGACACTGAAAGAAATGTCTAGTGAGGATGATATGGATAGGAAAGGAGGTAGGGCAGACACAGGGCAGATGTATGTAACAGAGGATGACACAAAGAGAGAGCACTTAAGAATTAAACCAAAAAAAAAAAAAACTTCCCAAATGTGATGGTGGCTACATGACCAGATTTAAAATCTAAAGTAATCAAACATACAGAAAACTGATACAATACTGGGTGAGTCAATACTCTGTCTCTGTCTGGAACTTTTTATGGCTGATTATCATATCTTTGCAGCCACATTAACTGATCCTTTTTAAAGATGAAGTTCACATTGTGTGGACAAAACAAACAATTAGCACTAGCACATTTCCAGTACTTTCTATTAGCAAGTTTTACAACATTCCACAAATGTTGCTATAAATTAATACATTTGTGGCCGAAGTATTGGTAGGTCAATGGCCAGATTAGAAACACAACACTAATAAAATAAAAATAAAATAAAGAAAAAATCATATAATCATTTCATTATTTGAGTTTATGACTGCACACATAGAACAGACCTCAAATAGCACAACAAAATTAACTAATATTATAACAACTTGACAAAATCTTTTCTTCCTGCTAAAGCTGTACAGTATAAAAAAGACAGGGAAATAAATTGAGATGGTCTGGGGTGAAATTATGTATCTTTCTGAGCATCATTCCCAAAACTGATACTGATATTCATGCATATGACAAAACCTACCATAAAGCTGAAAAAAGTATCTCGAAATGTAAGTATTGATAGGATAGATAGAGAAGGGGTTATATTAAATGAGACAGACAGACAATGGGATAGATATCAGTATTAATGGGTATTGATCCTGCTGGATCAGATATCAGAGAAAAAAAGAATGAATCTGATCCAATCGTGTACCAAATCTAGCCTGAAAAAAAACACTTGCATTGTTTAATGTCATGTTGTTAACTGTATATTTCTTGCTCGTGGTGTAGCAGAGTGTTGAGTAGTTTCATCATAATAGCATTCTAATTTATTTACACCTGACTGTTTTAGGCAACTGCTATCTGGATTGTAATCTGACAAGAGTTTAACCACATGCCTTTACACTTGGTACTCAAATGCATCTCTGATTATTCAGATTGAAATCTGATTGCTATATGGTGCATAATATGCAAATCAACTTATATGTTGCATGTGAGCTGATTTGCATATTATCCACCACATAGATCACAAGTGTTGTTTTGCTTTTCCTGTTCCTATTCAAAAAATTGTCACCTCAAAATTGTTAATTTTTCATGTCATTATTAGTTTCCTTACACCATAAGGAAATTAAAACATAATGTACGATAGCAATGAGGCAAAGTAAAGATTAACCAAACTACTAATTTATTTTAACTGCCTTGCACTGCTGAAGGCTATGAATTAATCTCAGAGGAGAAGCTCACATCAGTAGATGAACTAAAGAAGCAGTGATGCCTATGTTTAGTGGACGAAGCACAGTGGGCATTTTTCCCCATAAACAGAACAATAGGGGGAGTCACAACCACAGCATTGGAAAGGGTTTTAGTTGTTGAATATATCTTAGATTTACTTTAGTCTTTAACCAAGAGCCTTCATGCTCTGGGACACTGAAAGTGTCCAGGCCAAACTTGTTGACTCGTAACAGGGAAAAAGTAAACAAAAATAAAACATAAATGACTTGAGTGTTGATGTACTATTTATGGAAAAAGTCAAATCGGATCTCATCTGGTCAAACTCTTTACACATTTTAGTGAAAAGTGCAAATGGAATCCAGCCAAAATACATCCAGATAAGATTTAGACATGAAACACATGTACATGCAAGGTGCAACCAGGCTGTGATCAAAGTGCTTCAATTAAAAAATAGCTTGTTTGAAAATGTAGTTGTTTTAATTAAAACCTATTGGATCAGTATTAGCAAATTCTCAAGGTTTCAGTATTAATATTGGAAAAGAAAAAGTTATATTGTGCCTTCCTGAACATCTAGTCTTCCATCCAGAAGGCCTACTTTAAAGGCACTGCTTTGCCTCAAGCTGCTCTTGCTCTGGCTGGCTTGTAATGAATTTAGCTCATCAATACGAATAGCTCAATAGCTCAAAATACGACTGCTGTAATAATGTTGCCTTCTTTTTGCATCCCTTATGTTTGAGGAAATTATGTCAACAATAATGAAAAAGGAACACACTTATTCACAAAATGAAGATTAAGTGTCACATTCCATTTGAAGCTGGCACTCCCTGCATTCTCAGTGGGTAATAACTAAGCCTTCAATCAGGCCCAACTTTCAAGAATCATCATCACAAAGTGCAGATCTTACTGAAATTCCAAAAGCGTTAAAAAGTTATTACAGAATTCTCAGTAATAAAAGAAAAAGAAACCGAAAAAAAAAAAAACAAGGCCATGGACAATTTTCTGCAGGAGCAGATCAAACCACAAAGAAATTTCTCAATGCAGTCTGTGGCCTCTGGCTCAGATGATTATACATATGAATGGATAAGAAAGTGCTGATCTATGCATTTTTTCATGATCATTACAAATGTGTTGCCGCAAGATCCCCTTGAGGATGGAACATTTGGACATCATCCAAGAAAACAAACGGGGAGAGCATCAATATGAATTGAAATTTCACAGGTGCTTGGAGCATTATTAGTTTCTCCCACTGGGGCCATTCAAGGAGTTTTACAAACAAACAATTTGACAGAGTAATTAACACTACTTTAAATGCAGGACTGTGGTTACTGGGGAACTAAGCTGAAGTTGTTAGACATTCATAACCACACTTCAGTATGCCATGATGTTGATTTCTAGGTGTACCAGTATGGATAGATAAAAACGTTGCCAGCATATGTCATGAGTACTTCAGATTGTGCTGAAAGAGTTCAAATTCCATAAAAAATAAGTAAATAGTATGATTCCTCTCTGGAAATCTGATATCTGTCTGGTTAATGTTTAAAATATTGTATATGTACATCAAGTTATGCAGAAAAAAAAACAACAAATCAGTCCAAACAAAACATGTCGTTAGGCTTATACAGGAACATTTACATTGGAAAGGGCTTTGTACAGGTCCACACGACCTATCAGAGACTCAAATGTCTGAAACACCATGTGAATGTGTATGTCAATGTAAATATGAAATTATACAGCATTTTCCTTCCAGCTTGAGAAGTATTTCCAAATTAAGCACTGTATTAGGGAAGGTCTCTGAGCTAGCTGAGAATTTCCCTTGAACAAAGGTGGGAGAAGGGGTAGGTGACATTGATATTATGATATTATTTTATGAATTGTTTGTGCATGATATATTCTAAATGTTTTAGAGACAGACTAAAGTCACTACATTTCAATCTTCAAAGACTGCAGGAAAACAAGAACTTTGTATTACAAATGTTTAATAAGCCCAGTGATATGAACTAAGGTAAAAAAGGTCCCTTTTCATTATAGTTTAACTGATACTAGTATAGTAAATAATCCAAGAAAGCCTGAAGTACAGCATTTGCAATTTTAGGCATTATTATTGTTCCGGTCTCTATTGATAACATTTTTTTTCTTTCAACTGTGCAGAAGTTGTGGCTGTTACACAACTAGCTGTCTTGCTCTGCACTGTAGTTGCAAATTGTTACATTTGAAAAGGTCAACCACAAATGTACTGTATCTTGAATAGATGGTCATTGTACGATCAGATGTTAATGCCAAGTATAACCAAGCCCCTTTTTTCTATGCCAATGTGAGCACTGCTTAAAACTGAATTTTACTGATTTTTCTAAATTTCTGAAGAAGTAAAAAGATAAAAAGTAAACAAAGTAATTTAAAGTGCACTGATTAAAAAATGCTACATTCTAGAGACTGTTACCAAGTCATAGTTGTGGTGATAGAAAGTAGACATCCACCTCCAAAAGCTGCCTCACAGAAAGTTATTGCATGAAATGGTTATGAATACACTGCATAATGTCAGAGGTATTGTTTTATAACACTTTTCCTATGACATTTCAGCCTAAAATGTCCCAATATTTTATCATCATGAACATTACATATAAAGACACATGGAGCTACAATAGTGGTTTTGGATAGTAACTAAAATGTCTACATTTGTGCTATAGACATCATAACAGCTGGTTCCTATTACCACCACTGTAAAGAAATATTAGACAGTAAGTTTCTCTACAGTGCACCATTTCACATCAAACCACTCTGAGTGACTTTGTTTACATCTCAACCAATGAATTACTGAGAAAATTAGAACAATTGTTGGAATTCCCTTTAACACATCACTATAGCATTTCTATAGAACTTTCTCTTTATCTTTCACTTCTTTATTTTCTTCAGTTATTTTAATGACTTGTTTTCATTTTAGTGTTGTCTTCTCATGGTTCAACACAACACTACTATCTAGCTGCTCTGCAGACTCCAGTGTTCCAGGAGAGATGTGGGCAGCTGATATGTCAATTCACATTTCTTCTATATCTTATCTCTTTCTCTGTGCAGTGCTACAACAAATGCAGCACGGACACTTTTAGTCTAGGGAATTCTTTGCATTATTGCTTGCTGTAGCTCTGATTTGAGAACAGTTTTCTGTTTGTATTCTGGTCAGTATGTAGGTAAGAAGAATTCTGCTTTCTGTAATGTATGTCTGCCAGTGCAACTTTTAATCAGCATCGTTTATCAAAGAAGACATGGCTTAACTTAGTGTAACATCAGACCTTAATTTGAGCAACACCTTTTATAATTCATGAATACAGTCAGCAAATCTCTTATAGTGGAAAATGAGGAGGGAGCCTGTAATCTCTCCAAATGAAGCACTACACCATAATTGGAGTCCTGAAAAATCTATCGGAAAGGCAATTCTTGGCCATGGTCTTAACAGAAAAGCCTAATCACTCTGCTAGTGTTGAGTGGATTTTACAAGTCACTTTGCAAAAAGTTATTAGTACACTCAGGATCAAAATATAAAAAAGTCATTACTTTTATATTGCCTCCAGTTTCAGTGGCCGGCTTTGTAATTAGGAGGCTTTCCTGCAAACAGTGTACCATACTTTGTATATACATTAATAGCACTAAACAATTTTAAAAATCTAATTCAGAGTGTCATACTCATTAGTAATAAAGAATAAGTGATGCCATGTGATAAAAAAAATAGTCATCAGTTTAATGTATATTTCCTAAATCAGATTTCAAAGGGTTAGCATGAGTCCTGAATTAAGATCTGGAATTATTTTCCTGAAGCATCTGATCAGTCCAAAAAATGAACTTATGCATTCTGATTTCCCAACCACGTTCCAAATGAATACAAATAGTATTTTATATTTAGATGTTTTATGACTATATACCTTTTTATTTGAAAAACAATATAGCTGCTGTTATTTTGAGATACATCCCAAAATCAGAAAAAAACGGTATGGAAAATGCAAATAAAAAAAGAAAGCAGTGATTTCAAATATTTACTTTGACTTGTTACAAGATATTTTATGTCTGAATACAAGATATTTCATGTTTTTCTGGTTAATTTCATTTGTAAAAATACACCAATTCCTGCCATCATGATTTGGTACAAAAGCAGAATCCAGTAAAGGCTTCTTTATAAGTAAAGGTGGGCTGAGGATCACCAGTTCAAATTATTGAAATCTTTAAAAACAATGTTTCTCAAAGTTAGTTTGTTTGGATATTTCACCTTCTGTGCTGTATAACAATTAAAAGAGACAAGAAATCTGAAGGAATATCAGTGCCTAAAGTGGAGCTCATGTCTCTAGACCAGGGTTGGGATAGCTACTGAAAAATTAGTAGTTAGCTATTTTTAGCTACTTTTTGAAAAGCAGTGCACTACTTTTTTGCTACTTTCAAAGCGCGATTGTCAGAATTTTTGTGAATCTCCACCTGGCACACCAAACAAGCCCAACTGACAGTGTGAACAAGACATTGCATTTAATCCTGTACCAGAAACATACAATTGAAAAGCTGTAAATATACAAAGAGATCACCAAAAAGTGTAACCAACAGCCAAACTTATGCAACCAAAGGCGTGATATCCAACAAAAACTAAGTAAACTAAATAAAACTAGCTAAAGGCAAAGTCAATCATTCAGGTTTTTCCTAACAAATATGAACAAAAATAACTGAATAAAAAACAAACAGCTTTGTACAAAGCACTGTCATCTGTTGAAATAGAACTGCTCACATTCACACATTTCAGCCCCATATGTACAGACATCACATTTCACATTTAGAGTCCTTTGTTAAACTTCAGCAACACTTTAGCCTCAAAATTCTAATCAGTGACTCTGGTTCTGTTTGGGGTGAAAATCAAGCCTGAATAGTCTCTGCACTGCTGCAGAGCTGTTGTGGCTCCACAACAGAATTAGGTTTTTAGGTAAAATAATATAATCCTCCTTTATTGTAAAATCATTATAACACATAGTTCTAACACAGTTTTCACAATAAATAGTCTTGAACGCTTAATAGTTAATGTAGAACTGCTAATTCATCAACCTTTAATGCTGAGGAGTGACACAGACTTCTGGACACACAGCAGTGCAGACAACAAAATGGAAAAGAGAGATTTGGATGAACATTAATAATTTGGAGATGAATGGACTTATTTGCATTTATAATCACTCAGCTTGTTTCCTCATTCTCAGTCATTTCTCATTCTCCAACTTCTCGTTTTTTGTTCTGTTCCACCTTAAATGGCACAGCAGTACAATCTGGCACCTCAGGCACCATTTAAGGTGAACGGGACAGTTTGAACAAGGTGTTGAATGAGACGTAACTTCAGCCTCAAAAAAAGTTAAACATTGAGAGACATTTTATAAGAAAGTCACGGAGAGCAAGAATCTGCACAAACTGCACAACCATCACCTGCCCAGTTAACGACCACGTTCTATGGTCCACATTTTGCTTGGATTGCCTGAAGTCTGTAGCAAAATTGTAGCGAAAATTAATGCTATAGTTACACAAAAATTTGTTGGCACTACAGCTACTAGCTCCATTTCATAAAACTAGCAGCTACAGCTATTAGCTACAAATATTTGTAGCTAACTACAAAAAGTATTATGCTACTTAGCTACTCCCCCATCCCTATTCTAAACTAACCTCTATATCTGCCCTCAACTCTGTCAGCCAATTGATTCTCTTTTCTATGCTCTGCATCCCTGGAGTTTTAATGTCTCACATGTTTTTCATTACATGTCATCAAGTAGGTAGTATATTAGCCTAAGCTTTAGTTTAGTCCATTGCGAAGTATTGCCATTGTTTCCAATTGCATTTCCAGTTGCATACAGAGTGTTCTTTGTATTGCTGATTACCTGTTTTTGCCTTTTCCTGACCTGTCTTTTGCTACTGCCCTTTTGCTTGGTTGTTGTTGTTTTGCGTGACCCTGAACCATTTTTTGCACTACCCTTCATGATTCTCCTGTTCTGGATATCCTGCTTTCTGGTTTTGACCTCGGACTGTTTTAACCATTATTGTTCTGTGAATCCGTTAGCCTCAAGTAAAGCTCTACATTGGGCTTTAATCCTCGAACGTCTGATTTTTCTGAGATTCTGATGGTCGTCTTTGGTCTGGTGTACTCAGCGTCCATTTCTTCCAAAAAATACCTGAATAATATCATATAATATAATAATTACTTATATAATAAAATTGTAAATGTACTATATATATACACATTTACTATATGTATACATGTACTACATGTACTATATATATATATACACATTTTCTAAGCTGCTTATCCTTCTGGATCACGGAGCCTATCCCAGTGGTCGCTGGGTGGAAGGCAGGAAACACCCAGGACAAGTTGCCAGTATACCACAGGGCAGACATACACACACACACACACACACACACACACACACACACACACACACACACACACATACACACACACACACACACACCTAGGGGCAATTTAGCATGTACAATTGGCTTGACTGCAGACATAGGGATGACATGCAAACTCCACACAGAAAGGATGGTCTGTCTGGGAATCGAAGTCAGGCCCTTCTCTATTTGAAAAAATAATAATATTTATGAGGTAAAACATCAAATAATATGCTCTTGTATTGTTTTCCATGTAACACAAGTTTTACATTTTCAGTTTTAATTATAATTTAACAGAACATCCCAACTTCTTCTGATTTAGTCTTCACAATAGTCAGGTTAGACAGAAAGTAGGAAACAAAAGACAGTAAAACTTCACTGAGATGGAAAAGGGAAAAACATATGTCAAGCTCATCAAGCACAGTGGACACTTTACACCTTAAAGTGAACCAACAAACCTCTCCTACCGTATTACAGTGACTCGTCTGTAACAATGGTCTTTGCACTACTGTACAAAGGTACAAAAACAAAATAAGTATTTGAACACCCTGCAACTTTGCAAGTTCTCCCACTTAGAAATCATGGAGGGGTCTGAAATTTTCATCTTAGGTGCATGTCCACTGTGAGAGACATAATCTAAAAAAAAAAATCCGGAAATCACAATGTATGATGTTTTAAATAATTTATTTGTGTGTTACTGCTGCAAATAAGTATTTGAACACCTGTAAAAATCAATGTTAATATTTGGTACAGTAGCCTTTGTTTGCAATTACAGAGGTCAAATGTTTTCTGTAGTTTTTCACCAGGTCTGCACACACTGCAGCAGGGATTTTGGCCCATTCCTCCGCACAGATCTTCTCCAGATCAGCCAGGTTTCTGGGCTGTCGCTGAAAAACATGGAGTTTGAGCTCCCTCCAAAGATTTTCTATAGGGTTTAGGTCTGGAGACCACTCCAGAACCTTGATATGCTTCTTACGGAGCCACTCCTTGGTTATCCTGGCTGTGTGCTTTGGGTCATTGTAATGTTGGAAGACCCAGCCACGACCCAGCTTCAATGCTCTAACTGAGGGAAGGAGGTTGTTCCCCAAAATCTTGCAATACATGACCCCGGTCATCCTCTCCTTCATACAGTGCAGTCGTCCTGTCCCATGTGCAGAAAAACACCCCCAAAGCATGATGCTTCCACCCCCATGCTTCACAGTAGGGATGGTGTATTTGGGATGGTACTCATCATTCTTCGTCCTCCAAACACGGCGAGTGGAATTAAGACCAAAAAGTTCTATTTTGGTCTCATCTGACCACAGAACTTTCTCCCATGACTCCTCTGGATCATCCAAATGGTCATGGGCAAACTTAAGACGGGCCTGGATGTGTGCTGATTTAAGCAGGGGAACCTTCCGTGCCATGCATGACTTTAAACTATGACGTCTTAGTGTATTATCCACAGTAACCTTGGAAACAGTGGTGCCAGCTCTCTTCAGGTCATTGACCAGCTCCTCCTGTGTAGTTCTGGGCTGATTCCTCACCTTTCTTAGGATCATTGATACGCCACGAGGTGAGATCTTGCATGGAGCCCCAGTCTGAGGGAGATTGACAGTCATGTTTAGCTTCTTCCATTTTCTAATAATTGCTCCAACAGTTGATCTTTTTTCACCAAGCTGCTTGTGAATTGCCCCGTAGCCCTTTCCAGCCTTGTGGAGGTCTACAATTTTGTCTCTGGTGTCTCTGGACAGCTCTTTGGTCTTAGCCATGTTAGTAGTTGGAGTCTTACTGATTGTGTGGGGTGGACAGGTGTCTTTATGCAGCTAACAACCTCAAACAGGTGCTTCTAATTTAGAATAATAAGTGGAGTGGAGGGGGAGTTTTTAGAGGTGGACTAACAGGTCTTTGAGGGCCAGAATTTTTGCTGATTGACAGGTGTTCAAATACTTATTTGCAGCAGTAACACACAAATAAATAATTTAAAAATCATACATTGTGATTTCCGGATTTTTTTTTTAGATTATGAAAAGAACATGAAAAGAAGCCTGATCAACATTGGCAGTACATTCTGTGGTCAGATGAAACTAAGATTAATTTGTTTGGATCAGATGGGGTTCAGCATGTTTGGCATGGACCTGGCCAAGACTACTGTGACTACATACAGTCAATTGCAAAACATATGGGAGGTAGTATGTTAAAGCAACATTATGTAAAAACCTTATGTACCTTATAGCTTTAAAATAATTTTATTGATATACTGACAATAGGGAGAACGCATAATTGTCATTGCCACTCCAGAATGTCTGCTATAGCACTATGTAACTTTGGTAGAGCAGGCACGGCACCATGCCACACACCAACAGCTATGCATCTTCAACTAGCTACAAGAAGAAGTCAGCTTAGTATTCCCAGTATGTCAGAGGCTGCAAAGAGACTAAAGAAAATGTTGCCGAAGGAAGCAAAGAAGAGATGGTGACTGAGCAAGAGACCAGACAAGAGTAAATTTCAAACTGGCTTTTACTCATTAACAAGGGCTAAAAGAAATAAAAGGATGCAAGACAGCCTCATGGCTAATAAGAAAACAACAAAAATCTGACAGCAGTGTACATACCTGCTAATGTTATTTAGGAAAGACTGCTACTTTGTCTGTGTAAGCCATTCTGTGTCATCCCTCTCTACTGAGTTTTGTAGTTTTCCTGAATGCTGAAGGTCATCTAACCACAGTCCTGTTTCAGGCTAGCAAGCAAAGAAATAAATTGATCTCATGGAAAAGGTTTGGTCAGTCTTTGTCAATCTCATGCCAGATAAATCTCAAAAGTTTGCAACCTCCTGTAATAAAACTTTGCTATATTGCACTACCTTGTAAAGCAGCATGGTTCTATTTATTCTGGTGTTGCCTTTTCACAAAAATACAAGAAAAATGGAAGATATAAGCCCTTTAATAGACTAATATATGCACATTCAAACCGACTTCAAACTCTGTCCTATGCAGACCTGGACCTATAACCGATAAACTGTAGAGAATTATTTAATTTTGATGGAGTGGTGCTATTTTAATTAGCGTTGCTGTTGTAGCCTTTACAGTACTGGTTTATTGTCCTGGGAAACTCCCAGACCAATTGCATGTGTTGTAAATATCACACGTGACGTTACTCAGCCAATCAGATCTGTGCATTACGATGAGTACTGAGACTCAAATGAGTAACACACATACAGGGGAGGGACGAGGTGAGACAGCAGTCGGAGAAGAAAGTGAGTCAGAGGGAGGTTATTCTACATGGTGTGCTCTAAAAAGAGAAAAGTGACTGAAAATAAATAATGTTCTTGAAATATTAATGAATTGTACTTTATTTTGTTTGAAATTCAGTTCTTGAGTACATAAGATGTTGATATACCTACTAGGCTATATAGTATACAGTATATGGCCATAAATCATTATGTAAGTTAGACATTATGATGTTCTGGACCTTTGCTTGAGGAAATTTTCTCAAACTGGTCCTTACTGAATATGAATTAAATACCCCTGATCTATGCTATTCTGACTGTAATATCATTCCACATTCTACAACAGGTGTATGAATCTCCTGTTTCAGCAGAAAAAAAAAACTTCTCAGTGTTACATTTTGCTCTGAATACATTAACGGGAGTTTCAGATTTAGAGGTGGGATGATTTCAAAGCTCAGCAGATCAGTGAGAGATGCATCAGATTCTCAGACAGCCAGACTCTCTCTTCTGTCTCAAATGAGATATTGTGTGATGCAAGGTTATACAGCCATTACAGAGCTTATGCTTTCGATTGACTCATGATTAGCAACAAGGTCGCATCAATGTCAGTGATATCTGGCTGCAGACAAAACACAGCAAGAAAAAAAATATGGACCTTCCTGGCACTACAATCTGACAGTAATACAAACAGTATTAAGGGACCCATATTATGCAAAAACATTTTTTTTTGTTTTGTTTTGATGCAGCATGTAAACATTGCTAAAATGTTTAGGATAAGGCTCCTTTAATGGGTGAGTATGTGTACATTCAAACTATATTCATTCATTTGAATGGTATCTTAAAAATAGGAGAAGGGATCTGAAACAAAATGCAATCCTTAGACAAACAGCCATAAGCAAACTACATCATAATTACATCATACCTAGACATCATAAGCAGATGAATCAAGGGAGAAACAATTCAGGGAAAAGAAAACAAGAAACATGCAAGACATAAGCCTGTTGAACAAACATATTAAAGAAGACTTTTAAAGAGAGAGGTATACAGACAGAGAGAAAGAGAGAGAGAGCGAGAGAGAGAGAGAGAGAGAGAGAGAGAGAGAGAGAGAGAGAGAGAGAGACAAATGTATTTCCTGCACTCCTAGCTGAGGCTGAAGCAAACCCAGGACTTGTGTAGCATTTCCTGGGACCAATAAATCTAATTAAGTCTTCTTTGGTATCAAAGGCAGAGAGCAACCAATGCCCCAGGGTTTCTCCCCTCTTCAAGTGCCTTCAAATTTTATCTGGTCTCCATAGAAACCTGTCCATTAGTAATTTCCCAAACCCTACATTAACTTGCCTACTTTGGAAAAAAAAGGATTCAGCGCAAAAAAAATGTTAGTAGCAATGTTGATAGCAATAGTTGCAGTTATAGCTGTTAAGGCGTGGGTTATACTAATTCAATATGGTTAGCATCAAATGCTATGTTCAGCAGCGCTTTTGCCCTGTGCCTCATCATATGGACAGTGCTCACCATAAACGTTCGATTATTTCCAGTAACAGTGGCTTAGTAGGAGGAAGCATTGTTGCTGTTCTCATCCATTCTTTTTCATTATGACTGATTGTGGATGCAGAATTCTTTCAAAGTAAACTACGGCCGTGGCTGCAAAAAAGCTGTAATAATCTAGTACTTTGATTTAACATGGGGTGGTAAATCACAAGAGTCAGCATCAGTGAGAAGATCTGGCAAATAATTCCAAGTGGCCTAAAACCACCTCCTATCTCATAAGACTGTGAGCACATCCAATATCAATCTCTTTCACAGTGCTGCGCATTCAAAAAGACATGAAATCCACTGAAGAGTGCTCCTGACATTAGCTCGCAGCCATTCATACAGCTTCCTTGTACACCCTTGTGACAACTGTAATCCTCTACATGCAGGGCAGTTTACAGTGTAATACTGAACATGCTTTAATGCAGCCATATAGTAAGGTAGTATTGTGCTTGCACAAAAAACAATGCAGAAACATACCACTTTAACATCACCTTATGAAAGCATGTGATGTACAGACAAAATTCACAAAATTACTGTGATGACTTGAGGCTGGACTATGATAACCTCGTGTTCAGGTAAGCCTGATGTAATGTCTGTCTCCTGAGCATAGAATCTCATTTCCACACCATAATGGTTGCTCTCATGTTATCACTCCATTCGATAATGCTTCTAAGGATGGAAAAGGACCACTTATTTGAACTAATACACTTCTTTAAATTAGTTTTATCAATGAACAATATATACACAAGTTGAAAATGTTTTTCCTAACATAATGAAATTTGTGAATCTAGTATATTTTGATACTTCTTTCATAGCAGCAAATGCACTAATCAGAAGAAATGTTCTATTTTGCAGTTTTTCATTCGCATACAGACACACCCTGGCTCTAAGCTGTTTTGTGAACAGGAAAATATCAATGTCCCCTGAATATCAATGTTATTTGAATACCAAGGACAAAGAAGAATTATTGCTACATACGCTACATGCCCACTAACACTTCTGCACATTGAACTAACATAATGAGATTTGCAACCTCACTAAAATACCCCAGGCAAATCAGCAAGCTTGTCTAGCTTTGTAGTTAACTGGCTTTGGCTGTAATAAGTTACCTGAGTAGCTGGTGTTATATAACAGAATAGTTTTACTTTCAATTTATTTAGTGATATGATATAAATGTGATATGAATGTCATGTTAAATGTCCATGTACAGTACACACTTTAATTGTAACAGAATAAATTATTATTACTATTTATTCTTATTATTAAATAATATACTACCTCTTTGTGTAGGTGAGGCAGCTGTTTACAGGTGTTTTAGGATGACAGTCTCTCACTGATCCTTCTGTGCTTTTTTACATGCTGGTTTAAGGCCACTGCACATTTTTCAGCATCTCATTGTGTCTCCAAGTGTATCCTTAACATTATACAGATTCTTAACATTCTGGTCAAGAAATTGTTTTTGAAAAAATGGAATAACAAAAGTTTTATATATTTCTGTCAGATTTCATGTACATAACTCAGATGTAACTCAAGATACCATTTGGCATTTTCTGGTTGAGAATTGCTCCACCCCTGTATTCTATTAATTTCTGTATGTTAGATTTAGGGCTGTCATAATTACTTACTAATTACAATTACTCAATTTACTCAAATTATCTATTAAAAAGGTACCTTCTTGATGAGTCATCAATGATTATTTGGCTATCTGTATGCTGGTTCTCCTACTGTTCTCTCTTACACTAAGAAACAGAGTCAGAATGTTTGGTACACTGTGCTTTTATAAATGTTTAATAAAGAGTTTTTTTAAGGAACTTTTATAGTTTATCTTTTATCTCCAGTAATCTGCAATCTGCGTGGTTTATCATTGTTCAGTTAAGTACAGTTTGGCCTTCTTATTACTCAATCTCTGATTACTGATTACTCAATCAGTCTCGAGAATAATTAGTAAACTACTTCATTACTAATTGAGATTATTATTCTTACTAAATAACGTTAGCAAAATAAAAATTAAGATGTACCTGTTAACTGTAATAAAATTCAAAATATGAAAATGGAATCACTGTTCACTGTAATAAAAACACACCTAAAGAGTGTTCTCGAGTTTCAGATTATTAAGATTAACTGACCCTTATTAGTCCCACAACAGGGAAATTTCACCTCCGCATTTAACACATCCGTGAAGTAAAACACCACATACGCTCTAGTGAGCACACACACACACACACACACACACACTAGGGGGCAGTGAGCACACTTGCCTGGAACGGTGGGCAGCCCAATCTGCAGTGCCCGGGGAGCAGTTGGGGGTTAGGTGTCTTGCTCAAGGACACCTCAGTCATGTGCTGTCGGCTCTGGGAATTCAACCAGTGACCTTCCGGTCACGAGTTGGTTCCCTAACCTCCAGCCCATGACTGCTCCCCATGAAGGATGGTCTAGAAGTGGATTTCTGACCTTCAATTTATACCCTAGTTGATAACAAGATAATAATAAAATATTAAAAAGCAAAACTAACAAACGGAACCTAAATTGAAATAGATAAAAATTTTAATTTAAATAAATACTAATGAAAACTTCAATAATATAGCAACACAGTTACTAAAATAATTGATAATAATTGCCCTAGTTGAGTCTTTTTCATAAGATCCAGGTAAAAATAAAGCACTAATCCCAAGACATTAGCAGAAGAATAAATCTGGAAAAAAAAATGTAATTAATCTCAACTTTTAATTAGACTCTTTAGCCACATCATTAACAGAGCAAGATCAAAATTTGGTGAAATAATCCTAGTAATTAAACAAGGCAGCAAAATCTGGCTTGCTTCTTAATAAGATATTAACATGTTCCTCGCCCTCTTAGCTTCCTTCAAGTCCGTATATGCTTAACAGAAATGAGTGAAACAGGAAGTGTAAACAGGGACTACTAAGAGAAACACAGCTCATTACATGCAAAAAAACCCCACAAAAGCGTTGTTCTCAACCCTCATGACGACAAGAATAGTCTCAGTAATGAAGGCATTATGCAGGACAGTGTCCCTCACAGATAAGCTAAGAAAATCAAGGCATGAGCCACTCCAAGTGGGCCTTCACCTTCCTTCTCTGGTGAAAGTGGGTTAGATTGGCATTTGTTATGCTGGCGACTGGGGGAGTGCAAGCCAGAGATAAGCAAGGAAAAGGGCAGGCTCAACCCTTTTGAGGGACAAGGGCAGTCATTCACAGAAGGAACTGGACTGAGGGGCCAATGGGACCAATCAGCTGCACAAATATCCCCAAATCTCCCTGTCAACTCATCTTAAAAAGCAACAGCAAGGTCCCCATGAGAGTGAATATTGAGCTATTTAAAGGTAGGCCTTTGAAGATGACAATTGTGACCAGGTATTAGCATCAGAACGTTGACTGTATCCTAGGCTACAATATCAATCTAGAGCCAAAGGACAAAAGGCCAAACAACATGGCAGGTTTTTCATCAGGAGATACAAATTTCTGTGTTACAGAAGATTTGATCGAAGAAAATGTAAGAATGTTATATAGCCTTTTTGTCCCTGTCCCAGAACCTTTTTAAAAGGTATTTTAGGTAACCCACTGCTGCTTAGAATACAGAGAGAAAATAGTTCCTCAAAGAACTCACTTTTTTTTAAAGGGACAATTTTTATCAAGCCCTTATCTTTCTTACTAAGACATAATTCAAAGTCTGCAAAGGTGCCACCAGTAAAGTATTTACATTTCTAATTGTCAGGTGAGAGAAACCTAAATGGTTCTTACTCACTAAAGAGAGAGCTGATGCCATACTGGTGATACACATCAGATCGTGTTGATACTATAAGCAGGAAATTAATGTTAAGTATCAAATGTACAAAATAAAAGATGTCAATTCAAGTCAATTCAACGAAAGTGAAAAAATACTTAAATGTGTAACAAGCAATACACCTAGTTTTGTTCAACTCAAACAAATCCTTTAAAAATTGTTTAGATGAACAAAACCAATGTTTTAAATCAATTCCAGCCTCAAAAGCACTCCAGTAGGCTTCTGCCCTGTTCCACTTTTTACAGTGCAGAGCTGTCAAGATTCATTGGTTAAACTCTATTTTTTTTAAAACCTTTTATTAAAATGTAACTTTTCAATGAATCAGCAGTGAGAGTTTGTATATTTTAATGCATATTTGTAATTTTCCTACCTAACTGTCCTCTCTCTTACAGAAAGAAATAGTAGTACAGAAAGAAGTATGACACATTTTTTGCCATGTGTTTTGATATTTTCTTTTTTCCATTTTAGAACACTTGAAAAGCTCTGCTTGCAGTGAAAAGCAACAACGAGGAGCCCACAGGAGAGAATATTTGGCTATTTAAAGGTAGGCCTTTGAAGATGAAAATTACAACCAAATATTAGCATCAAAGTATTAACTGTAGTCTTGGCTACAATATCCATCTAGAGCCGAAAGGCCATTATTTGAACTTTCAAAAGATTCTTCACACTTGCACATCTTAATTACAAATAAATGGTGCTTTGAAGAACCATCCACTGTAAGGTTCTTTAGGGCAATAGTTCTCAAACCGGTCATCAACTCCCCCAAACAGTCTAAATTTTTGTCATATCCTGACAAACCTCCTGAGCCAAACCATTACAAACCCTGGTGGCAGTTGTGGGCTGGAGGTTACAGAACCGGCCCTGTGACCAGAAGGTTTCCAGTTCAATCTCTCAGTACATGACTGAGGTGTCCTTGAGCATGACATCGAACCCCCTACTGCTCCCTGGGTGCTGTGAATAGGGCTGCCCACCCCTCCGGGCAAGTGTGCTCACTGCACCCTAGTATGTATGTGAAATTTCCCCATTGTGGGACTAATAAGGGTCACTTAATCTAGTCTAGGAAAACACCTGATACAGGTATTTTGTGAGCTTGATTAGAGCAAAAATGCGACCCATCTGAGGGGTGCACACTGAGGACTGATTTGGGAACTACTGCTTTAGGGAACCAAAAGTGTTTCTTCTGTGAGAAAGCACCTTTTTTTTAAGAGTGCAGGTGACTAAAAAAAAGCGAACTGAAGTATTTACTCTTTAATTTGTAACTTGCCACATGCTGCAGCTTGAGCTACTGTTATGCTCACTGTAGATCTCAATGAAAAAGAAGATGCCAATCCACAACTTCCACTGAAACCCCTTGAGAAAAGATTTTAATAAAACACACCACAGCCTTGCTGCACACAGCCTTCTAATTAACAGCACAGACGTGTTAGGCTGATGGTGCAGGATAATAACAAAGCATCATTTTACATGCATCTATTATGATGCTTGTTAAATGCACTTCCACAATTTAAAGACTCTCACTCAAATCATTTATATGAATACTTAATAATAGTAATAATAATAATAATAATAATAATGACAATGTTAAGTTACATTTTAGACCAAAACTATTAAAGACATATTTAAAAATTATATAAGGGAAAGTGGAAGAAGAATGAAAGTATTGAGAAAACAAGACAAAAAGTATTGTGTTTTGTTATTGAGACTAATAGAAATGAACAAAATTTCACCATGTAGCTGAACGCCAGGGGCAACCATTTTAGACAACAGATGTAGTGTAATTCCAACTACCCTTCGCACGCACACACATCATGCAGGTTTATGGAAGCTACGAATTACGGCCACAATTTCTTAACTTTTCATAAATAATCTTGAATTTTCAAACTGATAATATATATAATAAAAATAACAAAAGCGTTATATCTGTACATATCAAGGGGATTAGAATTCTGTGGGAGTGTCAGACTTCAGCATAAAGTGGCTGCCCACTCAGCTACACTATGAGGTATTGTTCATGTTTAAAGTTAATAGTACCCCATACTGGGTCCTTAAACACACACACAAGTCTGCCTGACGTGGTTTAAGCAGGTTCATCAGAGTATTATTTTACAGAAAAAGGAACCAGCAAAAGAATTTGAAGCACGCATTGCATTCATGCGAAACTAATTAGTGGCAGTTTATTGAGTAACTCAAATTTAACTAATCATTTTTTAATCAAGCAATCCAATTTAATTGGGTAATCATGACAGCCTGATCCCTTGGTTTCAAGCTCAATCAAATAAAGCCACATCAGATTCTGAATGCCCTGGATGACTTATTTTATCATTGTGAGCAAATCAGCGGTCTCCTTAATGGCACTTTAGGAATGTGTAGATATCATATCCAGTTCTATTAGAGTTACTTAATGTACTGTCAGGAGACTTGAGTGTGCATAACAGCTCAGGCAGTGAAACAAGAAGTTCTCATGAAAACATAATCACATTTCATGTAGGCCACTGTAGAATCAAACATTAACTGCATAGTAGTGGAGTCAACCTGAACCTGGTGGTGTGTATAGGGCCTGCAGATAACAGCAGTGTTTTCTGCATGCGGTAACTGTAGCAGTTTCACAGCCCTCAGCTCCGAATGCATAAAATATAAACCAAGACTCTACAGATTCCACTACAAAGAACTGGGACACATTCTTGCACTTTGCTGTACAAAATACTCCTTTTGAGCATTTCCTTCTTCAAATTGCATTGAGTGTGTGTGTGTGTGTGTGTGTGTGTGTGTGCGCGTGCGTGTGTGTGTGTGTGTGTGCGTGTGTCTTCCATCGTTCCACTTTGTTTACAGTGATGGGCTGTTGAGTGTGAGCTCGGGGCAGCTGCAGAACTGATGTGAGCAACAGTACTGTCACTGTCAATTACATCCTGATTCAGTTGGCTAGTGTAATATCAAGAGGGGGTGATGGCAGCGCTCCATTCAAAGCTTAACAGAACATCACCCATTCAAACATTTGCAGCAGAAAAGGAGGTGCATCTAGAAACACCTGGACTCTTTAAGACCCTCTTTGAGGTGCAGAGGTACTGAGCCAGTGTGCACCATGCTGAGATGGACTGGCTTGTCACTGCACCAGAGAAGCAGGTCGCTGCACTTGCAGCACCCTTAATGTACACATACACACCTCAGCATCCAACCCACCCCCCGCCCCCATGCACATACGCCTTATGCGCTTCTATAGGCTGCACTTTAAGGGATAGTGTGCTTGTGTGCAGCACAAGACATTCATGCCTGCTGCTTTCTGCAGAGGGCTCGGGGCTGCTCTGAATAAAGTACAAAAGACGAAAGTGTTTCCTGCGTTCGCTGCAGTGTGTTTTAACAACGCGCTCAAAGCTAATGGACCGAAGCACTATGGAGAAGCATTTAGATCAGCTCAACATGCAGGAAAATGCACAAGTAAACAACTGAACACGGCAGTAAAGACTTTTTTCCACACATAACGAAAAGTCTCGGATAGAGATGAAAGAAAGAAGACAGAAAAGAAAGAAGCAGCTTTAAAACAAGGAAAACGAAAAACTGCTTTAAAAAAAGTTGAATCTGATACGCCACTGATTTTTAATCAGGCTGCTGCATACTATTAAAGAAGCCATTCATTCAAACAATAAACGCTATCCAAAGAAAAAATACTGACTCTATTAAGACGTTTCAGTTCGGAATGAGACACATAGCCAGCATATAGCCTGAGAACACTCAAAACTGCTACCTCGGCATCTACAAGTTAAAAAAACACATTCGCCACACTACGGCGCAGCCTTTCCTTTACCACACTGAATTGGCTTTGAAACAACGAAACCACATATGACTTGATGGAAACTGTGATTTCTTACCGCGAAGAGAGTTCTTTTCCCTCTGCCTTGCAGTATTCCAACTCGCTTTCTGATCAGTTTCTGCCGCGCTCCCACTTTGGAGATGTTCTCCCTTCACAACCTCGCAGCCGAATGAGCTCCACGTAGCCTCGCACACGGAACCCCGTTTCTATGGTACCCTGAGGAAGCCAGTCACCGTTCAGCGCGAGGTGCTGTATTGCAAAGTGTCTAGGGACAGGATTCAAACCTAGACACTGAATAAACGAGCGGCTAATTTGAATTACGTATTTGCACTAAAGCTCATAACTACAGACACTGGCTTACGTAGCCTGTTATCTGCAAGGATATATAGAAGCCACTGCCATTACTTTACCTTCAGTGTAATGAAAGAAATATACTGCTAATAGACCTAGATTTTTTCTTTTATGTCCACAGATGAGAATTTGGAGTGCATGCATACTAACTGGAGAGCCTCATGAATTTCAAACGTAGCGAGGCAACAATACTTTCGCTAAGATCTTGAAAGATAAAATGACAAGACTGACATGTTTTGTGAAAGCCTAAACCATGCCCCTTTTGAAGCGGTGAACACAGTTCTGCTCCACAGTGAAGAGATTTCTTCATAAAAATTCATTTGCATCATTCACACATGTCACACTCAGCTCTGACTGTGCACGTTGGTGGTGATGCAGCATCTGAGATCTGTGGATCATGCTCTCTCAAGTTAAGAGCAACATTAATATGCTCTTAATGCACACTAAGGCTCTGTTTTGATGGCATTCAGGTAAGATGTTGCAGTATCTCCTAATCTAGCTCTGGACTGATTAGCATGATGCTGTGACACAACATTAAGAAGGAGATAAACGCTCTCTCTCTCTCTCTCTCTCTCTCTCTCTCTCTCTCTCGGGGACTTAATGTTGGGCGAGGAAGGAATTCCTGAGTTCCATTGACAGCATGATGCTGACAGCATCATGGATTAGTTTCATTTCAGAAAGAGAAGCACAGAGGACACCTCTTACACACCTACATGCAGGTTGGCATATTATACCAATAAAGTTATGCAGTGACATGAGGTCAGCCACAGCACAGCCTTAATCTCATCACAGTGACACAGGTCAACAGCTGCAATTGCTCACATGTAGCTTGGAAACTCAGTCAAAGCTTCACAGCTCTTACAATCCTCCACGGGATGTGACTTAACTGGCCTGGCCTTATACTGCTGGTCAAACTCCTCACTGAGCCCTATTACTAGCTGTTGGCCTACCTCTGGTTTCCCCAGAGGTTAACTAGTTAAACATCTGCCACTGGTTTCCCCAGAAGAGCCCCTCACTATCACCAAACTGTAATTGCTCAGGTTATTGCCTACCAGCTTCTCCAGTGCAGCATCCCTGTTAACTAGTTAGTGTCTATCTCAGCTTCTGATTGGAGTTTTTTTTTAAACACTTTGACCACCACTAATATTGCCAATTTGGATAGTTTTGCCCTTTGATAACCTTAGTGGTCAATCAAGAGACCATCTCACAGAGCCACATGACCTCACCTCCCAGGTCTTGCCTCTGGTGCCCACCCAAATGCTACCAAAATTAAAATGACTCAGAATGGAGCATTAAGCCAGTAATGGTGCATTTCCTACACCACCTGGTGTTTCACGGGAATACAAATTATACATTGAAGAAGTGCTGACCTTACTGTTCAGTTTGAAGAGTTGTCTCCGATTTATGTTTTGGTCCCCAGAAAAGACCAAAACTTTGCTCCAAACTGAATCTTCACAGGTTAAATTCATTCTTAAATTGCTTGGCATTTCTCATGTTACATATATACAAGGTTCGTGTGATGTCAGCTTGCAACAGCCAATGCCTCATTTCTTTCAAGGTTGAGCCCTTTGGCTTATCACTAATGTTGAAGATGTCCATAAAGTGTGGGCAGGCTGTAGGTATGAGTATGACAAATATTTCTTGTCTACACAACTGGTTAATGTACACCAAGTCAAATCACGGTGGATACAGAGTATGTACATACCTTGGAGCTTACTGTGAATTGGGACAATTGTCCTTTTCACTGACTACATTGTTTACAGAGTTCTGGGCTCACATTACATCTCCCACTACACCTGAGACATATTAAACCTACTTACCAGTTCACCTTCGATTATGCACTGTTCCAAGGAGGGGATGCATTCAGCTCTCATACTGCCTGCTGTCATTTGTTCTTCCCTGATTTGCAGATTGCAGAAGCACTGAAAAGGCAGGGACTCTTTTACCACAGAAAGTGGCTTAGATGATTTTGGTCAGATAAGACAGAGCTTCAATTTATTTAACAGCACTGGCCTGAGTGATTACCCTCTGTGGTTATCCCTGTCACATTTGCCAAGCCCATTGGATCTAAAATGTATTACTGCATAACTGGTTAGACATGTAATCCTAACCCACATTTCCCCTCATTTTAGAAGAATTAAAATGTGCAGAATTCAGAGCTGTAGCTATGGCATTATATTTGTGGTATTACGATGTACTGCCAGACCATAGTTTCCACTGCTGCTTGGACATGCAATACCTTCCCTCTCAGTAAGATGTAAGAGAAGTTCACATTTCAAGTGGAGTTTGCTTTTTTTTTTTTTAGGAGATTACCACAGCTAAAGCTAACCGCACAAGCTGCATACATTGTCTGTCAAACTGTTATGTTTGCAGTGCAGTCTGAGTGGTACTGGCTTCCTT
The DNA here is from genome assembly GCF_015220715.1 of Pygocentrus nattereri. Lineage (NCBI taxonomy): Eukaryota > Metazoa > Chordata > Actinopteri > Characiformes > Serrasalmidae > Pygocentrus > Pygocentrus nattereri. The sequence goes on from NC_051231.1 coordinate 19,935,512, forward strand.
TACTAATGACCTAATCCAGGTTAATTCAGGTGTTGGATCATAATGTGGATCATACCAGTGCCATTCATCAGACAGATCAGCTGTATTTCTGGATTAATGGTAAGAATAAAGCAGTTTTTCTGTTAAAACAAGCTTTCACAATGAGAGGTGGAGGTAATCTGTGCAGTAGCTATTTAGATATCACCTTGCATATTCTTCTGATTCTGTAAGATAAGTTTGGCATCCCCTCACACTGTAAGTTTGGCAGTCCTACTTGGAGCTAAATGAGCTTTACATTAGGTGAGTCCCATACATCATATATCATGCTTTTGTTCGTATTCATTATCTATGTTGATTTGTACTTTCACTGGCAGTCATTAGGAATAAAACAGAAAGTTATGAGAGTAGCTGAGGTTGTATGCATTTTGGAGGACCATCAGAATTGTCAGTCAAACTTCATCGTTACTGTATTATTTTATTGGTGTAAGATCTCACACTACATGCCTGTGGCATATATGAGCATATATTTTATTTTTATTTTAGGTCCATTTCTCTTTTCACATCTATTTTATTATTTCTTCTGGTGGTCCTGCATTCATAGAACCACAACTACATTCACATCTTGTTTAATTAGCTTCTGACTTTATTAGCTTTTTCTTTGAAATATAATAGCTATTAAATGGTTAAGTGTGGTTGCTGTTTCTATTTTTTTTCTATCTATTAGTTTCTATTCCTAATTCTGCCAGGTGTGTATTAAACTACCCAGAACATTAGAAGATGGCAGCTATTGTTGACATGCATGTATGCAATTAATCAAGTTAATCCAGAGAGTTAATCTCTGCTAGACCATTAGGAATTTGAAATTTGGTAACTGATTAAAATATGCTGATGACATGCAAGATTAGACTGAATTTGATTGTATGTACAAGCTCATCAGGGTGCTTGGCCTAAAGGACAGGGTCCACACTGATTTTCATATTCTGCCTAAAAATGGGTACTGTACAAATCTTATTCTAATGGAAATCACACACTCATTATGCATGCACTCATTTGCATCTGCTAGGCTTTGCCATGCAGCCTAGTGTCATCCTCTAATTGAATGGTGTGCAAACACTGCATTGAGGTTTTAATTGGCAATCGGTTTTCTGGACCTCAGGTTGTGTGTAGAACAAGATTACTGTAAGATCTTACTAGAATAGTAATGACTAAGGTGAAAATGGTAATTAAGGGGTTCATATTAACCACAAAATTGTATTATTTTTTTAAGCAAACTGATTGCACTGGCTTTGAGGTTATATTAACTTCCAATAAATAGGGCAAAATCAGGCAGGCCTACATTGTATTAACAATGCTGATACCAAAGGTTGCACTGCATTAATGACATTGTATTCAGTAGATATGCATAAAGTAATATTATAATATACTGGGGTGGGTAATAATGACAATGTACAATGTTGACATGATAAATGACATCACATTTTGTCAAAATATCTTTTTCTGAGAATATCATGGGTATTAATAGTATGAACACTGACTAACTGCATGATTCATTACAAAGAGAGCATAATTAATCCTGTTTAAATACATTTAGTGCAGTGCCATATGTGAAACATTGAATAACAGTCATTGAATTAACTGTTTTGGATAGTATTTTTTAAACATGACACTACTGGTGCAGTCTATCTGTTCCAAATGATCAGACCTCAGAAATAAAATACTGCAGTGCATATTGGCGTCTTTTCCACTGTAGCGCCAAATGGTTCCAGGGCCACACTGTTGTGTTCCATGCTGGTGTTGACTTGTGAGATGGGTTGTGGTTTCTTTTTCCATTTGCTGTGCTGATAAATCAGAACCAGGAAATTCTCAAGAAAACTACATACAAGAGTGGCTGAGCAACAGCTAATAGGTTTAAGGTAAAGAATACATTAGACTCTGGCTGTCAAGCCAACACCAGCCATTCAGTTTTGTGCTCTCAGAATCTTTATCATTTATTTGTAATTTGAGCATTAGTTATTGGAATCTGTGCTGCAGTGGGTGGAACCTTTAGATTGCTAACTAACATTACCCTGGCGTTAGCCAAGCCTGGCAGGCTGCAGTTTAAAACACTACAGAACAGGTTTGGGTCTGGCCTACTATTACTCCAACACCAGTCACTGGATTTTGCTCTCTCAGGCATGAATGAGACTTTTTTTCCTCTACACTTGTAACATCAATGTGGACCCACACCTTAAAAAAGGATGTAGTGTATCAAGAAAATGTTTAAAGCGTTTTGGCATTAGAATTTTGCCATGTCTTCCAAGTGTATAACATAATCTTGTGACTGTCTATTAAACCAGACACACCATATGCCAAAGAATACTATATAAAATCAAAAGAACACAACAGACAATATAGAGGCCTGGGAAAACCTTTCTTAATCTCCACTGAACATTTTGAAATCAAATGATCGTCTTTTTTTCCCTTTAAAAATCCATGATGACCGAAGCCTTGGATACAGATCTCCAGTCATTTTCATAGCTTAGATCTTTCAACATAAATGGGACATAAAAGGGACAGTGTTTGCATATAAGAATGTATATTACCTTTTTTATTTAACCATTATTTTTTGAGAAATTTATTGACATTTCTTGCACAGTTCAGACTTTCATTCACATTTTCCAACAGGACAATGTTTAAAATCACTATTCTCATTCCCTGAGTGATTCTGCTGGACTTAATGTCACTGACTATTCAATTGTATTTCTACAGGGTAAAGGTAGTATGTTGTGTGTGGAAATGTGTAGATGCATATACACTATAAATTAATATCACACATGAAAAGAAATTAAAAATTATCACGCAGTGCATTTGTCCTTTGCTTACTTCATAGGATGGGTCAGAAGAATAGAACAGAGGAAGGACATCTTGAAAAAAAACAGGGAAACTCAAGAAAAGCATTCTCTGATGACAAAGTGAGTGATAAAATGATAAAATGGGTAAAATCAGATTGTCATATTTCATATAAAGTTTGAGAGGCATTATATCACTTTAAGAGAGAAAGCACAGCCATAAGCAGACTTTAGTTCCAGAAGAACCACACAGTGAATAGCAGTGACACTTCTTATGCTTAATGCAAGTGTACAAGAAGACAGGCTCTCACTTTCTCACCCTAATCGTTTTTGACAAAAGAAAAACAACAAAAGAGCTGTTGTTCTTGCAATTATTATGAATTTGTAGTCCAAGTACTGAACTGTTTCTTTGCACTGCAACACTGAAGGGTGCTTTGTGCATGAAACAAATGACACTTTCTTATGATTCTTCTTTTCTTTTGCTTTTACATGCTTGTCACAAATATTCTGCATAATATCATATCAAATCATACTACATGACTGCTATAGGCAGAGATTACATCTCATTGGGTAAAAATGTGCTAAATCTATATGTACATCCCCCTTAAGGCATGGGTTAATGTTGCACTGCCATCTTATACAGCTACTGACATGGGGGGAATTCCACAGACTTGTACAAAAATATAATACAATAAAATCATTCATAGTATTTTGATGTGAAACAGTACATTGTAGAATGTTTTTTTACACTGTTGGTGATAAGAACCAGGAGTCACAATGTCCCTAACATGAATGTCGTCATCTTTATTCTCTACACAAAATTGTCAGTAAAACTTGATGTATCTTCTGAGTTTTATGTGTAATGTTGATAAAACTAAAACCATAAAAACAAGGTTTTTTGGGAACTATTTTGCCTTAAGATGCCCTGCATGTACGTCTCCGCCCTAGAAAAACTAAGAAAATACTAAGCTGTTATTGATGATGATGATGATGATGATGATTTTTTTTTTCTGGCTTACTGCTATTTTACCATTATTACAAAATTACATATAAAAACTCAGAAGACATTCCCCTTTAACTTTTAATGTAAGTTGATGTAAAGAGATTTTATTCCAATGTAATTTTGGATCATTTGTACTCGTCCGTTCATTATGAAATTTTCACACAATGTAAAGAGTAGCTGCCATGTTTAAATGATGCAGAATAAAAAAATTGACAATGTAGTGAAACATGCTTTTTTGTTCTTGTATGTTTCTTTGTTTGTTTTTGAGAACAGCAGAAATATAGACCAAAAAGAAATGTAATTTTTTTTTAAAATTTACTTTTTAATGTTAAATTAACTCACATAAAATTAAGAATGTTTTTCCATCTTCTGTAAGGTTTTCTCATAACAGTGACAATATGTTTTATGATGTGGTACATCTATATAAAATGTCTTCAGTGACATTTTCTTATCGACATTTCACCAGTGAGCTATCAAATATTATTTAGTGGAATTTCTGGAATTTCTGATTCACAGCTAGTCAGGGCTCATGAACGTGATACTTAATTTTGAATATAATGTGAGAAATATGTTGCTGCTTAGCATTAACATTTCTGGCTGTTGGCAGTAATGAAATTGTCAGAATCCACCTCTACTCCCCTGGATTGTCAAGCCCCGTCTGGCTTGTTAACCTCGGCCCAGGGCTGCTAAGCAGAGGAGAAATTTAACACAATCAGGGATGAAATGTCACAGCCACTCATAACAGACAGACCCTCTTGGAAATTAGATTTCTGAAATGGGTCCATTTGGATGTAGCTCTCCTAATGTCCCCTTATCCACCCCGTGCGCCCTACCCATTCTAAATCAGCTTCCCTGTCTTACCAACAGAGAAGACTATTATTTGATTTCCCTCTGCTGCAGATCTTAGGCAGGCTGTTTTAAATAGTCCTTTTGCTCTTTCTTTCCTCCTTCAGCAAAAACCCCTCAAAACCAGCCAGAGCCTTCAGTGAATGTGGAAGAATATAAAGCTAAAAGTTGGAATCCTCTTTGCATCCCTAAAGCATGTCAAATGCTATTCAAAGCATATATGATAATGATAATGTAGTGCACAATGTAATGTAAGGTATTAAATCAACAATACAGAACATGGGGTAAAACTTAAACAAGTCCAACTGAAGCATGATTTTGGTTCTCACATTCACGTAGCAACATCATCTGTGAATTTTAACAGCTACCTGACAACATTTGACAAAATATATTGTTTTTGTATATATTGTTCTCTCAATTAAAGACTGTTTTCATTATCATATGCAGCAACGATATGAAGGTTGCTTCTATAAAAATGTACTCATCTTAATCAAATATTTAAATATGACTTACTCAAAAACCCAAATATGCCCTATGCTCCCATGAAATATTTTGGATAAATATTGATAATGCTTAAATTCAAATATTCATAGAACATTCATAAACTCTGTTCACAGAGAGAATGCCATTACTTCTGCTTCTGACTAAATAATATACACAACATAGGTTAGTCTTACTATGAGTAAAAGAGCAATCCCTAAAATATGACTGTAGCATTAAAAAATCTCCAAAATTCTTATTACATAATTAGGTGAAGTCTTGTAGCTACACTTAACTATCACCTTTCTAGATTTCTTATGCAATGTGTAAATGAAAAAACCCTGTTAAATAACTGTGTGGTTGTGATGAAGTGCTAACTGAAGAGATGACATTAGACGTCAGTGTGATGGTGTGAAACAAAGCGTGAGAACAGGCTTGACATGACGTTATTTCTCCCATTTGCTTCCTCACAGCGGACCAAATCGATAAAAAATACAGCACACAGGCTCAGAAAGCTGGCACTGAGACTTTTGCAGTGGATTATTTCATCACAGGGGAGAGTTTAAGGCGAGTGAGGATGCTCAACATTTGGTGAATGTAACAAATCCAGAGGCATTTTAGTGCTGAATAGAGACCTCGGTGCACACCTGTTCAATAATTGACCAGTCCAGGAAGCAGTGGTCTGAATTGCTTGCCAGTAATATTCCCGGCAACCACATACATACACATTGAGGTCTGATAAAAAGCTCACCATGGTTCAACAGTATTCTGCTAGCATAGTGGTATTCTCTAGACTAGACACTCTCTCTCTCTTTCTCCCCAGCAGGGTTTCTCACAGAAATTGTAAGTGTGTGTGTGTGTGTGTGTGTGTGTGTGTGCGCTATTTTCTGAGCCGGCCTAGTGTCGTTTTACTGCTTTATTTATTCATGGTCACATATTGTAGCAGCAGCATCAGTAGCACTGGAATAAGCTGCATAGCGCTCTGCAGGGGATCAGGTTGATAATACCAATCTACTGTGGCATGACACTTCTCAGCGTGACACTAATGGTTAGTTTGGTGTCCTAAGGCAATACAGGTGGAGAAGCTCTCTGATTGAAAAATTATTACCCATTTTCTTCTCATGTTCCTTTTATGAAATACTAGAAATTAAATATTACCACCTTCCTCCCTCTGCCCTCCACCAGTTAACTGCCAAGTCTAGTCATGCTGTGTCTTGTTGTGTTTGAGAAGAAGTGCAATTGACTTAACCTTAAAGGCCATACTGGAGTAAAGCCAGCCTCTGTTCAAGATGAATGAGACAGTAGATGTGGTCATCCCTTACACAAGGCACTCTGAGTATTGGAATGACCCAACAAGTGGATCTTACTTTTACAAACTCTGTGCTATTTCAGCTTGTCTGCGAGCTGATGAGCCAGAAATGGCACATAACTTCAGCAATGGAACTAACAAACTAGATGTAACAACTTGATGTACTAAGCAAAAAATACAGATAAGACACTAGTGATGAGTAGTATTCATAAAATTCAATATAACCAAATTTTCCAATTTTCATTGATTTCATTGAGTGCTGCTACTCTGTGCTACAAGAACATCTTAACTCTGACATAGCTTGTATTTATTAGGTTTATTTTGTTTTCATTATGTAAAATTACTCTAAATGGAACCTTGCACAGTATTGCAACCAGATATAAAGGAAAAAGAATACTTAATACTTAATATGGATCATTCAACAGAAATATTTCCGAATTGATTTTGGGCTTTTAGCTGACTTGAATTTTAGACTAAAATCCTTTTGGCTTTGAGTGACCCGATATCTTAATTATGTTTATTAAAACAAATAACTGAACATTCCATTACATCCCTACCAAAATAATCATAACATTACTGAAACACTATGATTTCTGTATTGGCAATTTGGTAGTGACTAGCAGTATAAAAAAACACTAGCCAGTATATGGCTTACAAACACAGTTTTAGACAGTGGTACAAACATAAAATCATGTTTTTTATTAAAACACAAAAAAGTTTACTTTTTCATTGCAGAAGATATGTGTTGAAGCAGTGTCAATTCATAAGTATACATTATGGTTTTTAAACTTTGGGATACACTTTAAACAACTTCAAAAAACTTCAAAACACTTTTGATGGTAAGATGAAAACATGGGACAGCGTTTTTTGAATAAAATAAAGAAAAAACATACGATGTAGATAAATCTTCCAACATAACTTAAAATTAAGAAATTAAATAATATCTTAAAAATGGATTACAAATAATAAAAACATTATTATAGTCACAAAAATTAAGCATTTTAGTTAAATTTAGGGGTTAGGGTTTGGGACAGCGACCTCTCTATAGAATGTACCCTATAAATTATGATTATAATCAAATATTTAGCTTATTGCAGTCTCTATCAATGCCATGCCTATAAATAGATCATAAATATGTCTAAATATGTCATTTTTAAATGTATTCTTTGAATGTAAAATAGTCCATACACTTGCTGAAACAATCAAAAAAACAATTTTTTTAGTTAACCCTATCAAACGACTTGTCAAAAGTCAAGTCAAGTCAAGAGGCTTTTATTGTCATTCCATCTATGTACAAGTACACAGTGGAGTGAAATTATGTTCCTTCAGGAACACACTGCAAAAGACTTGTACACGACACCTTTAACTCACTATAAGAGTTATGTGTATGCATGTCTCCACTGGCCACAGTAGAATGTATCAGCATATGGAACTGGAGCTTTCTATGTTTTCTATCATTACTTAAAAGGAACAACACTTGGTCTTTATTGTTAGATGTTCTGGCATAGGGTTAGATACACTAACTGTTGGTGTGAGCTTCAAATGAAACATGGAACCTTTAACAATCTTGTCTAAATTGAATCTTGTATGTAGCACTAACATACAACTACAAATATCATAGGGGTGCTAGAAGTAGCAAGCATTAAGGTATAGTGCTTTTTCTCTGTTAGTTTAATCAGTGCAACAAATTTAATCTTAGATCATGTCCTTTATACATTGAAATAAATGCGAAGCAGAAGACTAGATCACAAAGTAGAAATAGCTGCCTTCATGCATTTTAAAAGTGGTATGATATACACTGCTCAAAAAATAAAGGGAACACTTAAACAACACAATATAACGCCAAGTAAATCAAACTTCTGTGAAATCAAACTGTCCACTTAGGAAGCAACACTGATTGACAACCAATTTCACATGCTGTTGTGCAAATGGAATGGACAACAGGTGGACATTATTGGCGATTAGCAAGACACACTCTATAAAGGAGTGGTTCTGCAGGTGGGCACCACAGACCACTTCTCAGTACCTTTCTGCTTTCTGGCTGATGTTTTGGTCACTTTTGAATGTTGGTGATGCTTTCACACCCGTGGTAGCATGAGACGGACTCTACAACCCACACAAGTGGCTCAGGTAGTGCAGCTCATCCAGGATGGCACATCAATGCGAGCTGTGGTAAGAAGGTTTGCTGTGTCTGTCAGCATAGTGTCCAGAGGCTGGAGGCGATACCAAGAGACAGGCCAGTACACCAGGAGACGTGGAGGAGGCCGTAGGAGGGCAACAACCCAGCAGCAGGACCGCTACCTCTGCCTTTGTGCAAGGAGGAACAGGAGGAGCACTGCCAGAGCCCTGCAAAATGACCTCCAGCAGGCCACAAATGTGCATGTGTCTGCACAAACGGTTAGAAACCGACTCCATGAGGATGGTATGAAGGCCCGACGTCCACAGATGGGGGTTGTGCTCACAGCCCAACACCGTGCTGGACACTTGGCATTTGCCAGAGAACACCAGGATTGGCAAATTCTCCACTGGCGCCCTGTGCTCTTCACAGATGAAAGCAGGTTCACACTGAGCACGTGACAGATGTGACAGAGTCTGGAGACACCGTGGAGAGCGATCTGCCGCCTGCACCATCCTTCACCATGACCGGTTTGGTAGTGGGTCAGTAATGGTGTGGGGTGGCATTTCTTAGGAGGGCCGCACAGCCCTCCATGTGCTCGCCAGAGGTAGCCTGACTGCCATTAGGTACCGAGATGAGATCCTCAGACCCCTTGTGAGACCATATGCTGGTGCGGTTGGCCCTGGGTTCCTCCTAATGCAGGACAATGCTAGACCTCATGTGGCTGGAGTGTGTCAGCAGTTCCTGCAAGATGAAGGCATTGATGCTATGGACTGGCCCGCCCGTTTCCCAGACCTGAATCCGATTGAGCACATCTGGGACATCATATCTCGATCCATCCACCAACACCACATTGCACCACAGACTGTCCAGGAGTTGGCGGATGCTTTAGTCCAGGTCTGGGAGGAGATCCCTCAGGAGACCATCTGCCACCTCATCAGGAGCATGCCCAGGCATTGTAGGGAGGTCATACAGGCACGTGGAGGCCACACACAATACTGAGCCTCATTTTGACTTGTTTTAAGGACATTACATCAAAGTTGGATCAGCCTGTAGTGTGTTTTTCCACTTTAATTTTGTGTGTGACTCCAAATCCAGGCCTCCATTGGTTAATAAATTTGATTTCCATTGATGATTTTTGCGTGATTTTGTTGTCAGCACAATCAACTTTGTACAGAACAAAGTATTCAATGAGAATATTTCATTCATTCAGATCTAGGATGTGTGAAAATATGAATGACAATAAAATATGATGACAAAAGTGAATTTTTCACTAACTAGAAAGGGTTCTTCTATTGTTACGATGTCAAGCTTGTAAAAGAAAGAACACTTTCTGGTGCTATATATAACCCTTTTCACATTCTCCATCAATCTGAAGAACCTTTCACAATACAAAGAATCCTTTAATCATGCAAAGGGTTCTTTGAGTGTTCATGGTTCTATATAGAACAATTTCTTCAACAAAGAACATCTGAGAACCACCTTTTTGAGTATAAGGCTTTATTTTGAAGAAACAGTGCAGTGTCTGTAATATAACAAACACAGCCTAGAAATATATTTCAAATATTTGTCTTTTATTGTGCTCTCTATCCTTATTCCCTTGTATTATGCTGTCTTCACGTGTCTCTGCTTTTATGTTATTCTAAGTAGTAAAACATTTAAAATTTGTTTTTTTTATGATTCATGCATTCATCACTATCAATTTATTCAAGATGTCACTATATATTCCAGTAGAAATAATTGACCACAATTTGATTTTTCTAACAAGCATTCTTATATGACATAGGAAAATGGCTGATGAAAACGACATAGTCTATTTAGTTTTACAGGTGTTGGTGAGTTTGATGGGATCATGAATTCATAAATGCATAAAGGAATTTTGCATGAAGTTTGCAGAGAAATGTCTTATACACCAACAATGTGAAACACATCATCTTTATTTTTAAAGAACACTTTGCCAAACAGAAAGAGGCAGTCTAGGACTAGTCAGTTTAAAATTAATGCCACTTGGTTTGACAATTTGTTACCTAACACAGCCAATGTAATGCATCTGTAAGTATGACTTAAATGTGCTCAAAATACTTTTGGGCCCATTGTATGAACAATATATAATGACACAAAAATTGAACAACAATATTACAGTGTGACACCAATATTGAAAAAGATGATGTATTGCTCAGCACTGTGCTGCAGTCATGTGCAGTATGGATTTAACCCAACAGTCTTAGGAATTTAAGCTTATGGACAAATAATTTAAATAGTGAAACGTGACGGTAGATTTTTTACAAAAATGTATTTCATGCATGGCAGCAGGTAAATTTAAAAATAGAAGCTTAAAATAAAACTTTCAAGTCTAAAGTTAAAGTTAGATGAGGATCAGTGCTGCATGTATCAAAAAGTCCTTTAAAATCTTTTAGCTACAGCAGCTAAGCTTGAAAAGCTAGCAGAAGAATACACTAAAATAGAGAAGAAGCAATCAAAATAACTATAGTATAGAGCTAGTAATATATAGAAGGACATATAAAGTTACTATTCAATCAAGAACACTTTTACAACAAACAAATAGCTCAAATCTGAGCGCATATTCTAAATCTTCAATTGATATCCTAATTTGTTTGTATGTAGAACAGAAGATATAATTTTACTTGAGGAAAAGTTGCTGTGTGCATACCAGAAACATTCATTTTTGCCATATTTGTGTAATTTCTTTACATCGGAACAAGTGGAAAAAAGTTGTAGTTAGATTTGCTGATTCAGGATGTAAATTAACTGTAATTCATTATGTCACTAAGTTATTAATTGTAAAATGACATCATTGCATTTAAATAGCATTGCAAAATAGGAGTAATAACTCTTGACTTCTAAGGGTTAACTAAGTCTTTGCCATATTGCAGTATAAGTGCAGCAGGTTTGGCATTGCATGGGTGCTTCAGCAGCTACCCCTCCCACTGCATGACCTTTGCTTTTTTGGCAGGTTGGATTCTCGCGGCAGGGCTGCTGAGGCCAGCGGCAGGCCTCCATTCATCTAGCATTAGTGCCTGTGGCTTCCTCCTCCCAAAGCCACCTCTCCCTTCCTGCCTGAACGGCAGGCAGCTCAAAGCCCAGACTACAGTGCTCTTACCTTATTTAAAGGTGAGCATTGAAAACATTGTGTTAATCCTTTATCACCAATCTGAGAAAGATAAGATGAGATTTGATGAACCTTCATTGACACCCAAGCTGCAGAAGCATGAAAAACATGACAGGTTTAGGAACACAAATGAATTGAAATAATAGCAAAGCAATTAATACATGGTCAGAAAGTGCAATACAGCTTTCAGAAGGTTGAGAATTTGCATTAAGAGTCTAGTGCTGGGCAGTATGGTTACAATTCACAGTATTTTCCAGATGATAAAGTTTGCATAAATTAAAGTTTGCATAGAAAGGTTACCTTGCTATAGCTTGCTTTTTACTGGACGGTTTTGATTTTGTACTTCTCCTAAAATTACACTGAAGGGAACCCTAAATGGTAACCAGACAGAAACTGGATTTTTAGAAAGGACATTTACTTTTTTTGTTGTTGTTGTTGATGTATGTTTTTTTTTCTTAGAAAGCACATTTACTTTTTTTGTTGATGTATGTTTAACTGACAACAATCTGAAACACTTCTTCTTGTTCTTGATATCTCTGAATACCACTAAAACCATGAACGGTAATACTTTATTTGGAGTGGCCCTTTGTAGATGATTAATAAACTCTTAATAGACTATCAGTTACACATCGACAATATGTCAGCAAAGTAGCAGTAATGAAGCATCTGAATATCTTGTTGATGTATTGTTGAACATTACTTACATTAATTAGATGTATTGTTAATATGTTACCTCTATCATGCAAAACCTAACCTTACCCAACCTTACCCAAAACTTAGCCCTAACCCTGGACCTGATTCCAACTCAAACTTTAACCTCAAGGCAAAACCTGCTCCTAACCCTCATGTTTTTGACATGTTACTGACAGTCTGTTGAGTGTTTGTTTCATCTAAAAGGACCACTTCAAATAAAGTGTCACCCCATGAACTATTATTGTTATGTAGGTATGGGTAATGAATGAATATATTCTCAAGATAAATTAGACATTTTAACAGTAATAATGCTTTTTAACAGTGTAGTATTAATGCTTTTGGTTGTTAAAATTGACTCCAAAAATGACACTTAGGTATGTCTAACTAGGATTGCCAAGTGTCTGGATTTAGAACAGTTTTGAACTCTGTGCACCTGGTTGGTACTGCTGGCCAGATGTTAAAATGTGTGGATGAGTCTCATTCTAAAGGCATTTGATCTGTTGATTAAACACCATTCTAGCCCTGTTATTGCATTTTTCTCTCAGCCCTCTGTCTAACAGCTGATCTATGTTAGAGAGATCAGAGGTCTGTATGTGTAAACAGTAATTAAGAAGAGCATCAAAGCTAAAGTTTGAGCTTATGGAAATGTTTTAACATGCAGGAAATCAGTCAGATACCTTGCTGTTTTTTAAAAATATATGCCCATTTTGAATTTGATGCCAACAACATATTCCAAAAAGTTGGGACGACTTTCTGTACAAAACACTCTGTGAATGTTTGGGAACTGAAGAGACCAATTGTTGTAGTTTTGAAAGTGAAATGTTATCCCGTTCTTGTTTAACATAGGATTTCAGGTCAAGTCAAGTCAAGAGGCTTTTATTGTCATTCCATCTATGTACAACTACACAGTGGAGTGAAATTATGTTCCTCCAGGAGCAACACGGTGCAAGAAGAAAGTACAAAGTGCAAATATGCAGACATAGTGTGCAAACAAAAAAATAAGCTAGAATCAATACAATAAATATGATAAACTAAACAGACATTAGACATAGTAAACAGACAGGACAGTGCAGCACTGACACAGCATACATTTCTGGACATGAGGTAGTAAGAATAAGGTGCATAGATAGTAAACATGCTGTGATCTGTGAGTTTATGCAGTCACATAACATACATAAACACAGTAGTTACTGAGGTAGTAAAACTTGAGTAAACAGTGCAGACACAGTGTTAGCAACACTGTTCCAGATAGTGCAAAAGAGCATCAAAAGAGAAGAGTGTGTGAGTGTAGAGTATGCGTGTGAGGGGAGCTTTCAGTACAGTCATTGTGAGTGTTGAGGGACCAGGTGAGGTTCTCTGTGATGTGGACACCAAGGAACTTGGTGCTCCTGATGATTTCCACATGTTACGTTGGTGGGGGAGGGGGGGGGTCACCTCGCACTCTTCAGAAGTCAACAACCATCTCCTCGTTTTGTCCACATTCAGAGACAGATTGTTGGTACTGCACCAGTCTGTTCAGCTGTCACATTTGTCACATTTTATGATATAACATATAAACATAAAGTAACATATCATTTATGATATCACATTTTATAATGTGCCAAATGTTATCAGTGGTGACAGGTCTGGACTGCAGGCAGGTCAGTTTAGCTACCGGACTCTTAATACAGAGCGATGCTGTTGTAATACATGCAGAATGAGGTTTGACATTGTCTTGCTAAAATAAACAAGGCCTTCCCTGAGAATGTCATTGTCTGGATGGTGGCACATGTTGCCAAACGTGTATATCATTCAGCATTAATAGCACCTTCAGAGAAGTGCACGTCAACCATATCATTTGCTCTAATGCTAACCCATACAATCATGAATACTGGCTTTTGAACTGTGCACTGACAAGAAGCTTAGTGGTCTTTAGCCCGAAGGACACTATGTCCATGTTTTCCAAAAAACAAATTCAAATGCTGTTTTGTTGGATCACAGAACACTTTTCCACTTCCCCTCAGTCCATTTTAAATAAGCTCAAGCCCAGAGAATGTGGCAGCATTTCTGTATCCTCTTTATTTACAATTTCTTCTTTGTGTTTAAGAGTTTTAATTAGCATTTGTGGATGCAGTGACAAACTGTTTTCACAGACTGTCATTTTCAGAAGTGTTCCTGAGCCCATGCAATTATTTCCACTACAGAATCATATCTGTTTTTAATTTTTCCAGATTCTCTGAAATGCTTAATGATATTATGTACCACAGATGATGAAAAGCAAAAGTTCTTTGCTATTTTATGCTATGCTATTTTAGAAATTTTATTTTTGAATTGTTGCGCTATTTGCCCATGCAGTCTTTCACAGAGTGATAGACCCCTTTCCAACTTTACTTCTGAAAGACTCTGGGCTGCTCATTTTATACATAATCAAGTTTCCAATGAACCACCAGGTGTTTTTTTTTAGCATTACACAACGTTTTGTTGTCCCTGTCCCAATTTTTTAGAATAGAATAGAATAGAATAGAATTCAACTTTATTGTCATTGTGTATGTCGCAAGTACAAAGCAACGAAATGCAGTTTGCATCCACCCAGAAGTGCTTAGCAGAAATATAAATATTTCTGCTAATTTCTGGAACATGTTGCTGGCATCAAATTCAAAATGATCAAAATCTTTTTCAAAAAAAAAAAAATATGTCACAGTTTCAAATTTAATAGAATTTATTTTTTTTAAAAATACAATGTTAATGAGGTTTCTATTGCTGTAAGCAATTTATATATTAAAAAACATTCAGGAAGTTTATTAAGGATATAGCCACAGCACTGTTGTGATGCTGCACTATATGTGTGAATATTTCTAGTGACAGGGAGATTTATAGGTCACCATGTCTGTTTAAATGTAATTTATAGTAATTTTAAGGTCATAATGTTTTGCATAGTTTATAACCGTTTGTCACGATTGGCTCCTGCCACTCCATGTGCCTTTTTGTTTTGGTTTGTCCATGTGCGTTTGTTTTGGGTTAAGTCCTGCCCCCTGTTTGGTTGCTCCGCCCCTGATTGTGTTCACCTGTCCCTCATTACCCTTTATTATTTAAGCCCTGCGTTTGCCCTTAGTGTTTGCCGGTCTTTGTATGAATGTATCGGTCTTTGTTGTATGTCCTTACCCTGTTTGAATCTGTCTATAGTTTGTCATGTCTGAACCCCGATCTGTCCTTATTGACTCTTTGACCCTGGACCGTTTTGACCACGACCCTGGATTTGCCTTTAATAAAAGTTGCACATGCGTCCGCCTCATCGCTCCACATTACACCGTTTCATGGCATGTTCTCAATATAGCACATTTGTAATGCTGGTAATCAGTATAAAAAACGTATCATAAACTTTGCCCCTCTTGTCTGTTCCAAATTATGAAAAATATTGTGATATACAGCATATATTGTGAAAATTTCTTTAAGTATTGTGTTTTTTTATACATATATATTATTGTGCAACATTAATGCTAGTACGTCTCCTTGGATCACCATCTTACCATGGTGGAGAGGTTTGCGTGCCTACATGATCGTAGGAGCTATGTTGTCAGGGGCAAAAGCTCCTGGTAGGGTCTTCCAAGGCAAACAGGTCCTAGGTGATGAGCCAGACAAAGGGTGATCCAAAAACTCCATATGATGGAGACCATCAGGACCCAGTTTCCCTCGCCCGGATTAGGGTTACTGGGGTCTCACCCTGGAGCCAGGCCTGGGGATGGGGTTCCTTGGTGAGCACCTGGTGGCCAGGCCTTTACCCACCTAACCCACTTTACTCAGCCTGAATGAGCTACATGGGACCACTCTCTTATGGACCCACCACCTGTGGGAGAGGCGCTTATGGGGGTCCGTTGCAATGTGGATTGTGTGGCGGCCGAAGGTTGGGGCCTTGGCGTTCTGATCCTTGGCTACTGAAACTGGCTCTCGGAACATGGAACGTGACCTCTCTGGCAGAGCAAGAGCCTGAGCTAGTGTATGAGGCTGAGAGATACGAACTAGATATAGTTGGGCTCACCTCAACACATGGCGGGGGCTCTGGAATAGACTCTCTTGAGAGGGGTTGGACTTTTTTCCATTCTGGAGTTGTCCAGGGTGAGAGGTGTCAGGTAGGAGTGGGCTTACTCATAGCTCCCCGGCTCAGCACCTGTATGTTGGGCTTTTCTCCGGTGGACGAGAGGGTTGTTTCCCTGCACCTTCGGGTCAGGGAATGGGTTCTAACTGTTGCCTGTGCTTATTCACCAAACACCAGTTTGGAGTACCCGGCCTTCTTGGAGACCTTGGAGGGGGTACTGGAAAGTGCCCCCTGTGGGGACTCCACTGTTTTGCTGGGTGACTTCAACGCTCACTTGGGCAATGACAGCGAGACCTGGAAGGGTGTATTGGGAGAAATGGCCTCTCTGATCTGAACCCAAGTGGTGGTTTGTTATTGGAGTTCTGTGCTCGCCACATTCTGTCCATAATAAACACCATGTTCGAACACAAAGGTGTGCATAAGTGCACATGGCATCAGGACACCTTAGGCCGCAGTTCATTGATCAACTTCGTAGTTGTGTCATCGGATTTGCGACTTTGTGTTTTGGACACCCGGGTAAAGAGAGGAGTGGAGCAGTCAACTGATCACCACCTAGTGGGGAGTTGGATTAGATGGCGCGTGAAAATACAGGACAGACCTGGCAGACCCAAACGTGTTGTGAGGGTTTGTTGGGAACGTCTGGCAGAGGAATCTACCAGAAAGATCTTCAACTCCTACATCCAACAAAGCTTCGACTGCATATTGAGGGAGGCCGGTGACATCAAGTCCGAGTGGGCCCTGTTCCGTGCCGCCATTATTGATGCAGTGGGTTGGAGCTGTAGCCGCAAGGTTGTACATATCTGTTGTGGCGGCAATCCCCGAACCCGTTGGTGGACACCTCAGGTAAAGGAAGCCTCGTATCGGGCCTGGTTGGCTTGTGGGACTCTGAAGACAAAAGATGGGTACCAAAGGGCCATGTTGGTCATGGCTTCGGCAGTTGCTGAGGCAAAAACTCGGGTGTGAGAGGAGTTTGGTGAGGCCATGGAGAAAGACTATCGACAGGCACTGAGAAGGTACTGGTAAACCATTAGGCACCTCAGGAGAGGAAAGCAGTTCCCAGCCAACACTGTATACAATTGGACAGTGAAAGGAATACTTCAAGGATCTTCTCAATCCCACCAATGATCCTTCCCTAGAGGAGGCAGAGCTTGGAGATCCAAGTGAGGGTCCGTCCATCACTCGGGCTGAGGTAGCCAAGGTGGTTGGAAAACTGCTTAGTGGCAGAGCACCGGGCGTGGATGAGATCCGCTCGGAATTCCTGAGGGCTCTGCAGGTTGTAGGGCTGTCTTGGCTGACATGCCTCTGCAACATCGCATGGACATCTGGGGTGGTCCCCCTGGAATGGCAGACTGGGGTGGTGGTCCCACTTTTTAAGAAAGGGCACCAGAGGGTGTGTTCCAATTTAGGGGGATCACACTTCTCAGCCTACCCAGTAAGGTGTATGCAGGGGTACTGGAGAAGCGCTACAAGAGGAACAATACGGGTTTCGCCCTGGTCATGGAACACTGGACCAGCTTTATCCTCACCAGGGTCCTGGAGGGTGTGTAGGAGTTCACCCAACCAGTCCACATGTGTTCTGTGGATTTGGAGGAGGCATTCGACCATATCCCTCAGAGGATCCTGTGGGGAGTGCTCCGGGAGTATGGGGTGAGGGTTTTGTTGTTATGGGTCATTCCATCTCTGTACAAACGGAGCAGGAGCTTGGTTTGTATAGCCGGCAGTAAGTCAGATTGGTTTACAGTTAGGGTTGGACTCCGTCAGGGTTGTGCGTTGTTACTAATTCTCTTCATAACGGAATTCTTGGAACAGCCCGAGTATGTCCGGTATGGTGGTGTTACAGGATAGCTGAGTGGAGGTTTAAAAACACTGGAAAACGGGAAGTTCCGATGCAGAAAGGTTTATTAAGTCCACAGCAAAAAGTGCACGGTGTTCCAAAATCCCAAAAATAATTAATTCAAAAAGAAAAATGAAAATAAAGGGAAAACAAAACAAAATAAACTGATCAACTTGATACAAACTCCTATAAAAAAAAATGCCTTCAACCATGGCCTTTCAAACAGAACTGCACACTAAGCCAGCTTCACCCTCACTAACTCAACAAACTTGCGAGTTCTCCATTTTATAAACCCCTTAACCTATTGGATTTAACCAACCACAGGTAAGTTTGCAGGTAAGTTTTAAAACATACAAATTCAAATTATATTTATAAATTTTACTTTAGTTAAAATATTTTATTATTTAATCAATATTTTAATATAAATATAAAACATTTAATATTAAAACATTCCTACTGCAACTACTATTTGGAACCATGAAAGCTGGTCCCCCTCCCACCGGTCAAGCATGGGAGATGGAACACTCCACTTATAGGACAACCCCAAGACTACATAACCCACAACCCCCTAGGCTCGGATCCTTTGACCTGCAACAGGCTGCTGCCATGCTGGAACAAGCAGGTAAGTCAAACTCCTCTCAAAACAAAGTTATTTCAAATAAATAGAGTAATAGATAAATTGGTCATTCTCTACACCATCAGATGGCCACCCAGAACAGTGCAAGATAATCACAATTGTTTTGATTTGCAGAGTCTCAAAAAGGTCCGCCTGGTGTTTGCCACTGCAGCCATGTGGGTAACAATAAAAGAGTCTTTAAAACTTGGAGGTTGTCTGGTGTTTTTGTCCCTTACAATAGCTTACAGCATGGAATGGACGCAAGCTCCGTTACAGGTGGCCTCAGGATTTCACGTCTGCTTTTTGCAGATGATGTGGTTCTGTTGGCGTCATCAGCTCTACAACTCTCTCTGGAGCAGTTTGCAGCCGAGTGTGAAGTGGCTGGGATGAAAATCAGCACCTCTAAATCTGAGACCATGGTCCTCAGTCGGAAAAGGGTGGAATGCTCTGTTCAGGTCGGGAGTGAATTCTTGCCCCAAGTGGAGGCGTTCAAATATCTCTGGATTTTGTTCATAAGTGAAGGAAGGATGGAGCGAGTTGACAAGCGGATTGGTGCAGCATCTGCAATAATGTGGACCCTATACCGGTCCGTCATGGTGAAGAGAGAGCTGAGCCAGCAGGCGAAGCTGTCAATTTACCGGTCAATCTATGTTCCTACTCTCTCCTTTGGTCACGAGCTTTGGGTAGGGACCGAAAGAATGAGATCGCAGATACAAGTGGCTGAAATGAGCTTTCTCTGCAGCGTTGCTGGGCTCTCCCTTAGAGATAGGGTAAGAAGCTCTGCGATTCGGGAGAGGCTCGGAGTAGAGCCACTGCTCCTCAACGTTGAGAGAAGCCAGTTGAGGTGGTTTGGGCATCTGGTAGGGATGGCCTCTGGACACCTCCCTAGGGAGGTGTTCCAGACATGTCCGATGGGGAGGAGACCCAGGACATGTTGGGAAAGCCTCGGTATCCCTCCAGAAGAGCTGGCGGGGGAGAGGGAGGCCTGGGCCTCATTGCTTATGCTGCTACCCCCATGACCCGGTCTCAGATAAGCGGGTGACGATGGATGGATGGATAGATTAATGCTAATATAGGCAGTATCTCACCCAGCACTTTAACAAACTGAACAGACTACAGCATGCACTGATTGTGAGCCCAAGTCATTGTTCATATTATGTTAATATGTTAATATTTTGATACTGAGCACAGCAGAGGCTCTTGAGAATAAAATGCTGACTACTGCAATTATGACATTTATGTATGAATGCAAGCTCCTGACTTCTAATTGTCATTAGTTAACATGAGTAATCATGGCAGAGCATAATGGCATAAAGGGAGCTGCACAGCTGAAAGTGCTGAAGCTGAGCTGACTGAAAATCATGACAATGAGAATGGCATTAGAGGTTACTGTCTGAAGGTAATTTGTAGCACCAAAGGAATCTGCTTATTATGTAAGAGCACCACTACTCGTTACATTCAGACACAACAGGGTAAAAAGCAGGTTACAATGAAGAAACAAATAGCCTTTCTAGGACAGCAGTGAAATGGTCATCCAGTGGCATTTACTTTCCCTACAGTTAGGGCTGGGTGATGAGGGCCCTACAGCACTTTGCTTGATTTCTCCAGTGATGCAAACTGAGAGTGGGAGTTGCACATCCACTGAGTCAGAATCCATCTTAATTTAGACATCACTGAAGACGTTTTTAATACCAGTCAGCAAAGATGTTTTACCACAAAATTTTCCCTTACACATCAACATAGCTGGCCAGCTACCACAAGAATAGTCCCGCGAGCCGGTCTTCTGTCATCAGAGAGTTTGTAGGGTTTCATTGTTTAACACAACTAAGAACCGCCTACATTGACACAAAGCTCCGACTTGAATAACTGGCAAAACCACCAAATACAAACTGTTTTTGTTTTTCACATTCTACAAGACTTACTGGTGTCACAGTGTGCAGAGCAGACATCTGCTTGCTCCTGGAGGCTATCTAGCTTCATAAACACAAATTGCTTTCCTAATGGACTGAAAAGGGAACATAAAAGTGCCAATCAACAGGTAACATACACAATTCCAATAGGTATGACCATCCTACTGTACAGTATATGTCATATGATTAACATATTTTTATGAGCAGACCATCTTAGGCTAGATTACCACTTTTTAGATATGAGAAATGCTACCAGTTACCAGTGATGTATGTAACCATGTATGTGAATGCTCTATATGAAGTTTCACATTGCAACTAATTAACAAGAATAATGTAACTATTAAAATAAACAAATACTTGTATTATAATTCAATGGGAAAATGTGCACAATTAAGTGAACCATTCATATAATACTGCATACAATTTTCAGAGGCTTAACATTCTTGCTTTTTCATAATGAACTCCCAGTAAGCGAGAACTTCCCTCATTAAACAAACCTTAATCCCATTAACACGGGTCATGAGAAAGTACTCCTTACATTTAAAAATAACCTCTGCTAAAAAAACACTCCCTGCTCAGAGTCCTGCTTTGATTTTAGTGAGATGTTCAAAAGGTCACCATACTCTATGCTGTCTGTGAACCTGTTCTGTCCAGCCATTTTATGTGTTCTTTTTCTTCTTTTACTGAAATAACAGTACTTTGAATTACTTGATTCAATTAAATACTCTGGCTCCAGGTAAATGAAATATATTACATTTGCCCAACTGTACATTTCAGTTTCCAAACATTTGGTACTGTGTTGATGTAATGTAAGTTACTCATGTGAATATTACCTACACATTTCAATCAGGTAAGAACAATTGCTTCGGCGAAACCTCAGATGTTTACCTGAGCTGGAGATGTCATGGCTGTGGTTGGTCAGCAACACCAGGAAGTCCTGACATGTGTCCGTGTCCAGCAGAGGGCTGTCGTCCAGGCAGAGGTCAACGATTAGGGCCACAGCTTTTTCACAAAACACATCATGCTCCTCAGCTGGGGCGGCGACATGCATCGTTCAAGCCTTGTTTGCCCAAGGTCTGTCACTACCATCTAGGTCTAAGATAAAGTAGATGACTGGCAGCACATCAAAAATACATGCTACTAGTTCTAGGTCTTGTTCGATGGATCCTGAATGTGGGCATGTGTGTGAGTGTGTAGGCGGGAAGGGGCTTAGTGAACCCCCAGGAAGCCCTACGAGTTCTGGGGGCAAAAGTGCTGCACAACATCAGATCCAACTCAGCTTTGCGTTATGGTTCGATATTCTTTGTCCTTGCTCCTGCGTTTGGTCTCTCTTTTTTCCCTGCTGTTCTAATCTCTTTCTGAGCCACTCTCACATGGGATAGTGCCTGGCTGGGGAAGAGGAGGTCCCTCTTTTCACTCCTCCTCTTGTCCTCCTCTCCTCTACTTTTCCTAGCAGGAGTTGGCAGGTGGCCATTATAAAACCAAGTGAAACAACAAATTGGTGTTCCCCCAGTTCTCCTCCCTGAGTCTCCATCTTTTAATATTAATATTTAATTGCACACTACAACGCTTTTGCCTTACTTTTGTGGTTGCTTCTTTTCTTGAACACTACAGGGCTTAATGTGGTACTTCATGCAGTTCAGCAGGGCTTAATGTGGTACTTCATGCAGTTCAGCCTGTGGAATCAATTTTGTTTAGGAATTTCAGATGAAGCTGATGAAGAGAGCAATGCATTTTGTCTGATACAAAATACACTGACCAATAATAAACTAAGAATGTATTTCAATTAGGTTGTGAGTTATGCTTTCTTATAATGGTAATGCTTTCCTATGGAGAATATAAGCTGTGCATGTGCAATTGAATGTCTGTGTCAGCAATGGGTGCACCTTTAGTAGCTGAATTTGCTAATTAGAGAGGAACTCTGAATCATTTTGGAGTTTTGCTTTTAAAATAACAGTAATAATTCATGTAATTGTTATACTAAAAAACAGGAAGGCTATGGGTGTATTCTCAGACAGAAATCAGAAAACCCATTTTTGTGTGTATTTCACAGTGCTTGTGTTGATATAGACAATTACTAATTATCAGTGCACTGAAAATAATACAAATGCAATCTGTGGCCTATTTCTATCCTGTCTTGTACAAATAGTTGTACACTTATTGAATATAAGAATTTTCATAGTGCTTCTGAAGTCTATTGTCCGTATTTATTGTTGTTATGCCTTCTTCTGAGGGCGCCTCTTCTGCCTATTCCCTCCTGCAGGCTTACTTGAATCAATGGATTGTCTAGAGAACTCCATTTCCCATAAGTCAATGGGGAATCACATGACTACTCTGTCATCACTTAGCAATAGATGTTCTTTGCAGCATTCCACCTCACCAGAGTGGCCCCTGATGTGACTATGTCCTTTGTGATACTCCAAAGAGCATGATAGTTGCCTTTTGCTCTGTTGTCTGTGACAGCTGTGTTAAATGTGTTAAATAAACCATGTCCATCCATAAGGAATGACTCTGACTTTGACATTTTGCACTGTGCTTGTTATTAAAAAAAAAAAAAGGGTTTCTAAATCATAATTTTATGCCAAAAAAGCAATATACTCATAAATAGCTTCACTGAATGCATTTTATCAAAGCTGTGCTAAGGGGAAGCAAATAAAAACAGACAGCAGCAATTTATAAATCTGCTTTCACCTGTATTTGAACAAAAACAGTACAAAGAGCTTTACTTCATCTGCATCATTGTTTTTTTTTGGAAACATACTCTCATTCTGACACTACAAAAAAAGTTGAGACAGGGCAGTTTAAGACCAGGAATGCAGTGAAATGTATAAAAAAAAACAGTCCTTTATGAGCAAACATTGGGTGAGGCTTGCCACAAAAATCCATCAGTAAAAAATCCAACAATAACATTCTTCAGTGTGCAATTGCATTTGTTTTAGGATTTTTTATCCTGTACGGTACATAATATCTTTAAAAGATGCAGAGAATCCAGAGAAATGTCTGTGCATAAAGGGCAACGCCTAAAATCACAACTGAAAAATCACAAAAAATAGCATGCTGGATATCACCACATGGGCTTGGGAATATTTTGACAAATCATTGCCAATAAGCATAGTTCATCACTGCATCCAAAAATGCAAATTAAGACTGGACTATGAATGACAGAAGCCATATGACAACAGAAACAACCAATGTACAGAAAGGCTGCTGGCTTCTCTGGGCTCAACACTGACTGATGCACAGTGCACAGAATGCACAGACAATTCTGTTTTCAAAACTGGATCAGTTTGCGTGATTATTTATTGTTGTTAAAAAAATGATGTAACAGTGGAAAACATGCTCCTGTTTTTACTTTTTTGGAGCACTGCAGGCAATGACTTTAGAATTAGGATATTTTGTGGCATCCACCACAGGCTCTGTGCAGCTGTAAAGAGCTTATGGGGTATGGCTATGCATAGTGACTCTTGGAGCAGAGCTCGGATTTAGTGTTTTTATCATTTCAATTGGCTGGTTCACTTTCAATAATGCAGTCCTCCTGGACAAGGTCTATAATTCTCCATCATGTCAAGGCACAAAACATACAGTTGATATTTATCAGTATTTGCTCTTTTGTCTCCTTCATGTATGCCTTCTTTTCTCCTTTTCTTTAAAATAAAAGCATGAAATACAATTTTGTTTAAAGATTTCATACAGCTTTTTAAAATTAAATGATAACACATCAACATGTAACTTCTTTATTTAGCTTTTAGTAATGAATTCACGAAAATGTAAGTTGTTATGTATTATATGTCATTTTGAGCATACTGTATCTACTAATGGTTACATTGTGAACCATGAAAACAAACCTATATATTGTCAGTTTCCTCTATGCCCCTCTGAGTGTGCCTGGTTTTTTGCCTGTGTGGTAGCCATGTGCATTCTTTTTTTTTTGTTTTGGTTCTTTTGCTCTGCCCTTTTGCCCGTCTTCCCTATTAGGGTTCCAACCTGCTTATAGATCGTCTGTAACTATATCTACCCCTTTCTTTCAGACCTTGGTTGTCCAGTCTAAGTGTGTGTACTTCATAAAAGCCATGTATTTGTTATTTGATATTATATTCCATTTTTGTTTTAGTTTGTTTTTGTTCATTAAAGTTGCGCAGTGCATTTCTGCCCACCCTTTGCAGCTATAACAGCTTCAACTCTTCTGGGAGTATGTTATATATATATATATATATATATATATATATATATATATATATATATATATATGTATGTATATAAAACAGATAACAGAAATATGTGGAGATTATTGTCCAGGGTAAGAGGCCATATGTTACAGATGCAGATAAGACTGAAAAAGCCTGGAGTATTACTTTAAAGAACAATCCACTGACAGATTTTTGGAAGCTAAAACTGGTTCTTCTCTGGCATCACTACAAAGAACTTCTTTTTAAAGAGTTTATATAAGTGGCACCAGCTCCCTCCGTGACCCAGAGGGACAAGCAACTTAGAAAATGTGTGTGTATGTGTGTGTGTGTGTGTGTGTGTGTGTGTGTGTGTGTGTGTGTGTGTATCAAATATAATTCATGATTCATGAAGACATCAATGCATTTTCTCATTTTTCTAATTTAATAAAAAGCAGCAACATTTAAGTAAAGCATAAGACAAATATGTAGATTGTAGATGTACTTCTTCTGAAACATTTAACACACAAGTACACATAAGAAACATTTAAGAGACATAAGAACACATAAGAAACATAAGAAGCATAAGAAGCATTTTGTTGGAAAGCTCATAAATACTTATTAGGCCTCAGATGGTCAACAGCCATATATTCTATGCAAAACTGAAGCATTCAGTTAGATTCAGTCAGCAATCTTTTACAAAAGAGCAGTTTTAGGTTTAAACCAAAGCCATAATCTCTATTGTAAGTAATATTGATCATCACTATTTGGTAAAATTGCAAAAAGCAATAAAGCATCCATTAGCCAAAGGTTAGTGTCTAAGCTAGCAATACGGTAGAAAGACACCAATACAGCAAGACACAATCAACCCATTAATCTTGACCTTGGTTCAATACACAAGGGATAAAAGGTTTCTTACTTTTTTTTTGGCCAAGCAGTCAGTCAAGAAAATGTCCTCCGCTTTCTCCACTGAGCCAGTTTACTGCAGATGGTTGCATTTTTCCTGCTCAAATTATCTCTGTCCAACTACATTATGAGAAAGCAGTGGGCGTCTGTTGTTTCTAGGCCGCCTGTTCAATGAATATGTATTGATTACCATGTAAGCCTCACAGTGTTACCTGAGCAATTCTGTCAAGATACAGCTTTGTGCTTGCTTAACACCATTAAAGACAATATTGCATCTGTCCTTGCCTCAATTAAGACACACTTTCATATGCTCTAGTGATGATAATAATAAAGATTATAGCAACTCTTTATCTATAATAGCATGGCAGCATTTTAGTACATATAGTAGGTGTCTGTGTGAATGTTATTTAGCCTTCAGGATTGAAGAAAATGTACAAGAAGCTGAAGTATAAGATTATCGTATGTCTATTGCGTATCCAGTATGACATTTCTTATGTGCTATGAAGAAACATAAATCATTAACAAATGACACTAATGCTATAAGTATGATCTATTCTGAACCACTTGCTAATGCAATTTGGTGGTTTGATCCACACAGTCATTTTGGACGTGTCAGTTTGCATTCCCACTCCAGGCTTGATTGCTACATAAAAATTTGACCCTCTAGGTTATATTATGGAAAACAGAGAGAGTATGTCTGCTGAATCTTTAAACATACCTATGAGCTTTTACAAAGCAGTTTTTTTTGTTTTAAGCTACCTCATACTTTCACTTGCATTTTTTAAAGTCATGTTTGACTAATTCTTATATAATACTGCATTATGCTGTCCCACCAGGTTTAACACATGACAACAGACTTACAGTTCTGCAGTTCTTGCTATGCTCCTTTAACTGCATCTAACTGCACTTTCAAACAGGAACTGAGTTTCTAGACTAGATATGGAATTCAGTGTAGTGAAAATATGTATTTATTAAAAATTTACTAACAGACTGGAGAGGGTTTGGAGTGAGAACTTGGCCTCTTTGCTTCTCTGCCTGAAAATTTAATGTGAAGGCCCATAACACTCTTCTTTAAGAAAAAAAGAAAAAAGTTCTAATGTATCTGAGTGAAGACAGTTAGGGGAATAACTCACCGTACTTGCAGCATGTACATGCTTTTTTCTCAGTGGAACATCTGTGCCTGTCAGTTGTCATAAGAATGCCTGTGAACTTTTCATGTGAAGCCTCTTTTCTTCACAGATCACGTCCCTTTTTCTTCATGCTGAGAACATTTTTGCCACTGTAAACGTACAACAGAAACAAGACCCTTTGGGTCTTGTTATATCAACATTGGCCTAATGTAGTCACCCCTACAGTTGTTTGCATTTGAAACTGCATGATCTGTGCCTAAAAGATCAGAGCTTACAGTTCTTGTTTGAGGACAGAAGTACAGTTGTGGTAGTGGAGTTTATAATCATGGATTTAATACCGAGGGCTTAAAAAGAAAGTAGTGCCTAAATGATCTGTAGTGTCCCTTGCTAAAAAAAAACCTTTCACTAATTTATCCACTATTTTTCATTAGACAGCACGCCTGTAACAACATATCTGAAAATTTTTAGGAACATTTCAGAAACGAAATACGGGTGCAACCAAACCAGAATTTGAGCCAGTTGATGCTTAAGTCACTAGTGGATTGCAATAAGCTTTAATTAACTCTAAGAGATATGGTTTGGTGTGGAAATGTGACTTACCCCCATTTATGGGCTCATGAGGATTTCAGTGCTAGTAAGAGTTCACAACACTTAAATGAGCATTGAATTAAATATTGTTTGCAATATATTGTGCTGCACTTATATATTATATTTTATTGTATTTTGCTCTGTATTGTAGTTTACTGTATTGTATTGTACGGTACAGAGTTCTGTGTTCAACTCTGTTCCTCTTTTCTGGGTATCTACAGTGACTTTTTTTTCTAGCAGTACCTGAGCTCAGGACTGTCTTTTTCACAAGTCACTCTGGATCAGAGCGTCTGCTAAATGCTGTAAATGTAAATGTAAGTTAAACTGCAAATTACTTTAAACCATTCAGTGTGACTCAAACAACTGCAATGGCATCATTAGTCCAAACAAAGTCAGTTTTCTTTCTTACACCACTGAAACTGGATTCCAAAGCAGGTATGCTTGTCAAGTGCAAATATTAAAACCACTGTTACTTAGACAAAGAAAAAAATAGATATGTTCTTGGTCACTTGAAAAGCACTGCGTCACTGTTGTATCAAAATAATCAATTTTTATTTAAATCTTTTTTCCATTTGAAATTGCCAATTGCCCTTGCCTTTGTGTGAACCTTTTAAAATAAACATTACTCAGAATAAAATTTAATTTGAGTAAGAATTCTTTTTCTGTTCCCTATAAAGTTAACATTTCAGAAATTCAAGGTTTGGACTTGTGTTAGGTCAAGCTCATAACAGGTGTAAAAATGAAAATAATGCCACAGTAATTATAATGCTGTACCTAATTAGTGCCTGTACATGTGAGGAAGGGAGTGTCTGTTTTTAACCAGGCTCAGTGGCCCCTGCTGTGGAGGCCTAGCACACAGATTAATATTTTATGGGCTGACGGCGAGGGGCCTCAGCTGTCTCCGACTCAGCCTAGTCCATTTGAAGAAACCGAGAGATCGGTGGCAAGGGACAAGGGCCTTTCTCTGCAGAATGAATTTCAGTCATCACTCTCTGGGTGAGCTGCTCTCAAAAACAGGTGAGATCCATTTTTCTGAGATGTAATGGTTAGTTTGAAGAGGATCAATTCGTTTCAGGGGCTAAAAGAGTGATTGAAAGCTGTCTCCAGGTTGCTCAGGTGAAACAATCTTCCTTACTGTATACTTCACTAATCAGTGAGAAGATTTCCAGAAGAACCCTGTTTGTGGCACATAAGAAAGATTTTATTTTATTGTTCTGTTTTAAAACATTCGGTTATGAAAAGGTACAAATGCAGACTTTGCAAATGGGAAAAACTAACTTAAGGTACACAATTAGACCTTAAAACCACTGTTGTACCTTTGAGGGTGCATTTACGTTGCTTGTACCTTGATAGACAAAAACATGCCTTTTATTTTTATAAGCTTTATTACATACTTCTGTAATTTATGAGTAGCTCAGCCAGTTTACATTGAAGTTAACTATAGTAAACTGCAGTTAATGAATATTAAGCCTTAGGATAATAAGCCTGGGATGTTAAGGGGTTAAATCACCAAGTAATCCATACAAGTTTATGGACTGAGTTGTTGAATTGTCTGCAATGCTCTAATGCATGGTAAAACTGTAAGGAGATGAAAAGAAAAAAAATGATGTTAATGTATAGTGCAATATAATGTAACTGAATAAACTGGAAAATCTGTTAATGTAGGCCTCTGTACTGACTTTATTAAACTAAAAAAAAAGAAAACTAAATACTGAAGTCTGAGGCGAATACTTAATGTATTGGATGTATACAGAGATATGTCAGGTGAAAAGTTCAGTATGAGTACATGACAGATTCAGGAGATTAAGGGGTAGGTTAGGTGTTTGTGAAGCAATTGACAGGTTATTAGGCCAGTTACAGATCATGAGGTTCAAGAGTTCATATGGAAACACATGAGAGGAATAAAATATAATTAATATAAAAAAACTCTGAAACAATAAATACACAATGACCACATACCACCATTTTGTTATTTATGTATTGTTCAGTGTGGGGAATAGTTTGTCAGGTTTCTTTCTTTCGGTAGCAACTTATGCTGACTCCAAATTCATGCTCTCAGCACTTTTCTCTTCTAACCCAGAAATTTGTCTGTATGTGAATTCCATTTTCAGATCTAAATGGGTCTGTAATTCTTCATGATTTGATCAGTGGAACAGTTGGCCTGCTAATAACGTGCAAAGTCTGAAGGAGGGCATTGCAAGTGTCACCTTCTCAAGCATGTGAACAAATCTCGTTTTGCAACGCTGACGCATGACTGAGTGCTCAACTCACTCTCGCCAGCCCACTGCATCATTAAGATATGACTTCTGCTTTCCGTGTGCCCTTTGCTGTGTCTGTATGATTGTTCTAGGATCAAACTCATATTTTCCTCAGCTTTACAATGTTGAATGTTCTCCCTGAGTATTCAGGATTTATGTTTATTTATATGTGTACTTATTCCAGACAAACAGGTGGTGGCATCTGTGCATTGCCTCTTGTGATTGCTCCTCTGGTTTCTAATAAATAGCACTGGACCTCAGCTTCTTCAATGGAGTGTGAAGCTAAGTTGCATTTGTCATTTCTTTGTCATGGGACCCATCGAAACAACGTTACATGTCTACAAAATGAACTAGCAAGCTTACCAGCAAGTTACTGTCATGGGTGTGCTATTAATCTTCAGAATAAAAAAAAAAGAATAATAAAATCATGAGGCTAGGAAAGAAAATATGAGTACTGTCAAAGAAAAACATAGTTCATGCTTTGAGCAAGTGACCTAATAAATATTTAAGTAATTCTAATTGCCCTTGTACGATAATATTGCTCTCTCTCTTCATGTCATGGATTTATATCAAGCCAATTTCATTGTTAATTGCAGCAGAGTTCTGTAAAGTACTGTGTTTAGACTGAGTCACAAATGTTTCTGTTGCAGGATCCCTTACGAATCATTGCACCTTGCTATTTTAACCTTTCAGTTTGTATTTACTCATGTACCATTTGTGTTAGGCAGATAGCATGACATTTTCCAAGAATGTATACACATACAAGCTAACAAAGGAGCACAGATTTTAATTTATTTTAATTTTAAAACATTTTAACACATCGTTTCCACTCTTCTGTGTTAAGTGAGCTACAGCACGTAATTGTATGGTAAAAATTTTCTTCTTTAGGCTAACAATCTGTTTGCCTACGGAAGATCAACTCTGCAGAGGCCAGGGTGGCAATAGTATCAATTGCCTCGATTCTGTGTTTGTGTTCTGAGCTTCCTCCACTGACCCAGACGAAGAACTTCATGCTCACTGACAGGAAGATTAATTCCATCTCTGTGGCACAGCGCATGCTAGTGGAAGAGTCCTCAGCTGGCCCAAGGAAAACAAATTTAGTATGGATACAGAAAAGCACTGGTTCCTCTGGTCCCCCAAATGCAATCTATAAATATTACTTTACTTTAAAAAATAATTTAAAATAGCACAAAATAAAATGACAACAAAGTTACTCAAAGAGAACAGATTAATGACACAGATGAACAGATTAAATTGATTATTCACAAGCACAGGTAATAACGATTGTGACTTTTATCTCAACAGTTATACTGTTATTACCCAGACTTCTCACCGGCGCCACAGGATATTCTTCTGAAATTAAAGCACTGGTCTTCAGAGTTAAACAACTTCTTCATGACTTGTAATATACAATGTCTTTTTTCTAGTCATTGCATTTTTACTCTCAACTTGTCTAATGCCCCCCCAGATCCACACATGCATAGTTAGACAGATATATAAACTAGAGTATTTTTTTTTAACCTTGTGGTTACAACACCATACACAATGTGGATATGCACTTCATGCTCCATTTGAATGACCAACATCGTTTTGTAGCCCTCAGTACAAACTCATGTAAATGGACCTTGATGCTATAAACTCATGTAAGCCATTCCACAGTGTGCTCGTCTATGAAGACAAATGATGTCCAGAGGAGCATGCACAGGGGTGACAGCCCGTAGAATGCCATTGGCTGGCGGCAATGGAGGACTTCAACACAAGATGGATGTTCATGGATGGCATGGTCTGGCTGTGATCTACAGCCCTGGGTTCTTTGTTTCCAGTTGAGTCACTAGGTCATGTGTTCAGATCTCATTAGTGATCAGTCTCAATGTGGAATTGCACAGTGGCTTGAAATAATGAGAGTAGAGCAAAGGACAGAGCATGACAGTAGATTCACACATCCTTAATCCAGGTCCTGGAGATTCATTATCCTCAATGGTCTAACCAAAGTGCAAATATAGGGGGGCCTGGGGTGTGGGTCTCTGACCCTCTGAACCCCTGAAACCCTCACAAACTAAATTCTGGTGAGGAAAGAGACTGTGATGACCAAATAGGTGCTCAAATGCACCTACAACACTCAATTACAAATAGTTGGAAGAGTATGTAAAATAAAAAAAATAAAAACAGAAAGCTGTGTAAATTTGTGAATCTACTTTCACCAATATTTAATGAAAACCATACAAAGGCAAGATTTTGCTGTTTTACTTTATAAACTTCTGAAATGAGCATTTGCAAGGATTTTAGTTATTATACCTGGTATCAGTCATAATATCATCAAAAGACTGAGTGAATGGAGAAATCTCTGCGTGCAATCGGCAAGTCAAAAACCAAAACTGAATGCTCATGACTTTTGATCCCTCAAACAGCATTTCCATTAAACACTGTTATGCTTCTGTGACAAATATAATCACATTGGTTCAGGAATACTTTGGCAGGACCTTTTCAATAAACATTGTGTGTCATTACATATACAAATACAACTTAATATCATCAAAATATCATGAAAATATCATCATTAAAACTTAAGACAGTACTATACACAGTGAAAGCTGTATGTGAACAATACTGCTGATTATTTTGGGATCAAACTCAATATGAAATGGACTGATGCACAGTGGTCTGATGAGTCAGTCATTCAGAGTGTTTATGGAAATAATGGGCCAAAGATAGAAAGGGCTATCTAGACTGTTATCAGCAAGTTCAAAAGCCAGTGTCTGTCACAGTTTTGGGCTGTATAAGTGCCCATGGCATGAGTAATTGCACACCTCTAAATGCATCATTAACACTGAAAGTTATATACACATTTTGGATCAAAGTGTGCTCCCTTCTGGGTGACATATTTTTCAGGGACATCTATGCTTATTTCAACATGACAGCACCAAGCCACACTCCGGACATTTTACAAGAGACAGTGCGGGTGCTAGACAGTTACTTCTTACATTTTAAACACAATAACATGTATACCATCTTTCAAATAAGCACATATATAAATGTTTATTAACTATTTTATCTATCTATCTATCTATCTATCTATCTATCTATCTATCTATCTATCTATCTATCTATCTATCTATCTATCTATCTATCTTAAGCCTTCACATAGCTTAGCACTTGAGAGTTGTTTGCTTAGTTCATGCAGATGTAGTTGTATTATGGAAGCAGGAGTGGAATGAAGCAGGTGATGAAAGCCAAAATTATGTTGAGAATTTTGTAATTTCATTTTTCATTTTCAATTTTTCACAAAACATAGTAACAGAATTGCATAAGAAAACCTTTCTCACTGTTACATAAGAAGTAACAGTGAAGAACAATGTGAATTAAATAAACATTACCACATTGTAGTTTTTCCCATGTGTCTTATCAGTATGTATTCTAAATGTATTTTGAATATGTTAATACTTTATGTTTACATATGTCTACATTTAGGACACTGTATTCAGTTTTCAGTCATCTTTACTTTTTCAAAGTATTCTGCACAAATGTCCATGTCCAAGTACCAGTAAACCAAGTTTTTCTTTGTTGCTGTTTATTGGCTGCAGGTTGTGGATTAAGCCCAAAATGATAACACAAAATCCTAATGGGCTTTAGAGTGTAATGGGACATGTGAAAATCTAATCAATGTTTTCCTGCCAAATAAGACCCGAAAAAGGCTCATTGGGACATACACACTTCCTGTTATGTTTAAAATGCACATAGGCCTACATTTACCTACCGTACAGCTTAGAACCAATGTTGATCTTTTATTTCCATCTTATACATGGATAGCAAGTGGATGAGGCTTCCCCATTTCTGACTGTGATCTGTGGGCTTTAGCTTCTATCTTTAGTTATGTAGTCAGATGTTATGGACGATGTTAGGTATGTAGCCTTCAAATGCACATTCCTTTTTTAAATTTTGTGCAGTATGTATTCCTGAATTACTAGGAATTACATGGGGAAAACTGTCTACCCCTATGTGAACTCAAAAGCTTGTTTGAAACCAAGAGCACGTGACTGGCCCAGTTTCGTTACACTTGTACTGAAGTCCCTGTAGTTACTGCATAATAAGCCTTAGTATGTAATAAGCCAGGGATTTTAAGGACTTTAACTTTGTTTGGTCTTTTTAGTGATTTTATCTACCAAGGCTGCATTTCTGAAAAAAGAAAGAAAATGTTTTCTTCCAGCAGATGTAAATGTTCCACATGAAGCAATGTCAACCAAATGTTTTGCTGCATTTTGTTAATTAAGCATAATTACAGTTTATTTCCTGAATTTTCTGAATGAGGTATACGTAAAAGTTATGGCACATTTCATATGTTTTTAATTTGTTACTTATAATAACTTATAAATATATAAATACAAATAATTTGTGCAGTAAAACTTGCAGAAAAAACACTTTACATTTGTATATCCTGTAGAGGATGTGTTGTCTTATTTTCACATAGACAATTAAGAAACTGTATGATCAGTGGTGTTTCAACATTTGCATATGACTGTATAATGCAATCAGGAGAACCCATTAAAAACTCCATCTACATCACTCTGCTGCTAAAGTATTACCACAAATAACCCTCTGGAAACTAGACCCATCTCTGTATACAAATGTACAGCTAAATTCACAGATATATTTGACTGAAGAATTCAGCAACTGCCCAAAGGATTTCTGTTTTTGTATGAATAGGGAAACACCAAAATTGTTTGCAGTAATTCATGGTACAAATAGAGATGTAACAGACAAGATAAAGGTGAAAGAAACGGAAGTATTACTTTAAAAGCATGGATGCAAGCCTCTGATATAGTGTACAGGTAACAGTGTCAGTTATAGTCTAGCCTCCTCAGGCCACTTATTAACTTTCAGTGTATGACAGCAGTTAAAAGAGTGATTAAAATGGTTGTATGGAAGATGATGCTGATTCCATGACTGTAAATTCTGAGCCACTTTATAAATACAAGCCCTTGTAGCATCTCAATTTTTCTGCCAAGCGTCCTCTAAATCAATACTGTGCTCTTCAGAGGCTCTGGCAGCCATCACAAAGCATCATATTATGACAAGATTAAGAGCTGTGCCATTCTGTTTGGCCAGTGTAGTGCTAACAAAAGTTCAATGATGAAAGAACAAAGGTACTGACAAGTCACTCCACTCTCCACTTTTGTGTGAAACAAAGAGCGACAAAAATTATTTTCTCATGCTCTATTCAGCGAATGGCGGCACGGTGGTATGGTGGGTAGCGCTGTTGCCTCACAGCAAGAAGGGCCTGGGTTCGATTCCCCGGCCGGGCGACCAGCGTCCTCTCTGTGTGGAGTTTGCATGTTCTCCCTGTGTCTGCGTGGGTTTCCTACGGGTTCTCCGGTTTCCTCCCACAGGCCAATTGTGTAAAAATGATCAGATTTTAAGTCGCTCTGGATAAGAGCATCGGCCAAATGCTGGTAATGTAATGTAATGAATCATCTCAGCAGCTAGACACGTCTGAAAGACCTACTGAGGTGCAGTGGAGTGTTTTTTTGCCTATTGACACTGCTAAACACAAAGAGTAGGACCAAACACCCTGAATGTTAATGTGGATAGGCAATGCTATTCAGATCTCATTTTAGGTTAAACAAGCCATTCCTTGCCAGGATCACATTCTTTGAGGTTCCTTACATTAACCAAAGGATAGTCATTTACAACATTTTTTTCTTTCAATTATGAGATTTAATAGATCCTGTGAACATTCATCTGGTTTCTTGAAAAAGCTAGTTACTGAAAAGTACAATACAAAATGTCTACACAAGCTGTGAGAAGATGGATAGTGTTTGAGTCCTGCACACTGCTGAATGCAAAACCACTGCCTCATTTTTATCCAAGGGGAATGGAACAAAAGCAAACTAGAAAAAACCTGACTGGCTTCCATTTAAATTGGACATGGTAACCCAGACCAATCTAACATCACAAGCATGAGAGACTGGATTACCGCCTACATTTTAGCATGAAATAAATTATACACACACACACACACACACACACACACACACACACACACACACACACACACACACACCAAGCTTCCAAATTTGAACCACGTGAGGGCATGTTCATTATTTTGCCTTACAATGACAGATGATAACACCACTATAATGCAATCAGTTTGAGACAGAGCACAGTGGAGCTACTGTAGAGCCTGTGGATCTGAGCAGGCCATCATCCATTTATTCACTTTGAGATCTGCATGTGTTTTGGAACATGAGCAGAATGCACCATTTTGGATCTTTCTGAAAGGAGCCTCACAAGCACAGTATGCAGTACTTGGCTAAAAATACCTCCAGCTGCACTCCAGATAGTCGAGCAAGGGGAACAGCGGGCAGGTGGCGTGGTTATCTCTGTGTCTGAGTTCTTCTCTGACCAAGTCTGAGGGAATGGAGGGAAAAAAAACTGCTGATCTCAGGTTTGGTCAGTGTCTATTTGTGGTGCTATCACAATGGCGTGAAATCCAATAGGCTGCTTTCTAATGAGGGTCAGGGGTCAACCTGAGAAAAGCAAGCAGCAGTAAGCCAATCTATGAAGTGCTTTCCACATTAGCTGGAAGAAAAAAAAAATTGATTTGTGCTCATGGTGGTTTCTACCAAGCTGTTGCCTCTGAATGATCTATTCTTGTCCTAACCCACAGAGAAGACATGTAGAGTGGATTTATCCAAGAGGTTTTGAGGCTATTTAAAATGTTAATTAAAGTGTGCAGTTTCATTTTCTTATATGTTCCCATAAAGTAGAGGCATTACTGCCTAAAGAGGAAGGTAGAAATAATAGGTCTGTCATGTGCATATTTTTCATTAAATTATTACATCAAGACACAGTAAACCAGCCAAGGTTTGCCTGCATGTGGAGTATTCTGCAAGATTTGCATTTGCTGTATATACGAACACAAGAAAAAAAAATGAGCAAGAGGTTATTTTTAGCAACAGCAATTAAGTACCAAGTACAGAGTTTGTACTTGTTGATCTTCCAGAGCTGTGTCACAGGGACAAGGGGTAAGAATACAGCTTATGTAATACTAATCATCTCCTCTTCAGCCATTCAGTTAATTTAGAGCATCACAGTTCTCTTGGCTATGCACACATACACATGCATTCATACATGTATAATCATGATGTGGCAAATTAAATGCTAGAAGCTTAATTGTTGTAATAGCTGTTTAGTAAACTGACCTTATTTCTGAAAAGTTATTTTTCTCTAAGTTTTTGTATGTATGTATGTAGTGTACTAGCCACAAGTGTAAGTTTGTTGACAGTAAGGAATGAAACAGGACGTAATGTACTGTTAATTCTAGGATGCTGGAATTACCTACACTTATAAAGACATCTTAAAATATGTTCTGGTGTTATTTAAGTTACAATGAAGATCAAGCACAATCTGTTACGCAATAAACACAACAAATAATAATGTATTGTTCTTGTCAACACATTTAATACATCATTTAAACATCCTCAGTGTAGGTGACTTCATCAAAAGCTGACTTCAACAAAAGCTAAGTGAAATCAGGAGTTAGCATACCAGTCAATGAAATGAGATTGGATGTGTAGTTTGAAACTATTCACAAGAAGCATCTGCTGATGTGAACCATGCCTCACAAATAAGAGATATCTGAAGACTTTTAGTATTACCAGTCTATAGTGAGACAAGCTGTCTATGAATGGAGATGATTTAGCTTGATTTATTGGGGTCTACTCTCCCTAGAAATGGCTGCCTAGACAAGATCACTCCAAATACACACTGCTAAATTAGGTGCCTTGGGCAAGACACCAAATCTGTGGATAGGGCTGCCCACCACTCTGGGCAAGTGTGCTCACTGACCCTTAGTGTGTGTGTGTGTGTGTGTGTACGCTAGTGTGTATGTGATGGGTTATGTGTGTATTGTGTGTATGTGCTAGTGTGTATGTGATGGGTCTGCACAGATGGGTTAAATGTGGAGGTGAAATTTCCCCGCCGTGGGACTAGTAAGGGTCAGTTGATCTTTATAAACCATTTGCTGTGCGTCAGTCATAATTGTGTTTTTAAATGAGCTAATTTCCTTCAATACAGTGGCTTAATTTGGATTACAAGCATAATGCCACTTGATAACAAATTAGCAAACATATACATTTTTACTCATATCTGAACATCTCTTCATCTCTGCTCTAATGTTCAGAAAGCTGTAAACAAAACAGCCCATTCTGATTGGTCCTCACCTGTGTCTCAAAGAATTTTGCATAATAGGCCGTTGCTGAGTCTGCATTGTTGCTGTCTTCACGGAATGCTGCAATAAGGGTGCTTAGAAGATGCTGGTGAGAACCTCTATGATTGCTAAAAAGAGAAAATGTGACACCCTTCAAACCTTGTGTGCGTATGCAATTGTAGACTGCAGGAATGCAAGTGCACCGTTTGGGACTGGCCTATACTTTCCTATAGACCAAGGATAATCATGATTAGTTTTGCCTGCAAACTCAGCAACAGTAGAAATTTTCACAGACACAGAATAGCAGATGGGGAAATACTATATATGTTCCTGTTTTGTCTGCTTCTGTGCCTTTGGCTTCCACTCCCATTTCTGCTTCTCTGCCTGTTTCTGCTCCTGTGCCCATGGTTCCTGTTCCACATTCTCCTGCTCCTGTTCTGGTTGCTGTGTCTGTGCCTGTCCCGGCTACTGTCCCTGTCTAGTTTGGTTCTGTTTTTGGTTTCATGTCTGTTTGGTTTTGTTTTGTTTAGTTTTTTTTTGGCACATCTCAGAGTTGTGCACCTTTTTGTACTGTCACGATTGGCCCCTCCCAGTCCAGTCCATGTGGTTTTGATTGTAGTCCTGCCCCCTTGTTTTGTGACTCCACCCCTGATTGTCTCCATCTGTTTCCCGCCTGTCCCTCGTTCACCCTGTGTATTTAAGCCCTGTGTTTGCCCCTTGTGTTTGCTGGTCTTTGTTGGATGTATTGGTCTTTGTACTGTTCTGCTTGTTTGATTCTGGTCTGTCATGTCTGTCCCCCGATCAATCCGTGTTGGATCTATGACCCTGGACCATTTAATCTATGACCCTGGATTTGCCCATAATAAATGTCGCTTATTTCCACATATGCGTCCGCCTCCTTGCTCCCTGTTACAGTGTTAATTTGCAAACTTAATTGCCAGTTGAACACACAAGCAAGCAGGCAAATTATGTAATGTAAGGCTAACATTATAAACGTTAAAATATTTTCCCAAGGGTGGCAGGTCTGTGTTAACTCAATTCACAATGTCAACTTTCCACATCCACCCGTAGCCTATTTTTGCAAAGCAGTCAGACACAGTGAGAAGGGCGACTGAGAAGGATAAAACCAATTTCATGTTGCTGTTGATTTTCAATCTCTTTTTCTTATTTTGTTTTTCGGGAGGCTCTTGCTGTTATGCTGCATACAGATGTTTGCGGTAGACGGACAATGGCAAACAGGACATTCCATTGTTTTCAATACTGCCACAACAGATCTTTTTGCCAAGCAGCAACGGTCCATAGACCACACTGGTAAGTGAAACACTCCATCAAGAGCTCAGGTTTCCTAACTTTTGGCATTGACTGCAGCAGTGGAATGAACCAGATGTTGATTTTTTTGGGAGACATGGATGTCAAAAATCTCATTGTTGAATTTCAGTATATAATCCAAAAGATTAGACTGCCCTCCTGCTCCTTCCCACCTTAAATAAACAATCTATTTTGCTAAAGCTCTCCTCTGATAATCAATCCTTTTTGCTGGCACCAGCCAATGTTTGCATAGCTTCATGCCATTGTTGGCCACATACCACTATGAGATGCGGAATTACTTTTTTCAATGTGGACTTTTGTGGGGTTTAATATAGCACAGTACAATAACAGTGCCAGAAGATTAAATGAATGATTGTTTGAACTCTCTCTGTTAAATCTGACAGTGGCTGAGTGAAATGCAGCAGTAACTGAGTTAAATCAAGAACCATATGAATCCTCTCTAGTTAAATCTGTTGTAGCTGAGTGAAATATGACAGTAACTGAGTTAAGTCATATATATATTTCTCATTTTAAATGTTCCATCATCCCCCCATGCTTTCTTGCATCTCTTATAGCACAGTACAATAGCAGTATCATATGTTTGCTAACTAGACAGGCAGTTCATACACATAGAACAAATGATGCATTAACTGAGATGTTTGTAAGCATCATTCAAACACTGCAGTCTATGGCAAGCTGTTTTAGCCCATAATGCCACCAGCAATACAAATTGTAACTCAGTTTGTATTAGTAAAAACATAATTCCAACCAGTCAAAATATCATTCTGACTAGAAGAAATAAGAATTATATCTATCTGTAATTTAATTTTAATGTAATTATATTTTCACTAATGAAAATTATATTTTTACTAGTCAAAATGATAAATTACAGATCTCTTTAATGTAAATACAGACATTAACTTCTACCTCTTTACTAGTAACAATAATTATTACAGACTTCCATTATGAAAATGTCACTCATTGATAGATAATTTGTGTTCTGACTAGTTATAACTCAATTTCAGACATCTAAGGTGGACCTCTTACTAGTCAGAATTCATATTAAACATATGCCAATTTGTAGGAAAAATGGACATAGACGATCAAGCACCCTGCCGAGGAAAGGGTCATCAGTACCTACACCTGGAGCCAGGCCTGGGGGTAGTGTCCCTTGGTGAGCACCTGGTGGCCAAGCAGCCCATGTAATCTGGCCGGGCTCAGCCAGAAGAGGCAATGTGGGGAGACCATGTGGGCCCACCACCCGCAAAGTCCACAATGGAGGAGTGGTGCAGTGCCATATAAGCAGTGGGAGATTGCAGGGAGGCCTCACTACTACTCACGAGTCCCCCGTTTGCTGGCTGTGCATTTGGAGTTTGTCCCGGTGGACAAGAGAGTCGCCTCAATGTGAATTAAAATCACAGAGAGGAAAACTCTGACTGTTGTGTGTGCTTATGCACCAAACAACGGGTTGGAGTATTTGGCCTTCCTGGAACGAGTGGGTAGGGTTCTGGAAAGGGTCCTGCCTACAGACTCCATAGTCACTGGGAGACTTTAATGCTCATGTTGGCAATGACTGGGAGACCTGGAGAGGCGTGATTGGGAAGAACAGCCTGACCGATCTAAACCTGAGTGGTTAATTGTTATGGACTTCTCTGCTAGGCATGGATTGTCCATGACAAACACCAAGTTCGAACACAGAGATGTTCATAAGTGTACATGGTACCAAAGCTCTATGGGTCAAAGGTCAGTGATTGACTTTGTTGTCGTTTCATCTGACCTAGGACCATATGTTCTGGACACTCGGATGAAGAGAGGTGCTGAGCTGTCAACTGATCACCATCTGGTGGTGAGTTGAATCAGATGGCAGGGAAGGGTAGGCCTAAGCGAATAGAGAGGGTGTCCTGGTAACAACTGTCGGAGGCCTTTTTTCAGAATGATTTTAACTCCCACCTCCGGAAGAGCGTTTGTCATGTCCCAGAGGAGGTAGGAGACATGGAGTCTGAATGGACCCTGTTCAAAACCTCTTTTGTGGAAGCTGCCAGGCATAGCTGTGGCCAAAAGCTTGTGGGTGCCTCTCAGGACAGTAACCCAAGAACCCCCTGATGGATACTGGTAGTGAGGGAGGAGCTGAAGAAAGAGGCCTTTAGGGACTGAATGGCCCAAAGGACTCCCGATTCAGCAGTCGCAACAGTGGCAGAAGCAAAATCCCGGGTTTGGGAAGAGTTTGGTGAAGCCATGGAAAAAGACTTTTGGTCGGCCTCAAGGAGGTTCTGGACAACTGACAACTGAAAAGAATGGTGGCAAAGGCAAAGACTCAGGCCTATGATGAGCTGTATGAGAGGCTGGACAGTAAAGAAGGAGTATAGGACTTGTATCATTTGGCTAAACAGAGAGATAGAGCTGGAAAGGATGTACAGCAGGTTAGGCTGATAAAGGATAGGGAGGGAAATGTACTAGTGAGTGAACAGAGAGTGTTGAGTAGATGGAAGGAGTACTTTGAAGAACTAATGAATGAGAAAAATGAGAGAGAGAGGAGGACAATGGGGGAGAGATAGTGAATCAGGAAGTGCAGAGAATAAGTAAGGTGGAAGTGAGGGCAGCTTTAAAAATGATGAAGAATTGAAAGGCAGTTGGTCCAGGTGACATACCTGTGGAGGTATGGAGATGTTTAGGAGAGAAGGCAGTGGACTTTTTAACCAGGTTGTTTAACAAAATCCTGGAGAGTGAGAGGATGCTTAAAAATGGGGACTAGTACTCTGCTTCTCCACTCTTCAGAGTGGAGAAGCACAGTACTAGTCCCCATTTTTAAGAACAAGGGTGATGTGCAGAGCTGCAGTAACTATAGAGGTATAAAGTTAATGAGCCACACCATGAAGGTATGGGAAAGAGTTGTTGAAGCAAGGCTAAGGCGAGAGTTCAGTGAGCAGCAGTTTGGTTTCATGCCCAGAAAGAGTACCACAGATGCCATTTTTGCGTTGAGAGTGTTGGTAGAGAAGTACAGAGAAGGTCAGGAGGAGCTACATTGTGTCTTTGTGGATCTAGAGAAGGCATTTGATAGGGTGCCAAGAGAGGAACTGTGGTACTGTATGAGGAAGTCAGGTGTAGCTGAAAAGTATGTTAGGGTGGTGCAGGACATGTATGAGGATAGTGAGACAGTGGTGAGGTGTGCAGTTGGAGTGACAAATGGTTTCAAGGTGAAGGTAGGGTTACATCAAGGATCAGCTTTGAGCCCCTTCTTGTTTGCAATGGTGATGGAAAGGTTGACAGATGAGGTCAGGCATGAGGCTC
Organism: Pygocentrus nattereri; assembly: GCF_015220715.1. Taxonomy (NCBI): domain Eukaryota; kingdom Metazoa; phylum Chordata; class Actinopteri; order Characiformes; family Serrasalmidae; genus Pygocentrus; species Pygocentrus nattereri. The sequence goes on from NC_051231.1 coordinate 19,978,175, forward strand.
CATGGACCATGATGTTTGCAGATGACATTGTAATCTGTGGTGAGAGTAGAGAGCAGGTGGAAGAGAATCTGGAGAGGTGGAGGTTTGCACTGGAGAGGAGAGGAATGAAGGTCAGTAGAGACAAGATGGAATACATGTGTGTGAATGAGAGGGAGGCAGGTGGAAAGGTGAAGATGCAAGGAGTAGAGATCGTAAAGGTGGATGACTTCAAATATCTTGGATCAACCATCCAGAGCAATGGACAGTGTAGAAAAGAGGTGAAGAAGAGGGTGCAGGCAGGATGGAGTGGGTGGAGACGGGTGTCAGGGCTGATGTGTGACAGAAGGATAGCAGCAAGAGTGAAAGGGAAGACAGTAGTGCGTCCTGCTATGATGTATGGTTTGGAGACTGTGGCTCTGTCTAAAAGACAGGAGGCTGAGCTGGAGGTGGCGAAGATGAAGATGCTGAGATTTTCGTTGGGAGTGACAAGGATGGACAAGATTAGAAATGAGCAGATCAGAGGGACAGTGAAGGTAGAGCAGTTTGGAGATAAAGCCCGAGAGGCCAGGTTGAGATGGTTTGGACATGTGTTGAGGAGGAATAGTGGATATATTGGTCAAAGAATGTTGGAGATGGAGCTGCCGGGTAGAAGGAGAAGAGGTAGACATCAGAGAAGGTTTATGAATGTAGTGAAGGTGGACATGTGTAAAAGAGGCAGTAGAGGCGGCAGTAGATAGGGCAAGATGGAGGCAGGTGATCCGCTGTGGCGACCCCTAAAGGGAGCAGGCGAAAGAAGAAGAAGAAGAAGAAGACTTTTGATACTTAAATACATTTGTAGGTCAATACTTTTGTACTTTTACTCAAGTGGAGCTCTAAAGGGAGGAACTTCTACTTTTACTGGAACAATATTTTACCTTGAGTATCTCTACTTTAACTCAAGTACATGATTTGTGTACATCACTGCTGTTTTCCCACATGGAGTAGTCTATCTTTGCACAATAGACTCTCTGGTGAATGAGGCAAATCTTTCTCCAACATTTATCTGCATTTGGCAGGAGGCAGGCTTTCACATTGATTTCTTAATTGATATCATTTTTTGTAGCTTAAAAAAACTACAACTGCTAATGAATCTTTATCTTATTTGGTTAAATTTTGGTTAACCTTCAAAATTGTTTTGCATTTTCGCTGTGTAAGATATAGATTTTGATCTGAACTAGAAAAGGTTTACACCTAAATTGGAAGAAGAAAAGCAACTTATCTGCAAGAGCTTTTCTCAGACGTGACCTGCTGTTTATTTTCACTGGTGCATCCATCAGGCACACTTAACAGATCATAAGCTATTCTAGTTTTAAACTGTATGTTGATACAACTAAATCTAAAATAAAACCAAAGCTAAGGAAATCACAAATTAAACTTTTCAGTTGACCTCAGCTGAGGCTGAACGATGTTTCAGTGGTCTTTGGAGACTGAAATCAAGTCCATAGTACCATATATATATATAATATAAATAACTAAAAATAAAAAAAAGTATCTCTTTACACATACAAGCAATAACAACCAACATAATTTCAATATGCTGGTGATTTCTAGCATTTACACCTTGTAATTGTGCCATGTTGGATAATCAATTTTAGTCGCTGTATTTATTTAATGTTATGTGCATTTATATGCTTATAATCCTGAAATCCACACAATGATCCTCCCCACATTAATCTCCAAAATGTTGACAGTATCCACGAACCCATTTCTCCTACCAAAGTGATGAGAAGCTCAACCAATCAAAATGGAGAGTTTCGAATGTTATATATTTTGAAGGTAATTTAATTTGTGCTTTATTTATTCATAAACCTTTAATATTGAAAGAAATTTTTAACATGGTTTCGGGTGGGACAATGTAAAAAGTGGTTGGGCCTAGGCCTGCTAGGGCCAGTTGTACTACTACCGCTCTCACATATATATTGGAATTTCAGTGGCTATGAACAGATTTAAAAATAGCGGTATTAAAAAAAAATAAAAAATCAAATCAAATGTTGTGGACCCCAACTCCATGCTGTCCACTAGGGGTGGGAATTTCTTGGCACCTCATGATTCGATTCAATTATAATTCAGAGGGCCATGATGTGACTAAAATGATTATGGGTCATTTTTTCTATACAGGATCTCCTTTTTTCTCACTGTGTATTAACTTGGTACTTTTAAAACAAAGTATTTGTAATGATCTATAATGAATTTACTTCCAATATCTTTTATTAATAAAACAAAAGGAAGTGATGTGGCAAGTGAACTGGAAGGCTTTCATTCACTGCTTTTGTTTGGTGCACATGAGATGCTGCTGCCACTCATCTGCGATAAAATGTGCTGTTATCATGAAATAAAATCCAGTGATAATGGATGTCCACGCAGCATGTTACAGCTGTTCTGCCTGTTTTCTTTAGTGATTTTATAACTTCAGATTTGGTCTCGTTGTAGAGAGTCAGGGGTCACTGTGTCAGTAAAATATCTGCGAGACGGAATGTGTGCAACAGCCCGAAAGCCCCGTTTCTCAACAAGACTGCAGGTCACTTAGGAACACAGTCTCTCCTGGCTAGTAGCAAATGAAAAGGCAGAGAGAGATTTAGCCAACACGAACATTTGGAGACTTATTCACATTCATATGCACCTTAGTTGGTTTCCTGGAACATTACATCTGCGATGAGAGACTGTCAAACACTAAAAAGTTGTGAAGCAGAAGCTTCGAAGAGCTCTTAGCTGAGCTAAAGTTTAAAGCAGAGCAAAGCAAGTCTGTGTTTTCGTTCATAATATTTTTGCCTATACCAGGACATTAGCGCACACTGAGACATACAATATAAATGTTGTGGCTACCAAGGTGGTCTGATTTTTGTTGAAAGGACAAAATGGCTCATTGTTGATCCTGCTCTAACCAGGCTTTAATGCAGAGGGAGCCGGTCAGATTTCTCGCTCATCCAGTTATTTTTGTTATGTGCTGCCACAGACTGTCCGGACGCTACACGCTTCTGCCCTTTTTGTTCCCTCAACATTACGTTATAAATTAAAATTTAGAAAATCAATTTTTGTAAATCAATTCAGAATCGTTCACGTCCGCATCACGATGCATCTAAGAATCGATTTTTTCCCCGCACCCATACTGTTCACCCTATGATCTGCCTTAACAGCTGAAATCTCACTCTAACAAAAATGTAAAAGTTGACATCCCTGGCTGTCACTCATTACCCTATTCTAGAGTGGGCAGAATGAAGTGCAGTTAGAGAGAGTATGTGTAAGGTGTGTAACAGTGAAAGGGAAATTTTGAAAGATTTTTAGTTATGTGAAGTAATAATGTTGCTATAAAGTTGTTATTTCAAATATGTCTATGTATTGTGCTGCAAAGATATCCACTCAAGTTAACATGCTAACCAGCTAGCCCCAGCCCACTGTGTCTCATAATGCTACTTTCTACCTCAACAGACGATAGTGAGTCACTGTAGCATTGAGTAAACAGCAACAAAAGCTGCAGCTCTTGGCAAGTGACCATTATCACCACTGCTGCCCACTCATGGCAAGAAACCACGTTCAGCAGCAAAGAAAAGAACTGACATAAATACAAGCAAAAAGAGTTAATATTAGCATTGCTTTCCACCACTGGAGACAGCTTTTAATGAGTAAAGATGTTTGATGTTTCATTCCAGCAAATGTGCAATATTTCATCTAGTCTGGTAAGTAAACAGCTGATAAAGCTTACATTGGCCATTTAGCGAGGGTTTGTGGGCACCACAACTTTCTTGCCCCCTCTTTGTTTGGAATGTGAAGTATGAATTCCATAGGATACCTCATCTTATACATTTCTCCTTTAATTAGAGCTACAAACCAGTGGTATATAAAACTTTCAAGCAATAGTCACAATAACTAGGTGCAGTGTATACAATCATAGTTATTAGCCCTGTGAATCCCAATTGAATTAAATTGTCCAAGCTATTACCAGACAAATAGCAACTGTATACACAACATTCAGACACTTTTGTCATGAATAGCACCAAAAAAATCTATAAAATGATTCCTAATTTGCACATCTTTGCAACATCATCTTTGTTTACAGACTTTGAAAGGGTGTATAACGACTTTCAATGGAGCATTTTAATGAGTGTGTTTGCTAGCACCTAATAATCCAATAACTGCAGAAAATCAGATTTTGTCAGTAAATCGTTCAATGCATTTATGTGCACCTGGACATTCAGATAACAGGAAATCTTTGGGTTAACATGAGCCAGGCAATAATCAGATGTCTGCTTTGCAACCAGACAATAAATTCACAGAAAAGGATGTGATGTAAATGTTTTTTAAAAACATCATGCCACGTTACCTGAAAATATGAACATACATCATGTACAAGACAAAAAATATTTAAATCCTTATTTCATTAAGCATGTACATGGTTTCAGAATTGCTCCAAAAGTTTTGTTGCAGTCTTGTGAGTAATGTGTTAAATGGTTTTTGCTGGTTTCCAGTACTGTGGCCTGTTTTCACACATGCATAAACTGAGAAATCCAAAAGAAATCTGAATAAGAGCATACACGCACAGAGAAATCTGATTAGTAATCTAAAATCCAGCTTTCTTGATCAGACTTCTAGACCTTACTCCAATCTAAGAAATCAGAGTATGCTGTTTACATGACCATTTGAATAATCAAATAACTGCAGAAATTTGATTATGATTGGATTATTAAGTGCATAAAAATGGTCTCAATGATGTGAGGTACCATGTGGTAATTTGTCATCGCCTTGTGATAATTTGTTTGTGTGGTAATCAGTCATTATATTTTAGTGTAAAACATTCTAAGTTGAATGCGGTTCTTTAAATATTGGCTAGATTATGAGGCACTGGTGTAGCCATGGGTAGGCCAGATTGATCACAGGCATACACAATCAATGGGGACAGAATATTTATCAAGTTGCATTTTTTAATATGATGAAATTTCTATTATGGCCAATCAGAATCTCTATGTAAAATCTCTTATATTCTCAGCTCTCTGATCACTGCTTAGCAATTGTTACTTCTATTGTTGCTATAAGTTTTTTTATCTGCATACCAGTAACTAATGCTCTAGCGGTGGCCAAAAGCTGTACCTGAGGTGTTAAAGCATGTGTTTTCTACCTATCCAAAGCCAAAAATTAATAAAAAAAAAGTTGTTCTCTTCACCGGTCTGCAAATCTTGTCATTATAATACTGTTTTACTACAAAAACTAAAATGGGCTCTGTCAATATGTCAAGTATTTACTTCAATGCATCAAGTCATCAAAGGTAAGACATAAAAGGTTCATTTATGCCACGGCAGTATACACTAACCTATGATGATTAGGTTTAGGACTTCTATCTACCATGCTGGCCTACACAAAAAATTGTAAACATTATTTATAAACTAAAAAATTATTTCTGTTACTACTGTTATGAGGGGAAAGTTTGGTTGCAGTATTTAGAGCTGTAATGTAGTTTACCTGAAACACGTAACTAATGCATTACATTAAGCATTTACAGTATTTCACAAAATTGAGAACATCACCAGCATTTCTGCAAATATTTTATTATATTTTTTCATAGGACAATACTAAGTTATATCCAAGTTTCATTTCTATAAAGTAGTCAGTATACAGCTTGTATAGCAGTATAGATTTACTGTCCTCTGAAAATAACACTCCACCATTAATGTCTAAATAGCTGCCAACACAAGTCAGTACACCTCACAGTGAACATGTTCAAATTGTGCTCAAAGTGTCACTATTTTGTACGACCATCATTATTATCTAGCACTGCCTCAACCCTCTTGGTCATGGAATTCACCAGAGTTGCACATGTTGCTACTTCCACTCCTCCTTGATGACGTCACAGAGCTGGTGGATGTTAAATACCTTGTGCTCCTCCTCCTTCTGCTTGAGGATGTGCCACAGGTGCTCAATTGGCTTTAGATCTGGAGACATACCTGGCCAGTCCATCACCTTTACCTTCAGCAAGGCAAGAGACAGTTGTCTTACTCCTCACCAGGGTGCCACCACACATGCTGGACACCATCTTGCCGAACAAGTTTATCTTGGTCTGACACTGACAGGCTGACCTCCCACTTCCTCCACTTCTGCAGCAATGCTGGCAGCTGTCACATCTGCTGCCTGCCACGGGAGGTCGCTGTCTCCAGAATATTAGATGGTCTCTTGATCCTTTGACCTTTTATGTTGGCCATTTTGTATATATACCCTGCATTTGCACATGTTTATTGCAAAGTCTTGTTTGGTTTATCCGCAAATCTGTCCGTTTATATTTCTGATTCAGTTTTCTGATATTTTGACCTTGCACTTTCTTTGTTATTGACTATTCTTTTGGATTTGCCCCCTCTGGATTTGTTTGCTATCTGTTGCCTGCTTTTCTGGATTTCTGACTCTCTGCTTGTTATTATCTACTTTGAACCTGGAATTAAACTTGCACTTGACTCCTTAACATTGTGTGAAGCACTTTATGACAGCAGCACTCATGTGTCTAATTTTTTTTATTTTATTATTTTTTTTTAAACCTGTCATGTCTGGCCATTTTTGCAATCGGAATGGTAATCCGAATGTACTGATGTACCAAACATATGTTTTCACAAGAAAAAGCTCTATAGGTTACTAAAGCCTATTCTTGTTAAAGTTTGTATTTTATTTGTTTGGCCAGGCCTGACAGGCAATAAAAGAGGACAGGAAAGAAAGAGAAGAAGGGAGGAAAGACAAAAAAAAAAAAAAAAGAAAGAAAGAAAAAAAAAAAAGATAATAATAATAATAATAATAATAATAATAATAATAATAATAATAATAAATCATAATGATAAATAAATAAATAAATAAGAAAAAATAAATAAAATAAAAAAAGAGAGAAAAAACAAATAAAATAAGTAAATAAGACAACTAAATAAAAATAAATAAATAAATTAATTGATTAATTAAAAAAAAAAAAAAAGCGAAGGGAAAAAAAATGATACAGATATACATACATATTCACATATCTATACATATATACACCCAGACATAATTCTACTATTTGCTGCTACATACATACACGTTTACATATCTATACATATATACATATACACCCACCCACCACACACAATTCTACTGTTTGCAGCAATGTGTATATGTGTGTATACGCGTCCACGTGTTGTGTCATGGAATGTGCTCAGCAATGAGGGCAAGAAGCCGCAACCATGCCCCCGTGGTCCAAAGACGGATAGGGAAGGACCCGGGGGACCCGGACCATCCACAGCCCATTAGGAACTCAGGAGACCTGAGGCCACACGCCCCGATGGCCACCGCGTGCACGCCCCAGAGGACAAAGAATGGAGGCCCCAGACAGAGCGCCCACAGACAAAGGGCAAGTGACCGGAGAGCCAGAGGCAATGAGCAGCCCACCCCCCCCCGGCAGGCCAACATCCCCAGCATGAGCCGAGCATGCGGCCCCTGAGGCCCCAGGCGCCCGAGACCGGCCGACCCCCGGCAGGACCAATGAGGCCAAAGAGGCCCAAACCACCCTCAGGACACAACCGCCAAGGGAGCAGGGCAGGGACCACGCCAAGATGTCCAGCCATGCACCCAGGGACCCACAGGACACCCATACCCCCGGGGGGGAGGGGCGGAGTCAGCACGCAGCGGGGAGCGGTAACTCCTGCCCACCACCATGTACCACAGATGTCCAGGCTCAGCAAGTCATAGACCCAGGCCCAGCTGTCCACACACACACACATGCTCACATGCACCCACACACACCCACACCCGCACTCACACATGCCAGTCACCCACTCATGCACACACACGGAACATACATGGACTCAAAGTGTCAGCGGGTGGACACCAGCACGGGCCAGCGGCAGCACGGGCCAGCGGCAACCCAGGGAGGCAGCCACCCCGGCCCCGAACGACCGGCCAGTTCCCCCACCAGGCAGGGTGCACCAAACCGGGGTATTAAAATTGGAGGGATAGAGGCAATGTAGTACTGAATAACAGCACACTGCCACACTGCCCCCACAAGGCCCTCAATGTCTAATGTGTAAATAAAATTGAGGGGCAGGTAGCAGTGAGCAGATAAGTGAGGTCACCTCAGCAGCGCCACCCACCATCCACTGAGTGACACCTGTCCCCCAAAGCCCTGTGTGTACTGTACTGTGTCATGAAATGTGTCATTGTAAGGGGGGAAAAAAAGGGGAGGAGTGGGACATCACGCATCACCGCGAGCAGAGCCAGGTAGATGGCCCTACTCACTGCAGCATGGGCCCCCCTCCCCCAGAACCCCCATGTGTAGTGTGATGTTTGACTGAGTGGGAGGAGGGGAAGGGTCAGGATAAGAAAGACCGAGAGGCAGAGAACTACCCCTCGGAGGAAGAGAGCCAGCTGGCGCTAGCTCACTAGGCACCCCGGTTTCCTACACCCGGCCGCGGCGCAGGGAAGGCCGGCCCTGGTCCCGAAGCGGCCACGCCCCCAGGACACCAACCTGCTCCAGGCCGTCGCCCGCCCACACAGCTGACACAGCACAAAACATACACCCCCACACGCACACAAGAGACAACAATTATCGCACATACACATACTCCCGATTTCAATACAAACACATAAACACACACACACACATACCAACACAAACACACTCACCCGCAACAAACTTCACACCCACCCATATACATTCCTGGGTCCAGAACCAACCGGCCCTATGTGGTTGTCCCCCTACTTGAGTGCCCCACCCCTCCTCCCGGGAGGCATCCAGAATCCCGGAATGCCAGACAGACACCCCGGCGCGCCCCAGACCCCCCACCACCCGGCGGTCCGCCCAGGGGGGCACAGACCCTTCCAGCGCAGGGAGGAGCCCAAACGGGAGACGGGCGACCCCAGGCGCCAAGGCCCCAGACCCCGCACCCCGGCCCACACAGAGGAGGCCAGCCCCCCGGACGGGGCCAGCACCCACCCCCACGGGCCCCCAGATCCCCACCCCAAGACCGTGAGCACACACATCCAGGCCCCCCACCATCAACAACAGGGCCTGCACACAGGAACCGCAGAGCGGCAGCCCCCATCTCCAGTCCAAGAGCCATCAGACACCCAAATCCCCCAGCCCACCCACAGCCACCTGCTGGGTACACCACAAGACAAGACTACAGCCGGTTACCCCCCATCACGTGATGGAGCTGATCAGTGGGGACCAGAGGGATTCAAATGTAGTCAATTGTTTTTTAGTGGTAGCAGACATTCTTTCCAGAGTAATGTGGTCTAAAAGTAGGTTTCTGTAGTGAGTGATACATAAATAATTTTTTGATTTCCACTTCATGAGGATAGTTTTCTTGGTGATGCATATGGCAGTAAGAACTATATGTGATATATTCGTTTCTATGTTTAATTCACTTATCACCTAAAATGCACAGTTTTGGTGAGACTTGGATATCACAATGGAACCATGTGGATAAGTCTTCACATATCGTCTGCCAAAATCTCTGAACAGGCATGCAAGACCATATAGCATGCATATAATTTTCAGTATAATTACCTGTGCAGTTAGTGCATATATTTGTTTCTCTGAGGCCCATTTGGAACATTCTGTGCCCTGTATAATGTATTCTATGGAGAGTTTTGTATTGTATAAGTTGTAAATTTGGATTTTTAGTCATTTTAAAAGTGTTTAGACATATCTGTGTCCAGAAGTTTTCATCTGGGATGATGGAAAGATCTCTCTCCCATTTTGTAATTGGAAGGGATATTGAATCATTAATTTTTAATAATAACTTGTATATTTTTGATAACAGTTTAGGGGTATAGAGGTTTAGAAAGTGTTATCCACACAGGGATTTCTAGATTTAGATTAAATCTTGCCTGTATGATGGACCTCAATTGGTGATATTCCAGAAATTTGCTACTGCTAATTTCATATTTTAAAATAAGATCTTCAAATGAAATAAAGGTCCCATCATGAATAACATGTTCTAAATTATAGAGATTGGGCGATAGCTAGATGGAAGTGTTGGGTCTTTGCCTGGTTTAAGAAGCAGGCTAATGTTGGCCGAGTTCATGTTTGGAGAGATTTTGTGGTTATTCTTGATTTGAGTCACCATCCTGAAAAAAGTAGGTTCTAACACAGGCCAAAATTCTTTATAGAATTCTGCTGGGAAACCGTCTGGGCCTGGGGCTTTATTATTTGGAAGGTGCTGTATTGCCTTATAGAATTCAGATGATGAAAACGGTGAATCAAGAGTTGTAATCTGATCCTCATTTAATTTAGGAAGATTTGTAATTAAGAAATTCTTCTATTTCAGCATCAGATGGATTAATCGGTGATGAGTATAAGGCTTCATAAAAGTCTTTAAAGGAGTTATTTATTTGTTGTGGGTCATGAGTAATATTACCGAGCGAGTCTTTAATAGAGTGAATAGCTGTTTTTTCTTTATTCAGTTTTAACTGATTGGCCAGGAATTTTCCAGATTTATTTCCATGTTCAAAGTTTTCCAGATGCAACCTCTGCAACATAAATTGTCTTCTTATCAAGTATTTCATTTAATTCCAATTTAAGTTTCCTCAGGCTGTTAATTATATTTTCTTGTGGTGATGCAGCATAGGCATTTTCTTTTAGATTTAAGATTTAATTTTCTGTTCCAATTCTAATATAAGTGTTTTTTCTTTATTTTTCTTATGTGCGCAGTAAGGTATTATTTTACTCCGCATTATTGCCTTTCCTGCTTCCCATAGAACACATGGCGATATTTCCGGCAGATTATTTTGTTCTAAGTATATAGCCCACTCTCGTTTAAAATAATTAATGAAATCTTGTTCTTTAAGTAATGATGTATTAAATCTCCAGTTCCTAGTTGGTGGTGTAACTCATTTCTGTGTCAGAGACATAGATACAGGTGCGTGATCACTAATAGTGATAGGATGTATCTGAGTGTCTGTGATTTCCGTCATCATGGAGCTACTGACTAAAAAGTAATCCAAGCAGGAGTGGGAGTGATGTACTTGTGAGAAAAAAAACTATAATCTCTCAGAGTGGGGTGATGTGAGCGCCAAGCATCGCAAAGACCAAAATCCTTCATGTATTGTTTAAGAATGTCTGCAGACTGCCAGTTTCTTTGACTCACTGCTGTACTGAGCCTGTCAATCTCTGCATTAAGTACCAGGTTGAAGTCCCCTCCTATTACAAGTGTGGTGTCAGAGTGATCAGCAAGTGAGGTGAAGAAGGTATGAAAGAAGGAGGGATCATCAACATTTGGTCCATATATACTGGCAATACATAAATCTATATTCTGAATAGATAGATTAAGTATTATAAATCTGCTTCGGGGTCTGATATCGTGTTTCTAATAGAGAAGTTTATCCTTTTGTTAATTAATATAGCTACACCTCTTTGTTTAGAGTTGTAACAGGCTGTGTACATATGAGGAAACTGTGAAGAGGAGAGTGTGTGTGCAGATGTTCTGGACACATGTGTCTCCTGTAGGAACACAATGTCAGCCTGTAAGTCATTTAACCGGTTAATAAGTTTCACCTTCTCCCTTGAACCAACTCCACACACATTCCATGAAACAAACCTCAGTGTGCTCATATTGAAATTAATCGAGAAAGTGTTGCGTGCTCACTGAAGATGTGTGTGTGTGTGTGGATGTGTATGTGAGTGTACACTGCATGTTGTGTGTCCTGTATAGCATTGTGTGTGTTGTGTAGCAAACATGTTGGACGCAGAAAGAAAAGGAAAGGGTGCTCCAAAATGACAAATATAGCAAAAGAATGAGAGAGAGAAAAAAAAGGAATAATAATAATAATAATAATAATAATAATAATAATAATAATAATAATAATATAAAAATAATAATAATTAATTAACATAAAGTCCACTATGCTGACTGAACCGGCATTAATTGTTATATACAGACATGTAAAAAAAAGAGAGAGAAAAAAAACAGAAGATAGAGAAAAAAGGCGTTTGTGTACACAGGTCACCTGATCAGTATAGCCATGGCGTGGTTTCCTGGTCGCGATAGAGCTGTCCGTTTATATAGTTTGTCCACCGCGATGATAGCTCGTGAACCTTCTTGAATATGTTTTTTCCGGAGAGGGAACAGGATTTTGCGTCGCTCCAGGATCTCTTTAGGAAACTGATCGTTGACGCTGAAATCCGTTCCTCTCAGCTCCCGTCCGCGGCTCTGTGTCTAATTTTTGAAGCCAACCTCTGGATATGAGGCTGAACACATGGACTCACCTTCTTTGGTCGACCCTGGCAAGGCCTATTCGGAGTGGAACCTGTCCTGGAAAACTGCTGTATGACCTTGGTCACCATGCTATAGCTCAGATTCAGGATGTTAGCAATCTTCTTATAGCCTAGGCAATCTTCGTGGAGAGCAACAATTCTATTTCTCACATCCTCAGAGATTTCTTTGTCATGAGGTGCCATGTTGAATATCCAGAGGCCAGTATAAGCAAAGTGTACTCAAAACACCAAATTTAACAGCCCTGCTCCCCATTCACACCTGGAACCTTGTAACTTTAATGAGTCACATGACACTATGGAGGGAGACACAATTGGCCACAATTTGAACATGTTTACTGTGAGGTGTACTCACTTGCGCTGCCAAATATTTAGACATTAATGGCTGTTATTTTCAGTTATTTTCAGAGGACAGTAAATCTACACTGCTATACAAGCTGTACACTGACTACTTTAAGTTATATCCAAGTTTAATTTATATAGTGTTGTTCCATGAATAAATATTATAAAATATTTGCAAAAACGTGAGGGGTACACTCACTTTTGTGAGATACTATACGTTCGCATGCACAAAAATGGATGTTATTATCCAAGCTATCTGAGGTATTTACAGCAGCAGTAAGCAATAGTTCAACTCTCACGGCAGGTGTAAGTGATTTCACCATAGCTCCTTCCAGCCTCAGTGTTCTCTCAGTTCTCAGCTGGTGCTAGCCCTAGGGCTGTAGACAGCAGAGCAGAGATCTATGCCTGAAGCCGAGAGATCAGACAGCTTGGGCCCAGAGGGAATGCCAGGAGCAAACACACACTTTTGCACTCTAGAGTATTAACTGCCTCTGTCTCAGGGAAGGACAGCTGGAACAAAAAAGAGAAGTCCCAAGTGATTCACAGTTCCAGGCAATGCAAGGGCTCCGTCACTCACTCACTCACTCACTCACTCACTCACTCACTCACTCACTCACTCACTCACTCACACACAGTACCCTTCTGTTTGCCTCTTACATCATGTGACATCTGACACTTTTGGGTTCAGTGAAGTTTCAGTGGAACACCGTTAAGCCAATGTGCATAACAGAACAGCAGCTGCCAGTTCTTCCAAGAATTGTATTATCTTTTAGGAATAACCTCAATACAGTTGTTGAACAGATTTTTTCACTATGAGGTTCATTTTGTTAAAAGTAGATGGCACGTCGCACTGTGGTGAGAATTTGTAAAGTTTACTTTTTCTGTGCAAAGCAACTCCTGACCTTAATCATATCTGATCTTGATCTTAATCTGTCTTTCTATAACAGAAACACTGTGGCATCTCATCTAAACTACATTCATATAAGGTCAGTTTAGGACATGGGTGTCTAATTCATATCAAGGGTTGTTGTGGCTGAAGGTTTTCATTACAATAAAGCAGGAGCAACCATGATCAACTGTTTCAAGACTGAGACCAACTGATTAAACAAGTGGAATTAGATAGATGTGCCCCTGTTTTTTTTAATGAAAATCTGCAGCCTAACTGGCCCTAAGATTGGACACCTCTGGATTACGACCTACAGTTGCAGTGCATTGACATTATTTTGCCAGTAAGTGGCAGTATATTCATAAGTAACAGAAAAAATGAAATCCGGTAAGTCAAATAGGTGTCTGATGACTAAAAACAAAGTTGAGTGGGATAAAAAGGAAAAGAGGAAGAAAGACTGAGGAGGAAAGAAGCTAAAACCTAAACCATATACTAAAACAAAGACAGAAAGAGGGCATGAAAAGCAGAAAAAAATAGTCTAAACGAGACAAACACCTCTTTCTTTATTTTACTAACACATGAAAACTGTTTCAAGTCTTATTAGCCAAATCTATTCTTTCATTTTCATTCAGAGAAGCCAAATGTGTAACCAGAAGAAATGGATGTGTTGAGCCGTTTTGGATTTAATGCTGTAACACAATTCAGTGCAACACTAAAATAATTACTTAATCTTCCAAGCCCCCTTATAAGCTTTAAGGAGCCTGCAGACATTGTTTTTCATGCCAGAAACACATGCCATTTTTTGGATATAAGAACAAATTTTGTATCTAATAAATGTGTGTTACTAACACACAAGGTCAATACTGATCAAATCTTATATGCAGAAACAATAGAAACACAAATTACTACTGAGGGAAATCCCTGTATGTGCCATTTCTTGTTGAATAAATCCATCACTTTGACTGGATGATGGATAATTGGCCTATCCATGTTCCACATACAAATGTGCTCTTTTACAGCAACTACAGTGCCTTGAAAAAGTATTCATGCCACTTGAACATTTTCAAATTTTTTTCATGTTACACCCACAAACTTAAATCTTAAACACAAAAAACTTCAAACTTAAACACAAAGTAGCAAGTAATTGTGCAGTGAAAAGAAAGTTATACATGGTCTTCAAAATTTTTTACAAATGAAAATCTGGAAAGTGTGGCGTGCATTTGTATTCAGCTTCCCTGAGTCAATACTTTGTAGGACCACATTTCACTGCAATGACAGCTACAAGTCTTTTGGGGTATGTCTCTAGCAGCTTTGCACATCTAGAGGCTGATATTTTTGTCCATTCTTCTTTGCAAAATAGCTCAAGCTCAGTCAGATTGGACGAGGAGCATCTGTGAACAGCAATTTTCAAGTCTTGTTTCTTAATGGGATCTAGGTCTGGTCTTTGACTGGGTCAATCTAACACATGAATATGCTTTGATCTAAACCATTCTTTTGTAGCTCTGGCTGTATGTTTAGGGTTGTTGTCCTGCTGGAAGGTGAACCTCCGTCCCAGTCTCAAGTCTTTTTCACCCTCTAGCAGGTTTACCACCAGGACTGCTCTGTATTTAGCCCCATCCATCTTCCCATCAACTCTGACCAGCTTCCCTGTCCCTGCTGGTCCCCATAGTATGATACTGCCACCACCATGTTTCACGGTGGGGATGGTGTGTTCAGGGTGATGTGCAGTGTTAGTTTTCAGCCACATATAGCGCTTTGCATTTAGGCCAAAAAGTTCAACTTTGGTCTCAACTGACCAGAGCACCTTCTTCCACATGCTGTGTCCCCTACATGGCTTGTGGCAAACTGCAGATGGGACTTGCTATGGCTTGCTTTCAAAAATAATGGTCAGTCTGGTATGTTCCTTGGTTTTCATGATGCTGCTTGATCACTAACGTTCTCTAACAAATCTCTGAGGCCTTCACAGAACAGCTCTACTTATACTGAGAATAAATTAAACACAGATGGACTGTATTTACCCATTTTTATTTAGGGGTATCACTGTACAGGGTGGTGAATACAAATGCACACCACACTTTTCTGATTTTTATTTGTATATTTATTTTATTTATATATTTTCACTTCACAATTACTAAATCCCAATAAAATACATTTAAGTTTGTGGGTGTAACATGAAAAAATGTTGAAAAGTTCAAGGGGTATGAATACTTTTTCAAGGTATTACCTTAATACACTGTATTAAGAAGCTGGACAATACAGAGAGACCAACAGTATACAATATGTGTTACAGTGAACAAAAAGTTGTGGATTCTGATGGAGTGTGGCTTTAGGTGATAGCTTTATGTTCTGTTTTTTTTTTTTTTTAAAGGATTAGACCTAAAAAAAGATTCTGAAAAGCTCACCTAAAATGTCCATTTGGACTCTTGCTGAAGGTTTGGTGTTGAGGCTGAGCTGGATTAGGGATTTGTCACACCTGATAAATGCGATCCTCTGCAGGGCAGGGGGCTCTGATCTTACCTGCCTGTTCTGTAGATCATCCAGGCTTGGCAAGCAGATCTAGCAACAGTCTTCTTGCAATGCAAAACATAAGACACAAATCCTCACACATCACCTTCAACTCTTTCAGCCCCTCCTTCTCTACTTCCTGGAACACAGATCAAACAACACATAACTCAACTATGAGAGCCTTAGTGATTTCTACTTCTACAGACTGTAACGGAGATCTGTTTAAAACAACTGAGTAGGACTTTCACCACTGAGTACAATAGTAGTCGAACAATGTACTGATTACTTTGATGATTAATCAAGTAATCTGAATTTTTTAAAAAAGCCTTTAAAAACACTTTAAAAAATTGTAATAAAACTGTATAACAGCAGTAGAATTTAAAACATGTCTTATTATCATGCAAACTGCCACTTACTCTCAATGCATCAAGAAGGTAAATTTAAATTGACTTTTTTTTTTAACAGTGTAACTGAGTTTGAGTAAGCACGACAACCCCACAACTGGTGTATTAACAATGACATCCACAGACAGACCAAACCTGGTCTAGACACTTTTTAAGCCATGAGTGACACCACATAAAGTCCTTGGATAGGTTGGAGTCACATTTGGGTAGGAATAAAGTTTTTGAAAGCCACATGGCTGGCTGGATGGCTCTGGCGTGGTTCACTTATCCGAACATGTTTGTTTCCCAGACTGTCTGTACCATCAACAGCACAAGGTGCATTTTTCCCCCTTCTATGGCCTTTTGATGTAGCAGAAGATGGTAGGGAAAAGGATGGGGGTGGGGAACTGAGAGAGCAGTTCAAGAGTTAATGCTGCACATATGGCCAACCTGGCAGGCCAGCAGTGGGTTTGGCTGTTTGGCTGTGTTGAAAAGAGATCAGATGAGAAGGAGGGGTAGTTGGGCTTTTTTTTTTGGGGGGGGGGGGGGGGGGGGGGGGTGGTATGCTATATGAACACCTATTACTTTGTTTATAAACGCTGCCAAAACAGAAGGTGGACATGTAGCAACCAAAGGCTTGAAGAAATAAACCTAATGTTGATGTCTTAGCGAGTCTTGATGTGAAAGCACATTCATTTGATTAATATCCACAAAGTGTACCAGATTAAAAGACTTGTAGAACAAGACCAGACTATGAAAATGTAGGCTGCTATGGTCAGAGAGGAGAGTGGAAAGTCTAAGGTTTGGTCAGAAAGCTTGTGTACATGTACACACATGAAAAGGGTCCTTTTTCCTATCTGATCAGAAACACAGACAGTGTGCACCTACCTTATTTGTAAAGGGCTGATGTCTTATGGAATTCATTGCATATGTGCATTACATCATGGGTCTAACTCTGCTGTCAGACTAAAGGGGCTGGCTTGGGAAACCCACATGTTTAAGCAGCTGGCTGCACAATATGATACTGCAAAGATTATTATAGAACTTTAATAACATGTTATTCTACTACAGTGCTCCACATCATAGTCATATCCAGCATAGTCTTCCACATTATCCCCTTTGAAGTGATATGGTGGACAAGCATAGTGTGCAATACTTAAAAGTACTCTTGTTCAGCAAGGAAAAAGACATGCAATGCTTAATCAATAATAGAGAAAGTATTAAAGCATAGTTTTGAGGAATTACATCATCATGCACATATTCATCTGTCACTACTATTCATGTCACAATCATAAAACAGGGGTTTCCAAGAAAAAAAAGTAATCCACTGTCTGTATTGCTTGATGGATATTTTCTCTAACCTGGAATAACGGAAACAAAATCACCTTTCTTAGCAAAATGAAATGTGGGCAGGTTCACATTTGAGTCATGGGATGTTTAGGCATCGACTGGAAGCAGTCACTTTGGAACGTCTGTCTGGGAATTAAAGGAAAACGCAGTGTGTTGCAGACTGATGGTAGTAATAATCAGTTCGTAAGGGACGCTTCTGGGGAGCCCTGGGCGTGTAGTAGTATTTAGACGATAAAGTGAGACTCCAAGTGAGCTCTGAGAAAAGGGCAAGCCGTCTGCCTCAATGAACAGACAATGAAACGAGTTCCAGGGATCTCGGAATCAAAGTTAACGCCTCAACAGGTTGTACCTCAGTCACCGTAGTACGCTGAACGAAAAAGACGCAGCTAACACGTTACCTCAGAATAGCGCAGCCATAGCGAAAACAGTGATAATAATGGCGGTGTGACAAATGCCTGTATGACTGAAGTGACCGACGTGTGTGGAGCCGACAGCCGTGTAGCTTAACTCGGCAGTGTGGCAAGTTGCCAGCCTGAGGCGAATGTCCTATCTACTCAGCGCCATGCACGAGCTGCTCTCGCGCTGTACTCCCATGTGCAATATATCACAAATGTGCTCAAGGAAATAATGCATCGGTACGGATCACCACCGAAGAGCTGGCTTGGTCTCCGCTTACGACTCGGTGAGTACATCTGTATTCCCTTATTACTGACGCCACCGTGTTATTATAACCTTTTTTCTCAAAGCACATTCTAAATGTTACCACTTAAGTGATTAGCAGGCAAGGAAAGTGCTGGCAGTTTTCTAGATGCTCACCAGTTTTACATTTAACGCATTGTGTGTTGTGAGTTACCTGTTATCTGTCAGTTATTATTTTCTTAATACGTTTATTGCTATTAAGCAGGCTGTGAAACTGTAAAATAAATATATTTTGTAATAAACAGATTTATAAAATATAAGTTTCCTGTAGAAACAGGAATTGTAATTGGCACAGCCATAAATGTTTTCTTTGTGGCCTTTTGATCAGTTTCCAAACTAAAAATTCGATCAGTCACAATCATTTGCTCTTCGTGATTGTCATGTATTACCCCTTAGTGGGTTTGTGTTACTTGGCTTCCTTATTGCACCGATTTAAACTGGGATTAATCAGTTTAGGTTCTGTGTGTCAGGCCAGGCCATGGGAATTCTGAGGGCAGCAGGTGTAACATGAGCCGCAACTGTAATTGAGACTTTTGGAGTGTGGTAGAGCCTTACAGGCATTTACACCAAGTGTTGAATAGCTAGATAAGTGAGAGTGGCCTTGTGCCAAGGGCTATTGCAGTTTGTTTTTACAGCATTATTGCCATATCTGGCAAATTACGTCTGGGTTTCCAGCTTAGTCTATGAGAAGGCTGCTTGAGTTCTGACACTGTTGTAGAGTGCTGTTAAGTAGATGAGTGCACATATACAGGTTATTGTGACAAAGGTAGATGATGTTTACATGCGTGCTGCAAAGCAGTGAGATTTGGGATTTACCTTAGAGATTTCTATCAAGAAGAAAACATGTTGCACCTGCACTGACACTTGCACAGCTGCAGAGAGATTACATTCAGAGAGATATTTTTTAAAAACATATCTGGATTACATCCAGCCGAATATGCTTTATAAAACAGCAAAAATGTTGTTGTTAAAAAAAAAACAGGGGAAAAATAATGTTGACGTTAGTAGTGCAGGTTTTTAGTAATAAAGTTGTAAAAGGTATGTGTGACAGGAAGCGAGGAGGCGGACGCATATGCAGAGATAAGCAAGATTTATTATGGGCAAATCCAGGGTCATGGTCAAGACGGTCCAGGGTCATAGAGCCAACACGGATTGAACATGGGGCAGACATGACCGACCAACAATAAACAGGTTCAAACAACACACAGTAACCAGAATAATCAACAAACAGCACAATCAAACAACAGTTCTGCCAACATACATCAAACAGTACAAATCAAACAAAGACAAGCACTAGACTAATGAAAACACAGGGCTTAAATACAAGAGGGCTAACAAGGGTTCACAAGACACAGGTGGAGACACAGGTGAGAAATCAGGGGAGGAGTCACCAAAACAAGGGGCCGGTCTAGGAAACTGAAACAAATGCACATGGAAGATCAAAACACAACATGAACACATGGACAGGACTGGGAGGGGCCAATCGTGACAGTATGGTCAATACGAGAGAGGTTAAAGTTCAGAAAATAGTAATAGGCATTAGCTACAGAGTCATACACAAAATTAACATTAGTTGTTTACATATGTATGACCAAATAGATTTTTCTGTATGTTCCATTTAACCAGATGCATGAACATTATTAACTCACGATTTGGCTCTAAAATACTAACTGGACATAGTTTAATAACACAGGTAACATTTAAGCAATAGATCGCAGTACAATGTGGAGGCTTGAACAGATAACTTTATCTTAAAGGGGGTTTCTAGAAACATGTGGTGGGAAAGACATTTGACTTGTCCTTCTCTTGTGTCTATGATGTTCTCAAACATTGCTTTCATCTCCAAGCAGCAATGAACAAATTGTGCTTTTAATAGCGCTTATGATTTATCAGCGGAGCTCATAGGTATTGTTTCTTGCCATATTTTCAAATTTCGCCATAGCTTTTGGAATTTATAATTAGCAATGCTAGTAGAGTCTTGTTTACCTGAGCCTGAATGGAATTTGGCACAGGACACCTCGCACTGGCCATTAGCTAACTGTCACTTGGCTGACTAACTTGCCAGCCAGACTCCAAATACAAACCATTATTGAATACAGTTTGAAATTAGATGCTCTGTTTTGTATGAATATGACTTTGTCATAACTCTGGTGTTTAGAGCTGTACACATTTCTACACTGTTTAACAAAGTTAAAGTATTTATTGTGTGATGTATATAATAGAGATCATTATTAAAATATTATTTCATTTTATTATTTTACATCATCATTTTGATGGCACAAAAGATCTTGACATCATTTTAAGTAAAAGTAGAAGGCAAACAAACATGCTGTGTTCATCACATGCCTCCCCCCTGTATTAGTGCACTATGATCATTAACTGTATGTCATGCTGTTTGCAAAACCTGTATTTATTGCCATTTTAAGGCTCATCATGAGTGGCTGCCTTGTGAGCCATATGTGGTTAAAATTAAAAATGGCCAAACAAATGTCATGATGCCCCTTGGCTGATAGAGCCCAGCTTGAGCAGATGGAGGATGAATAGCATCAACCTTAGCTTCCAATGTATAATGTACTGACATAAACTTGCTGTGTATCAAATACTCACAAAAACACCAAAACACCCAGTCAGCTGGTATTGCACAGCATATTGCAGTCAAACAAGCAGGTTATTATTGGAACAACTGTCATGTATGAACAAATGATATTCATTGTATCTGAAATCACTTGTGATTACAGTTAATGTCAGTTTGATTACCACTGCACAGTGCTCTTTGAACCCAGGACTTCCATCTTCTCTGTAAATCTCAAAAGTGGCCATGTTCACTGTGAATCCAGAGAGCGTGCAGTATGCAAGCATGACTGCCACTTGCAGCCTTGTCATTAAAACTAACCCTTGCACATCAAGCTACTCCAAATCACTACCATATGCTTGAGAAAGGCTGGTTCTTAGTGGTTAAAAAGCTCCCAGCCTAGTCTCTAATTTGTCAGAGCAAAATTAGATATGTGGGGGGCTGGAGGCCTGGCGTGCCCCTGTAGTCACTAGCTCATAGTTTTCATCTTAACCCTTTCTCACCTTCTACAAAAAAGCAGGAAATGAGACTTCCTCCTCCTTTGCCACTCTCTTTTCCCTCTTCTGTAGGAAGATTGAATGTCAAGCAGTGCTGCCGTATTTTTGTGTCCTAGCTTTGTATGATACTGTAAGTCTAAGACAGCCTGTTTGTAAAGATGCATGCAGTATGTGGGCTCACTGTAGGTGGACTTCTTGAAAAGAGAGCTTTGTATCTCCCAATGTTCCAAAAAGTCACAGGTCCAAGTCTCCCTCACATCCCAGCATGCACTTCACATTTGAATGAATGCAGTGCTTGTCTGTCTTGCTGTGTGGGTCAAGATCCCCCCCCTTCCCCACTACACGCACACACACACACACACACACACACACACACTGGCTCACAGAATGAACAGCAGTCTACCCAGATTCTTTTGAGAAACTTACTTTCTTGGAAAATTACACTGCAGGAGAACTCATTCAAGACTGGTCTGTTTTCTGAAGTTGGATTTTATGTATGTTAATCCTGCGTAAAATAGCATTGGTCTGCCCAGAGTTATGATGTATTTAGTTACCATTGATTGTACCTCAGCACAGCAAACACCGAGAAACAAATCATTAAGTAAAACTGACTTTTTTCTGAAAGATGAAGTCAATGGGCTGAGGTGCTTCCACAGCTGTTGTTATTGGTAGGATTCAGAAGCACAATGTTCCACTGGAGACGACATGGCTCCTATGAGCTGGAGACTATCCCTTGCTCACAGAGTGAACTGAAGACAGAGAAGTACACCTGGATTTCACTCATGGACATCACCCAAGTTACCTGTGGTAAGGCTCTTGCAAAGATTGGATGGATTGGTGAACACCTCTTGAATGGGATTTTTTTAATGTGCCTGTGTACCTTTGCTTGCCTGAGTGGCTTGAGGATGTGGCTTATATTAAAACATCATACTTGTCACTTAATGAGAAAATGCTGTGTTTGGTAAAACCTGAACATAGCATTGCTTCGTAAAAAGGCTTTAAAAAGTGTGACCTCTTAAAACTTTTAAAGAAATTAGATTCACAGCAACAGCCTGATTTTTTGTTAGAAGGCTACAGGTTCATATCCCGTTTGCATGCCATTGAGTTAGGAAGTTCAGTAATAGACCCTAGCGTCAGAATGTCCCTAGTCCATTTATTCTTTGCTTTGGGTTGAAGACCTGCTGTTTGCAGAAAGTGGTTGGTGACTTCATGGTGGGGAGAGAACAAGTTCTGGCCCCAGATATGCTCTTGTTCTTCGATCTCTTGAAGCTCATTTGGTTCCTATTAATGATGGCCTTTGTCTCTAAGATTTGTGCTGATTGCCCTGCCTTAGACCTTAGAACTTCATCTTCCCTCAGAGCAGTCAAGCTCAGACATGTCTATCATCTGAATTAGAGTTTACCTCAAGACAAAGATGTGTATGTGTCTGCTCATTTGCTGTTTATTTTAAAGATGTTATGTATTCTTTCACATTTTTAGTGTGTCTCTATTGTTTATTGTTAGGTAGTAGTATTTTTAAGTGATTTTGTTTGTCAGTGATACAAAATGGTTTAAAGACATTGGGAAAAAAGCACTTCCCAGCTAGTTAATTACTACAACAAGTTAAGTAAATCCCAAGCAATGGGGGGATGATAATCCCGGAGCCAATGCTTCCGACAACCAGGACAACTTAAGACCTCCTGCTGGTTGTGTTTTGACATTTTCAATGCCCTGTGTCCTCCTAAAACTTCTGCTGGCATTGCTGGCATTAGCCTGATGTTCCTCTAGGAGGCTCAGAGTAGACATGTGTTACATAAAGGTATTTCCGGCTCAGACACAGACGGTGGATGTGCTGAACACTCACCTCCTCAGAGGCTTCGAAAGACACTGGATAAACAGAGGCACATAAAAAACAGTCCCTGGCATTCTGCGCATTCCTCACATGGATCATGCTCTGGAGGTTCCCCCTTGCCTCTCTGCCTAAACAAGGAGAAGTGGACGATTCTGAAATGAAAGGATGGTAGGAAGGAGAGGGGTGGAATGCGATGTTTGTAGTAGAAGATGATGAAAGGTTTGGTTCTGACAAGTAGGTAGTGAGCTGTTCCCATGGTGTGGGAAAGAAGGGTGAGGCCACGCAAGCACAGGTGCTAGGCCCTCACTTGCTGCCGTCAGTGATGAGCCCATATAACAAATAATTTCTCATCAAATCAGCTGGGCTGTGTGTCAACACTTTACAATATAACATGGCCTAGAGCATACCAGAATTCTAGAATCACAGGCTTGATGGTAACAGTTTGTGACACGGAGCGTCAGGTGTGCTTCAGTAGAGATTGATCAAGAATGTGGAATGATGTGGTCCCTAAAGGCTGGTTTGGGAAACTGACTGATAAGAGGTTTATAACTTGTGATTGCAAAGGATCACATTAGGAATATTTAGAAATATAAAGACTAATTTTACAGAAAAAAATAGCATTCCAAGGTGGTTTTTACATTGGTAATTATTGTCTGTAAAGTAGCTTTCCCTGTCTATGGATATCCAGTGATGTCGTTTGTCTGTATGTAATTGTCTGAGTAAAGCAGTAAATTTATGTCTATTGGGTTCAGAGTACAGAAACGAAAATGGGGAAATGATTTTGCAAAAATATCCCACATGCACCCTTCTCTTAAAATCTGGTGGGTTTTCAAGGTGAGGAATCATTGCACTAATTTAGAGGAAAACCATCTTAGCATCCAGCAAAGCGGTAATGTCTGGAAACCTCAGTAGTCTGCCAGTTCTCTTGTTATGCTTGTTTCTGTCTGTCTCCCTCTTTTTCACTGTCTCTATCACACTCTTCTCAATGCTTGCTCTTTGCTTAAATTATTCTTTTACTATATACTCTTTTCCCTCCCCCCCATTAATTCTCTCTCTCTCTCTCTCTCTCTCTCTCTCTCTCTCTCTCTCTCTATATGTATATATACACTGCTCAAAAAAATAAAGGGAACACTCAAATAACACATCCTAGATCTGAATGGATGAAATATTCTCAATGAATACTTTGTTCTGTACAAAGTTGAATGTGCTGACAACAAAATCACACAAAAATCATCAATGGAAATCAAATTTATTGACCAATGGAGGCCTGGATTTGCAGTCACACACAAAATTAAAGTGGAAAAACACACTACAGGCTGATCCAACTTTGATGTAATGTCCTTAAAACAAGTCAAAATGAGGCTCAGTATTGTGTGTATTGTGTGTGGCCTCCACGTGCCTGTATGACCTCCCTACAATGCCTGGGCATGCTCCTGATGAGGTGGCGGATGGTCTCCTGAGGGATCTCCTCCCAGACCTGGACTAAAGCATCCACCAACTCCTGGACAGTCAGTGGTGCAATGTGGCACATGGAGCGAGACATGATATCCCAGATGTGCTCAATCGGATTCAGGTCTGGGGAACGGGTGGGCCAGTCCATAGCTTCAATGCCTTCATCTTGCAGGAACTGCTGACACACTCCAGCCACATGAGGTCTAGCATTGTCCTGCATTAGGAGGAACCCAGGGCCAACCGCACCAGCATATGGTCTCACAAGGGGTCTGAGGATCTCATCTCGCTACCTAATGGCAGTCAGGCTACCTCTGGCGAGCACATGGAGGGCTGTGCGGCCCTCCAAAGAAATGCCACCCCACACTATTACTGACCCACTGCCAAACCGGTCATGCTGAAGGATGTTGCAGGCAGCAGATCGCTCTCCACGGCATCTCCAGACTCTGTCACGTCTGTCACTTGTGCTCAGTGTGAACCTGCTTTCATCTGTGAAGAGCACAGGGCGCCAGTGGCGAATTTGCCAATCCTGGTGTCCTCTGGCAAATGCCAAGTGACCTGCACGGTGTTGGGCTGTGAGCACAACCCCCATCTGTCTACGTCGGGCCCTCATACCATCCTCATGGAGTCGATTTCTAACCGTTTGTGCAGACACATGCACATTTGTGGCCTGCTGGAGGTCATTTTGCAGGGCTCTGGCAGTGCTCCTCCTGTTCCTCCTTGCACAAAGGCGGAGGTAGCGGTCCTGCTGCGGGGTTGTTGCCCTCCTACGGCCTCCTCCACGTCTCCTGGTGTACTGGCCTGTCTCCTGGTAGCGCCTCCAACCTCTGGACACTACGCTGACAGACACAGCAAACCTTCTTGCCACAGCTCGCATTGATGTGCCATCCTGGATGAGCTGCACTACCTCAGCCACTTGTGTGGGTTGTAGAGTCCGTCTCATGCTACCACGAGTGTGAAAGCACCACCAACATTCAAAAGTGACCAAAACATCAGCCAGAAAGCATAGGTACTGAGAAGTGGTCTGTGGTGCCCACCTGCAGAACCACTCCTTTATTGAGCATGTGAAATTGATTGTCAGTGTTGCTTCCTAAGGGGACAGTTTGATTTCACAGAAGTTTGATTTACTTGGAGTTATATTGTGTTGTTTAAGTGTTCCCTTTATTTTTTTGAGCAGTGTATATATATATATATATATATATATATTTATTTATATAAAATAAGATTACTTTGCTTGATTATTTTTGTCTCTTAGCCTGGACTTTCTGTCCTCTCTCCATGTTCCTGCGCCTGTGAAAAAAAGTCTGCACTAATTCAAAGTGAAGGGACAGTGGCTTTGATTTGTAGATGCGGGGAGATATTTATTGTGTTATGTTTTTCACAGCCAAATGCAAACTGCCCTTGCTGTCCATTCATCTACGATCATGCTGTCCACTCTTGTCCCTGACTTTTCTGTCCTTTTTTGCATATCTAAGTTCTTTTCATCCTCCTCTGTGATTCTGTAAGTTTTTGATTTGCTATCTTCTCTCAGCCCATCTCTCCCTCCCTCCCTATATCCCTTCCACAAACTTCTCCTTCATGCTTATTCTCGCTTCCTCTGTAATAATGCTTTTATGTTTTTTGGCATGTGGCCAAGGACATATCCCCCGCAGGTTCATTGTGTTCATGAGAGTCAGTCCATGATGTTTTCATCTGGCTTTGATCAAACATTAGTTAATTTCCTTTTTCATTTCTTTAATTGCCTCTGGTACTGATGTAGCACTATAGGTACTGTGACCTTTCACCTCTGTGTTTCAGGTGAGAAACCTGTACAGGAGGAGAAAAGTGTCATTTTGTGCCAGCACCCCAACTGTCCAGAACGCCAACTCGCCACCAAGGTAAGGTTCCATAACCTTCCACATGGTGTTTCAAGGGGTACCATAGACTTGCGTCTTGCACAACTCAATTTCTCTGAATTTTTATGTACTTTGCTGCCCAAAAATGTGAAAGTATGCTTGCTCCATTCATCACATAGAAGATTCCAGTGTAATAATCATCCATCAGCCTCCAGATTTGGGACACAAACAGGAAAAACTAAATTTTGTTTGTCTTCAGCCTGACAGATGTGAGGAAATAATGGCCATTTCAGAAGCCCTCTCATAGGACTCTGGTACTGCAGGCATGGAAACATACACACAATTCATGGTCTCCTACACAAACACATTCCAGTGCTTAAAACCAAAACTTTGTCTTAAAATCCAAAGCATTCTGCCACTTGTCAGTTATGTCAAGCTTTTCTGTGTGTATCTGGTAGCTGGTCAACTAGTCAACTTATGAATTCACTAGTTGGTGCTGTGGGCTGTTGTTGACTACTTAAGCCTGATTTTAGAAAACAAACAGTGGTGGGAAAAAAGTAGCAAACAGTCCAGAAAACAGTTTGGAAAAGTGACATGCCACTGCATCTGTTGAGAGACGTTACTTCCTGTTAACAGCTTCATACAAAATTTTTGAATAACTTATAAAAACAGGATAGTGTGAAGTTTTTTTAGTCCAGTTACCATATCTGAAAGGCTCATTTCTGATTGGTATGCAGAGATTTAACTTATAATAGTAAGTAATAGTAGTAGTAATAATATATTAACTAATAAACAGTTCCTTCCTTCTTATTGGACTGGTAAAACTGGTGAACTAAAGCATGAGGGAAGCATGAGGGAAGATTCTGATATGTGTGGTGGTTTATGGTGCAGTATAGTTTAGACAGTCCATGGACCTCAGCTTCTGGGTTTGAGACTGAAATATAACAAAGGTTCTTCTGTTGTGCAAATATGCCCTAACAATGCAGCATCTATTGCTAGATACTAGTGACAAATTAACAAAATAGTTTTCATTGACAATATGTATGTAGCATTCACCACTATTAAAAGACAAGCTTTTGTGCATATCGTGGTGCTTTATTAACCAGCTATTGATGTCACACCCTTGCAGTACAGCTCAACTTTGCTCTAAAAGTTTTCCCCAAACCTCAGCTACACCTTACTCTCTCAGTGCTTCACTTTGTTTGCCTTTTAGTTCATATACCCCCAGGGAAAACTATCCCTGCCTTCATAATAAGAGTCCTTATCAGAATAATCAGTGAATAATGCTAAAGATCTAATAGCCTGGGATTAACATGCAAAAATTTTATGAACGCTATCATACACTATATTTCCAAAAGTATTTGCTTGCCTCCCTCTAATTCATCCCAAAGGTGTTCTATCAGGTTGAGGTCAGTTCCTCCACACCAAACTCTCATTCATGTCTTTATGGACCTTGCTTTGTGCACTGGTGCCGAGTCATGTTGGAACAGGAAGGGGCCATCCCCAAACTGTTCCCACAAAGTTGGGAGCATGAAATTGTCCAAAATCTCTTGGTCTGCTGAAGCATTAAGAGTTCCTTTCACTGGAACTAAGGGGCCGAGCCCAACTCCTGAAAAACAACCCTAAAACATAATCCCCCAGCCACCAAACTTTACACTTGGCACAATGCAGTTCAGACGAATAAGGTTCTCCTGGCAACCGCCAAACCCTGACTCGTCCATCGGATTGCCAGATGGAGAAGCATGATTCGTCACTCCAGAGAACACATCTCCACTGCTCTAGAGTCCACTGGTGGTTCTTCATCAGTATTTAAAGACACAGAACGCATTGTTTTTGAAAGCATTTTATTTTCTGAATGTGGAACTAATGTTTTGCTGGATCATTGCCTCTGTTCCAACGTAAGAAAAATTTAATATTATTAAATAATTATACATATTGCCAAGTGTAAAGTTTACATATTGCATACATACATACATATTGCCGTATTGCCTACCAATATGTCTGACGACTTTTCAAATTATTTTCTTTTATTGTCTCAACTTCAGAGCCAAATGAATTCAGTTGAATTCACTGAGCCCATTGTGCTTCTGCCAGCCTTCCCTCATCTTTTGAGAAACACACTTTTTCCTTCTTTCTCTGCAGCCTGGCAGACATGTCCATTCATTAGTAGTGTTTTCCCCTTTCATATTTTAACAGGTGTTCCCTTCTGAGACTCTGAATTAGGACATCAGCCCTCCTAATAAGGAGCAGGAATGGCAGACCAGGGTTTCTGTGGTAGAGGGTGGTTATGCTGAAATATGTGTCCACTAGTGTGGGTTTCATTTGAGTGCAGCAGTACATCACATTAATGGCTGCTTTTCTTGATAAGAACCAATAATCCTCTTTAATGCGGCTTTGCCAGTGTCCATTGAACTTTGGCTTAGTTTTTAGTGAGAGACTCCAGGGGTAAACAGTTCTGTTTCTGGTGGGCTGTGATCGAAGCCAGACTGTAGTTAATGTACCAGTGTTTTTATCAGCCATGGTCTGCACTTATGCTGTTCTCCTCACAATGTGGAAAGACAAGTGTATGCAAGGACTCTTGTTTATTTGAGAGGTTTTCTGCAAGGAATATGAGAGGGACAGAGAGGGGACTTAAAAGTGTGTTTTTCTGTGTACGCATGTGAGTGAGTGTATGTTTATGTTTATGAGGTACCATGGACTGTTCAATGGGGCAGGGGGTTGTGTTGTAGTCAGCACACTATAGTTAGGCTTGTACTTCCTGTTCCATTGTCATGGATCTGAAAGTGAAATAGTGCTGGGCAGTATTGATAAAGTTCAATATGATGATTCCAAATATATGATAGTATTGAATGATGTTTGAGTTTGCATGAGTAAAGTTAATCAACCAATTATTCTTAAATACAGCTATTCTATTCTAAAAGAATGTCTTACAAATGTATTACAGGTGCCTGCCCCAAAGCACATTCAACTTAAGTTATTCAAGTTAAGGTTTCAGCTCCACAGAACTTAACAAAGCAGCTAAACAATTTCTCCATTTATCCAGGTTGTGCTACTTATGATTATTTGTGATTAAATGTGTGATGTTTCTGATGAACCGCCTATCATGTCAAACGTGAGTAGGAGTTGAGTGGCTTATTTTTGAAAGACGTGAAAAGAAATACAGAAATATGTGGAAAGTATAGGTTATAGGTTATAGCCATAAAACGCCCTACCATATTAGTGCTTTCCTGAATAATAATTTCTATATATTACTGATATCTACACTATATAGCCAAAAGTATTCACTTGTCTGCCTTCAAATATATATGAACTTGAGTGAGATACCGTTGTTAATCCATAGGGTTTAATATGATGTCGGCCCACCCTTTACAGCTATAACAGCTTCAACTCTTCTGGAATTTTTTACCATTCTTCCAGAAGCGCATTTGTGATGTCAGACACTGATGTTGGAAGAGAAGGCCTGGCTCACAGTCTCCGCTCTAATTCATCCCAAAGGTGTTCTGCTGGGTTGAGGTCAGGACTCACTCGCTCATCCATGTCTTTATGGACCTTGCTTTGTTCACTGGTGCCCGGTCATGTTGGAACAGGAAGGGGCCATCCCCAAACTGTTCCCACAAAGTTGGGAACACGAAAGTGTCCAAAATCTCTTGGTCTGCTGAAGCATTAAGAGTTCCTTTCAGTTGAACTAACGGGCCGAGCCTCACTCCTGAAAAACAACCCCACACCATAATCCCCCCTCCAACAAACTTTTTCCATCGGATTTCCAGACAGAGAAGTGTGATTTGTCACTCCAGAGAACACGTCTCCACTGCTCTAGAGTCCAGTGGCGGTGCTTTACACCATCGCTTGGTGATGTAAGGCTTGGATGCAGTTGCCTTGGAAACCCATTCCATGACGCTCTCTGAGTACTGTTCTTGAGCTAATCTGAAGGCCACATGAAGTTTGGAGATCTGTAGTGACTGCTCACTATGTACTGTGTCATTTTACATTCTGTCATTTGACGTGGCCTACCACTTCTTGGATGAGTTGCTGCCGTTCCCAATCTCTTCCACTTTTTTATAATACCATTGAGAGTTCACTGTGGAATATTTAGTAGCGAGGGAATTTCATGACTGGACTTGTTGCACAGGTGACATTCTATCACGGTACCACACTGGAATTCACTGAGCTCCTAAGAGCGACCCATTCTTTCACAAATGTTTCCCAAAATCGGTCTGCATGCCTAGGTGCTTGGTTTTATACACCTGTGGCTATGGAAGTGATTGGAACACCTGAATTCAATGATTTGGATTGGTGAGTGAATATTTTTGGAAATATAGTATATGCTGCCATTGCTGCAGAACTTTTTTTCATGTGATTGATACTGCAAACATCACAAAAAGAAGAAACCTGAAAATGACCAGATACAGTCTGGGAATATCACAATACTTATCATAATATTATCATAATACATTATAGTACAATTTGCTTTTCTAAGCGTACCGTGGATATTGTCAGTACTTAAAGAACACTGACTAACTACATTTCATTATAAAGTGAGCATAATTAGTCCTGTTTAATTGTATTTAGTGCTGAGCAGTTAGTAAAACACTAACACTAAAATAAAAATCAGGGTAGTTGTAGGTTATTATTATTGTTATTATTGTAGTATTTTTAAACATTACTGTTTATATTTCTATTCTTAGTTGCTATTTATTGAATAGCAGAAAAACAATATATTGTGATGCACATCGTGTTTCATGTAAATTGCCATATAACATTTTTGCCATATCGCTCACCCCTACTCTTAAGTGTTTAGTACCTAATACAAACAAGAGCGTGCTGGCTAGCTAGCTACTAAGGGCCATAGTAAAATGATTCAGACTGTACTGGCTGTACACCAGCGCAGCTGAATTAGCATGTGCACTGATATACAGCAGTTTTAAGCAGCTTGAAACCCTTCGTCTCTTCCTTCTTTATTAATGAAAGCTTGACAGTAACTTGTTTTCATTTTAGCTTGGTGGTCAAAAAGATTCTTACCTACTTTAAAATCCTTGCTATTAGAACACATCCAGATGAGGGTTGTCATATTGGGTAGGATCAGCAAATACAATGAAATAATAATTATTTAACAGTAATGTTTTTTCATGACTTTATAGTATTTCAGGTATGATTTATTAAAAAGCAATAGAAATAAATACAATTTATACAGTAGTGAAATCAGTCTATCAATCAGTTAATTCTGTTTTGCTTTTACTAAGATTACCCCAAAGTGAACCTTAAACAGTAAGAACAGTTGAAACTGTTTTCAAATCAATCTGAAGTTTTGCTGTCAATTTATCTAATCCTAAAGATAATTATTGTTGTGCAATACCAGCACATTGATATGAACCATATCGCTCAGCACTATATGAAACTGCATAAAAATGTGCGAAAGGACTTGTTTTATGTGGAGGAATGTGAAGTTTCATTTTTTCCATTGTCTGTATTCACTGGACGTTTTCCTTATGTAAATGTTCATCCTGAGCCAAGCCTTCTGCTTTGCTATTTTTCTGTCACTATGTGTATGCATAATGATGTTCATGTGTACATGCTCATGACAGCAGATAAAACAGATTGAGTTTGTCTTTTTCAGTCGGCGACTCGCAGAGTCAACTGTAATTTCTTTATGATAAACACTGGCATTAGGTATAGCCTGTAATTTAGACTATGATTCATACTCTGTTTATTCATCAAGTCTAACTCACGTAATGCACATGGAATTACCTGTTACCACTATGGAGAAAAGGTGGTACTTGACGGTGGTACTTGACTTGTATGCTTGTTATCTGGAAAGGCCAGACTTTTGCCCTCAGAACTGTGCCAGTGTCTTGGAATCACTGGCTCCGTTTTGGATTTTAAAGTAGGTTAATTGCTTTTCAATGTTCAGCAGGAGATTTAATCTGGTGGCTTGGGTTAACCTGGCACCCTGTCGAAACCTTGTCGTTTTTCCTTCCAAAGCAGAACTTTTCAGATGGCAATAGTGAAAGTCAGATGGCAATACAGAGCAGCCTTGAAATTCCAAGTGCCATAAAGCGGTTCATTATTGAAAGTAAGCCTATTTAAGAACTGAATAATGACAGAGATTTCGATTACAGAAATGAAATGTAGTAATTTATTTTCTTTCTCGCTTTTTATTTGCTATGTTGGGCTTTATGGTCCTGTATGGACCATATGGATTTATCTGGATGAATGTGAGTTATGAATTTTGAATCTTGAATTACACATTCTTATTTTAATTTAAAATACACCAGATTGACAGATTGACATTGAATGCACTGATATGAAATGCAAAGGCTGGTGGGAAGGCCTAACACGTGCATTAGCCAAAGCAACAGGAAACGACAATACAAATAACACTTGGTCATTCTAAAGCTAAACTGGCATTTAAAATTCTTAAACAAAAAAATCAGTTGCCTTTTAATAAAACATAAATTCCTAATAAAGAGAAAGTAAGTTAGAACTAGATGTGTTTAGTAGAGCTGATACAACAGTTTTGAAAACTCATGAAATCAAAAATGACAAGATTATTGAAAAATATGGACGTTTTTCAATATTGAAAGCACGTGTATTTTCCATGTTTAATATATCTACGACTAAGTATATCTAATTGCCCACAAAGTCCAAAGTTTAGCAGACCTAAGAAAAAAAATAAACTCATCAAACTCTTATAGTTTGTTGTTTTAATGCTTGGAGCTTTGAGCTGACTTGGACTTCGAACTCCATCATGCACACATTAGAGCTTCAAGCTCTGTGAGCTGGTGACTCTCAAACTGTTCTATTGAACTTTCTTAGTAGAATGGGTTGTTGCCCATTATCTGTGACTTTGAGTTGCAGTGACTAAAAGAAAAATAGTAACTTTGACACTGTTACTACTGGATCACTTCATTTCTTCTTCCCTCATTCTCAGTGTTCAATGGAAAAAAGACCTCATGTGTCTTAGGGCATTACATTTGTAAAAAAATAATGACTCTGTGTGAAACTATAATTGAGTTTTCCATCATTCCCTCAGTCCTCATGTGTGCAAATGAAAAAAAAAACAGGACTGGATAATGGTTAAGAATGCAGAACACTGCAGGATGAAACAGAATATCCTAACTGCCAATGACATTGCAGCCATTGTTAAGGATCAGTAAATCAAAAATATTTAGCAACACATAGCAACAGCAGTTGAGTAAACTGCAGCTCAATTTATGTCATAAAATCACAACACACTATAGCAAAACTGCAAATAAATCTGATTCAGATCCTGGCCAATTACTATTGTATTATACTTTTTACTGGATTTTCATTGGCTAAAGCAGAATGTTTGATGAACACACATCTTGTATTGGGTTTGTAATATTTCACTTGGTATTAAGGTAGAATTAAGATGTCCGACTGCCTTATCCAGGGTTAATCTTTGTTTGTAGAATACAGTATAAAATCTGAGTGTAGGTCAGGAACTAATAGTACACTGGGTCTGTATTGTGTCTGCTTCTCCATTATTACCAATATAAATCACTGTCTGCTACTTGACAGCTCAGTGTGAGAACAGACAGAGTTAGGTTTCATATACTGTAGAACACTGGCCTAGTGGAGCTGAGGAGTCCAGATCTAGAGTTGCTTTTCCAATGATTTTAGGCTTGAAAACTAAAAAGTGAACCTGAAAAGTAAGAAGTGACTATGAAGTTTGAGAGGCCCCACCAGGTGGCAGCAGATCTCAGTGTGAATATAGTAGTATTTCATCCCATTTTTCTATCAGACCTTTTGTTTAGAATAAGGGCTTCTTCCTCAGGCTCTTAAGGAATTTGTCTTTGCTGCTGCTGTCGGCTTGCTCATTAGAGCTCTAGACTATTGCTTTGTGACAAAGTGCTTTACCCACAAGTGTCACTATTGCAAGAATGTTAACAAAAACACTCATTGACCTTTGTGAGAAATTATTGTACAATTACACACCTAAACACCTACATTTAGAGCGCATAGAGTGCAGGTCTAGTTTTTATGGTATAGCTAGCATATTGGCAAATAATACATCATCGTTTTCTTACTTTTGACTACCTGCAATAGCTGTAGCTCAGCAATTTAAACTGGAAACTTCACTTATACTAACTCTAAATAAGCACACAGACATAGGAATAGTCCAGTTTGAAGAGTTTAGATATTTTGACACAGGGCCAGAGCCAGTCCTGACCTCCATGGGGTCCTATGCAAAATTATGCAAAGGGGCCCTCCTACCTGACCCATGAGCCATGTGAACCATTTGCAATTACCACACAGTCACACCTGACACCCCAGTGCTCCCACAATAATCCTCCCTCCCTTAAAACAGCTTGCACCATATGTCGATCTAAGACTAATTAGAACTGACAGCAAGCCCATATATTGTCTGGTCTGGTCTCCACAGCAGTTGCTGCTGCAAAGTTTCAGTTCATGCATGCACATATGAACACATGTTTATGCACAATGCATTTATAGTTTCTGAGCTGCAGTTTGCAACACCTTGCAAGACAAAGTCAGACCAAGAGATGCGCTGTCTAGCTAGCTTTTATTTGTTAACTGTTACTATTATTTACTAACGTCAGAAGAGAGAAAACAAGTTTATGTTTAGCTGTTCCTGCAATTCACTTCCAAGGTGTATTTTTTTTCTTTTGCATGAACAGATTGATAGTTCCACTTCATCATCTCATCGAAGTTGTAAACAATAAGCAACTTTGACACGAGGAGGGGGCGAGGCCCTTGCATAATTTGTGGGGCCCTACTGCTTTTGCGTAGTGAGTGTACAGAGTTGACCAGCACTGCACAGGATTATAGTTCCTTATTAATTTCAGAAGGATTTTGCTAGTGTTCTGTAAACCTTGCCCAACCTTGCAGCAGTTGCTAGGTTGTGGATGGAGCAAAGATAGGTCAATCCAATTGAAATAACTAACTCCCATAAAAGGCCTTAGAGATGAGAAGAAGCTGTATGAAATTCCTGCCTACAGGCCCTAAGTTCTCCAGGAATCATATTTTTATAGATCAAAATCTGTGTTTATGTACTGGCACTGGAAATGATGTCCTGAGTAATATTGTTTGCCAGTGCTGGGACTTCACAGCTTTGTTATTTGAGCTAGTGACAGAGCGGACACTGGTGTGTTTGTGTAATCTTGAGAGAAGACACTAGTGTGTTTGTATCAGGTCGAGAAGAAGACACTGATGTGTTTGTTTGCAGTAGCTCTGTGGTTTCAGTGCTGGCACCGTGGCCCAGGATTGTGGTCGCTGAGACGCATTATTGGCAAATGACTCATCGACATGAATGATGACGATGATGAAAACAGTGGCTTCATAAACCAGCAGCAGGTTTGTACATTGCCAGCCTTCTTATGCAATGTTGTCACTTTTCAGATTTGTTTATTGAAAAATGTGATTTGTCTGAGTTTATGTAGACGCTCAAAAGTATTCAAGGTATGTGGATTGTCTCTGAAGAATGGTGCTATTATATAAAGATCTTCAGTCTGTGTTGGAGGCCTCAGATAGAATAAGCATTCATCAGAATTTCTGCCCTACGTCTGGCCTCTCTGTCAGCATATCCCTGCATTTAAGCAATTACTATAGTCAAGATATCAACAAGGAACACTTGCTTCTCTCTCTTTCTTTCCCCCTCTCTCTCTTTTATCTGCACATGTCCAAATACAGCTCTTTTCCCTTTCACATTTTCCTTTAAAGGAGTCCTGTGATGTCATCAGGCAGGAATTAAGACCCAAAGGGATGAACAAAGGGTGCTCGACACGTGACCCCTTGAAGTGTAATGTTACCATCATTTTCAGCCCTGTGCTGGACAGCCCAACATGTCTTTCCCCTGAGAGCCATGAAAACATTTTCGAGCCAACACCAATAAAATCAAAGCAACGTACAGAGACGTTGTGTAGATTTGCGTATTTCACACAGGCTACATCTGTATAGACTCAGAACAAGGTCTATCATGACAATGTAAATCACAACAATGTATATCATGATAAATGTATAAAATTATTGTAATGTACTAGTGCCTTATTATAATAATTAGTAGGACACCAGGAAGCTCCATATAAAATGTAAGAAATGTCAGATGCGTCTGAAGTGATTATTGGAGCTGTAGAAGACTCAAGAATTTATTTTATTTTAAAAGTGGAGATCAAATCTCAAGGCAGGTAACCTGATAAATTGAAAGTTGCAGTATATCGTTTATCATTTTAAACTTCTCATTCACAGAATTCACATATTGCATGAGTTATTATTAACACTTTTGAACCTTATTGTGTTTTAGATTTAACTTTACTGGAAGGCTTCTGTGCAGTGACTTTTTTCCCAGTAAAATATTTTGGAATTGTTCAAGAATTATGCAGGATGTGTTATTGTTCAGTAAAGTTTAGCTTTTTTAAAAAAAACTCTCTCTCCATTAATCCACAAAACAAAAAAAAATTCAGGAACTTTCCAGAAATCGAGTTCCTGAGTCTTAAAGATTGATTTGAGTCTTGAAGGTTGATTTAAGTCTTTATGTCTTTGTTTTTCCTGTCCAGAACCACTGTGAAATTTATGACACCTTAGCAAATTTATGACTATGTGTTTCCAAGAACTTACTGAGAAGGTACAATTTGACCTTCATGTCTGATCTCTCTGGGCAGGACATTCTTCACATGTCTGAATATTTGTGTCCATTCCATCATCAGGCCAGTGGGTTTTTATCAGGACTCAAACAATATGCTTTCTCACATTATTCTGTTCACTGACTCATAAAGCATCACACACCATTGCAGGGAAGACCCTGAGACGTGGCTAGAGGAAATTGTCATGGTGTAGAGAAGGGGCGAAAACAGGAAACGGGCATATGACTGTTGGAAATATCGCTCACAGGACACTGTAGCTGTCTGGCTGTTTGTTTGGCTTAGAATGGTGTCCTCTGGGGCATGTTTTAGCTGTGTCCTATGTTACATTGTTTCTCTTCAGTGGTATCATTCTGTTGGTCAGTTGGTTTCACCTCAGCAAAGCATCCTTTTTGTCAAATAGGGCTGTGTTCAAAATACAATATAACGATGTCATGTATTAAAATTTATCAGTACAGGAATTAATCATTTCCTTCCTCTTGTGATATGAAATATAGCTTGCTACATTGAAGGTACTGTATGATTGTATAGTATTTATGGTTTGCTGTTCTGTGTC
Source organism: Pygocentrus nattereri (assembly GCF_015220715.1). NCBI lineage: Eukaryota > Metazoa > Chordata > Actinopteri > Characiformes > Serrasalmidae > Pygocentrus > Pygocentrus nattereri. The sequence goes on from NC_051231.1 coordinate 20,015,928, forward strand.
ATATTGAATGTTGTGAAGCTTGTATAATGATTATGATAATGTATTGTATTGTGAGGTTCTCCGCCATGTGTCAAATGAATCTCATTGTGACCTTTACAATGGCCCATAGAGAGCTAATGCAATATTGCTACATTAGGCTTATCAGAGATAGAGTTCACAAGTGTGAAATACCATTAAAAACACACACTCTTGAATTAGTAGGTTATTTAGAACCAAAACTTTTGGCATCAATAGTTCATATCGGCTTACCTTAAATGGTGAGGGAAGAAGGAAAGAGGGCTGGGGATAGCGTAATGTGCTGGATTTGGTGAGTAGAGTCAGTGCTCCTGCTTCAAAGCCTCAAGCGTTTTTTCACTGAGGATTTCCGGCCCCCCTGCAGATTTGTACACTGAGTCAAGGGCGTGTCGACAAAAAGAGTCAAAGACAATCATAAATCATATTGTGTTATACAGTAAATAATAGCAATACAATTTGCATTTACATATACTGTATGTAAGTACTGTCTCTACTACAACTACTACAAACAGGCTTTTCTTCTCTGATACTGATACCAGTGATGAAGCCCTGAGTATCGGCTGATATCAGAACAGTCGTGTTGTTTTTAACAGTAGGTTGGTTACATGTGGCTACTGTTGTTCTGTCATCTGATTTCCTTCACATTATGTTACACTCAGTGCATGAAATACCCTATGGTGTTTGCGGTATCCCATGTTGGCTGGCTACTCCAGCACTGCCTGGCTTCTAACTGTTTCACCAGAGCACTGCTGAAGCTAGCTTCTTCAATGTCAACAAAATGTTTGGTTTAGCAGTTCTTCTTTTGGAAATGTTTTTTTTTCTAGTCTTCACCACATTAGTTGAGACATCTTTTATCTTCGGTTTGAGAAATAAGTGACAATTCACTCTTTCATTTTCACAATTCAGATTTCCTGTAGCATATTGTAAAGTCTTTCCTAGGTATCTCAAGCATAGCTACAGTTGCTTGGCTATGAAAGACCATCTGGGTGAACTAATTTGCTGCAGTGACACCCTGAAGCAGACGATTGCTGCATCACTGATTAGTTAATTTGTAGGAGAAGCAGGCTAAACAATGACCTTTCAGTGAGTTTGCATTTGAGCTTCTGTTATTCCCTAATGGACAGTATAACATAATAATAAGTTTATTATCAGGGGACACCAAATGTTTTTGATTTTGAGACATTAAGTGGTTCCTAAAGAGTAACTAGGGTGGCCTGTCCTTACTGGTCCCCTGTACTTCACACTTTGGTTACACTACAGCCAATTTTGGGGTTTTTCAAGCTAGATTTGATACAAAATTAAGATTGATTTTTTTTTTTCCTGTGATGTGTGATCCAGCATTTTCTGCCATTATCTGCCGATACTAACAATGGGCATCTGTTCAGTACCATCACAAGTTAGAAATGTTTAACTTTTTTAACAAGTTCAGAGCACAGAGCTGAATTTGACATGTTTGTGGTGTTGATGTTGGCCTGCATGTGAATTATTACTGAAAGGCATGATTTCCTTTTAAGTTGAGCCAGTGTACTGTAAAACACAGCCAACAGTGCTGAGGTTATAATAAAGGCCGTAATTAATATTAGAGAGAGTTGTTTGTACGTGCAGCAGGTGGATTGAGGCATATTTCTGCAAACTGGAGATCAGGACATTCCTGTAAATTACACTTTTGTTCAAAGTTGCTCATAAGAGGGGGTGCATAGTGTTGTGTATTTGCTAAAAGTCAATATAATGATGGCAAAGAGAGGGAGAGAAGAGAAAGAAGTGTGTACATGTGTGTGTATGAGATTGGACATTTGTGTATGTATCTGTTCCGACTAAACAGTAGAGGAGGGTGTTACTATAATCATACTGTCATATAGGTGACCGTTGCATCTTCAGTGTCTGCTTAGTATCTACACACAGCAATTTTTTTCCACTTGATACATATGCAGGTTTACTTTCATGTCAGGACCTGGGGTCAGACATATGTAAAATATCTACATGTAATATACCATATCCCATGTGTAATACATACAGCATGTATGCAGTGTGTAAAAGTCAGAGACCGCCACTGCCAATAGCAGAATGGCTGTTAGTTACAAATGAACTTTTAAGTATCAGAAAAAGCAAGAACCAAATAATTACACTGTAAAATCAACTGAATGTAAAATGTAGTTGTCTCAGTGTCCAGCCATTGCTTTATTATAATTTCCACTCTTTTCAGTAAACATTTTCGGTTTCTTGCAATTTAGATAATCCAAAATTCCAGTTCTCTGTAATTTCTATATATTTTCCCTTTTTGGAAACTCCTGTTTTTTTTCCTTTCCTTTCCCCTTAATCACCAGTTTAACTGAAAATTGAGTAAACAAAGGTTCTCTTTAAAACAGTACTGTAATATCTTGTGAGCTAATTTGAGGAGCAAAATTTATTTTCAGATGTCTCCTGCATACACCTAGCCATCATTAGATTTGTTCAATTCCAGCACATTTGATTTAGCTTATTGAAATGTTTAACCAACCAAATGGTGGACGGTAATCAATAATCTGGACTGCCATGAAGCAATGTTTTAAATTGTTGAAAAGATGTTGAAAAACAGATGAACATCTTTTGAAACATAATTTTCTCATGTATCTAAAACTCTCGCATGTTGCTGTATATTATTAATGTCCAAAGAAAAACATTCAACAAAAATATTCTTTACTTTCAATTTAAGACCAAAAGATTTTATTTCATGCAATTTTGGATCATTTCTATTGGTCCAATCATAATGAAACACACAGTGTAAAGGTGAACTGCTGTGTTCAGATGGTGTAGAAAAGAAAAATGGAAAAAATGGAGATGCATGATCTTTGGACAGTGATGATATGTAAGTACCTGTAGGTAATACTGATCTGTCAAATATGTACTATATCTGTAACTATATTTGATGAGAAACCTAATTCTAAATTTAAACTCAGTAACCGAAAAGTTCGTTATTGATCCTGTTATTGTAGGTTAGCCTGTTTTTCTTTGCTTGTCTACACAGTCAGGACAATTTTGTCTTGAAAATGTTTGAAACAAAAATAGACTCACATACACACACATCCTGTAGAAGTCTGCAATGAAAAAGAAAGGAAGCCAGGAAAGGGGAAGAAGGGAGAGAGGGAGGGAACAAGCAAGCGGCAGAGAGTGAGAGAGAGGGGAGACCATTCAGAGAGTGAAGCTGCCCTCATATGCTTCTCCATTCTGTAAGCATTAATACGGACAACAGAGAGGTCGAAAATTCTAGGGAAACGCTCATACACACGCACACGCACGTGTCTGCAGCAGCAGGTGAGTGACATCAATGTGTTATGTGAGGTTTACCGCTCAGCTAAACTGTTCAGAATGCAGGGCTAAAATCTCTGAGGTGGTGCTATTCTTTCCACAGGCATGTGAAAGGTCTCTGAAGAGTGAGGAAAACAGGCAGGTTAAAGCAGATCCTCTGTTCTACAGCTGATTCTCTCTCTCTCACTTGCTCTCTTGCGCTCTCTCTCTTACTCTCTCTCACTCTAATAAAATGCTAGAGTTAAAGCTTATTGCGGCTTTGCAGTCTGCTAATGGCTTAAGCATCAGTTGGTCCAGGTTACAGCCATATTTAGCATTTAGCCTTTCTGAAACCTTTAAAAGAGTTTACAGATGTTTAGTTCTTTCTTTCTTTTTCTTTCTTTCTTTCTTTCTTTCTTTCTTTTTTTCTTTCTTTCTTTCTTTACTGTGTTGCTCTTTTTCCTATTTCTCTCTTCTTCCTTCCTGTGCTAAGCATAATTCCATCTGAGTTTGGAGGTTTTTGTGCTTTTTTTCTTTAGTGCAAGAGTCAAGATACATTGCCATGGTCATTATGGCTGAATTTGCTAGAGTAAGCATTCCAAGAAGAAGAGGAATTAAAATCTCCCCTTTGTGCATCCATTCGTCTGTGAGTTTGTACATGTGTTCGGACCATTCAAATCTGAGAAAAGGGCAACTGAGGCAACTTGATTTTTTTCCTCTTCTCTCCCCTCCCTCCCAGGCCCTTTTGTAAGTGGCTGCCCAAGGCGGTCACAAGTTGCTGTTATTAACATAACCGTACATTCTTGGTGGCCGGAGGTGTCATGTGGGACGGTGTTGGGGTAATGTGCTTGAAACTCGTCGCCCTATGTAGTTGACAAAAGGGCAAAAAGGAGCTCTACTATTTCGGGTTACATTTACCGTGCTGTTTGTTTGGAATTTGATAGGGCCTTGGAAATATTTTAAATTTGGAATTTGATAGGGCCTTTAAGATATTAGAAATGTGGAGTTCGATAAGGCCTTTCAGATATTTGAAATTTTTAGTTTGATATGGCCTTTGAGATATTTGAAATTGGGCTGACATAATTACTTTTTTAACTCTATTAAAATTTACCTTCTTGAATTGGCAGTGATTATTTGGCAGTGTGCTTGATGCATATTTTAAATTGTACTTCTACACCAATCATCAAAGTTTCACACAATATAAAGGAGTTCAAGCAAAGTACAAAGAGAAAAATAAAAATAAAAAAGTTAAAAAGATATGTTTATTTTTATCTTCATAGTTTGTCCTTTTCCAGTTATGTATTTTGGAATCTATGAAAGGCTCTTTGTTATTGTTCAGTTATAAGAACACTTTGGCCAAAGTATGACCATCACTATATCTGTTTTGAACATATCTACTTCTGTCCTGCAGTGGTGCTGAAGTAGTATCTAGAGCATTTTTTTTACATCTGGTTTAAGACACGGAACACTCTTGTCTGATGAAATATCTTAAAATTTGGAGAAACCTTTAAGAAATTTTGACTACTTTGATGTGGATATTTTGGGGTGAGCTGTTAGATTTTTTATTGATTTTTTTGCTAGTTGTTGAATACACAAGGAAACCAGATAACTAGCTTTTAATGAGCCAAAAATCTTATTGCAACCAAATAACTGTTGTAACTGACTTCAAGACATCATAACAATGGAGAGAATAGATTTCTTGAATGACCATAAAGACTTACAACAACAAGCTGAATGCAAAAGCCATCTAGATCCAGCTACTTTACCACAGTTTGGCACCTTTCGCAGGCCTAAAGGTCGAAAAATGTCTTTATTAGCTTATAGATCAGTGAATAGGCAAGCAGTATAGATTGTTTGAGCTATGCTGGGATTCCCAGTGGTTGTACATTGTATTTGCACAATGCATGCTGGTGATTTTAGTGAGAAAACATTGAACAAAAGCATTAAAAGGACAGATTCATGATTGCTGACAAATTACAATGTCAAATAATGTATTGTATGTAGACTGAGGTCAGAGTAGGCCTTTAAGACCATTTTGTTATTTGGGCTTTTTAAAAACTGTAATTACTTAGATAACCACTAAAATAATTATTAGATTCCTGGATTTCTAATATAATTCACAGTCATGGCCCTAATGTGAAGTAGAGGTGACATAAATACACTCTGGATCCTTTTTACGATGAGGGATTATTCTTCGCATTAAGAACTAATTCTAGCCCTATGTGGACTTTAGTAGGTTAGTGGGCCATGCATGCTTGCATGTTTGAAGTGTGACACGTTTGTCATGTCCGAGAAGTGATTAACCTGCACTGATGGCTGTGAAAGTAATTGAATCTTTACTGGGTCTTTTAGTGGCCTTAAAAGCAATAGGCAAGTCTGACATTTGACCTCTTTGACTCATGCTTGGGGCCTTGGTTGATTCCATGCCACTCTGCTTGCCATAATAGTTACGACATTTTACATCAACAGCACAACAAGAAGCAGTTAAGCAGCTAGAGCTGTGATGTTGTTTTTAGTTTGGACAGCATCTTTAAGTGATGTTGACCAGTGTTTTCCAGTACTGCGAACCTGCACTGTACATTTTGGGGTAGGGGTGGGCAGTACAGTGGTATTAGTTTAAAATGAAATCACCATATTCTTTTCTTAGTATGTTGTGGGTATTGTCAGGACTTCCAGAACACTGAACACCTGCATATATATAATGGAAAAAATGTATTTAGGTGAATTATAGAAAGCATATAAACAACCACAGCTAGTGTAGAGTAACTGCATAGTAACAAGTAACTTTTTGCTGGTGCATTTTGTCTGTTTCTGAATGTTCACAGATTGCAGAAAACTAAATATGATGGTATACATTGCGTATCATGAAAATTACTGCAGTGTTTTTGTTGTCACCATGTTGGGTCTTATTTTAAGGTTGCTCCTTAACACACCCACCTTGAATCAGCAGAGGAGTTTTGGGGTTGTAGAAAACACAAAAAACCTACAACACAGGGTCATTCAGAAACAGAGGTAGACCATGATAGAACTATGGTTGTCACGATACCAGAATTTTGAACTCTACACCAATATAAAGTATGCCATTATGATACTCGATTCCACAAAGATTCTATGGCAAAAAAAATGACAAAACACTAGTCCTCATCTAAAAAATATTTAATTTGTAACAGCTTAATTAACAGCTTTGTTTTTGAATTCAATCTTCTGTCAATCAAAAATTTTCAAATAGCATGTTCTGAAACAGGTTGAAGTGGCAATTTTTTATCAGTGCTGTGTCTGCCTACCTTACAACCACGATATGCAGTATTACTACTAGAAATATGAAGGGTTAGTTAGTTTAAAACTTATACTTAATGCTGTTTAATTCTTCCATATTTAAAACAAATTTGCCTCAGGTAAACTTGAAACAGTTAGCCATCTGTATAATGTGCATCACTGAACAGAATATAGCAACTGGTGAAATTCAAGAGTCGTAAGTAAAGTATTTTGCACATACCTCTTGGTGCATGCCATTCAGACCAAGCAGTAAAAAAATCCTGAAGCCTAAAATTGCATAAAATGGGTATATAACTGTTCATGCAGCTTAGTGCACAAAGCTGACATAAAAGACACCACTATTTAACACAGGAGCAGACTGTGTCAGTGGAATAACAATTTTTTAAAGATTAAAACAAATCAAACTCAAACATGAGTTATATCTTATGTTGTTTGTTTCTAGTAGCACACAGTAACATCCATTACTGACTATTCACCTCTATGTTATAGATATGCTTATGTAAATCCTTGCCCATGTGCAATTTAATTAATCTGTAGGTAGAAAATAACATAGCCTGTTAGCCTGTTTAAATAACGAATTGAAAAAAATATAGTATTGAATTGTCACTTTGTGTTATTCTTTTAATAAACACCAAACCTTTAATATGCACATGCAGCATTCTATGGAAAGCAAAAACGTGCTACAGACAGAAGGACAAAACCTGACATTCTATTTGAAGCAAGCCTCATTTCACAATGAGTAGGTCTCCTGGCATTGAAGGAAGGTTTCTGAAGCCAAACTGACCCTTACGTAAATAAGCACTAATGCTCTCTAAGTAAGAAAGCAAAGAAAAAACAGACAAAGGTAAGATTAAGTAACATTTTGGCTAGACCTCCTGTTTTATTGGCCTTTCTTATTTTGGCTTTTCCTCATATTCTACATATGTGCTTTGACTTCCTGTTCTTCCAGGACAGTGGAAGTGTTTCTCAAAGAAATGAAATCATGGCTCATACCCATCAGCACCTCGCTAGATTATTTATACTCTGTTAAACTCATTAATCAATCATTCTGATTATTTTTCATGCTATATTCTTTTTTTGACAGTGAGGATTAAGTAATCTCTCTGGTATCCACTCATTTTTTCCGAGTTGCTTTTCTTCTATTGTTTGTTGGGCCCGTCTGGACTTTGCCTTCTTCTTTTGTGAGGGACTGTTTTTCTCCCCAAAAGCCTGCAGTCAGTCGCTCCGTCACTCGATTTGAGTCCAGCAGACACATTTGTTTTGGCTCCTGCAGGAGGTTTGCTGTGTGTGTTTGTGTGTGCACAATCTTTTAGGAGATATTTTGAGCACATTTGGTCTGGAGCAGAAGCAGCATTCACTGCCCGCAGGTTGATGACTGTGTTAGATTTTAGTTTTTGTCACTTTTTCATCCTAATTTTGCCTGTCTTGTCTTTTGGTATGCCTCTATCTGACCTCTCCATTTACAGACCTGCTGATGAACAGTGCAGATGTAACTTGAACAGAATGTACATTTGTCAGTTATGGTATGCATTCTGTATGAAACATTAAACATTTTTGCAATTGAACCTAGAAATAAACAACGGACATGTTTAGAACTTTGAAAAGTTACAACTGCCATTAATAAAATGGAGACATACCGAATACTGATACATTCTTCAGTTCATGCAAATATTTAAAGAATTCTACTTCTCTCATGTTTTAGCTTGGACTGCTTTTTGAATGAAGCACAACACAGAGCAGCCAGTCAGAGCAAAGATTATTCACAGATATCAGTTTTATATGCAAAGTAAGAAAAACAATTAATAATTTGGAGGGATTAAAAGAGATTGATAAAAATGTATTATGAATATTTTTGTTATATAAAACCGCATAATTTTCATGAGGACATCTAAAGGCCTTTGGCCCCCTTTGGAGTCATTATTAATTATTATTTGAGTGTAAGGATTGATGTTTTATGTGTGTATGTTGTTTGTGAAAAATGTTTATTTCTGTATAATAGAGAAAAAGCAAAAAAAACAAACATCATTTAAGCCGCTTCTCCTTCTGGCTCATGGGGTGCTGGAGCCTATCCCAGCAGTCATTGGGCGGAAGGCAGGATAAACAACGGACAGGTTACCAGTCCATTGCAGAGCAGACAGACAGACACATTCTCTCATACCTAGGGGCAGTTTACCATGTCCAGTTGGTCTTTGGATGGAAACCAGAGTACTCATAGGAAACCCACGTAGACATGGGGAGAACATGCAAACTCCACACAGAAAGGACCCTGGTGACCCAGCCGGAGAATTGAACCCAGGCCCCACTTGCTGTGAGGCAACAGCGTTACCCATCATGCCACCCAAAAGCAGAAACAAATTTCCAGTATATTTTTCTAAAATACAAGTTAATACAATAAAGTATAAGAATGCAGGCTATGCTGTAGTTTACAGAATATGTCAGTTACAGAACACTGACCAGTTACAGTTTGCATTAAAAATAGATTCAAGAGAGTCTCACTAATGGTGTAGCTGTGGTTGAGAACATGCTATTCATCATGAATAACAAATGTTAATTCTGATGACAGCAGGAATCTGTAAAAGGAAAATTGTTTGTAGTGAAGGACAGCATGACTCAAAACTTTTGATAGCATTTTTATAACATATTTTGCCATATTGCCTACCACTGTTCTAGTATCTGCTGTCTTTTTTTCATAATGCCAGACATGAGCAAATGAGCAACACTGCATGCATAATATCCGCATCCGTTAGTTAAGGAGTGTTTATGTGAGTTAGCATCAGTTGCTACAGATGCAAAGCTCATCAAATGAACAATAGGAGGAAGTGCACTGAAAGGGTTTTATCTTTCTCGTTTGCTCTCTCTCTCTTTCTTTCACTTTCCGCTCTTTCAGTCCATGCTGCTACTGGGTTCATAAACTTTGATAAGAGTGCAGTGGAATGCACTGCCTGAAACTGTGAAACTATCAGAGGACGTTTCATTCAGCAGAACTTTGAAAGAACTTTGATAAATGGCTTAACCCCAGAATGTAAATTACCTATGATCTCTTTTACTACTTTTTACCCTATACAACATATTCTGTTTTGGACTAGGTTTTTATGTCTGAGGTACTTTCAGCAACAAAAGATGTAGTTTAATGTCATAAAAATAGAACTAGTTTCTCAATACTGGTGATGTGTAAAATTGTAATGCTAATGAGCTGTTGCACTCAGTAAGACACTATGCAAACTTTGTCAGTGATGTTTCCTGTCAGGATATCAGTGATCAAAATTATAATGGTTTTAAGTCAATTACAGTTTGCAGCTGTACAGAATGAAACAGTATGAAGTCCAATCTGGGGTGTAGTGCTGCAGGCAGCTGTGGGCTAGAGGTTAGGGAGCCAGCCTTGTGACTGGAAGGTTGCCGGTTTGACCCCCTGAACAGACAGTATGTTACTGAAGTGTCCTTGAGCAAGGTACCCAAGCCCAACTGCTCCCAGGGGGGTTGTGTATTCACTTGTGTGTATGTCATGTTTCACTGCACGGATGTGTTAAAATGTGGAGGTGAAATTTCCCCATTGTGGGAATAATCACTTGACTGAAATTATCATACATCATTATCAGAGTTAATAAAATTTGGTAGAATTGTTTTGGGATTTTGTGCTGGATTTGGCTGGAATGTCAACTGAAACCAGTAACAATCTCCTGTTATAGTTCAATGGCATTTGTGTATTAAAAGTATGTATTAAGACTTGTCTGTGTCTCTCGCAGGTGTGTCACCATCCTCTGTGTCAGGAATTAAGGGACAACAGCCCACTGCACCTCTGTGAGTCATGTGACTCACGCAGCCACCCAGTTGCTGGTGGCAACATGCACTTTGATAGGCATCCGCGCTTTGACCTGCAACCTCAAGGTATGTAACAATAAGAGTATTTTAAGACTTCCAAGCCCATCAGTAAAATGAATAAAAAAACTTTAGTTTCTTCATTGATTACATATTTGACAGTCACATATGCCAAGTCTTGCATCAGATGACCTTTAAAACATCAGCTAATCCGAAAGTTTCCTAATGTACATAGGGCCTGACTTCTATGAAAAGTCTGTGACTGATACCAATAGGCCCAGCCAAGGGGTGACATAATCAGATATTGGCGATGATTGACAGTTAATGATGCTTGAAGGCAAACATTACCATGTTGGGAAAGAGGACTGACCTAGAAAGAGAACTGAACTAGAGAGAGGAATAATTTCATGTTAAACAGTTTTCTAAATAATATTAATTATGTTCATGTGTGGTATTGCATATTTTCTTTCTTTTTTAATGTTTATATGGTGGATTATTAAGGGGCATTAAAGAGCTGTACATTTTACTGCAGGAAAAATCTAAGCATTGTCTGTATAGATTAAGCAGTAAAATTATAAAAAAATAATGCTTCATATAAGCATCTACACCTTAATTACAAAACACCACCACTATAACATCAGTAAACATGTTGTTTTTTTCAATATGTAAAACATATGGATGGCTTTGGGACTTGCTCATTAACTTGTGCACATGTGTCAAGGGGAACGCTTAGCATGTGAGTCTCTAGGGACATAGGGGGGGTATTTTAAATTAGGGCCACTGAAACTGTAAGCATCATATACACAACATGAACAGTGGCATCATGCAGAATCATTTGCCTTTAAAAAAATGAGAATTTATGTAGAAGGTGGCAAGAGACAACAAAATGCACATATAACAGACACATAAAATCACTGCGACCTGCCTGTTCTATCTGCTTGCATTGTAGACATGCTCTTTCGTTCTAGAGTTGAGCAGTGTCAACATATTGTTGATATGTGGTGTGGCAACTGATTGTATCACATCCATAGATTTAACATTCATAAAAGCATCAAGTGTGCCATTTAAAGAGTAGGAACAGCAATGAACCAACAGCAGTAGGAGCTTATGAATGCATGTGTTTTTAGTGACAGCTTTTCCAATGAGAAGTGAAATAGTTTTCAAAAATATTTAGTTGCTCAGTATTTTATTATTTAGTGTGTGATTTCATTAAAGATTTTCATTCAATCAGTTCCATAAGAAAAAGAAACATATAAGCTAACAATAACTTAGAAAGTACCTCCAAGCTGCACAATATATGTGTTTGTGGGTGATATAATAAATTATCTCTAATTAACAAGAACATCGTTGTGCTTATTACAACCCCATTTCCAAAAAAGTGCAAAATGTAAATAAAATGTTACAAAATAGTTGGGATCAGGGCATGTTTACCAGTGTGTTTCATCACCTATTCTTTTAACAACACTCTGTAAGCTTTTGGGAACTGAGGAGTTTTGAGGAATTTTGCTGTAGTTTTGAAAGTGAAATGTTTCCCCATTCTGGTTTGATATAGGATTTCAGCTGCTCATCAGTTCAGGGACTCATTCGTCATATTTTTCATTTCATAACCCAAATGTTTTCAGTGGTGACAAGTCAGGACTGCAAGCAGATCAATTTAGCACCTGTTAATACAGACCAGTGCTGTTGTAATACATGCAGAATGTGGTTTGACATTGTCCTGCTGAAATAATCAAGGCCTTCCCTGAAAAAGATGTCATCTGGATGGCAGCATATGTTGCCAAAACTTGTATTTCCGCACCCCTGTACCATCATGAATATAGGCTTTTGAACTGTAGACTGATAACAAGCTGAGTGGTCTTTTGCCCAGGTCTTTTGTTGTCATCAAATTCAAAATGGGCAAATATTTTTCAAAAAACCATAACATTTTTAAGGTTCAACATTTGATATGTTTTCTTTGTACTATTTTCAATCAAATATAAGGTTTATATGATTTACACATTATAGCGTTTTTATTTACATTTTGCACACTGTCCCAACTTTTTTGGAAATGGGGTTGAGCTATTTTGGATCTACTTCATGTTATTTGATTTTGAGTATTATTTTACTTTTATCTGCATATTGCTGCTATCAGAAGAAAACCTTGTATCTCCATTTTTCAGTTTTTCACATGATTTGAAAATGCCTGTTGTTTCTTACACTGTGTGTAAATTTCATCGACTTGGAAAAAAGTCTGGTTCCATTGACTTGCATTAAAAGTAAAGCAGTTTTTCCTTCTCCTGTAAAGTTGTCATTTTGCAGATACAATGTTTTCTTCTGTTCATAGAAACTAAAGGTTCAAAAGTCATAAAAATTAGCCTAATTTACCACCAGGGAGTGTGAGGTTTGTGTGGATAAAGTTAAATCAGAGCAGCCTATGGAAGGATGTTAGTTTTGTCCCTTTTCCTGTCCCAACGGTAGGTTCCATCCTGGCTCGCAACGTATCCACTCGCTCCTGTCCCCCCCGCACTGGCCCCCCCTCTGACCTGGAGGAGGGGGAAGAAATGGGCTGTGATTTGGGGTCAGTTCTTTTTTATTAATTTCTCCATCCTGCCATCTGTTTACCACTCTTAGGGGCTTTACTGGTGAAATGAAAGCGGATGTTCCAGTACTTTCCAGTGGTGTCATATGAGAGCCTTTCTGGGTTTAGTTGCCTTTTCTTCTTGAAGTAATGGTTCACAGGGAAAATCAAATTTACACCATTTCCCACTTCTTAAACATAGACAAACAGTCAAGACGTGTTTGTTGTCAGCAATGTGCTTATTTATTATTGCACTGAAGCTACAAGGCAAATAGTCCTCAAGTAATATAAATTTGTCCCCCAAGATTTTGAAATAGAACTTCTGTTATATGTCTTTCAGCTCCATTGCAAAACTAAAGAAACAAACCTCAAAAAACAAATGTGTCTTGGTTGACTTACCATGTATAGTAATTTATACTTGATATTTTTGGTTAACCATTCCATTAATAGATTAACTAAATTATTTCTAAAAAATGGAAAATGAAAGCCAGAGGGTCTGTTTTTCTAGGTGTGGTCTTAAACCTAATCTTGGACTAAAACATGTTGTATGAAAACTCCAAATTAGCAAAGAAACAATCAAAATATGCTAAAAGTGTCAACTAAATCAATACTAAGACCAGTCATAAATGAACTTCTGGTTCACTGCATTTGTGTGAAATTAGACTATACTGAGAATTGTTCATCATTGTGAGACTGATTGTGTATAAGCTGTTCACAGAATTTTAATAATTGTATAAAAGTCATGGTCTTCTGTATTCATTGCAAATATGACTTGGCAGAATGCAAGAAACTTTTTGCTCATCAAATTAATACTGTTTGTGTTCTCCAGGGATCGCAAGAGTGGCCCTATAAAACTAGTGAAAAAGAAAGCAAGAAGGCGATACACAGATGTGAGTAAAGAACATTTTAATTTATGTCAAGTAAGGAAATCACAAACATTTTAAGCTGACAATTGACAAGAGCATCTTTATCTAGCTCTCAAAGATGGTAAATCTGTTGCCTCAGAAATGAAGCTGTAACATTGCTCTCTTTGTCGCCCTCTGCAGGACCCCAGTAAAGAGTGCTTCACTCTAAAGTTCGACTTAAACATGGACACAGGCATGGAAATAGTGCCAGCAGTAAAAAAGAAGACATTAAGGTGATTCTAGTTCATTCAACAGACCTAATGTTGGAAACAATGTGTCATCCACATGTGATGTCAGTTTATAGCTGTGTAAATGATCACATTCATAAGAAGACTAGATAGATAAAAATAGAGAATACAAATAAATCCACACATAAAAGTTCAAGAGAAATAAAATGCACGTTAAAGGGGCATTCCACCAATTTTTCTATTTTTTTTTGCATAATTAGGCCAAAACATTTTTGCATAATTAGGCCAAAACAAAGAAAGTGAAAAAAAATCAATTGAATTCCATTTCTTTTGCTTTATTCATCACAAAAGTTTAATTAAATGTAGCTGCTGTTAAAATATTTTGACATTAGATCAGTTACTACAGATCTACCTGACACTGAGATCTGGTATAAAGAGTGTGACTAATGCCTGTTGTGCTGTATGTTACAGGGAGGTTCTGGGCACGGTATTTGAGAGGAAAGGGATAGAACTGTCTCGTGTCAATCTGTTTCTGGACCAGTCTAACACTCCTCTCTCACTGGGCTTCGAGGCCTACCGCTTTGGGGGTCACTACCTTCGAGTACGAGGTGAGAGAGCATCCAGTTTCTTTGTAGCACATCTAAAGAACACTGATGATAATGTCTAACTCAAAACTTAGACTTTTTGATGTTTCTTGCATTTAGCATATGGAAATGAAGAACATTTTTAGCCCCCACCCCCCTGTTGAGTACCGTTCTCTGGGATGACTAATACATTATTTTGAGAACATAAGCAGCTTCTTTGTTTGATAAGTATATTTGGATCTCTGCAGTGCACTTGTGGCCTTGCTGTAGAATGAATTTCTTCCAGAGGGTATTACATGATGCATTAAAGTTTATTCATACTTATCAGCATTCATTATCCCTTCAATCAAAAACACATCACTGTAGCTCCACCTTGCTTGATACATGTTTGTAGACAAGGTTCAAAAAGTCTTTCATTGCTTGGGAGGCATAAATACTGCCTTCTCTTCCTTCCATAGATCTGAAATGTAGTAATTTAGGGGTTAGTGGTCTACCAGGTCTTGCGCAATTGTTAGGATTCCCATTTTTCTGTTTCTTTCCTGATACTTAAAAAAATTATGGCCATTTTCACTGGAAATTGAACAGTGATGAAAGTATTGTGTTTGACATTTGTGCAGTACTGTATATACTTATATGCTTGTAAGTTTGAACATCCCAGCCAAATTTCATTTTCTTGATTTTCTAAGTGAATAGAAATATACAAATCCTCAGTATATTTTTAATGGACAATTGCCGTTTATTTGCTACATTCGATATGAAAAAATGAAGGAAAATTTTTTTTTCTAATATAAGAAATGTTGGGAAATATACACACACATACACACACACACACACACACACACAGTCGTTCTATGTACCAAAAGAGTCAAGGCCAGTTATGCTCTCAGTGGTTAAAGGATCAAACTCTGCTGGTGGTGCCACTTGCAAGTGCTTAATGGAATTTTTTCATTTGGGTAGTCAAATTTTATAATGATAATGATGGTTAGTAATTACAGCCATGCTACAAAACAAGTTTCGTAAAGGTATTTTAACTAATTAGGGTCCACTAAAGACTTTTGATGAAAACCATACAGGAAAGATAGCATTAAGTGTACTGCTGTGTGTGCTTGTGTGTGTGTTCAGCACGTCCGGGAGAGGAGCTGAGGGTGGAGAGGGGGGTGAAGGACCCTCGCTCTCTCAGTCTTCCTATCATGAGGCCAAGCAGTCACAGTGCCTCCACTGATCGTGTGGAGCATTGCTCTCTGGGACGACGAGAGGCAGCGGATCTGCTTGTAAGTTTGGTAAGTTTCTTTTTCCCTTTCTTTTTCTATCGTTCTCCTTTTTGTCCTCCATTTTCTCCCAGAGGGCCAGCTTTTATGCAACACAGCTAGCACCGGAAACCCTCAGGGCAAATGTGTCATTTGTGGTATTTCTAATATTCCAGTACTCTACAGCATGCACACGTCTTCCCAAATGCCTCATCGTCAACAACCCAAAAAAAATCAGGGAATGTACATTACTCTTATTAAATTTCACTGCTTGTGTTGACATGTACCCCCACCATCAATTTTGCTAGGAACTTAGAAAGATGAGCAGGAACTTCCATGGAAAATATCACAGCCAAGCAGATATCATCAGAATGAATGGAGCAGGTCACTGTTTGCTGTAGTGTTATTCCTATATATCCTCAAAAAATGTCTTCTTCAGCATTCTTTAGCAAACTCACTGTTTATTTTTGCATGGTTAAAAGGTTCATCGCCATGATGGCAAATCTGTGGAAACAAAAAGGGTGTTGTTACAATTCAAAGAAAGATTTTGGTACTCTATGTAGTAAAAAAAATGCTGCCATTTGTGTATCATATGATTTTGTAGTGATATCCAGATTGTATGAAATCATTACGCTCTCCAGTATATGTTAAATTACACAGGTTGGTGGTCCTGGTCTTTGGGTTATATGTACAGCTTACCCCAAAATATCCAACCCCAGAACGTTTGGCTGAAGCCAGTACAGGAGCCCCTGAAAGATGACCTTTCTTGCTCATGACATTAAATCTCTGTGCTGTAAAGCAGGGATGGCCAATCTGCAAAGGACTGGAGTGGCTGCTAGTTTTATGTCCAAAGATTCAGGGGCACACCTGATTCCATTCGTTTAATCAGTTGGTCTCAGTCTTCAACAACTGATCATGCATACTTATGCTTTGTTGGAATGAAAACCTGTAGCCATACTGGCCCTTTGCGGACAAGATTGGACACACCTGCTCTATTAGCATCTTTTTGTTTACCTGTAGCCATACTGGCCCTTTGCAGACAAGATTGGACACACCTGCTCTAATTATTAGCATCTTTTTGTTTATCCGATGAGTTCAAGAACTCTGAGTCATTTTCCATGAATGGTGTGATTCCCATTAACAAAATAAATGGTGCAGCACTTGGTATACTGTATGAGAAGTAGTGTATGTAAAACCTCAACCAGAAATGTTTTTGGGTTTTGATTCTTTAAAAATATGAACATGGAAATCCTTCCTGTTACTCAGCGTTCACATGAACACATTCCTGCTTAGGAAATGAAACTCAAACTGGAAATATTCTTTTGCAGGATATGGTAGAACAAAGATGGTAACAGAGAGCACGTGGGTTCATCCTCTGGACTAAAGCTATGGTGATTCATCTCCTGAAGCTTGTACAGCAATGTAAATTTAAACGCTAGCTTTTCAGAGAAACATTTTTTTCAGTTTAAGTTCCAAAACTAAAGAGGAATACTCTTTGTGTAAGATATCATCTAAAGGCAAGTTCATACCAAGAGGGTTTTTGAAGTGTTTGTAATCATTTGTAAGACTGAACATTTAAAAGTTTTAGTCCACACTGGCTTGCTTATGTGTTGAAGTGCTGATGCATGTCCTGATAGGTCACAAATGGTGTTCCATGTGAAATATTAAATCTGATCCCTATCCTGGTCCACCACCCACCTTATTCTGAACAGTTACTAAGTCCCACCTTAGTCAGTTTATAATGTCACACTGCTTAACACCATCAAGCTGTTTAGCATGGCTGTTTTACATAGGGCTTACCACAGGTGTTCAAAGTTCAAAACCGATGTGTTATTGCTTCCTCATGACACACACGCACTGCCCTGTCAGCATGTTCTGTGGAAGACTACAGAAAACTGCAGTAAACTGTTATTATTTAATGAAAAATCTTACCCGGAAGGTCAGGCTTTCACAGGAACTACAGCATGCACCTGTTTATGTCCTGTGATCATTTTGCTGCTATGGGTAAAGATAATAACCGTCAATGATACGTCTGATTGGCTGTGCTGTGGTAACAGTGTACCGCTGTCAACTTTTGTGTTGTTAGGGTGTTGTAAGTGCTTTGGTCCATTGTGCCACTGAGGTAGGGAGGTCAGAAGCTTGCTGTGCCGTGCTATACCCGGAAGGGCTTATGTAACCTGCCAGAAAGGTGCACAGCCAGGATGGGAGAGATAAGACAGTGCCATAGTGTGAGAAAGTTAGGAGTGGTGCCGTGTGTTGTCCTGGCAGCAGATGGACTGTGTGGCAGAGAGGGCTGGAGGAGCACCAGAAGCTATTCGTCACTCCCACCAGCCCTGAGACAGGGGTCAAAGGACACAGTGCTGGAGAAGGATTGCCATACGATGGGACTGACAGTAGCATATGAGCATATAGAGGATACACAGAAGAAAAAAGGAAATACCAAAGAAGGAACACATTTCGAAGAGCTTTGGGGACTGAATCATGTTTCAAAGTGTTTAGGTTTGCAATTTAGTAGTGCAGACTATGGATGTAAACTGTTAGGATTGAAGAAGAACGAATGGTCTTTGATCCTGTGGCACTGTCCAATCCTGTTGTGCAGAATATAAAATAGTTGACGAAGAAAATAGGAACCTGTTTGTGGAGTTCAGCCATTTACTCCATTTAACTTTTTTCAGCAATGTCTGTAGTCTTTAATAGGCCTTTTTAACATTTCAGACTTTTCAGTTAGATCAGTTCTTCTTGTTTTTGTGCACGCGAAAGCACTTTTTGGTGTTGTTGAAATGCCAAATTTCCGTCAGAGGACGTGGCATGTGCCCAGTGTTGCAGCCCATCCGGAGAGGACTGAGGGGATGCTGACCTACTACAGCCCCCTGAGCGAGTTCCCTTTGTCGCAGACCCGCAGGCCGCAGACCCTGGGGCTGGTGGCTGCCCGCGTGCAGCGATTCGAGGCTGGGATGACCCTTCCTATCAGCCCTGTGTCTGTGGGCTCTCCCTCCCCTACAAGCTGCCCTTCTGATCTACCAGGACAGACTAAACAAGGAAACAAGGTACTCATGCCCTGCCAAATGTCCAATAAGGGGAATTCCTGTACTGTCTCTGGGATGATCATCAAAGACATCATAGTTTTTATGAAAAGAAAATCGTAGTAATACTAAGAAAATTTCTGTAACATTTAAGTGAATATGGAATAATGGAATAAATTGGAATAATTACTTTACTGAATATTATACAGTTTACTTGATTATCTACTTTAATGTTTACTTTATTATACAGAGATAATAGATTATTATAACAGTATTATACACCACTATACAGTTATTATAGCTTTTTATTGTGCTAATAAATTTTTTTTTTTGTAAGGTTGAGTTAAAATGGTAATAACTGATGGTAAATGTTTAAAGCTTTTTTAAAAAGTTAAAAACTTTTTAAGGGCAGTTCGGGTACTGTATTGAAGTTTGACGATGACTGCTTGGTGGGATGAGGGATCAGGTGGCCAACAATATAGCCTTCCTTCAGCAGCAGAACTCATAAATCCTGGCAATTTAACTGCTAATTTAACTTACACTGCTAGTTTGCTAAGGGCTACACAGCTAGCAACATCAAAAAAGACCAGACTTCCAGTTCATGAGGCAAAGTTGATGAGGGCATTTTAAAAACAAGATTGAAGCGAGCAAAAGTTTTTGCCACTGTAATTCTTTCTTATATCAATTGGGAAATTCCAACATATAAACTAATAACCTAAGTCTTATTCTAAAAAAAGGTAACTTTAAGCATACTTATTACTTTACAGTGTAGATGGCAGGAACATTCATTGTTATGTGTACGGTATCAGTCCATCAGACCTTGAGTCTGAATACAGGTTTAAGGTTTAAGACATGTTATGTTATGTGGTTTCAGGTGTAGGAAAACGAAACTTAAGCAGGCTCTCTTATCATACTGT
The DNA here is from genome assembly GCF_015220715.1 of Pygocentrus nattereri. Classification (NCBI taxonomy): domain Eukaryota; kingdom Metazoa; phylum Chordata; class Actinopteri; order Characiformes; family Serrasalmidae; genus Pygocentrus; species Pygocentrus nattereri. The sequence continues at coordinate 20,035,720 of NC_051231.1, forward strand.
ACTATGTCATATAAAGAGCACATTATTGCTGTGTGAAACATTAATCTTTAACTACTGATGGATGCACTTGGAAACCATGAAGATTTCTATTATTGATTCATATTTTTGTACGTCTGTCTTTACTACATTTTTGTTGTCATAATTCCAATTATTGACTTGTAGGTGTAAATTAGGGCCATTCTTAGATCTACATAAAACAAAACTGAGGAAGTCTCATGATTCAGAAGTCATATGACATGGAACTATGCAGGACACAGGTTAATATGTAAATGTGGCTTCAGTTCATGGTTCCATTGCCATTCCTTTTCAAGTTTTTCATTTTTGACGAAAATATATATATACCAAGAAACTGATGCACATGAACAATTTTGCTTTGACACAGTAATCAACAGAATTTACTTTTTGATGTTTCTTATCACTGGCTGTAGATTTCAGATGGAGCCCCTCTCTTTAAAATGCAAATTAGGCAATGAAGCAAATTGTGACAGGACCTAATTAGTTCACTTAGTAGAGGCTTGTGTTGCTTAGCTCTAAGTGAATGACTTTGCTCGGCAATGAAGTGTTTTGTAAGCTGATAAAGTCCTTAGTGTCTGTATCCATGTCTTGTTTGTTCTGCCTTGTTTCTTTGTTTCTAGTTGTGACCTGGCTATTTTGTCTTTTACCTGTAGAATTTGTAGTTTTGGCTCATAATAATAGCATGGCACGATCTGTTTTTGATCATTTCTTGTTCTTTTTAAACAAGCACAGAAACCAAAAAAGTCACAAGTGCAGACCTGAATCTGCAATACAGAATTACGATAATACATGCATGTCCAGATAGAGCATTGGTTCTTTAGGTTGACTACCATTGAGCATTTGCCTGGTGAGATCAAGGCAAAGCACTGCAGCGATTATCAATGGAGAACTCAGTTGGTGGCTCTCCAGGATGTGAGCGGACTCTCATCACAGGATCTTCCTCCTACATGGGTGAAAGCCAAGTGCTGCTCTGTGGTCGGTTTGCACCATTTCCTAGTAAAGATGGCTATTAGGAGAGGAAAAGTAAGAGCTGATTTTGGATCAGTAGTGAAATGCGCTAAAGTGAGCACAGCTCCACCTCCCTCCTTTCCTGCCTCTGCTCCTGTCCCCTCTCTTCCTGTTCGCACAATAGGAGGGCAGGATCCTACCGTTTCCATGACAGCCGGCCAGCCCTCTTCAGTAATGCAGCACCAAGCTCCTGCTTCAGATCTCCACCTTCAGGTTCACTCTTACACACACGGGCACAGAGAGGTGGATTTGAATGTCTGGTTCTGTTTGTGCTCTAGGAAGGGTGTGACAGCAGCAGACGACTGCATGGTTTAAAGAAGGAGGTAGTTGCTGGAGATTCATTTTCAGGGGTTTCAGTATGGGCTGGATTCATTTCTGATGTAGTGCAATGGTGAACAGCATTTTGGAAATGCCTCTCACATCCTCGGTGAGCTTCTGGCACATTTTATTCTTTCAGTTTGTATGAAAATGTTTGAAATTCTTATGTTGTTTATATATATATATATATATATAAATGTATGTGTGTGTGTGTATCATAATCATCTAATCATCTGTGTATCATAATCATCAGTTCTGCTGAATGAATGCAAAGCAAACACTTCTTACACAGTACTTCCAAGATGCTTGACTTATTGTTCATATATATATATATATTATTGTTCATACACTGGTGTATATATATATATATATATATATATATATATATATATATATATATATATACACATACATATATACGTATATATATATATATATACATATATACGTATATATATATATATATATATATATATATATATATATATATATATATACCAGTGTATGAACAATAAGTCAAGCATCTTGGAAGTACTGTGCAAGAAGTATTTGCTTTGCATTCATTCAGCAAAACCAATGCACGAGTTTCTGTGTGAGATGATCATGATTCCATAGACTTGTTTGTGGACTTTATGTGTTCAGTCTAAGTGAGCAAAACTGGCTGTCCTGTGTCACACTCACCAAAATGGCCACTGATAATGAGGTTAATGAGCCTGCTGTAGCCACTGGTACAATGAAGACCTACATTAGGTATCTATTACATCACTGCTGCTTGCAAACTATCACTTAAAGCTGTAATGTAAGCACTCATCTGTATAGTAGTGCATTGACTGACTGTCTATTAGACTGTATAATTCTCCAGAATGTGGCTTTTAATTTTAGTAACCTGATAAGGCTACTGCATGCCCAGTGAGTCTTTGGGCCAAGAATTTAGCTCTAATGCATCAGTCTATTAACAGATACACATTGCATTTAAACCTGCTTTGATATCTGACCACAAATAATCTAAATGTTACCTGATTGTAATCATAAACAGGCTTTTTGTAGGGAAGCAAGAGTACAGGACATTGAGCTTTAACATTTTTCTCAAAGTGTACTGCTAAAGCCTATTTGCAATAGAAATGGCCTGTTTTTTTTTTTCAAACCCATTGTGTTTTTCCACCAGAAGAATTGATATTTATGATTAGAACACATTGTCTCAAATGCAAAGTCATTTGACCCTAGGGACATTTAGAAACTTTCCCTCAGTGTGCTCATACGTTCCTCAATTCTTCTCCATTGTCGCAGGGAGGGAAAAGCCTTTCCCGTGTTTTCCAAACGTTGCCTTGCCTCTTTTCCTGTTGTGACTCAGGGGTTCCTCCTGTGCTCCTGGGTCAAAGGGTGCATGCTCTGCTGTCAGTCAATTTTATAAGGTTACAACCTCTCTCTGTATATACATTTGACAAAACCAAGATGACGTTGACACCTTTTGATAGCATAACGGTTTTCGGGCTTTAGATTTGAGCTTTGTTTGTCAGTCCCGAGGTGAAATCCACTCATGAAGGCATATAGACGGACAAGCGCCGCTTTGTTTATGTACAAATGTCTAGATTGCATTGTCTTAGCGCTTCCTTACTTGCCAAGCTCCAGGCTAAGTCTGGGTAAACAACATAATGCCACAACCCGCCCTGACTACTTTAAAGGACTCACATACTATAAGCCGTAGTTCATAGTTTGTATGACAGGAGAGTTCCTTCTTAACTGTGTCCAAGAGTAATCATATGTCAGAGGGTTAAAGGAATTTCAATCCAATCGATAGCACATGGTAGATATATGATATCATTTAAACCCTATATTTAAATCAAACTAGTACAAAGACAACATATGCTGAAACTAAGAAATGTCATTGTTTTTTTAAAAATATATGCCCATTTTGCATTTCATGGCAGTAACATGTTTTTAAAAAATTGGTACAGGAGCAACAAAAGACTAGTAAAGTTGTGTAATGCAAAAAATCGAGTGAAACCTGGTGAAACATCTCACAACTAATTAAGTTTATTGGCAATAGGTCAGTAACATGATTGGCTATATAAAGAGCATGCCAGAGATTCTCAGATTTAGAAGTAAAAACAGGGAGGGGTTCATTATATCATTAAAAGATTCACAGAATTCATAGTAATCTCTTCATGCAAAGGACAAGTCCAGAAACCATTATTGGTCATGATGTTTGGTCCCATCAGCACTGCACTAATAAATAGACACAATTCTGTAGTGGAAATCATTGCATGGGCTCAGGAACACTTCTAAAAAACACTGTCTGTGAGCAAATTTCATCACTGCATCCACAAATGCAAGTTAAACCTCTAACATGCAAAGAAAAAAACATATATAAGGGGATCATGGGCACATGCCATGGGTGTCTGGCATCATATCCAAAATAGACATAGACTTTTCAAAAAACATTGAAATTTCACATTTTCAGCATGATATGTTGTCTTTGTACTGTTTTCAATTAAACATAGGGTTTAAATGATTTGCACAACACTGCACTCTGTTTTTAGTTGCATTTTGCATAGTAATCCAACTTTTTTGGAAACGGGGTTGTAGGGGTTCAGCATTTCAGGTCAACCTATGTACTTCAAATCAATGCGTTTTTTGTTCTTTTACTAAGTACAGGAAAACGTACAGAAAAGTAATTTTTAATGGTATTCAACTGTATGCTATAGATGTAGCAGATAGAGATTAGGTTGAGTGTCCTTTAATCCTGGAAAGAAGACTGTCTTTCTCTCATTCACTCTTTCCTTTTCAGGGTCAAGCACGTCGGCGGAAGAACATGACAGAGTTCTTGGGTGATGCCAGCATCCCTGCTTCAGACACTGTCTCCCAGCTGAGCGGTTCCCTCCCAAACTCTGCCACAGGAGCTGACAGGTGGAAGAACCGGGCAGCCAGTCGCTTCAGCGGCCTTTTCAGCTCTGGTTCAGGCAACGGCTCTGTCGGCAAGGTCTGTCTCTTACATGTGCAGTGTCAAACATTCTCACACCTACCACATGAGCACAAGTTCTTCCACTTGGCAACCTTGTTATTTCTTACACTTGGGCCACTTATACTTTTAGCCATAAGGAAAAGGATGTCTATTTGTCAAATCCAACAAGCTTTTCTTAATTCTTAATGGAACCCCAGATGACCAGAGGAGAGTGTACAAGTGGAGCTTTCCTGGAAGTGTGCTCAGGATGTCAGTGAAGTGTTTGTAGTATGCACACGTTGCACCCATTTACACATGCAGCATCCCCTAGCAGATGCACCTTGTTTGGTAATGTAGGAGGACTTGGGCTGCTCTTGTGCTGAAAGTGCATTTACGCCCGCTGGCAGTCCCAGGAGGACATGTTTGGTGGCATAGGTCATGTCCTGCTCTCTTTGTGTTGGTTTGGCTCTTGTTAATGGCCTGACGCTGGTCCGGTGTGGACAACAATGCCTCCTGTGTGTCGTGCACGGCCTAAGGAGCTTAAGAAAGGTGCCTGGGGGTTTTTGCTTTTAACTGTAAACAGCACAGTACACAATGACGCAGTCCACCGAGGCATAGACAGCCTTAAATGTTAAACCAAGTATCTCTTACAGCTAATGCTGTTTAGATTGTGATAAAATGGACCAGCTTACATGAATCTACAGTATCTGCCACATTTGTATTGAATAATCAGTTGCCATGGACAATGTTGAATTTCCCTGTGCAAAACCTGTTGATTTTAAATGCACTTTGAAGCATTTGTCAGTAAATGTTTATGTGATAGCCAGAGCTCTCTTAATGATATACTGCATCCCAAAATGCAGCATAGTAATTTCAGGAAGATGTAACCCCCTTGGATTAAGCCTATTATAGATATTCAAATGGCAGCAAAGTGAAAGAACATATTTCCAAATGTTACTGCACTTTCTCTGCTGGTCTTGAGGTGGTTTGGTTACTTACTTCACTTAATAAAGTTAATTTGCTGCATAAATTACATGGTTGAAAATTTTGCTTAAGTTAGTCTTAGCTCAACAATCCATATAGCACCATCATTTCACAGATATGTGTGGAGTCATACTGATTATTTTGAAATCAAACTAGCTCATATTACAATATATGAAAATAATGAGAATGAAATCACTGCACTTTTAGCAAACATTAGTATTTTTGAAAACCACACAGGTTTAACACACAGAAAAATCCAAAATTGACAATATTAAAATATTTAAATGTTTGGCTTTAGAGATGGGTAAAAACAACACCCTCCACTACGACATATTATCTTTTAAAAGTTATCAGGAACATCTCATGACCAAAATACATCCATATGTGCTGCTGAGGAGCTTAATATCAGCTAGAAATGGTTACAAAGCTGTGTGTTTGAAGTTTAAGGAAAACTGGTGCATCTTCAGATGGGTCTGATTGGCTTGATTCCTGCCCTGTACTACACTACACAGCTTTTATCACATACTGGCTAGTATACTGTTTTCAAATTTACATTTACATTTATGGCATTTGGCTGATGCTCTTATCCAGAGCGACTTACAACTTGATCATTTTACGCAGGTAGGCGAAGGTAGTGTTAGGAGTCTTGCCCAAGGACTCTTATTGGTATAGTGTAGGGTGCTTACCCAGGCAGGGATTGAACCCTAGTCTACAGCATAGAAGGCGAAGGTGTTAACCACTACACTACAACAACCACGTAAACATACTGTTTACTACTGATGAAGCGTAGCACTCAGCATACAGCATATACTGGTGCAGCATGCAATATAGAGTGTACTATTTTGACCACAGTCATTCTCTCATGTCTGTCTAGAATGGTTGTAGTATTGAATTTGCTTTATGTAGTCAAATATGTCGAGCATATTCACAGATTTCAGCAACTGCCCAAAGGCTTTTATTATAAGTGTCAATCAAACAGCAGAATCACTTGCTGTCTTTAAATGACGTCTGAAGACCCATCTCTTTACACTACACTTATCTAATCACTAACACTGTCTATTAAAGATCTTCACCTCTTTTTGTTCACTGTATTTTATTACAAACTTTTTTTCAGCAGGTTTAGTGTTGTGTAGACTCTGTGTTGAGTTGTAGGTATTTTTCTACTTGTTGTATTTGTTTTAGGTCTCAATGCATAGATAACTTCAGGTAGCAATTTAGAGCAAAGCTCTTTAAAATTATGTCGACCTTTGTTAACATGAGATATTCTGAAGTAATGACAAGCACTTTTGTAAGTCGCTCTGGATAAGAGCGTCTGCTAAATGCCATAAATGTAAATGTAAATGTAAAGTGTGTTTGGAGTCATGGTGTTTTCTGGTCTTTTCTAAGTACAATAAAAGTGTTTACATTTCTTTATGATCAAAAACCTTATTTCACAGTGACAGCAGACAAAACGATTGAAAAATGCTGGAGTATTCCAGTATTCCAGTATTTAGATACTGGCAACTGATGGGTCTTTTTTTCCTTTCTGCAGGAGTGTGATCGTGTAGAGCAGTTACAGAGTAAACTTCACTCCTACACTGTGTTTGGACTACCTAAAATGCCTCAGCAACTCTCCTTCCACAGAGATTCTTGGGAGGAGGAGCCTAATCTAGAGCTAGAGGAGAGCTGGAAAGAGTTACTGGAGAACCCTGAGGTGCAAACACACACACACACACACACACACACATGCAAACAGACCCCTGTCTTCTTTCAAGATAATATTCAACAAGCAGCACTTCTGCACTGTTCTACATTGACCTTTGCACAACATCAGCTGGATAGATATAATGGAGTGTTGTTTTGCACTGTAGTTGACACAGACAGAAACCTAGATAAAAGAAAAGTTTATAGCCCTATAATCAGACACATTGCTGGTGTCATTTTTTTCACTTGTATAATGCATTCAGTGGAATACCTGTGGCGAAGCACATGGAAGACATTTTTATAATCAGGCATTTATGACATTACAACCCAATATAAATACAAGATTAAAGTCATCTCACTCTGTTTCTCTGGAAAGAGAACCTGACCTCTCATTTTATGACAGTAATCAATGGTAAATTGAAAGACTTGATAGTTTCTGCATTTATGTTGCACTCTTTGTGTGTTTGGATTTGGGTATATTGTGGAGATGACTTGGTTATAATGCTGCTGTTGGTCGTATGTTGTGTTCCTTGTCTACACCCTAGAGAGTAATTGTGGCTTCATGGAAGTCCAGAGCTATCATATGATGTCCATTTATTAAGCAGTTATATAACCAGTTCTGGCAAAAGGATCTGTAACGCTGAGTTGGTTCACAGCATATTCCATAAATGAAGAAAAGTGGTAGCCATCTTGTAACATGAGAAACCACATAAGCTAGACTATTTTGATTATTTAACAAATTCAGAAGGTTAAAGGAGCATACGCGATGATTTAGACATGGAATTTGTACAGTGCTTTGTGGTAGGATATAAGCTTCCATTACATTAGCTGTATTAGCCTCATAGCTCCAGTACAAAACTAAAGAAACAAAATTTGGATGTCTTGACTGATCAACTTTATTTGGGGTAAAATATTTTGCAAAAAAAAATGTAAATCTGTTTTCCAATATGTATAGATACAGTAATAGTAGGCTGTATAGATAAAAAACTTTTTTCCATTAATGCAGTATGTTGGCACAAAACATATTCTGAGAAATCATCAGTAAAATCTAATCTTTATTTCATGTGTCCTCATGTGCCATGCTTCCTTTTCTTATCTGTAGATGTTACCCAAACGACAGTGTCACCAGCAGGAAGCCATTTGGGAGCTTCTGCAGACAGAGTCGGACTACATTAAGAAATTGCACGTCATCACTGATGTAAGCTTAACTGTGGAGAAAGTGCTGTCACTAGAATATTGGATTATATTTCACATTAGAATTTTGCAGTAGCTTCTTCTTGTAATTAATTAGATAATAGTTTGAGGTTTAATGTAATGCCACAGCACTTAATTTCTGTTTTGATGACTGTGCTTCTGTGTGTGTGTGTGTGTGTGTGTGTGTGTAGTTGTTCCTCTGTGGACTGTTGAACCTGCAGGAGAGTGGACTGCTGAGTGAGGTTGAGCCTGCCCGTCTTTTTGGGAACATTCAGGAAATTGTGCTACTGCACACTTCACTGTGGACTGAGGTCTTGCTGCCGATGCTGCAGGGGGCCAGACAGAAACATGCCCTGCTTGACCCTATGGACCTGCATCAGGGATTTAGCACTGTGAGTAAGCACATGCGCATAAAATACATATTGGGCAAATTAACATACTGCTGTAACACATGCCTTAGAGGCTGAACCAATCCAGACAAAAAACCCTAAAATGATGGTTCTCAATGCAAAATTTCCCAGTAGGAAATTCTTGCTCTACAAAATGTTATATTATGTATAATGTTATATCCTTAGTCAAACAAGCCTAATTCAAATCAGCTAACAGACCAATGAGTTCTACTACTTTTTCAAACTTATATATGAAATATTTCTGTTAACACAGGAAAAAATGTTGTCAATAAAGAATTTTAAATCATAGTCTGTACAAGCAAAATGCCAGGACAACTATAGAGATGCTCCAATCAGAGCTTAGACATGATCCTTCAAGATGAAACAGGCCAATCAGATTAGCTGTTGAGGTGGGACAAAAGCAGAGCCAAAGCATGATTACACATGGAACACAGGAAAATACAGAAGAAACATAACTGCTGAATTATATTGATTGGTTATTGACTTTCTTGATTTCAAGAATTGCAAAAGGTAGGCTACAGAGGGAGCAGTGGCAGCAGCAGTCACATATATTGGCCACCTATAGAAGAAACTGTTTCATTCTGTTCATATATGTTTGAATTAATTTGTATTTACATGAAGAAGTGAATTTTTGTTTGTGTTTCTGAGAATCTCCAGTTCATAGTGTTTTCTAATTTGGCCATATGTTATCATAGGCCAATAACCAATATTAGCTGGCCATGTTCTTCGGGCCCTCAGGCACCACTGCATCAAAAACAGACACAATTCTGTAGTGGAGATTATTACAAGGGCTCAGGAACACTTCTAAAACCAATGTCTGAATGTCTGTGAAAACATTTCATCATTCCATGAATGTAAGTTAAAAGTTTACCATGCAAAGAAGAAAACATATAAAGAGAGGATCAAGAAATGCTGTGTCATTCTCTGGGCCAGAGCTCATTTAAGGGATGAGATGAAGTGGAGAAGTGTCCTGTGGTCCGACATATCAAAATTTGAAATTCCTCTGGGCTAAAGAGGACAGCGAGCTTCCAGCTTGTTATCAGCAGACAGTTCAAAAGCCAGCATCTGTGATGGCATGAGGGGCCATGGGTGATTTGAAGACAAATATGTAACTTTTATATAATTAATCATACAGAGATGTCTCTGTGCAGCTAAGATTTTCTTTGGTATACGTGTGTGTGTGTGTGTGTTTGTATCTTTGCATGCAGTTTAGTTACAGATTTAAGCCGTACATCCGTTACTGCATGGAGGAAGAGAGCTGTATGGAGTACATGCGCACTTTACTGAAGGACAACGAGCTGTTCAGGATCTATGTGACTGTGAGTGTCTTACTGCTGGTATTCACTTCAATATGTGGCATAGAGCTGTTAGCTATAAGATTGACAGAAGCCATCACATTCAGTATGTTTTAGCTCACAATAAATGTTTTGTACTCTTTGATTAGCTTCCTCAAGAGTATTAGGACCTGAAATTGAGTAAAGAAATGCTAGATGTCACTGAGGACTGAATAGAAGTCCTCATTCTATTCAGCACATTGCTGAGGAGTAATGTGGTAAATGTATGAGAAACCCTTAGCATTATTTTTTTATTAAAGACAGAACATAACAAGTAACTGCATGTGAAAGCAGGGAGATCTAAATGGTTTGCTTGCATCACTACAGGGAATATTTAGTCATCACTGATCAATGTGATTCCCATTTTTGTAAAGCTGCTTTGTGACAACATCAGTTGTAAAAAGCGCTATATAAATAAATTTGATTTGATTTGATTTGATTTGATCAATAAATAAAACTCATTGGGTGGCTACTTCATTCTTGTTATATACAATGGCAGCAGGCTAAGACAATAACTATTCTTCAGTTCAGAGGATTTGTGTACTTATTGTTATGCAGACACCCCACCAGTGTAGATGAGAGATCTTTCTTTCTTGGCATTCATCCAATAAAGTTGTACTTGGTGGAAGCTTTTGCATTGCCAGATGGCCAGACTCTGTTGTTTTTGCAGTGGGCAGAGACCCATAAGCAGTGTAGCCGACTGAAGCTGACCGACATGCTAGTAAAGCCTCACCAGAGACTTACCAAGTACCCCCTACTTCTGAAGAGTGTGCTGAAAAAGACTGATGACCAGGGAGCACGAGAGGCCGTTAATAGAATGGTAAGAAGGATAATACAGTAAATGCAGTATTTGTGACTATGTGACATTAAGCTTAAACTATGTGGTGTGTTTAACTACAGATTGCTGCAGTGGAAGGCTTCATCAACAATGTGGACTCTCAAATGAGGCAACGAGAAGAGAAACACAAGTTGGCAGCCATTGCTAGCCGCATTGAGGCCTATGAAGCCGTGGAAGGCGCTAGTGAGGAAGTAGAAAAGGTGAAACTGAAGAACCCTCACACTTGTTACACCTTGACCCTCTTGGTTGTCCAAAAGGCCACCTACACTGACCACCCATTCTGTTCTAAAACCCTCAGATCCTCAAGGAGTACAATCAGTTTGACCTTAGTGCTCCAGTGATGGGTGCCTCACCAGAAGAGACACGGCAACTTCATCTGGAGGGAGCACTGAGGATGAAGGAGGGGAAGGAGAGCAGGGTGAGAAATCTGACCTTAAGTATTGATTCAGCTAGTTTCAGCTGATGCAGTGAAAGTACATTCAAACCATTATACTCTTAGGAAAAAGCAGATAATTGTGTAGTAATAAGTTCTGTAGAGTCTGTTTGGAAGCTCTTTGAGGCTCTCTATGTAATTTGTTTCTTGGAGAAAAGTATGGCCCTTTACTGTACTTTAACGTTTTGTTATTGTTATTTTTGCCTAATTGCTTCTTTGTTAGTCATTGCCAATTCCTACTTGCTGCCTATATTGGGAAGCTACCAATAACTTCCAATTTGGGAGTTTGCACACAAACATATACTTCCTCCAAGACATGTAAAGATGATCAGCACTTCCCTTTTTTTGAACTGTAAATCATACAGTGTCATAGGGTCCTATGGCAGCTGAGAAAACAGTGACCTGCGTATGTGTTTTGGCAGATATATAGCACTGGCCAGCTTTGACAGGAGAGTGAAGTATTAGCAGTTTTCCCATCAGACAGTGCCATAGGGCACAGTATTTTTACTAATCCAAATCTAGAACTATCCATACCCTGGCCACATATATTAAATATAATTTAGTTTTATGTCTTTAAGCTGTGTCCACTTCCCATCACATAATGATATTCATGAAAGTTGGTGGGGTTTTCTGGAGGTTGTGTAATGGTTACATGATTTCCTAATGGAGTTGTTAACAACAAACAAAAATAACAGTATCAGCAGTGGAGTAGTGTCATTCAGGAAGAAGGGGCTTCGCTGAGGAGTTTCTTGAGATGTTAATTTATTTGGCACAGGCTAGCTAATGATTTTTAAGAAATGTCAGTTGTTGTATAACTTGAGTAATAATTTTGTGATGATTGCTATTTCTAGCTCTTCTCAGATTTCCTAATTCAGTGCTGTTGAAGAGTAACCAAACTCACTTAGAATAGTGATAGGCAATAGACAAAATGTGTCATCACAGATTTGTGATTGTACTGTGCCATTCATTACTCATATTACTGGATATTACTCATCCAGAGAGTAATGCCAACTGTGTTTTTGTCAATTCCTCAGCCACAGCCAGATTTCTGTGTAATCATGTCAACCCAAATTTGGGTCCGAACAATTGACTGCATGCTTTTAGCATTTTCCACAATTCCACAATTCCTTCATTGGTTATTATCTTCTCTATAGATGGACGTGTACTGTTTCTTGTTCACGGATGTGCTGTTGATCACCAAACCAGTGAAGCGTGTAGAGAAGGTGAAGGTGATTCGCCAGCCGCTGGTCATTCAGAATGTGGTCTGCAGGGAGCTGAAGGACCCAGGAGCCTTTCTTCTCATCTACCTCAATGAGTTCCGCACTGCTGTGGCCTCTTATTGCTTTCAGGCTAACAGTGCCACACAGGGACGCAGCTGGGTCGAGGCCATCTACAATGCTCAGGTACTTGCTTATTCTTAAAGTCTACTTTTGTCAACCATACACAATGACCCACTGAAATCATATTATTCCTTGCATTCTTGTCTTTAATAACACCACTAATTTTACATTTTGAGGAAGGTATTTCAGTATGTGTGGTACACTATGCAAAGCAGTGCAATTTTAGATTAGCATAATAGAGGTTTTGCACTCTAAGACACCAGACTGTTTTATTCAGAATCAGCTTGAGAGACTTCGCTCTGAATCACAGAGGGATGAGAGAGATGAAGAGGAAGAGGATGAGACAGAAAGCAGCATGTCCACATCCAGTTCCCCTTCTCTGCAGCATAAAGAACCACTAGGCAAGAGGTAATGCTAAAAGCCTTTGTAGAACACCTTGTGTAATAACAATCAAAAATGCTAATAATTTATAAATAAATATAAAGGATTTGGATTTGTTGGCCATATTTGCATTCTGATGGATATGATTATGTTTTCTCAAAAGCCATTCTCTCTCACCCAGCCATTCGGATGGGTCCACCGAAACCCTCTCAGTAGTTGCAATAGATGAGCAAGATGATTTAAGATCCTCATTGCCCCTGGAGACAGAGCCAGCGTCTCTCAGAGGTTCACTGCACTCTGATTCATCAAGCCCACGCGACTCACTTTCCACCAATGACAGCCGAGCTCTGGAGGGGCTAAAAGATCTGGTTGCCATGGAGCTGGATCCAGAGAGTCGTTCTTTGTCTATAGACAGTGCCTATGGAACCCTCTCTCCTGAGTCTCTGATTGCTGAGTTGGAGTTGAAGGGAGCGGTGGAACAGAGTGAAGGAGAGGAGACAGATACCGGGGAGGAAGAAGAAGCTTTTGAGGAAGATGATGATGCTGACAATGATGATGACGAGGCGGATGAAGAGGACTCAACAGCCTGGAATGGCTCTCAAGTTACTGTTAACGAGTCATGCACCTTGGACGATTATTCAAACCTCCTGGAGGAGCAGGTGGAGGAAGCAGAGGAGACGAAAGATGCAACAAATGGCCAACAGGATTTGAGTTGTCGCTCACTAACATTGCGGCGCCGTTCCCCTGTCCAGCCCCGCCCGGACTACTTGCAGCACTTTGCCCTCAGATCACAATCTGAGGACGACCTACTTCAGCGACTCGCCGCACCGTTGCACTCAAGAGCAACCTGGAGTGTCAGGAGCAACCGCAACATCAGCAAGAGCCTGTCACAGCTACCCAAACAGGTGCAGTACAGCAATGAGCACCTACGGGTAGAGGAGGGGCAGCCAATACAGAACCCCATCACTGTGCCCGACAAAGACATGAACACTTTGATGCAAGCAGAGTCTCGGCTCGTGCACAGGGCCCTGAGCTGTCCTAATGGCCAGGTCGAGAGTGAGAGAGCATCAGCCAGTGGTGCTTTGGAAGAAAAGGGTGACATGATGGCATTCCAGCAGCATCACCAGCAGAGGAAGCTGACCAGAGCTCAGCTGCAAAGGATACGCACTACCATGGTGCTCAATTCCACACTCACTGCCTCGTAAGTTTCATAAATAACACTTTTAATCATGGGCTGGGACAGTCATTGGTTTCAATGATAAACCATTGTATAAAACCCAGTGGTAGTCAAATTTGAAAGATTTTGAAACCCTGTCAGGGCAGAAGTAAAAAACACAAGCACTATATATTCAGAACAGAAAACAATAGTAGTTCCTGTGATAATTAAAATTTTATTTAATTTTCTAGACAGTGTCCTCTTTTCTGGTGCATTGTTAAATACTATTTAACATTCAATTTTTCATACTGTCCTATCCCTAACTACATTCAAAAAATAAATTGCTTCCAAAAATAAATCAGCTTCCAAGACAGGCAATTAAACTAGTATTAAGTTAGGCTGTCCATAACTTCATGTTATAGTAATTTGAGCACCCGTTGCTTACACCACTAATTATGTTTCCCTTTTTAGTACACTCACATACACCATCCTGAGCCCCTGTTAGCTTACATTAGTAAAGGCTCTCATTCCAGACATGTGCTATCAGCATCCTGCACCCACCGTCTTGAGCCATGGTCCTATTGCGATTGTGTCAACACTAGACATTAAGATGTAGCCCCTTTAGGGCTTGTAGCCTTTCCAAATGACCTGCTGAAAGATTGTTTCTGCACAATCTGACTTCAAAGCTTGCGGTCATTGTCTACACATGCTGTCTCAATGTGACCTTCCATACTATAAGGTCATCAGCAGCTACGTTTTTTCAACAGCAAAATCACCATCAGCCAGTAAGGTGACGGTTTGGTGTTTTTACCTAATGCCTGATAGGGTGAGACACAATGACCTCAGCATTGCTCCCAGCCTTGCTTCTAGAGAGGCCTGAAATAGGCAGGCTCTATTGTCTCATAGCTTGTGGGAAGCTGGCATTTCAACATTCAGGCCTTTTGTTTCTCTCGTCTTTTATCTAACAATCTGAGTCTCCACCCTGAGTTATTAAGGAGCTGTAGTTTGATCTTGCTAAACCATTAGAGTGAATCTGTGAGAATCAGTCTAGATTTCTGTGAGTGTATTTCTGTCAGATGTAGGAAGCAGTGACGATACATGTTATCTTTTAGGCTTCAGTTTGGACCTTGTGTATCATGAGAGATAAAGTCTGGAGGCTAGTAGTCAAACTATATGTGTCTCATGCTGATAATTAGTTTTTCTTGAATGCAGACCATTTGAGAATAATATTCTACATGCTGAACAATTAAGGAATGCTATTCCAAAAATTCTGTATATCTGTAAAAATTTTGGATATGAGTTCTAGAAAAGAATAACAGCTAACATGTAATGGAAAACACTTTTTTTCTCTAATGAAGGTGGTATTAATTATAACATTGATATTTCTTGTATGTGTATATATGTTGAAAAAAAGAAAATTCTTGAAAGTGGTCTATAATACATTTTGGAACTAAACCATTCATTTACAAACTACTATAGACACTGCATTGCTATGGTTTAACTTGCAATAAATAAAGAAAAAAATGTTTAACTTAACATACACTTGCTTGCATCTGCCAGATATGTCTGTTTCTTCCATGCCTCTAAAACCCAGATGTACATGAAAGGTGGGCATTCATTGGCTAATGCCAGTACTTGGAAAATCTGAATAGAAGCCCATATTACACAAGCACCCCTGGAACCTAAGGAAAGTTTAATATAAGTGCAACAGGAATGTACTGGTGAATAATACACTCCAAACATAATCCAAACAGACAAGACTAGAAGTATTTAGCTTTCTATATATCTATATATGCAGACTTTAGGAGTGTGTAAGACTATAAACAATAATAATGCTATATACAAGATTGTGCAAAGCATAACAGAACTTTATAGACTGGCTGAAGTCTTTTTCTGGGATGGAGATGAACAGATGATCAGAATTTTGGAGAGGTAGAGTGAAGCAGGTGCAGGGAGTGTGAGACTTCAAAAGTATCAAGAACTGATAAATGCTAAGTTTCACATTGGTGTGGTATAATGCTATTCATTTACTAAATTTGTATTTTTCTTCTCTTTCCTAGGGAGGTATAGTGTGAACTTAAGCAAATGCCATTAGCTGGTCTATTGGTGATCTGTACATTGCACCAACACCGTCACCGGTATCAACAGCAGGGATCTCTGTAGCTGTCCAAGAGGATAAGGACTTAAGAATGAAGGATCTCAGTGGAATGCATTCAGCAGCGCGTCACTGAAAGTTCAGTGACCATAAATTGGCACATCAATGATAATGTTCTTCCAAAGTCTTTTTTCACAGTTGTGGTTTGGTTTTGTATGAAGATAAGACCTACTAAAAAAAGAAAATACATTGGAATGAGGAAAACAACTATGTTTTACTTTGTATCATAAACTGTACCTTTCAAAGGGCTAAATAGAACTTTTTGTGGTCTGGACCCCATTTGCGGACTACTGTGCCATCAAAATTGTGCTATCAATCAAGGCTATTAAGACAAAAGTATTGAATGTTTTTTATCTTAAGGCTACATCTCCACAGTCTCAAAAAATGATTTATCAAAAAAATGCACATTTGTGTATAAAGGCAGTTTTCCAGGTGAACCTTACATTCAACCTTACATACAGTTGAAACTTTCATTCCATTGTGGAGCTGCAAAAGTGCAAGAGGTAACAAAGTCTTGTGCTGACAAGTTGCGATTGTATAAGCTCAAGTTTATATTTTTTAAAGTAATCCTCTTTGATCTGTGATGACAGTCATTGTTCTTTATTCCAGATTGCACTTGAAAACAAAAAACAATCAAATAAAATTTGAAGATAAAGAGCAAATGAATAAACACAGAACAACATTTACTTGGAGATGTTTCTTGGAGATGACCTCCTTTGTAAATTACCCAAGTCAAGGGAAGGGCGTTAAAGCTGTAGAGTTATACTGCCCCTTGTGGGTATCTAACAATATTGAAAGATTTTGTGAACATAGGATGATTGATCCATTTAATAATAATCATCAAATTATTAACCAGAAACCAAATAGTTTTTCAAACTACCTTCAGAGAGACTACATGTCCCTAAAACTGATAAAAAGCTACAAGACTTAAGGGAAAAAACACATGAGAAAAGGGAGACAAAACATTAGATATTTGGCTTATACAAGTGTGAGGAATTCAGAGACATTTGTAGGCCACCTTTTTGATATGAAGCTACAGTAATCAACATACATGGGTTTGCTCTTTGTTTAATGTACTGTAAATTTAATATTTATTGCTTCATTGTTTATCGAAAAATATCTCTATTGTTAGGTTTTGATTGTTTTTCATTATTGTTTGAAATATCAACATGTAGCATTGTTTTTTTTTTCACCTTTTTGACAACATTCTAATAAAATAAGGGCTGAATCCATATCCCTTTGTCTTAAGTTTTGATCCTCATCAGTTTATTGCTGATATGTGTCCTACTGCATTGACTTACAAATAAAACGATCAAGCTGCCAAAATCCACATTGTTTCCTGTGCTACTTGACACCACAGCATGTGCTGTTTGATAGGTAAATAGGTATTTTATAGAGTTATATTTGGACAATTATTTTTATATTTTGAGAACTTTAGACTTGTTACATAATAAGTGGTAAAGTTGTGTTGAAAGCTACAATCTATAATATATTTATTTAATTTATACACCTGTCTAGTGTTGTAGACAAGTATGGACTCGAGACTGTAAATCAATGGCCTTGTCTCAGTCTCAACATCATTTTGAGCCTGTCTAGTCTCGGACCTGGAGTAAGGTGAACTCAGAAAATGTTCCTGAGACCAGCCAAGTGCAATGAGGTCATTGGAAATGGAACATTTTTCTACCCTTACTAAATATCAACAAAGCCTTCAAACAGAATGAAACAGTACTTCCTCCACAGCTTTAATAAAAATCTGCTTGCTTTCCATCATGGCTGAATTTGGTATTATTTGTTTGTGGATATTCATTAGTTCCAAATTTCAAACATCCTCTGATAAAGAGATGGAGAATAACCTCATCATCATGTGCTTCCAAAAGTTACAATGCAAAGATTAGACTAAGGTTATAAAATAATCATGATTACTGTTATCTTAGGTTAGACATTATTTACAGTTATAGTTTACAAAATATACCAGTTTTTACATTTACATGGCATATGAGACAGATTTGTTGTAGAATAGAAGAGTGACCCAAAACAAGTATTGGTGTTGTGTGATAATGCTGATTAACATATTTAAAGGCATCTTTTAAAATGAAAAAACATTTAGTGTTGTGATACACAAATTGATTGAAACCTGAATGATTAGTCCATTAGCAGTGCCATGCACATGGGACAAGTTAATGTTTCTTTTCCCTTTATTACCATCTGTGAAATGTTATACATGTTCAACGTACAGTCAGCACATAAAATAAGTGCTCTATTAAAATCTTATTGATATCGCACATATGGAATTGGTCAGGGAAAAGAGGTGTCACAGAGCAACACTCTGCCAAACATGACGTCCTCTGTCAGCAAGTAGTTATTTTCTGCCAACAACTGTTGAGCACTGAAAACTCTGAGCATAGTAGTCTTAAATGAAAAGACTGTTAAGGTCTGCACACTGTAAGGTGAGTATCTCACGTGATCTCCCCTGTAGCCACCAGAGGGCAGTAACACTCCGTTTTCAGCCATGGCTCATCCTGTGGACTTTAAACAGCTGCCAGGAAAACAAGAGCTGAGGTCATGCAAACCAACCACATGGTTTTTACTTTTACTGACCAACTTATCTTCTCTAGCAACCACTGGTCCTATTTATTTATCCTTTCATATTTTTACACTGAATTCCACTTTTGAACTTTGCATGGATTTATGTACCGAAAACAGTCATAATTCACTTTTACACTACTATTTCTGAACCTGTCCTCTCTTAGGTCAGAGCTGCCCCATGAAGTGTGGCCTGTGCCCCAAAGTTGGCCAAGTTATCCTAAATCCATTACTTCATTAAGTGAGAAAACAAACTACCGAATCCTCATCCTACCGAACTGGTTCAAAATTAGAGCTGAAAATTTATTTCGGACTTTAAACTGACTTGGACTTTAAAACTAAAATCCTTTCCCTTTGGTTAAAAACAAGTAAGTGAACATTCTGTTGTGTCAGCAACAATACTATCAATACACTAGCGAAAGTTTGTTTTGATAGTGACTGTGTCAGTAGTGACAGTTAGCATAACTCAGAAACACATGAAATCACAATATTTTTCACAACATACAAAATTATTATGGGCTTACTCAACTGCACAAAATACATGTTTCAGTAGTGACCACTCTCAAAGGTTACACGCTCCTTTTCAGGGCACATTTACTTCAGATCATTGGGATCTAACTGCTCGCCATGTGTGCATCACTGAAAAAGCAGTCCAGGCTAAAATATGGTGTAATAAGTGTGAGGGGTCAGTTCAGAAACTGATTATCTTTGATACAGATCTGAAAGAATGAATAAAGCTTTTTGTGTCTATATAGATCTTATAAGCAGTTTTTTAAGCCATGTTTTATAACATTTATGTCTTTTTTCTGTCAAACTTTTCTTGATGTTTAATATAACACTTCATACAAATATTTTAATCATTCTACACTGTTTCCTGGGACTTTAAAAAAGAAGTAGAATGGTAAAGCATTAAACAGACTATGTACTGAGTAGTAAATGAGATATTTTGAAACAATAATAATGTTTATGTACTACATCAAAGGTTTATTTCAAAAAATGATGAGAAGTTTCCATGATATGCTCCATCATATTCAATACGATCCAAAATGATATACAAAGCATATCTTTCTCTGTGTTGGTGGTCTGTGTGCTTACACGTCTCTGCTAAAGTCAATCTGGAGAGAACAGACAGACCCTGGCATTTCCGTGAGTCAGCAGAGGAAGAACAGTCTCCCAAAAGCCTCGTGTTTATTTGCTCCCTGGAGTTTTATTTGAAGGAGAGAGAGCTGAGTCTGCACTATCCACATCGAACCCCAGTCTGTTGACTCCCAGACTGTAAACACCACATACTTGCTAGCCTAAGTAGATTGGGTACATTTCAGCATTGTATGTTTAGGTTTAATGTTTATAATCAATATTTTATTGTGCAACTGGGTTGTCATTTAACCCCTGTTATTCCTAAAAATGATCCTTTTTTTATTTATTTATTTATTTATTTTAGCATTTTTACATATTGTATCTAAGGAAACATGCACTTAACCATTCACTAAACTGTTAACGCAACTCAGGAACAATTTTATCCACAGATTCTCAGCTGATCTGTGGTTTAAATGAGTGACAGTGCTGATTACAGTATGAGAAAATCTGAAAGATTTTTGTAGTGGGATGGGACAGGTAAAAATGTTGTTTCTAAGTGCTTTATGTAGGTTCCATTCATATTCAAAGCTACTTATCTGAAACATGCACATGAGTTACTGTCAACAGCACTTTACCGATGTTTAAATTCTGTTTTACCTTTATATACAGTATCTCACAAAAGTGAGTACACCCCTCATATTACTGCAGATATTTTATTATACCTTTTCATGGGACAGCACTATAGCAAGGAAACTTGGATATAACTTAAAGTAGTCATTGTACAGCTTGCATAGCAGTATAGATTTACTGTCCTCTGCAACACACAGTCATTAATATCTAAATAGCTGGCAACACAAATGAGTATACCTGCCAGTGAACATGTTCAAATTGTGCTCAAAGTGTCAAATTTTTGTGTGACCACCATTATTATCTAACACTGCCTTAATCCTCTTGGGCATGGAATTCACCAGAGCTGCACAGCCTGCTACTGGAATCCTCTTCCACTTCTCCATGATGACATCATGGACTCCTCCACCTTCTGCTTGAGGATGCCCCACAGGTGCTCAATTTGGTTTGGCCAGTCGATCACCTTCACCTTCAGCTTCCTCAGCAAGGCAGTTGTCATCTTGGAGGTGTGTTTAGAGTCATTGTCATGTACCACCACCAGTCTTGGTACACCTCACTAGGGCACTGCCACACATGCTGGATGCCATCTGAACCAAACAAGTTTATCTTGGTCTCATCAGACCTTAGGACATGGTTCCAGTAATCCATGTTCTTGGACTGCTTGTCTTCAGCAAACTGTTCACAGACTTTCTTGTGCATCAGCTTCAGAAGAGGCTTCCTTTTGGTATGACGACTATTGTGTGGCATACGGTCTGAGCACTGACAGGCTGACCTCCCACTTCTTCAACTTCTGCAGCAATGCTGGCAGTACTCATGCATCTATTTTTTTAAGCCAACCTCTGGATATGATGGTAAACACAGGGACTCAAGTTCTTTGGTTGAACCTGGCGAGGCCTGTTCCGAGTGGAACCTATCCTGAAAAACCGCTGTATGACCTTGGCCACTGTGCTATAGCTCAGTTTCAGGGAGTTAGCAATCTTGTTATAGCCTAGGCCATCTTTGTGGAGAGCAACAATTCTATTTCTCACATCCTCAGAGTGTTCTTTGCTATGAGGTCCCATGTTCAATGTCCAGTGGCCAGTACGAGAGAATTGTACTCAAAACATCAAATTTAACAGCCCTGCTCCCCATTCTCACCTGGAACCTTTAATTCAAATGAGCCACATGACACCAGGGAAGGACAACAAAACACTTGGACGCAATTTGTACATGAGGTGTACTCACATGTGTTGCCAGATATTTAGACATTAATGGCTGTGTGTTATTTTCAGAGGACAGTAAATCTGTATCGCTATACAAGCTGTACACTTACTACTTTAAGTTATATCCAAGTTTCATTTCTATAGTGTTGTCCCATGAAAAAATATTTTAAAATATTTGCAGAAATATGAGGGGTGTACTTACTTTGGTGAGATACTGTACTTATTTGGTGATGTAGTGTCAGTGCAGTACAAATGGCATCCCAGTCATGGAATCATCCAGCTACCTTTTATGGTCCTTGACAAAATAAACATATACTAAAATAAACCAAAACCACAAACTGACAATAATTTTTGCAATATGTTAAAGTTATATAGGTGATTGAAATAGTCATTCGTTGTACATTAACACTTCCTTTTGCCATGAATGCCCTGAATCTTTTTCCTTCATTTCTGACTGCATCTTGACACACCAAGCCAATTCTACGTGGACACAATTTACTAGAAAGAAACCAATTACGCTAACAACGCCATAATATTAACAATAAAAAATGTCTCTTTTTACACCAGGATTGTGGTGCCTCCCAAGACCCAGACCCTGTTGTACTGGACTCAGGGGATTGTGGAAGCAGCAGTGAACTAAAGCAGAAAAAGTTAAAGAATTTTTAGAACTTCATTTAAATTGTAAGATTTTTTCTCATGATACCTACACAATAATTACATGAAAAAAACTGTCTATTAGTGAGAAGTGAGAAACATTACGGACAGTGTAATCAGTATTCAGCCATCACATTTTCTAAGTATTTTGCCCAATGCTGTTTATTAAAATGTCAGAGAACATAACATGATGATGGTAAACACTTCCAGCATGATAAATAGCTGAAAATGACTTTACCATAACCAAAACCTTCACACTTTTCAACTTTAAAACAACAACGTCTAACACATTAAATTTTAAATAATTAATGGCTGTGGAGAGGCGCATGGCATTCTGGCAGTCCCCAGAATCTCCCAATTGGCCCAAAGTCCAGTGGCATCACTACATAGCAGCCCCCTGCCACCCCACTTGCACCCCCAGTGCTCTCTTGGGGCCATGTGCTTGGTGCCATGCTACCTCTTAGCCCAGTGTGGTCTCGGTGTTGTCATGCACTGGTCACAGAAATGTTGGTACAACTCCACATCCATCCATACTCACTAGGACCTCTGCGACAAACGCTTTAGAGTAATGACAGGTGACCACTTGCAGCTGTGCAGAACACCCATGCAAACTTGCCCCTGAAGCATGGTATGCAGATGCATGCCGTCTTTCTCTTGGTAGGCTTTACTGCCAAGCTTTGCCGTGTTGTTTCCTTTACCATACTTCGATCTCGGCTGGCTGGACCTGTCCAGAAAGCTGGTAGGCGTGGCACCCCTTTCCTCCAGACTATGTCTTCTCTGCCATCTGCCTCCAAGTTAGTACAACACTTCTTCCAGCTCAGGGGATATATCCCACTTCTGATATCAGTGCGTTCTTCACTCCTGAAGAAGACCTGGAGCCCGACATTCTGCTATTTTCTCTTAAGGAAAATAATCTTTGTTGAGACAGCAGAGCGGAAACTAACACATGGGGAATAAGGGAATAAGGTTTGGACGAGGCTGGAGAAAGATTTGCTCTTCTGAAAACAGAGCATTAGAACCATGAGGATTAAAACCTAATGGTTTTTCTTTTTTTTTAATTGGCTTCATGGTTACCATTAGAGACCACTAGTTTCCTGTAGGACACCTCTAGGTCCCATTAGGAAACCATCAGATGCATCTGGAATCAGTTTCAGAACACCAGCAAACCAATAGAATCTGTTACACTGTGCTGTCAACCCATCAGGAAAACACAAAATACCATTGAATCTTGGACATCAGCACGAACCAACAGAAACTTTTAATGGCTTCTTTGATTTTTTTTTTCAGCAGGTTGGATGAAGTAAAAAATGCAGTAGGAGCTTGTTTTGGCATCGTCTGCCACAAGAAACTGAATTATGGGGGCAGTTTGTTAGTTTGCCAGCACCTCATTAGCTTATCCGCTTTTACTCTGTCTTTGCTGTTTAAACAGTCTTTAGTTTAGTTTAGTGGTCTTGTTTGTGAAGTAAAACAGAATTGAGCTACACACACATTGATGGTAATTTTTTGACTGTATTTTCAAAATTCCTCTCAAAATTCACTAGTCTGTATTAAATGACCTCTCAAAACTGAGAATATGCATATTCTAGGAATGAAGGAATATTTCATATACCCCGTCTCCCAACAGTTCTGTCAGTATCATCTGACCTACTGGACTTCATGCTGATACAAAACATTTAACTGAACGTCATTCTTTCTAGCGCACTTTCCTATTTTCCGTTTAACCGCTCCAATAACTCCTCAACATGCGAAACTATGCGTGAAAATCAAGACCATGCCAAATATTCTAGGTGAGGAGAATTTTCTTTATTTAAGAAGAAACGTAGAACATGAGTTACGAGTTAAGAGTGCCGGGCGGTGGGTGGGAGTTTTGGGCGGGGGGAGAGAGTCCAGGCTTCGGTTTGCTTTAGCAAAAGGTGGGTGGATCCACTGTTGCTGCTGCTGCTGTTGTCGCTGGTCGACCAACAGTGAGCGGTCCTGGGAGCCTGCACCATCTCGTCGTACAGGTAATCCGAGTCCTGGCGTTCCTGCCGTTCCACACTTTTGGAGCCACTTCTGAAGCCCAAGTGAAGTCTGGAAAATGTCTGACATGAGGAAAGCAGGTGTGCGCGTTGTAGTCCAGACGCTGCTCTTTCTTCAGAGTAAGTATCAGAGTGAGTTTGATGTTTTCAGCCTGTTGTCTACCAGAGTGTAGCTTAGTCCACTGTTGTGAAAGAGTGATCAAGAGTAAAACTAAACAGTGCTGTCGATTTAAATATGCACATGTACTACTATTACTGGCATATCAAAAACTTTTTAAGCAGCAGAACATATTTGGAGTTTGCAATACTGCAATTTCAGTCTGTCTTTGCTGTTTATCTATGATGAAAACCAATGTCCTAACCAGCTGGTGCATGTGGGCCTCTTTGTTTTGAAATAAAGCAAAAGTTTGTTCCTGCCAAACGTTAAGGTACTTGAAGGAAAATAGCTATGAGGTTATTTTCTGGACTCATGCACAAAGTGAGTTGAAAGGCGGTGGCTGTTAGTATAGACATTCTCTGGAAAAGAGAAACCAGATGTATTCTCTAAAATGGGTTATTTTGCAGCAGAATCAAAGCATGCCAATTTGCTTCCTTTGTGCTCCTATCACTGTGGAATTCTGTTGGTTTTGAAGAGAGTACAGTATTCCACAGTGGGGGCGAAGAGTAGACATGATAATGTATGATGTTAGTCAGCCTAAGGCGGGCCTGGTACTGTGGGACATGGAGCATATTTTGCGTGGTTCGATGAAGCTGGAGAAGGCACCCTTTGGGTAGGTAGTCATCATATGGCCTTTTCAACCGGTGGTGGTCTTGGAGGGACACTAAAAGTGATTCACCACAGTGGACCTTATTTTCTGCTATGTCAACAAGAAATTGTGAATGATTCAACTGAGTTTGGACTAGTTCCTCACACCAAGAACAGACACGTATGGGTTTATTCAGAAGCAGAAGAAGATATCTGACTAAGACTGACTCATTTCCTCACAGACAGTATGTCTTGGTCCAGTTTTGAAATTCGGTTGCAAAAAAGGTTACTAATCTAAAAAACTCTCTTGTATTGGTACCTACAAATTAGAATGATCATTGTTATTAAAATACATATACACAGATTTTCCAAAAGCTTGCTATAATTCAATAATTGTGATGTAAACAAAATCATTCAGAGTAGTTTATTGTAAAATGATTCATTTTATGGTGCAATTCAGGGAAATCTACGAACTCTGAAATCTGAAATTAACCTATATTTATCTCCTGTAATGATGACACAGTAAAATGGTGGTAAATCTGAAAAAGAAACTTTCTTTAAGATCTTCGTCAGGAAAACTATCATAAATAATGTTTCAGAGATCAGGCAGTGTATTCTTAACCATTTAATGTAATAGCTTTTTGTAAGGTAGCTGTGAGGACGCATTAAACACAACCATCTTTTATAAAGTTCTGTGGGTAACCAAAAGAACCCTTTTAGGTTTCTGATGTGCTCTGGAGATCAATATATACAAGCTCTGGTGTACATACTTGTACAGAGAGTATTAATTAAGCCCTTGGAATGCTTGTGCTTTCTTAAAGCTTAATGAGTTTTTTAATTGCATCCTGTAAAATTCTTTGAGGCCATTTTAGACAAAATTATGTTTTTTTTCAGTGAATTAAGTTTGTACTGTGCAGTTCTGTTTAGTCTGAAATGACTCATTATAACTTATTGAGGTTTATTGCATGCCATTCTTGGTAATTCATTTGTTTTTGTGTAGATTCCTGTTAGAATGTTATGCTTTTGCACACTCAGCAGTTCTTGAAGACAGCTGAAAAGCCCAGGCCAGGTGGAGAACACACCGCCCGTAGCACAACATGTGTCAACACGGCCTCACTGAGCTTACCTCTCACAGCACAATCTTCTGGCCAACATTCACTAGAAGCACATTATAGCTAATACGTCTATTTTATTTAGAAAGAAGTTGTGATTTATAGGGCCTGTAATGTGGACAGCCAAATTTTCATTACTTTTTAAAATAATATGTATGTAAACATTGGGTCTCGTTCATCTCCCTTTGTTGTTTTTTTTTTTTTTTTTTTTTTTTTTATGGGAACAGTCCTAGAAAAAGGTCTGTAGTTTGTACTGTCTTTATATTGAAACAAAGCTGCAAAAACATCCTGTTTTGAAATGTTTTCTGTACTGTTACAAAAACTAAGGCATTTACATACAACCCCAATTCCAATGAAGTTGGGACGTTGTGTAAAACATAAATAAAAACAGAATACGATGATTTGCAAATACTTTTCAACCTATATTCAATTGAATACACTACAAAGACAAGATATTTAATGTTCAAATGGATAAACTTTATTGTCTCTTGCAAATATTCAATCATTTTGAATATCCACCTTGTCAGGCTATAGCTGTTTAGCCCTGCTCACGCTGAAGTTATAAGGAGTGTTTCAGCCAGTACTTCTTTTGAGGCACAATACAGGGCAGCTGATCGCAGCACATATCATTTAGGTATATCAGTCTTAAAGGCACAGTAACAAAAGCAGCCTGTTTAATTCTGAGGGCAAAGAGATGTTGGTCAATGTTCAAGTATAAATGAATAATGACTTTTTGATACATAAAACTACACAGATGTGTGATGGGTACCTCAGGGAATAAACATAAAATAAGGTAAAAAAAAAGAAATAAGAGAAGCGATATAGAGTGAGTGAATCATGCTCTGACAGAGTGTGGCGCACAGATAGTCATCCGAAGAGAAGCCAGGGTTTAATTAAATCCATTCCAACTCTCCAAAATTTCCCATTCAGAAAATCCCCATCATTTTTACCCAGGACAAAAACTGCCGCTCTTGGAGATTAAGTTACCCAGTATCCTCCAATTTTGGACACTTAGCCAAGCCAAGTCTGATGTAATATAAGAGATATTTTAAAACCCGTGTCTTCTCTCAGTCCAGGAAAACTCATTTTCACTCACCCTCTGAGAGAAAGACAAAAAGGAGAGCATAGGAGGTATAGCTTTCACACCCTTGTGCGCAGGTTTTGAGCTGTGTGGCTTGGTATGAAGTGTGCATGTGATTTGGGGATGTGAATATGTGGACATGAGCACTCTGCACATTCCTGTCCATGACCCCCCCCCCCTTGTTTTTTTTTTTTCTTTCTCTCTCTCCTTTCTATCTCTATCTATCTGACTGTTTTTCCTTCTCTCTGTCTATCTCTTTCTTTCTCTCCCTCCCTCCCATCTCTTTCTGTCTCTCTCGTGTCTCTCGCCCCCCCGCCCTTGTCTCTATTTACTCTGTCTCTCTCACTCTCTGTCTTTCTCTTCCCCTTCCCTTTTGTTTTTCTCCCTGACTCACTCACTCTGTCTCACTTACCCTCTGTCTGTTTCTCACTCACTCTCTCACTCACCCTCTTTTCTTTCTATCTCTCTCTGTCTCTCTCTCTCTCTTTTCTATCACTCTCTCTCTCTGTCTGTCTCTCTCTCTTTTCTATCACTCTCTCTCTCTCTGTCTGTCTCTCTGTCACTTGCCCTCTCTCTGTCTCTCTTCTGTCTCTCTGTCACTCTCACCGTTTCTTTGTCTCTGTGCCCCCTTTTCCTTCTGAAGTGCATGTGTTCCTCTGGTTTCTAACATATGCTCATTACCAGCTTTTCCTTTATTCTTCCTCGAGGCTTTTCTTTTCCCTCCTGCCTTAGTTGATTCTGACAGGCTGCCGCACAAAGAACACTGTATTTCCTGTATTTCAGCAGAAGTGATAATCCTTGGTTAAGTGTTTAATTCACAGGAATATAAGTACTGCGATCAAAAATATAGTGACTACATTGTTTCTTTTTAAAAGTTCATACATTTTTTTTCTGATATTTTAGAAAGAAGCCTCCTATACGGACATACTTTAATAAAGTACATAAAACTGAAAAAATATGTGAAGTTCCTACATCATGGAAAACTGAATTTGAAGTCAATTTCATGTAGTAAGTAAATATTGTTAAGTTTTAATATATACCATTCAATTTCCAGGGCATATAGCCCATATATTGAAACTAAGCTGCAATCACAGCCTAATTTAAATGTACTTTTTTGTGATGTCACAAAGACCAATATTTGAACATACAGCCGTGCATTTAGCTTCCAACAGTTAAGCCCAGCCTTACATCTTTTTGGATTATGCACAATACAGGGCAACCAATCACAAAAATGGTAGGTTAAATCTTAAATGTGTTAATCTTTTGCACACTAACACAAACCTACACAATAATCATAAGTGGACCTTGAAAGATGTAAAGTACAAATAAAACATGTAAGATATGTGCCCTTTAACCTCAGTAGCTAATAACATATACTTTGTAACTGCCCACTGCTGTAAAACCCACCAAGCGAAACACCCTATGAGATTAGCTGTTAGGCAATATGACAATATGTTATTGTTATGATAAAAGAGGTTAGAAGAAATTAGAGGATATCATCAGTACTTCTTAAACACTGAACAGCTGCATGCATGTGTGTGTCTGTGCGATCTTGTTTGTGTGTGTTTTTTTTTAAATATATTTTGTCTGGGTGGGACAATAAAGAAAGTGACTCAGTTTCTTTTACAAGGGTCTGGTTTTCCAAACTATAAAATAGCCTCTTAATGAATTTTTGGTGGTATGCTTCAGCCATGCCCAGTCAGACACTTAGCACTTTAATCCGTTAAAGTTATATAGGCTATTTTATATAAGGTCTCTTGGGATCATCTTTGGACTAAACATTACATCACTGGAAAGACATTGACTGGTAAGGGTTGAGCAACGATAATCGATATTGTGATCAATTATACCGCATTACATACTAAATACATTTCGGAGTATATCATGGATATCATGGACTCCTTAACTATTACATTGAAGAATACAGTACCTCTCTGTTGAGTAAGGTATAGTATGCATAGGTAGTATTCCTCAATAAATTCTTCAATTTTTTTTTGTAAAAGAAGAGCACAGAGATGTGGCAAAAGTCATAGTTTACTTAATCAGGAACTATAGAAAAGAATTAATGTTTTATAATATTGCCAAACAAAATGTTATTGACACTTTTTTGCTGCAGTGAAGTATTTCATCACTTGAGGTGCAATTGACAAAAAGTATACAGTGGACAAACTGATCTGTTTATTGGCTTTTTTATGAATCATGCCTCAATTATTAAACAATCGAATACGTCTACTTCAGGATTGTGTAACATTTTATTCAAATACTATCTTGGTCCTGAGCTTCAGTCTGCCATCCATGCATAAAGCAGACTTTTCTTCTTGTTTCTTAATACTCCAACATGTCATCAGAGGAAACCAAGTCGCAGAGCTAAGAGGAACTTATGGTTGTATTTTTAGTCCAGTTCCATTGACTAATTATTTTATAATCCATTAACCATCCTGTTTTTCATCTGTTATCCACCTTTGTATTTATTGTGCTACAAGTGTATGTAGCCAAATAGCCATATGGGCTGATAGTTTGAGTGTCACCACCAGTCAGCTTGACAAATGGACTTGGACCTCTGTGGATTTTTTTTCTCAGCAAATCAGTTAGCTAGTGTCCACCATCGCTAACAGAGTTGTTATGGGAGATGACTGGGGCCGTATCAGGAGGGTACTTAGCCTGGGAGGAAGAATAAGAAGGGGGTCTGCATCCTTGCTCTTGGCATAACCTCATGCTGGCTGGCTTGTTTTGTTTGTGTGTGATTATAATCATTTTTCTCTGTTTGCTTTTGTTACAGTTGCTGTGTTTTCTCTCTTCACCACTGGTGAGCCCCTTATACACTTTAAATGATCTTAATCTCAAGTATTTCCCAGTCTTATCTTTGTTTGCCACATCTGTAGCATGCAGATAATTGCCATGAACAATTATTTTCCTGTACTTATTAAAAAAAACAGGACATTTTTTGGCTCAAAACACACTTGGCATAAATAGTAGCCAATGGGGAAATGTTTCAGCATTGCAATGAAATTGCTGTACCAGATGTGGCAGATAGAGAGTAGACTGAAAATGCTGGAGTATTCCATTAACTGCATTCTTTGTTTAGTGTTGCTGATAAGAGGATGCTTTACCACAGAAGCAATTGTAGTATTTATTCCATTATATTAATATAATAATTCATGCAAGTTTGGATATAAATACTTACTTGTATGAATTATTTCTTTTCTTTCTCTCAGTACTAGGCCAGAGTGATGGCAGTGGTGTGGTGGTAGCCATGTACAATATTAGTGCACCTCAGGGGTCTCAGGCAGTACTGCAGTGTCACAGCCAGCGCATGGTGTGGACCCAGGACCGGCTGAAGGACCGCCAGCGTGTTGTCCACTGGGATCTGTTCCGCAGCACTCCACTCTACGCCATGGAGCGTGTCCTGGACATGTTTTCTGCAGGAGATCAGCGTCTCTATAATGCGTATAACCAGGGACGCGTCAGCATGTCCAAGACCGCTTTCACAGATGGCAACTTCTCACTAGTTATCAACAGTGAGCACTGCTCTTTTTTTTACTGGTACACTTCAAAAGTGCCTGTTGATCCTTTCATTTTATTTAATGTGGTGTGATCATTATTACAGATGTGACTATGACTGACAAAGGCATCTACTCATGCAACCTTCACCATCACTACTGCCATCTCTATGAATCAACCAAAGTGCAGCTCAATGTCACCAAATCAGGTTGGTTAACTTCTCTCTGTGTACTCATTTGTGGACAGTACAGATGTGGCCAAGTGTTAATGCAACTTGTAGTTCACATACTTCTACTTTACACAGAAATCATGAAAATAAGCCAGGGAACACTGGCCTACTTACAATGATTGCTAGTTGCTTCCTTTTTGTTTTCACTAATTACTAGCTGGGGAGTAACAATAGACTCAGTCCATGATTCAATTTGGTTAACCGTACTGGGTTCACAGGTTCATTAAGCATTCTCACAATATTTTAACATAATAATTATAGTGAATTATTCATTGGTGAAAATCGTTTGCAACTTTTAATGGCAATTGCATTAGATGTCATATTTAACTGAATGCCTCCACAATGAACACTGTCATGCCATGATGCCACACATTGTTACATGCATCATTAATAAAGATAAGCTATAGAATCGCTGCCTGTTCCAATGCTCATTCTAACATACTGCCACTTCCCCTTGAGGGAAACCCTAATGCTGTCTTAAGGGCCATTCCAGTACTTTAGAAGCTCAAGTGAAGTGTCAACTTACTGCAGAAATTGCCCAGAAATCATTGCAACCTGGCAAAATTCCTTTATCAAGCCGGAACCAGTGTGCTGCATTCAGAATGGATTTGAATTAGCAAAATACTACATCTGTTATGCTGGTTAGCAAGCTAAACGAGCTACACAGCTAGCACCAACAAAAAATATAAGCTATATGCTACAGTTCTATACTAAAGTACATTGCCAGCTAAAGTGATTATTCAGAAAAAAATATGTATGTTCAAGCATGTCAAAAAATGTTCTGCATTGCAAAGTTTACATGGCTAGCCGATTAGCTCACTGTGTCCTGTAGCTAAAGTCAAGTGTGAAAAATCTGCCTCTTCTCTGTCCCTGCGTTTCTTTGGGCTACGAATGGCCTCTTTTGTACCGTGACACACTTCAAAATGGTCAAAATTGGCTTGGGCATGTTAAAAAAGAGTATTTAAACAAGGCCTAAGATGACCCAGAAGATCTTAAATCTTAGCAGAATTGAGGCTGATATGAATAAAAATTCCACATTTAAATTATTTTGCTACATATTAAAATTCTGATCTAATTACAGTATATTTAAAACACTTCAGTGAAGGCTTTACAAGATGTGGTAAAACTTGCCCTGTATTGTTTTTGACCAGATTTAAATTTGTAGGATCATGCAAAACACTTGACTCGACTTCCACACATGTCTGAGATTGGTCAGGCTACTCGCTGTGTGCAATAAAATATTTAGGTCTGGTTAGAAGGCTCATTTGCATGTTGAATCCTCCTGAAATACTGGTTTTGGAAAGGCAGATATTGTGATAATAACTCACAAGCAGTGTATTGTACAGCCTTACCAGAAACCTTTTCTGCCTGTTTATGCTCATACCATTATTCTTTACCCAGAAGCTTTTGATCCTGGTCTTCTTGTATCATGAAGCAGGGCACACAGACATTTTGAACATTGCCTTTTCTGTCAGGAAAACTGAATTTGTGTTCATCCCATTTTTATTGTGATTACAGCTCGCAAAGTGCGGCGTTTCTGGGATGGGCAGAAGGCGGTGTATGTGGTCCTTTTAAACAGTACAGTTGCGTTGCCCTGCGTGAACCGCCGGCCCATCTGGACAGAGGGCAACAGCCAGGAGGAGCAGCAGCAAGTGGTGCACTGGGACCGCCAGGCACCAGGTGTCCGTCATGATCGTGCTGACCGCCTTATCGACTTGTATGCTTCAGGAGAGCGGCGCCATTATGGGCCACTCTTTATTCGGCAGAAGATGAATATCTCGGCCACAGCTTTCTCACAAGGAGATTTCTCACTCATCATCTCGGACCTACAACCAGCTGACCAAGGGCTGTACTCCTGCCATCTACACCACCACTATTGTGGCCTACATGAGAGACGCATCTTTCAGCTGACTGTTGGCCCACCCGTCCCACAGGAGCCTACTGATGCCCCACCCGTCCCACAGGAGCCTACTGATGCCCCACAAGCGCTACCCAATGAAGATCCCAGTAAGATAAATGTTATCATCATTTAAAAAGGGTGTTGACAAATCTGAGCATTTATGTTTTTTTACATATACAGTCACGCCTTCAAAAATGTGGATGTTGACATTTCTTTTCTTCCATACTCTTCCACAGTGTATCAAATTTTAAATTAAATAATGAATATGAGCTCAAAGTGCAGATTTTCAACTTTAATTTGAGAGTATAAACATTCAAATCAAGTGATGTAAGAATTACAGCCACTTTCATGCACAGCGTGTCACCCCTTCTCCCCATTTTAGGGGCTAAAAAGTAATTGGACAAAATAATATAATCATGAATTAAATTGCAAGTATTTGGATTAAAAATGACAGTCAATGATTGTCTGAAGCTTGACACCCATAAATATCAGAAGACGCTGGGTTCCTTCCCAGGTGGTGCTCTGCCAGGCCTTTACTGCAGCTGTCCTCAGTTGCTCCTTGTTCTTGGGGCGTTTTACATTCAGTTTTGCCTTCAGTAAGTGAAATGCATGTTCATTTGGCTTGAAGTGAGGTGACTGACTTTCTGACTTTGTCTTTGTCTTAAAGTCTTGGGTTGCTTATGCAGTATGTCCAGTATTTCCGGTTCATTGTCCATCCGCACTGTCCAATACGTTTTGAAGCAGTTAATTGAATCTGTGCTGACAACATAGAACTATACACTTTATCCTGCTGCTTTTGTAAGCAGTATCATCACTAAACACAGAAACTTGTTCCACTGGCAGCCATATATGCCATAACCCTACCTCCACCATACTTGATGAAGTGTTCTGCTTTGGATCAAAAGTTGTTCCTTCCCTTCCCCATACTTTTCTTGTCCCATCATTCTGGTGCAAGTTGGTCTTTGTTTCATTTGACCATAAGTTGTGTTCCTGAACTTTTTAGATTTTTTTTCTGGTCTTTCTGTTTGAGACTTACAGATAGTTTACAACTTATGGTAAACCCTCTGTTTTTGCTCTGGTGAAGTCTTCTCTTGATTGTTGACTTTGACACAGATACATCTATCTCCAGAATGGTGTTCTTGATCTGGCCAGCTGTTGTGAAGGGATTTTTCTTCACCAGGAAAAGAATTCTGTCATCCACCACAATAGTTTTCCATGGTTTTCTGTGTTTTAAGTGTGTATGAGCTGTTTTTTTTTTCTTTTTCTTTTTAAGAATGTACCGAATAGTTTATATGGCCACACCTAGTGTTTTGCTGTCTTTCTGATTTGGTTTGTTTTAATTTGTAAGCATAATGATGACTTGCTTTGCTGGCAGTCATGGTGCTAAGGACTTTATATTGGGACTTAACAGAAGGAGAATCTAAATGCCATACTTGAAATCAACTCCATACCTTTTATTTACTTAATTGTAGATTTTCTATGGGGTTTAGGTCAGGGAACTGGGGTGCCCATGGCAAAACCTTAATTGTTTGGTCAGTAAACCATTTTTATGTTAATTTTGGGGTGTGCGTTGTCCTGCTAAAAGTCCAAACTATGGCCCAGTTTAAGCTTCCTAGCTGAGGTAGTCAGGTTTAGATTTTATTTTTGCTGGTACTTGGTAGATATAGTTGTTTGCAAAAGTTAGAACTGACAGTGCAACCTTTTTGTGTTATTTTTACCTTTTACTTAAATATATATTAAGATAAACCTTGAAGGTTATACGCTCCAATTTTGTACTTTTTAACTCCATATATCTTTCACTGATTAAAACTGGCTATCATATGTATTTTTCTGCATAAAAAGTGTATTTTTAGGCATTCTGTATAACTGGAAAGCTTGCCAGGTCCAGCAAAATCCCATCATATGTGTTGCAACAAGGCTGAAGTGTCTGTTGTGTGACTGCGACTACACAATCACTGTAGAGATCCTGTCAAAAAACTGATTTATTAGTTTCTTAGGTGAAACTCCATTTTCTAAGCTATATTCACTTCATTATATACAACATCCACTAATATGGCAGCCTTAGGACCAAGCATGTGCAATGTCAGTCAAAGCTGGCTGGATATCAGGGCTTCTGGGAATACTAAAATGAGAAGTATATGTAGGCCGCGTTTACAATGAGAAAGTATTCCTATTTTTTCAAGCATAGGCAGAGATTAGTGATTAATAAATGGCACATTTAACAGTGTTTACTGGCGATGCATCTCTGCCATGGCAGTGACTTAAAACTATTGTTGAATTATGAAATGGGGGAAACGTGTTTTGGGGACCTGACAGTTTTTTTGCTGGCTCTGTTTCTGCCACTCATCTCAGCACTGGTTGCTGTACGTCATTGTTCTTGAGTTTCACTTCTCAATTTTTTATTCACAATGTTTTATGAGTGTGGGGGAGGAGATGAAGTGGGCCTTGTTACTGGTGTGTGCATTTAAACATGTTGTGCTGTGCATTTCACCCTACCATAGTCAGCAAAAACTGGGCCAATCTCAGTTCTCCCAACCAACAGCTGTTAGTTCTCTTTTTTTCTCTCTCTCTCTCACACACACACACACACAATCTCTTTCTCTGGAAGTGGAAAAACAAGAATAGGCTGTTTTGTTTTTTTGGAAGACATCGAAAGAGGACAGATGTAGAGATTCTGGAAGAAAGACTGGCATGTACAAAAACACACACATTTAAACACATCAACATACATTATAAAAGGCCAGCTTTTGTCAAATGCATTATTTGTCCAGTCATGTAGTATACATTACTATACGAGCAGAAAATCTAAACAGAACTATCAAAAAAAGAATCAGTCAAAAGGTTTTTCCTCCAAATATAGCAACTTCCAGGATACATCAAATAATATTTTGACAGTTGCTTTCATTTTTGTTAAACCCAAGATTTTAAAACCTCTCTACTGAACAAAGGCTTCCAGTTACAAATACAAGGAGAATACACTTGTACACATGCACACTCTCTAACACTAGACTTTGGTTCTATTTTTGCTATCATAGCTGCCACCTTAATTGTCTGTAAATAATGAATTGCTCACCAGCAAACATCCATTCAGCCCTTCTTCAGAAAGTGTTTCATTTCTCTCATTTCTTCTACTTTTTGCTCAAACTTCTCTGTATCTACCCTCTGCCCCAATTCCCGCAGTTCACCCCTGTTTTCTTTCCTGGCTCTGGTCCTGATCGCCACGTGTGCATCTGTGTTTCAAGTGCTGCCAGACAGACAAGAGAAATGGAGGATAGAAGATTATTTCACATTAGATAAGAAAATGGCAAAAGAAAGGAGGGTGAAGGAGAGAAGGGAAGAGTGGAAATACAGAAGATGAACAGATGGTCTCAGTAGGAGTGCAACAGCTCTTTATTTCCATAAACTTTGACTGTCTCATATCTTTGGAAGTTTAAACACAACACATGGAAACGTGTGCGTGTGAAATGAAATTGAAATATTTAAGAAATATATTTAATTTATATTCAACTAAACAAAGAAAACAGTTTTAGCCATGTTTGTAGTGGTTGAAGAAAAGTATAAGTAGCTCATCTTGCCCCACTCCAAGGTACTTTTCTGCTGGTAATAATACTAATATCTGGAAGTGAGGTAAAAAGTATCAATACAACCAAAATTGATAATTAGCAACCACTACACAATATTGGCATAAAAACAATTAAGCACATGTTTTATGGTATAAACTGTTTTAAGGACTATGCCACAGTTGCATTGTTTGAAGAACAAAGATTGCTACCAAATTAAAGCAGCACATTTAGTATCATGACACACCTCCAGCTCCAGGCTAGGACTCTAGTTTTCCAGTCCCTAGTGTTATTAGAAGGTACAGTCATAATTTTTCATCGTTTAAAATTTGTATAACAAGAATATTGACTCGGAAACCAGAGATAGCACCAGTCCAATATTTCAGTATTTGTATTGGCCAGATATCAACAGAACAAACTGAAGCAGATCGTGGAGGAAAAAAAGAAGGAATCCTATTAGTTATTCGGGTTGCTAGTAGTGAAACATAAAATAAGGCAAAGTAAAATAGCTCATGTTATAATACATGATACTGTCCCATGATAACAGTAAGGATAGGGCTATACAGAGTTCGAGTGGCTTGATTAAATGTATACAAAATAAAATTGGTGTTGAAGTTAACGAATTGTTAATGCAATAAAAACTGCACTGTGGTTTTGAAAATGCCATTAATTCATTTTCCTAGTTTAACCCTTCAAACCACCTGTCATTCCAGCCTGAAACCCAGCTGCTCATGCTGCCGTTACTTCACTCAAATACAGCTTATATATGGCAAGTTTCATTAACGTCTCGCTTGATGAAATCAGAATTATTTCCAGCTACGAAAATGGCATGAATTTCTTTGTCACAGAAGGATGTTAAGTAAGCAAAATGCTGATACTGGCAACATCAGTAGTATCAGTAAAGCTAGTATTGGAGGATGCCTTCAGGAGATTATGGAAAAACCAACAAGAAATAACATGGTTGGATGAGAGGTCTGTGATCACAGAGGAGTTCAAACATGCAGCCACTGTTGCGCTCACTGCATACTGTATTTTCATTTTCATGTTAATTTTCAATGTTAGTCAGATTTGAACAAATGTGACTTAATCTGGATTAATTACACATAATAGTGTGATTAACATGATTAACTGTGATTGATTTAATTTATTTAAATTTATATATATATATATATATATATATATATATATATATATATATATATATATATATATGTGGTGTCATTCCATCTCTGTTTTAAACACTAAATAAAATCAAATCGTGAGCTGCATGTATCGTTATACACCCTTAGTGTGATATGTTTTTTTTTTTTTTTTTTTAATAATTGGAGTGGGGGTTGTGGTTGGAAGTCTGGGGACGTGTTAGTCTGGTTAAAAAAATGCCAATAGGAGAATGTGGGAAAACCATTTTCTATGGCTGAGAAATGCCTGCGCGTCTTGGACCCGAGTCTACACGGACCTCAGTAGAATCCAGTGGGATAACATCACATGCCTGTGGGCGGGGGAGAAAAGAGCAAAACACTTTAAGAACTGCTGAACACATTACTAAAAAGAAAATACATTCTGATATTGCTTGAATGTTTATTTAACTGCACAAAAAGTAGTAAAGTAACTAAAGCTTGTTCTGTGTACTTGATGAAGTGTGCTGTTCTTTCCCATTTGTGATACATTTTGTGTGCTTTGGCAATTCTAAAATAGACATGGGCATGTAGTTTTTCCTTGAATCATTTTCCACTGTCTTACTCTTTTCGGTCTGCAAGATCCTACTTTCAGTCAAGCTAACCTTTTGTGGGTTTCAGTTTGTTTTAAGTCTTTTCTCTTTTGTTTCTCCTTGTTTTCTCTCTCTATTTTGCACCCCTGCTTTCCTTCTGTTTTGGAGTTTGCTTGGACTACTTGTTGTTTATCCTCAATACTGCGGAAGTTTGCTTCATGTGTAAAGCATCCAGTCAGCTGCTGCTGTAGTACAGCCTCTGAGCCGCAGAGGAGGAGCAGGAGGAGGAGGTGGTGATGTTGGATTTAGGTCAGCTTAACACAACCCCCACCCCTTCCACCCAAGCAAAATATGCTGGCCCCTTCTTCTGACCTGTTTAAGCATAGAAAGGAAGGCAACTGTCTCTGAACTCACAGACAGAGATATCTAAACTACGTTCTTCCAAAAAAGGAATTTTTGCAGTGCTACCACAGAGCAACCACTTTTGGCATCCTAAAGAACCTTTCTATTTAATTCCAATAAGAGTTTTTCAATGAGCCATAAAACCAGAAAGGCTTCTTCTGTAGTGGTGAGCAGAGAGTGTTTTTAAGAGTGTAGTTTTGTCACAATAACAGACTTTTGACTTTAATAACAAAAAGATGTGTAGTTCAACTATTCTCACCAGCAAATACTTTAAGTTTCTTTCATAACATGGACTCTAATAAGATATCACATCATGCTACGTTATAGGATCATTCCACCATGGTTTTTCTTTGTTTATACTATGAGAGCTTAAAGAGGTTGCTGTTTTACTGTTTTTTTTTCAGGCTTGTCATTCTTCTAAATCAGATGAAATGGGAGTGTATCTTAACCAACTCCAGACAAATGTCAAACAACAATATAATGATAAAATTATATTATTTACTGATCTGTACATCTGTAATGTTACCTCCTTCCATGGCAGTAACTAGCTATGAGGACACCAATGTCCAGATAATTAAGGTATATTAGAAGAGTTTTTCTCTTTCTTCCTTTCATGAGATTAAACATAGAAACAGCATCATTATGATAATACAGTCTACTCAGGAGCACAGCCACACTATCACAGGCCACCCAATCAAATGTGGACAGAATATTTGTTATGCCACATTTCTGGGATGATGAATTTTGATTTGTTTTTTTTGTGAGCACTGTCACTCTATTATGGCCAATCAAAATTTGCCATTATTTTTTAGACTCTCCACACATTATATGCTAAAATATAACATCACCATGGTAAAAATGTAAGAGTTTATAATAATAATAATAATAATAATAATAAATTAAATTTAAAAGCACCTTTCTTGACACTCAAGGACACTGTACAAAATGTAGGGTTATAAAAAAAAAAAATGTTTGTTTATGACCATAATTTCCATATTAATATAATTTTTTCCATAGTAATGTAAAATGCAAACTACAATATTAATGTCTTTACTTTCGAGCACTTGTAACATTGCTGGCTAAAACAGCTTGCTTTAGTCTAGTTCCAGTAGCTGCTTAGTTTAGGCTACAGGCTCCATAGCTGGCTAGATTAGTGATTAGTATGGAGGGATGGGGAAGGAAGAAATTAAAGAAAAAAGTGCATAACAGTTATAGATGGGTTAAAAAAGAGCAATGATTTTGTTAAAAAAAAAAAAAAACTAAAGGAAAAACTTACAGTTGGTATAATACTCATATTTAACAGTTATATTATTCACTCTATGGCATGGGTCACATTTTTGCAAAATTAACCTCACCAAAATTCTGCTCCTAGTTACAGCCCTGCTCCTTTCATTCACAGACAGTTTTTTTGCTGTTGTGAGGCTTATATGCCTGTTCCTATAAAGAGGTCTAAAGTTTTAAGTCACTCGAGGCCCATGTACAGGTTACAACTGGTTATTTCCCCCAGCCACTGGCACTTTTAACTTATCCTACTGACATCTTTGGCTCCGCTACTGCAGATTTGGCCAAATTTCACTGGGCCATGGGTGGATTTAACATTATTCACTCAGCCACTGGCATATTTAAAGATGGAGAAGACTCTGAAGGCAGTCAATCTAAAATGTTTAAGAGACACAGACAAGTATACGCTAGTCATCTGGCAGCTCAGCTAACATTACTTGCTCACTCACAACGTACTTCATCTCAGACCTCATAGCTGCTTTTGTTTTGAGATTTGCTTGTTTGTTTCATCCTGACGCCAGTGAGCTTTTTGTGAAGTTAGCTTAAGTTAGCACGTATGCTTTCAAACGTGATGAAAGTTTGAAGCTGAAAGTTTTATTCCATAACATCTGCAATTAGCCCTATAAAATGATTTTGAGCTTCATGTTTATCCGCACCATCTCTGTGACGTTTCATATGCAGTGTTTAATCAGAACTGTAACCGAACAGCTGACTAAACTCTCCTTTCCGGGCTGTTTTCTTTGATTTTGCTGTGATCAGTTATCTGTTAGTAGTGTTGATCCACATGCAACATACTTTGCAATCATACTTAGTGAGCCCATAAGCTAGAGATCAACCAAAATCAAGAAAAGCAGGCACAAGTGTTTTTCAACTACTCTAAACGAGCCTAGTCTGACAAACCCTTCAACAATGGTGGATTAACCATAAAACACTGCTATGAAATCACATCCCCAAGCCCTGTAAGCCAGGTTTTCTCAGCCTGTGTTAATTTTGCACATGTAGTCATGAACAAGTGACAAGTTTTTCTGTTAATGGTTTTGACTTGCATGATAATAAAAACATGCTAACTTGTTAACTCTGGCTAAGGGTCCCTGGGAAGTTACACCAGGTCTGAGATTATGATCACCTCCTTGTTTCTATGCTCATTGTCCATTTTATCAGCTCCACTTACGATAAAGGTGCACTTTGTAGTTCTACAGTTACAGACTGTAGTCCATCTGTTTCTCTGCATACTTTGTTAGCCCCATTTTACCCTGTTCTTGATTGGTCAGGACCCACATAGACCCTCACAGAGAAGGTACTATTTGGGTGGTGGTTCATTCTCAGCACTGCAGTAACACTGACGTGGTGGTTGTGTAAGTGTGTGTTGTGCTGTTCTGAGTGGATCAGACACAGCAGTGCTGCTGGAGTTTTAAAACACCTCAGTGTCACTGCTGGACTGAGAATAGTCCACCAACCAAAAATATCCAGCCAACAGCATCCTGTGGGCAGTGTCCTGTGACCACTGATGAAGGACTACAGGATGTCCAACACAAACTGTGCAGCTGTCTCTGACTTTACATCTCCAAGGTGGACTGACAAGGTTGGAGTGTCTCTAATAGAGTGGACAGTAAGTGGACACAGTGTTTAAAACTCCAGCAGCACTGCTGTGTGTAATCCACTCAGACCAGCACAACACACACTAACACACCATCATCACATCAGTGTTACTGCAGTGCTGAGAATGATCCACCCAAATAGATTCTGCTCTGTGAGGATCCATAGGGGTCCTGACCACTGAAGAACAGGGTAAAAGGGGACTAACAAAGAAACAGGTGGATGTATGTTACCACTGACTGTGTTTGACCTGTAACAAAATGGCCGTGTTGTTCTGCAGTAATTACATATGTATTTTGCACTCTTCTCTGCTCAGTTGGCAAGCTATCCTATGTGTTTAAGCACAGAGCTTTAAGGTGTCATTATCTACCTGAGCTTGCTTTTTATATGATGTCTCATGGGCTGTAGTTGCCCTACAATAACAACTATTTGAACAGAGTTAGGCAAAGTAGCGACTCAATCTCAAATGGCTTTCTACTCACTATGTAGTGCACACTACGTAGATCATTATATAATGGCCTATCCACACAAACAGTGCATTAAATGTCCAAATAAAAGCTGTTTATAATCAGTCAAAGCTGCGCAATATTATTTCTAACAATATTATATCTAACACTTAGTT
This sequence comes from Pygocentrus nattereri, assembly GCF_015220715.1. NCBI lineage: Eukaryota > Metazoa > Chordata > Actinopteri > Characiformes > Serrasalmidae > Pygocentrus > Pygocentrus nattereri. The sequence goes on from NC_051231.1 coordinate 20,077,808, forward strand.
CACTGTTTTGGTGTAGAATCCCTTTATGACCTGTGCAGCTCACTACATAGGGCGTAAGGAGCCATTTGAGATTCAGCTGTAGACATGCTCTCATGCTAAACCAAAAATGACAGTCATTGAGCTGGTTTTGTCCATGCTATTCTCATCTCACTGTGCTCCAACCTGAATGTATTTACCTACAGAAAGAAAAGTGAATGAAACTGCTAATATAGTGGTTTCAGCCCCAATCTAATCTGCTAATATGAAATCTTCATTCAAGTAAACTGCCACTGCAGGTCCAAAGTGTATTTAATTAGTGGAACCTGAGCAGTGGTAGAAAATGTGAAGAGCCTTACAAATTCATCATTAGGTCATTTTGTAAACATGCATAAGAATTGCTGAGCTTAGCATGAGAGTGTGAGATTAGACCAAATTGAATCTCATGGTCAATGTGTGACAGTTGGAACCCTGCAACTGTAAAGATATAGAAGATTTACATTTGAGGTAGGAAGTAGCTTGATCTGAAAAAAAAAAATGTAACGTTCCTCTATGCATTAACACCTCAGATTTTCTTATCAAACTTTTATACAAACTCTTCACGTTAAATAAATCATTTAAACATGGCCCAATTTGCTGTTCTGAAGGGAAGATTGACAGTGAAACAACGCTATGTAGCATTTATCACACAGTTTAAACCTCATGTTGACCGTTTTTCGGAGCAGGTCACGTGCAGTCGTGTGAAGAAGTAAGTACACCCCATTAGAAGTTTAGACTTTTTCAGCGCATGTAGAGGTACAAATATCAAATTTTCATTGAAACATTGTTGATGGATAAAGGTGCTATAATTTAAGAAGTGACTTAGAATGAATATTTTTGTCATCTATATAATTGAAATAAACAGTAATGCCATTTTCGTATGTGGAAAAATTAAGTACACCCATATCTGCTTTCAGTGCTTTTTATGTGTCTATATGGTCTCACTAAATATGTTTGCAAAGATTACTAGAATGTGGCCCTACATGACTGACAGTTTGCCAATCAGATCAAAATCAAGGCAAACAGATCAGAAAGGAAGATTGAGTAATTTTTCAGATGCAGCTCTGGTTAAACAGCATATATGAAGCATTGCAGTGAGAATGAGGATAAACATCAAGCTCAAGCTTGTGTTATAGGTTATATGTGGTGGGTAAAGTGTAGTGGGTAACACCTCTGCCTTCTATGCTGTAGACTGGGGTTCAATCCCCCTTTGGGTTAGCACCTTATACTATACCCAGGAGTCCTTTGGCAAGACTCCTAACACTACCTTTGCCTACCTGTGTAATATCAAATTGTACTGGATAAGAGTGTCTGCCAAATGTGGTAAATATAGATCTAATCATATACATTTCATTTAAAAAAAACTTTTAACATCCTTTAGTAGATGGATGCAGAGGAAAGAAGACAAGGAAAGAAGACAAGGAAAGTTGGTGGTGGAATGAGGAAGTCCAGGAGAGTATTCAGAAGAAGAAGGCAGCTAAGAAAAAGTGGGATAACCAGAGAGATGAAGGAAGTAGGCAGGAGTATTGTGAGGCTAGTCGCATAGCGAAAAGAATGGTGGCAAAGGCAAAGACTCAGGCCTATGATGACCTGTATGAGAGGCTGGACAGTAAAGAAGGAGTAAAGGACTTGTATCGTTTGGCTAAACAGAGAGATAGAGCTGGAAAGGATGTACAGCAGGTTAGGCTGATAAAGGATAGAGAGGGAAATGTACTAGTGAGTGAACAGAGAGTGTTGAGTAGATGGAAGGAGTACTTTGAAGACTAATGAATGAGGAACACGAGAGAGAGAGAGAGAGAGAGGAGGACAATGGGGGGAGAGATGGTGGATCAGGAAGTGCAGAGAATTAGTAAGGTGGAAGTGAGAGCAGCTTTAAAAAGGATGAAGAATGGAAAAGCAGTTGGTCCAGATGACATACCTGTGGAGGTATGGAGATGTTTAGGAGAGAAGGCAGTGGACTTTTTAACCAGGTTGTTTAACAAAATCCTGGAGAGTGAGAGGATGCCTGATGAGTGGAGAAGCAGTGTACTGGTCCCCATTTTTAAGAACAAGGGTGATGTGCAGAGCTGCAGTAACTACAGAGGTATAAAGTTGATGAGCCATACCATGAAGGTATGGGAAAGAGTTGTTGAAGCAAGGCTAAGGCGAGAGACCAGTGAGCAGCAGTTTGGTTTCATGCCCAGAACCAGAGTACCACAGATGCAATTTTTGCGTTGAGAGTGTTGGTAGAGAAGTACAGAGAAGGTCAGAAGGAGCTACATTGTGTCTTTGTGGATCTAGAGAAGGCATTTGATAGGTTGCCAAGAGAGGAACTGTGGTACTGTGTGAGGAAGTCAGGTGTAGCTGAAAAGTATGTTAGGGTGGTGCAGGACATGTATGAGGATAGTGAGACAGTGGTGAGGTGTGCAGTTGGAGTGACAAATGGTTTCAAGGTGAAGGTAGGGTTACATCAGGGATCAGCTTTGAGCCCCTTCTTGTTTGCAATGGTGATGGAAAGGTTGACAGATGAGGTCAGGCATGAGGCTCCATGGACCATGATGTTTGCAGATGACATTGTAATCTGTGGTGAGAGTAGAGAGCAGGTGGAAGAGAATCTGGAGAGGTGGAGGTTTGCACTGGAGAGGAGAGGAATGAAGGTCAGTAGAGACAAGACGGAATACATGTGTGTGAATGAGAGGGAGGCAGGTGGAAAGGTGAAGATGCAAGGAGTAGAGGTCGTAAAGGTGGATGACTTCAAATATCTTGGGTCAACCATCCAGAGCAGTGGACATATATATATATATATATATATATATATATATATATATATATATATATATATATATATATATATATATATATATGGGTCATTCCATGGAAATGGCACATTTTGAGTCCTCATCTCCTCTTTAGGTGTATTTTATCTACTGGGTCACAAAAATCTATATTTTAACAGCTTTACACATACATTGAAATATCTCCTTTAATACAGTGTATTTTTTTTTTTTATTTGATCTTTTTATGAGAACTTTGTTTATTTATTTATTTTTGCTGACACCACCTATTTTGTCATGTCCCTCATGGCCTTCAACAAAAGTATACTTAGAATATACCAAATACAACTATAAAAAAGTCCATATATTTTGATGTCAACCTAAACAACTGTCTGTGTTTAATTGTTTGTGATATTATTTTTCAAAATTAATTGATAATTATTTATTAAAATCACATTATTTAGTTCTGTACCTAAGTAACCCCTCAACCCCGTAACACAAATGAATCTCCCCCACAAAAACAATGGTATGATCCATATGATCCATATACATCAAGAAGTGACATCACTCAAGTCTTTTGGACAACAGGACAGCAAAGACAGGCAAGTGGCTTCCTTCTTTTATTTAATTTTGGTCATTTATCTTGTGATATTGTGGTCACCAAACTCAGTGACTCAACACCGTCACATGAAAAAAAGATAGAAAACTATTACTTATAAAAAAAGTTTTTTTTATTTCAAAACTATATGCTAATTCTGAATCTCATGCATGCCATGTGCTCTCTCTCTGGTATACAGTATGTAGAGCAGTGGCCATTTTGTGCAAAAATCACAACCCCGTCACACTCAACCCCGTTACATGTTTGACTGTGAGGTATACATATCAATGATACATTTAAGCAAAAAATTTGAAAATGTCAAAGTCCAATTTGAACCATTCTAGTGGAATGACCCATATACATATATACATACACACATACACATACATACATATATACACTAATCAAAAAAATAAAGGGAACACTCAAATAACACATCCTAGATCTGAATGAATGAAATATTCTCATTGAATACTTTGTTCTGTACAAAGTTGAATGTGCTGACAACAAAATCACACAAAAATCATTAATGGAAATCAAATTTATTAAGGCCTGGATTTGGAGTCACACACACAATTAAAGTGGAAAAACACACTACAGGCTGATCCAACTTTGATGTAATGTCCTTAAAACAAGTAAAAATTAGGCTCAGTATTGTATGTGGCCTCCATGTGCCTGTATGAACTCCCTACAACGCCTGGGCATGCTCCTGATGAGGTGGCAGATTTCCACCTGTTGTCTATTCCATTTGCACAACAGCATGTGAAATTGATTGTCAATTAGTGTTGCTTCCTAAATGGACAGTTTGATTTCACAGACGTTTGATTTACTTCATTATATTGTGTTGTTTAAGTGTTCCCTATATTTTTTTGAGCAGTGTATATTGGACAGAAGAGGTACATTTAGCCCAGTATGGGGCAAAACATTGATTAAAATGAAAGTGTATTTGTTCTGTCCGATGGATGGTTAAGCAATGCTTCAGAAACATGTCTGGTGTAACTTGGCCTTTAGCCTACATAAAGAATTGAAACGGACGTATCAAAAGTTAAAGCACTGAATACAACATAGTCTACAAGGTAATATTGCAAAAAGATTTTACTTCAATAGAGACAAATTTATGTTTCTTCTCGTGGAAGAAAATCCAGCAATACACATTGGGTAAATCAGTGATACAAAGCTTGGCTCTTGTGTTTAAGAGGTTCTGAACACTATCCACTTTACTGCAAGGTCAGAGGACACTGATGCTACACCATTTGCTTTTAAATACAGCCAAACACTGGGTTATGTCCACCCTGGTGGCCATGAAATCAGGACAATCCCATGGTTCCTGAGGAGCTCCTGTTCTGGATTACTGGCTCTATAAAAGCTCTACTTCCTCTGTGTGCTCTGGAGACAGGAGCCAACTTGATGAGCTGTGCTCTCCATGAAGGAATCTGTTGAAGGCCAAGCAGCTGTAGGAAGTCAAATTGGCCTTGCATGGGCTGAGCTTCTGTGGCACTGGTTGTAGAGGAGTTTTTACTGACTGCAAAACAATACTGCAATACCGCATATTATCTCCTGGAATAGACTCTTCCACTTTTTTGGTTTTGGAACATAGACAGATGGACACACAGATATATAGAGAGATTAAGAGAAAGAGACTTTGGGAATTGCAACATGAAGAAGCATTAGGGCTGCAAGATGAGTTATGTTTTTCTCAGCACTGTAATATGAATTTATGCGATAAACACATTGCAGTCAGAAGAATGGGTGAAACGGCTAAAATTTTGAAAAAACACCACCACTCAAATTACATTACCAACTCATTCATGCCATAGTTATAGTAACATGCATATCTTTAGAGCTAACACAGGTGACCAGCCAAACAATGCACTATTGTTAACCCTTTGAACCTGTTGAGTTTGTGTGGGGCCAAATCAATGGGAAAAAATGTGAAATTCATTTAGACCTCTAAAGCTTTTAAGTGCTTAAATAGGCTAAATATTGTCACTCTGTATTGAGCTGCTGGGGAGCAATAAGGAGTGAAAACGGGAACCTCCCCACAAAAATGGTTGTGCCAAGATAACACAGACAGCACAACTGCAGTTTCCCTGATTTCAACAAATACACCACAATAAAAAAAAAATTTAACACAATAAAAACACTTTTTTTTCATTGTTCACTTGCTCACCTATAAAGACTTCCAGTTTAGGAAATCATACACATTTCCATGAAAATATATTACATTAACGTTATTGAAGAAAAATGTATGGTGCAGTTAAGGGACCTCAAAATAGGTGGAAATTGCTTTTGTGTGGCTGCTGTGAAAAAGAGTGAAGTGCATTTCATTGCATTTCACATCATCACAGTCTCTGACAAAAATACTAATGGCAGTATTCAGTGGGCAGAATAATACTGTTTAACTAGAGGGATACTAAGCTATTAATCAGCAAAGTACCCATGATATACAACTGAAAACCATTTGGTCTGAAGGAGATTGGTACCTTGATATGTCCTTTTTAAGGGGGCCATTCATAATAGAGTCATTTGTGTAACAATGCAGAAAGCTGTGACCGATGCAGAATGGTCCATACTTCTTTGCAGAGAAACAAATGTGTCCTTCATCTCAGCCGACCATTTTGCACTGGCAGTGATGCCATGGTTGTGGTGTATCATCTTCTCAGCAGGCCTTTGTGCTGTGGTTAGGCTGAAGTGGCAGGTACAGGCGAGTAATGACAGTGGAACCACAACAACCTGTGTTTATTGCAATCATTTTGAAGAGACGATAGAAGCCTCCTCACAGAAGCTCCTGCTGATAATTGTAGTCCACTACTGCTATGCCCGTTACAGTGAGCCACAAAAGAATAGAGTACATAGTAGTGGAGAAGATTGCAGAGAAGAGTAATTGTAATTAAGCTAATCAGCTAATGTGTACTTGTTAGTATCTTTCTGAAATCTTCGAACAGCGATTGTTCATCATTTTAGCTGCCAGAAAATACATATCAGTCAAAATATTAGTCTGATATTTGTTTTGCTAGCTGATGGTAATCCCTGTGATGTAGTGCTTTGGCTAACATAAACTATATATTCAAAACTGCCAGTCACTCTATAATGAATGTATTCAGTTTCTTTAAGGTGCTGACCCAAGTGTTCAATTGCACAGTTTATTTAGCTCCATATAAAAGCATTGCTCATTCCAGGTGTCAATTAGAGGGGTATAACACGCCTCAGCACTGAGTTTTGAAGCAGGAGCAGTGGAACTGCGTTTCTCTTGAGTGGTGGAGCACCACCAACTACCTTTGGGATGAGTTGGTTTGGCATTTGTTATTCAGAATTGACCACCCACCATCCATACTTGACGCTCTTGTGGCTGGACACAATCACAATCTTCTCAGAAAAGTAGAGGGGGTGCGCAATTTTCCTGTTAATACCCTTGATTTTCAAATATGTTGGATGAGCATGTGTCTGCTAACTTTTGGACAGTATGTCAAAAGAAGAGAAACATTGAACTGTTAGTATTCATTTTGAACTGACTTGGTTTGAGGTCTAAAGGTTGATGATGGAAAATCATTAAACTCATGGTTGTCATAAATAGTAATGAACTAAGGTACCAATATCATACAGTAAAAAAGTAATGGATTTTCAGGATTGAAATGAAACATATTTCCACACAAATAGACGTATTACATAAACACAATTATTCACCAATATAAATGAACTTAAATAAACTGTGTTGCTGTCATCGAGTAAATTACTTAGCAATAAATTGTTAGATTAAAATCTGCCATATCGTTGGTTTTTGACATGCAGTCAAGTAATTTGTGTAATTTGTGCTAGCCAATCATTCTCTCTCTCTTTCTCCCTCCCTCTTTCCTGTGGTTGACCAAAGCTGTCTTTGATCCTTCCGTCACCTTATTATTATGGCCAGAGGCAGTATCCAACTGTTTCAGCAGAAGCAACGTGTCTTTAAACTGTACCCCAGCTCAGTGTTTCAATCAAAATATTAGACTCCAGACAGTCTCTCTTCCCTCTTATGACTTTCCCTCTCTCTTTCTGTCATTTTTTTTTATGTTAAATGCTTATCGGCTACATATTTTTATCTGCCTTGCTGTGTTAATGCCTTGTCATGTTATAATGTCAGATTCTGGTTTTATTGGACTGAATATTGGCCATCGGTGATGCAGTGTTAAAAGCATAGAGCTTTTATGGCTTGGTTAAAATTTTCCTCTCAAAGCATAATAGCAAGGGAGTTTAGTTAACCATATCGGGACCTCTGCATCCTTTCCCTTAAAGCCTTTTGCCCACCCTTGATGTTTTTTACAGATCTGCTTCTCATTGTTAATCTGATAGGCCTCTAATGGTAGTGGTGTCCATTGATGAGCAGTATTTTTGCCTTTTCCGTATAATAATATTTTATATTAATAGTAAAATCTTATTCTCTGCTGATGTTGCTCTTATGTTATTGTTTTGCTATTTTTTTTTGCTAATTTTGACTTCACTTGACATAACCTTCCTATTTCACTATTATGCTTTACGTGAAATTTCATGAAAAGCAAAATTGCAACACAACCATGTCTCATTCTGATTCAGAACCACCCAGTCATCAGTTCGTAGGTAAAGTAAAGGTAAACAAGCATATAGCTGCTCAGTCCTCTCACTCCAACCATCTGGTTCTTCTCACCTTCCCTGGGTTGTTTCCACCTCATTTTGGCCAAGGATTTTACCCATCAGAACGACAGACTGAAACAAAGGAAATTTGAGCAGCTGCCCCAGACATAGCTCAGATATTTTCAGAATCAACATTTTTCCTCAAACTGCAGTTCACAATTTTCCCATAATACTAAGGTCTAGAAATGGCATTAAGCTCAACACAGACAGAGTAATCATGGTATGAGTCTCATTGTTTGAATAGCTTAGTGAATTACATTTTTTGGGTAATTTATTTACCTTATTTATACATTTACAATTTGGTTGTATTCTGGCCACATCATCAGAACCAGAAATATGTTAGTGTTATGTAGCAGTAAAGATTTTGTGTTTTTTTTTTTTTTCTCATCCATTAATTGTTTTTCCAGAATATTTTGGCATAGACATGGCGCACTAAAAACATTTTTATGAGAACGCAGTGCCCTCTTGTGGCTCATGAAAGGGTGCACAATGACACCAAGTTCAAGAACAGTTTAAGATTTCAAACAGCTGAATTAAACATTTTAATCTTGATTAGAATGCTTAAAAACATCTTATCATACTTACAAGTTTCCAATCAATTGTAATGTGTTCTCTTTGTAGTCACAAATGAGGTGGAGGTACCGCCTCGTGTTATCAACGTCATCTTGCCGGAGCAGCGAGGTCACTTACTGCACCAGCTGGGCTACATCCTGGCCACACTTCTCCTGCTGGCCATCATTTTGCTGGCCATCATCTTCCTCACCCGACAATGGAAGAGTCGAGGTTAGCAGCCTCCTCAGACTGATCATCTTGAGAATTTATATTTTTTTCCTTTTGGCTATGAATGTATTTACATTTTGATGTCAGTCTACATCTTATTTTAGGTTTGGAATATGATCCACGCACAGCTGCAAAACCACAACTACCCATTGTGAAATACATGTGAGTACCTGAAGTTGTCAGTGACAAGAGTCAAAAGAAATGAAAAAGTGACAATCAGTCAATAGAAATGAAAAATCAAAAAGTTCCAAAAGGTACATACAGGCTTGAACTGCTCATGCAGGGGACAGGTTTCTATGATCAAGGACATAGAGAGATGCGTCCCAGAGGAGAAGACGTGCAACCAGGAGGATACTAAGCTTGGTGAGTTTATCGGACTGTCCATCCATGCTGCTATAACTTGGACAGTGACTAATACTCTATTCTCCATTCTCTCTTAGACTTTAAAAACAACCTTCTGAAAGAGGCGGAGATGTCCAAACTTTGCTCTCCTAAAGTTATTGACTTGGACAGAGGTAAAAAAAATAAATATTCCATCACAAAGCTACTGTATTTGGCTTTCTTAGAAACACTAAAGTGAATCAAGTTTAAATGAGGCAAATCTGAGGAAGTGAAGTCGAGCTGCTGAAGTTGGAGGGACCCCTGTCAAAAATAATATTAGTATAAATAATAATAATAATATAATTAATATTTAGAGCAAGGCTAATGCTCTCTAGCCTTGTTAGTATATTTAGTGGCCTACAGATCCAAACACCATGGTGCAGGTTCTGTTCCCTCTAACTGGTGCTCTGCTGTTACAAATGTAGATAATAAAAACTCATGTCCTTATGTCTGAGTGTAGAAGCCGAGTGACTGGAGCTGGAGTGACAGAAAACTGAAATCTAACCTCTTCTGTACTGTTTTGAGTTGTAGCCTGCTGGGCTAGTTTAACACTAGTGTAATTTTAGTTAGCAGGCTATGGTTTCCACCCAAAGTAGAACAGACTCTGTTCGAGCTAACTGATGTTCACTCATTTAGAGGATACAGAGAATTTCTAGCCTGTTAGCCATTGCTGAGCCACTAATGTGTGAATCTTTTTTGAGGATTTCGTGGTTCTAATTTACCGGCACAGCAGATGGAAAAAGAAACCGTAATAATCTCACAAGTCCACACTTGCACGAAACAGCAGTATGGACCTGGGAATCATTTTGTGCTGCAATTGATAAGAGGCCAATGCCTATTTAGTTTTGTTAACCCAAAACAGATTTAATAGAAATCATTAGGCAGTTGCTGAATTCCTTTTGCCTGTCGGCTTACATTGACTATTGAGCCAACAAGTTGGACAAGGAAACACATCAAAATGTTTGACCTTTGTAATCAATAGCATGACACAGATGCAGCAATTACTGATTAGGTTAAAAAACACTGGTCATTTTTGCTGATCCCAGTCTATCATGTCATCCAGGCCGAAATAAATGTTTTGGGTTTTTTTTGTACTTCTCACCTCATTATCATTTGCAGAGATGGAGAAGTTGTCCTGGAAGTGAGAGACAAGCTGGCCCCTGGCTGGTCCAGAGGCAGATACTGCAGAAGAATAAGAAGAAAGGATAAAAAAAGAATGCGTTGAAGAGAGTAGAGGAGACCACAGAGGAGTTGGTGTATCTGTCTATAAGTGTGCTGTTTCAGTCTTTGCTGTTTCAGGTTCGCATAAACTGCTGTCGTGGGGCTTCACTGCCGGAAGGAGTACAGACTTATCTTTGGATCAACGACTCTGTGGTGCTGCAGCATCAACAGCAGGCTTAATGTATTACACAATGGACCACACACATTAGTGATATACTTTCCAGGGTACTATTCTATCTTGCACCTTCAAAAACAAATGTCAGTGCCTTTGATGTGCTGTTAAAGCAAAGCCATTGATTGCCTTAAACATTTATTTCATGGTCTGCATGGACTGCGCAATATGCCATATCTTTGTCTTTAAGAACTCAAACAAAACTAGCATTTTCCTGTGTGATAATGCACAGATATATTAGGGCAATGCCATACAGAGCTGCACTTATTAATTAATGAGCTTCAGATAAAACCTTGATAAAAATGCTAAAGCTTGTGCCTTGAGTCATACTGTAACTTTTTTTTCCAACTAAAGCTCCACAGTAGTTAAGCTTTGTTCTAATCCATCTGTTTTTCATTTTTCAATGTTTGTTTGAATATTTTTTGACATATTGCTGTGTAGTTTTGTAGTGTATTTAAGCTGTTTATTAATGGCCTAATATGCTTATTACTGGCATAATGAAACAAGTATTCAAGTTCAAGTGTTCAACTTGAAATCGTTCTAAATAGAACCCAGAATACTTTTACTGTAGAAGTGGGACCTATTTTTCAGCATTGGTAAGACGATATAAATTCAAGTATCCTGTGCTTACTGTATTTGCATATGTTTAAATACATTATTCTGACATATAGCCTACAGACTTTCAAATTGCCTTTCATGTAGTGTATGTTGCTTTATCGACTGGTTATTTTTGGATGATTAAAAGACATTTAACAAGGCTAAAGCTTAAAGAATAAACACCTAGACAGTGATTCTTTGTTCAGCATTTTTTAGTCTTTTCACTAGTTACCACTTATCTAACCATTACTTGTAGAAAGTCTTTTGACCAGATAGCTTCTCCATCTCATCCACAGAATACTTATCTTGTCTTGTTTTTTTGCAGACCTTAATAACCTCTGCCTTCCTGTCACCCTTTGCTGGAGTTAGCCCATTTGTTTTCCCAACCTTTCTGTTTAATTGGTGTGTGCTCTTGTTTATTCTTTGTGGCTACTCTCATTTCCTGCTTTTTGGTGCTTTCTGTGTAACTGCTCCCCTTGTTACTGTTGGTTTTTGAATATTTCACTGGCAGAAGATGTATTAGCTTAAAGCTTTGTGGCCATAGCTGTCAGAAGCTGTGAAGCCATCTGAAACTGAACGCTTATGAAACTGCGCTAAAGGCAGCCTGGGACACATAAAAAATGCCAATTATTCAGCTTCAGTAATGCTGTTGTAGCTTGTATTGTATTTTCGTGTAATTTCAACCACATTTTAATGTCATTGGAAACTAGAGCTGTGTTCTGACAGAAAAAAAAATATGTTTGGGGCTTTTGTAATGAGAAACGTCAATGGCCAGTTTGACACCCAGTTATTCTTATTTCCTCAGTAACTGTAATGCATTGATTTAATACTGAGAAAATAGGAGGAACCAGCTGGATAGACTGTAATGCTGCAATCACACTATCCAACTCATTTTTAAATGGACACTTAATTGCCATGTGGCTCCTGGTGTACTGTTTCTTCAAATGGCATGAATTGTTATGGGTACTGATGATGTAATTTTTCTCTGGTCTGCTCAAACAAGTAATAAAAGCAAAATGTCAAAAACATTGCATTAATAAAAGGCTTACCAATAATAATAATACCAACCTATTCACACCAGTGGGAAATTCTACCCATTGTATTTCCCCCTTCATGATTACAGCAAAACTGTGGCTATGTTTGTGATTGCTAGGGTCTTGTGGCTATTTTGAACATAATATTTTTATTTAAACACATTTTCTGATGAGCTGATTGTAATAAATAGTTATATTTGCCCCAGGACATAGAGGAGGGGCAAAGTGAATGACACACAAAGGAACTGCACTATTTTTTGCACCATTGACTTATATAAGGCATGCATCATCTTAGTTTACCTTATATATGATCTTTGACTGCACCAATTCACAATAAATTGTAATTCACATATTACATGACATTTTTGGTACATAAAACCATGTACATATTAGAAAAATTGACCAAAGGGAAATAAATATAATGCAAGAAAATAAAGAATATGAATAATTAATTTAATTAAGAATTATTAAACAATGAACCCAAACCAACTGATGCCTGAAATCACCTATCTCTGTCTTTGCAGTTTACAGTGGAAAAGTGTCTGAAAATTCTAATCACTTTGTCAAAGGTCAGTCTTAGGATAAGACTGCATCTGGGATGTACTTCAGTAATATCACAAATCCTGAACGCTGCTCTCTTTGGCCCTGTTATGTAAGGAGAGATGATAAAGACAACGTGAAATGGAGTGAGTCAGGAAATGTGAGCAATGCCTTTGGATCTTAATTCATAACGAGTAGCTGCGTTGTTGGTAGTCATCTTTGAATCAGTTCTGGCCTACAAAAAAGGTTACATTACTGAAGTGTGGAAGGAAGATCACCTCTAGAGGGCAACAAAAACTAAAAAGAAAAAAAAGTAAACCACAAAATAATTGAAGACATTAAATGTAATTTATCATTCTGTTTGTGTTCCATATACTCAGTGTAAGATGACTGTGATTCAGGGCTAATGCTTCTGCCCACAATGTGAACTGCACAGTATTTCTGCAAGCAAAGAAAGCTGTTGAGAAATGTAGATATTTCATAATGAAATCCTATTATAAATAATCCAAACACATAATTAAATCTTATCCACAGCTTCCTCTTATAATACAGTTGGTTTGGATCTCATGCTGCCTCCAGATTTCACACTTCCCAGGAACTTATGACCATCTATGACAGGAATGTCTAGTCACTGGGAAATATTTCACAGGGGCACCATCTGTAGAGTAGATTACAATGCAAGATGTTTGCTCACCCTGCAAAACATTTCTTTTTGCTAATCCATTTTTAAGGCAGGCATTTTATGTAATTAGATGCGTACGACTGAAGTGTAGTTCACACAAATGTATTTTCACAAGTATTAACAGCACCTCTGATTTCTGATCAAGAAGACATGAACTGAATCTCAACTCCCTACTTCCTATGTAGTACACTAGATCATGAAAGAATGGCTTCTGCCCTAAACAGTGTATTAAATACCATTGCCAGTAAAAGCACTATATAACATTAAAGTAAATACAAATAAACATAATTACAGTAAAACATAATTTTTAGAAAGCTGCTGATAGTTAGAAGAAAAAGACTTCTTACTGTGCTCCAGCTATTACGTGCAAATATTAAATTCCATCACCTGCTTGCCTGACGTAATTCAATGAAGGAATTTGGTTGGTGACTCTAAATACTGGACTTCATTGGGGAGTTGTTTGGCAATTGCTAAGCTAATACAAATTTAATCACAATGTTTTTGTTTATTTGTATTCATTCTAATCTTTGTATTTTTCTTGAACAAATAAAATCTAACTACCCATAAAAATAGCTTTACAGTTCATTTTCTCCATTTGCCTGAGACTTTTGCACAGTACTGACAGTACTTGGGTAGAGAACCCATATTTTCACAACTCACATTGCGCACTATGTAGGGGTAGAGACCCATTTGACAGTCAGCCATGGAGCTGGAAAAAACTGAATAAATTAAATAAGAAAATTTTTTAAGCATATTCCTATTGAAGTGTTTACTTGTTCAAAACACATTTTGTGAGACAAATTATTATTGCAACGACTTTATTAAATCACCTTATTAAATTAACGGAACGGACTGACAGCATAAATAACCATGTTTTTGTCCAGCTTTAAAGGATTAATATTTACTGAACTGCTGATTTGCTCTGATAAGAAGTAAGTACGGTGAGATCTGGGAAGATGCTATTGCTTTAGTTTCTCTGCTTTCTCTCCTCCTGAATATTTATTATAACGTCCAGGCTTTGTTTCATGTTTCTTGATATTACATTCATTATAGTCTTTTGACATAGGATCCACACACATTTGTTGAGGATCTCGCCAAAATGACTGGTTCTCAATGTTAAGCTTGTGATTTATGTCTGTAGTCTTATCTACATATCAGATAGTAAATAAAGGTGCAGTGTCACCACCCAATTTGAACCAGAATACTAATTTGGACTACACATGCGCAGGAACATCGTAAATGATACTGGAAATTTACATTTTAGCTAACTTCGTTACCAATGTAATTTAATGGCGCTGCTGCCACCATCAGGTGAAAGGAAAACCTGTAACATACTGGCTGCTTCTAACACACTAAAAGCTTTTGGCCCTGGGGTCAGACTTTGGACACAGCATGCCCAAGTTTCAGGTAGAGGAAGATAAAATACCCCAGCACTGGGCTGTGGAGCAGTGGAACTGACTCTGGAGTGACGGAGCACAATCGACTACACTGTAAAGCCTTTCCAGAAAAGTGCAAGCTGCAAAGTCTGGACTATTAATAGCCTCGATTTCGAAGGAAATGCCAGTGCAGGGGTTTACATACCTGAGGATATTACTATAATATACATACTAAACGAATTAATTGGCTTCTGATGGTGGCATATACTATTTAATATGGCATTACGTGGTTTGGACGCAGCAATATTACAAGACTGAGAAAGCACAAAACCACCGGCCTCTGGAGTTGGGAACGTTGACCTATTGTCATATCCCCACAATATAACCCAGAGCCATTTTAAGGCCTCATGGTGGCAGCACTAGACACAGAAACGGCTCAGAAAAAAAACCGTGTTCCCGGCTGATTCTCTGAAGGCTGTGAACCTTCCCTTCCTGTTTCAGCACACAAGCTGCACAACGTCCGCACACTGAAACCCATCTGACTGCATTAGATGCCTACCAGGCTTCCATAATGTCTGCCTTTCAACCTCCAGCGACAAAGAGGCGGTTCATTCCTTTCCTCGATCGCGTTACATGTTTCGTTTTATTAATCTGAGGACCTTATTTCATAGCACTTGTTTTTCGCTATATCCTTGTAGGGCAGGAACACTCACTGTTCTCCGGTGATTGTTCCCTCCATATTCTCATGGCGGAGACTAAAATTATTTACCATATAGACGAGGAGGAAACTCCTTATTTGGTGAAACTGTCAGTCGCTCCAGACAAGGTAACTTTGGCAGATTTTAAAAATGTCCTCAACAACCGTCCGGTCAACAGCTACAAATTCTTCTTCAAATCTATGGATCAGGATTTCGGGTACGTAGTCTGGTCTGCCTACCTTTACAATATTGCATGTAACGTTAGTCTCTTCTGTCATGATACGATTCTGCTGGAAAACGGGGCTTAAGGAGAATACATTTATATGTATCCTGAAAATGGCATTCGTTAGGTCTTCACTTGTGCTGCTGCTGCTCGAATGAAGCTGTCATCTCGGCAGCGACGTTAATGCCACCTTCCTGCCTCCTATGACTAATGGCTTTATCACCTGCTCCTTCTCCTGTTGTAGGGTTAACAGCAGAATAGGGTTTTACCTTATCTTACCGAGAAAAATGAATCTTTTATAATTGTACTTTACTACGTTTGACTTCGTTTAATGTATTTTGACTACACACTGGTTTAATTGCCTGAGTTTAGCTTTTTTACAATGATAAGCGAACACCAATGACTGTGTAATTGTAATGACATAAACGGCTCCAGTGTTGTCTACAATGCCATTATCCTGCTTATTACCAAAGCCTATTGTGACGTAACTACTGAATATATACGTTATATTTCCTTTCTTCCTGCCGTTGCGATGTTAATAAAACCTATCACAGTGATTCTCAGGCGTTTAATGCTGCTGACTCTTTTACTACGTTGTGTTTGGGGCAATACATTAATAACACATGCACGTGGAACTAGCAAGCTAATTACAATGTGAACACATACAGTACGCTAAAGCTTCCCCCGACCTTACACTTCACTCTTTTCCCTGCACATGTGCACCTACTTTTTCCTACCTGACAGGGCTAACTTTACACAAGGTGGGTTAGCCTGCCGGTAGAGAAAAAAAGCGCGGTGTGTTACATTTCACCCAGCTTCAGTTGCCTGTTTTGACAAGTTACGTGTGACTGTTCCAGCTGTCGTTTGTAAAGGTCTGAGAAGAAGTGCTTGCTCAGTTGCCCGAGTAGGCCGCTCACTAGCTGGAATGTTGTAGGCCTAACTGTAATCGCGGCTATCCGGGAAATCTCGCTGTCTTCGGGAAGCCGAGTGCCGGGGACTAACGGCCTGTCATTAACTTAGTCTCGTCCACTCTGCTGCGGGCTGCAGCCACTGACGAAGAGCTGGTCACGGCGCACTGGCAGCCTGAGCTGGTTTCGTTTTCAGTGAGAGGTGTGTAGGCGGCTGGACAGAAGTGCTTGCCTGGTTAGCTACGGCACTAAGGCATTCAGTCAGATCTTGGCACCTAGTCAGTGTGGGTGCTTTGTTGTGGTGTCCGTATTGTTCGAAGGTATTGCCTTATAGCTACCTCTTTCATCCCCAGCTGTATTTTGAGGCATGGCTGATGGATAAGGTAGACCTAATTACAAATTTAAGGTGTTCTGTACATAAATGAAGATCCTATTTTCAAGGAAAGCACAGTGTTAGCAATGTTAAGGTTGCTCTGATAGCAGTTGTACTTTCACAGTCACGAAGTTAAATAGTGACGAGTCGAAAGATTAAAACGTGACATGAACTGATATTGACAATGATATTGGTTGAATTTTGACAGCAATACATTACATTCCAAAGTATCCACACAGCTTTTCCACTTAATACATTAAGCAGCTTTAAGCTAGAAAAGCACTGTCAGAAGAAAGGGACGCTGTGGAGCACCTGCACATGAGCCTAAGAGGGGTGAAGCTCCTCAGCATTGGAACAATGTTCTGTGAAGTGATGGCGCTCCACTGAATACTTTTGGGATGAGTTTGACCGTTTGTCCAACATCAGTCTCCTAGTGCTTATGTGAATGAATACAGTTTTCCACTGTCTAGTGAAAAGCCTTCCCAGAACAGTAGAGGCTATTACTGCTGCAGTGACAGGGGGAAAAGCTCCATATTAATACCCTTGATAGCAGAAGAATCTAATTGATTTGAACTGTCTGCTGACTTTTGGACATGTTTATTTGATGTTATACAGTTGCTCTGATGTAGCAGCTGTACTTTTACAGCCAAGAAACTGAATGCTGGATAACCTGCTTAAGAGCTGGAGGTGACTTGAATTGACATCAGCTTTGACACTGATTGGCAAAAGTGTCTTGGTGACAGTAACATCTTGTGTCTGCATGCTTATGGTGTGTTTTGCCAACAAATCTACTGTGGCTAATGCAGTTATGGCTTTTGTTATGAAGTGGTGTAGCATCACTAATTAAGAATAAACATTTTATCAGCTTTTTCACAATAATATTATATTTTAAATTCCTGACAAAATATAATTTTAGTTCCTACAAATGTAATATGTATTGCCTTATTGCCACGCAAACACAATATTTTTTAGGTAGAGCACTTATAACTTGAAAAATAATAGCTATCATTACTATTATGCCTTGTCTCAAGTCTAGTCTGGGTACGGGGTCCAGTATTTGAACTTTATATTGGTGCCACTTAATGCAAAGGACTGATTGCCACTACCACTGACACAGATACACATTGCATATACCTTCACACTCTTGCCCTAAGGCTGCTCGCAGCAGTACGCCAGCCCACCCTCACTGAGCTCATTGGCCTACAGACTGTTTTATAATTGTCTGAATTATTTCACATGATATAACAGTCAGAGCCAGACACAGTACCTCAAGGGAGGGCAAGCGATCCAGAACATCACGCTCATTCAATCACTGGGTCAGACCACATGAAGTGTTAGAGGGCAAAGCCATGTACTTGCTTTATGACGTTGTTCCGGAGGCTTACACGTACAGTAGTGTTTACACAAGACATTTGCAAACAATCACATAGACAGGTATGTAGATTAGGAGACGTAAGAGCATTTTCCTGTTGAATTCAGTTTGATTGTAGTAGATAAGACAGATGTAAATGCTTCCGTAACTGGTAGTGCAGTAGATTATAAATAGAGATTTAAGAGCTCCTGAATTGTTAGTGTAAATACATTAACAAATACACTTGTTAAACTATTTACACCTCATGATTAAATTCATAGCCAAGTGGATTTCTTTATCTTTACATGTTGATGGGCAGGTTTAAATACTCCAGAGTCATAACTGAATCGTGATCGGATGCTACAAGCTGCCTGCAGAGGCACTTCAGGTCAGGATAAGTTGTGATTAGGTTGTGCACAACTGTAAATGTTTCAGGCTATTTTTTTTACATTTTGACAGCATGTAGAAAGTTCAGAAGTTCAAAGAAAGAAATCTGATTGCACTCTGGGTAATTAAGACAGTGTCAGGCCAATATCAGCAGAAAATGCTGGACCAGCTATCGGAAGGAAAAAAGAATCCTGTAGCACATCTATCCTGGGACAGCACCCACTCACATTGTATGATGTCATGTCGTAACTGTTTAGTTGTTCCTGCAGGGTAGCAGAGTGTTTGAGTTGTTTGAACACAATAGTCTATTTTAGATGCCTCTTTGGAAACTTACTAGTTACTAGAAAAATATGTCTGTCTGATTTTGGCTGATATTGGTAACAGTGCTATTGGGCCAGTGTACAAAGGTAATTGATGACTAAGTGATGATTTTCAGATATACATACACGCCCATGAAATGCCCACAAAATAAAACTGAGTATTCTAAGTTTAAATGCTTTATTGCCAGAACGTCTCTTGGTCTCTGTCATTTGCTGTCTTTTGTTTTAATGACCAAAACAAGGCATCTAGATGTATTCTGTCAAAGTTGGTGGGGCTTATGCCATGCCACAATTGATCAAGTTTTCCAAATTTGCTTATAAAATCTAGCTATTTTTATGGGGCTTATTTTGTTAGAGGGCATTTCAACAGGTGTTGAAAAAGTCCTATTTGAACTTTTTGAAAATCAAATGGAACCTCAACGTATGTATAATGTTACAAGTAAATTTAGTTTACTTTAAAAGATTCATACCATAAAAAGCATAATTTTCTTGAGTTTGATGCAATATGTTAACATTGTTAAAGTTTCAAAATCTCTCCGCTGTCCATATAGTTCATATATGACAACAAAAACATCCCATTTTGAGTTAACTGTTATTGTGATGTCATGGAAGTCAACACTTTTATATATATTCACCACTTTGGCCTACAACATTTTAGCGCCACCCATTCACATTGCTTTTTGAATGAGGCACAGTTAGTAGCAGGTGATACTCCCGCTGTCTAGTCCATTGAATCTGAATGAGTACACATTGTTTTTGAGACAGCTGACACAAAGGAATGGCTGGTCTTTTGGGGTTAGCCATAGCATGGACAACAGACTAAAAGCCCCACTTCTTTCCTTGGCCTGAGAAGCCACTTGACTCTCTCAGTTGTGCACAAAGCAAGCTGTGGACTAGTTGTTAATAATAACTGCATAACTGTGTAACTGTAATATTTTTCAAATTGCAGCAGTGTCTGATGAATGTAGATGCATGTATGAGATGAATGACTCTGACTAAATTTGATGAAGTTGCCCTCTTATTCAAAATTCTGGTTCCACCTTAAATGCTGCAGTTACATTCAAGTTCCTGTCAAGTGGAATGTAATTTCAAACAAAAATAAGAAGCCAAATTCAGCTTTGTAGAAATAATGGACAATTAGCATAGTTTTTGCTGGATCTACAGGACAAGTGTTAGAAAGCAATATTGACATATTTTTCTGTTTTATTTTTACTATTTTGCACCAGAAAATTCAGTTTTACATTGGTGAAGGGATATCCTAGAATGATAATGCACTATTTAATCACAGAAATAGGTTTACATAGACAATGAAACTGTTAGAAATTTTATATACTGTAATTATACCATAATATACCTAATTCCCACTATTTGTCACAATACAGGACATCCAGTAAGAACAGAGGTTATGTTCATATATCAGCAAAACCATCCTGTTTAATTCTAAGGCACAAAGAAACATTGGAAAATGGTCATGTAAACATTAAACCACACATAAGTCATAAGTGAGCATCCATGAAAAACATAGAATACAAGAAAAATAAAATAACAATAAAATTGTAATCAGATCAAACAGTATTGCTTACGCATATCAGGCTGCTTATGAATACCTCAAATCCCAAGGCAACAAAGTAAGCCAGCTATTTCTGTTCAGGACAAATACTAACAAACATTATACAGTTCATGAGCAAGATTAGTTGTTCTGTTACATTAATATTGCCTAATGGGGTCTGTGCAGGATCAATACAAAAATCTATGCCAAAATATCAGACCCAAGCACAAGCAAGACACATTTACCAACAGCACACTTAAAAGACTTGAAGGTTCACATACAGAGCAGCATATTAATTTTTCAGTCAGTCTAATCAGGATTTTCCCTGGCACATTTCTCCTTCCTTTGCGGATGCTCGCTAGCTGTCTTGACACCAAAGGGCTCATTGCTGTTTTCACCTTGAAGCACGTTAGTGTACCTGCATTGCACCAGTCCAGTGAACACGATCACAAAATGTATCCAGAAGAAAAGAGTTCTTCTGTTGTTACAAGCTTGACAGAACTATAGAAGAACCCTTTTCAAAAAAGTTCTATGTGAACAGCACATTCGCCATCAATTTGAAGGATGTTTTGACGAAGCAAAGAACCTTTTAGTCATGCAAAGGGTTCTTTATGTGTTCATGGTTATATATAGATATAGAACCATTTTCTATACTAAAGAAAGCTTGAGAAACCATCTCTTTTAAGAGTATAGGACTGCATTATTTTGACAAAATTATGTACTTTTAGATTGCAAGTATACTTTGACTGATCAAAACAGCCACAGACACAGTTGCTCACAGCACATAGTAAAAAACACTGTGATTAGTTAAGTGACTTGTATTGCAGCCTTCTGTGTAATCAGTACATAACCTAGTGTGTATTTAGAGCGCAGATTTCCATGCTGACCTAATAATCTATCTACATGTAGAACATGACTACAAGATATGAGTCTAAAGTAGGCTTTGTGGATATAATGGAAATAATAAGCCTCTGTTCAATGTACTGCTAAGTGTGCATTAGTAAGAACTCAAGTCAGGAATAATAACATACTTAAATGCATGGTGGTTTAAGGAGAAATACACCATTCTTCATAACAATTGTTAACATCTGAAAACAAGTCAGTTGTTTGACACAAAATGTGATGTTCTAGAGAAGTTTGCTGGGCTGGAATTGTTCACAGTTGTGGTCATAGGAACCAAATGTCCAAATGATTAACCCCTTAAAATGCCTGGCTTATGACATAATAATGCTTATTATTCAGTAATTACTGAGACTTCAGTACAAACTGGTTGAGCTATTCTTAGGTTATAGAATTATGTAATAAAACTTGGCCATTTAAGCAGTTAATATATCTAAAAACTACCTCACCAGAAATGATTATGTAAAATGGTTACAAATATGTAGCGTGATGTCTGAGACATTGTTTTACTTTTGCAACAAGATTCTGGCTTAAAATGTATTTTTAAAAGATGCACAAAGGACATTGTAAGGCACAATTATACCCAAAGAACCTATTTTGTTATGTATTCAGCACTTTTAAATTCACAAGACACGTGTAGGTTAACTGCCTCTTTTGGATAGTAAATAAATGGCTGTATCTGCATTGTAGACAATGTAATCCCTGGTTCCTATCACCCACACTGTAGTCAGAGTCAGTACGTTTCTGTACAATGCACCTTTTCACAGCAAACCACACTAAATGTCTTTGTTTACATTTATATGAATTATTGAATTATGCAGAAATGTAAAAAATTCTGCTTTAACATAAATGTACAAGCTGCAGTACACATAGCTTTGATAAAATGTCCAGTCTGTTGGACTTACTGTATTCATGATAAAAATGACCTCAGAGTATACAACATCTAATAAAAATAATACTCTTATGTGTTAGTTTGTCATGTATGAGAATTAGTACTAGATTGATGTACGAGGACATGGTTTAAGCATGATAAACAATAACCTGACATGTGGAAATTCCAAGCTAAGAATAATGGTCGTGTTCTGTTTGAAGACAGTATGTCTGGAATGATGTTTAATGAAATCCGATGTTTAATGAAAACCTCAGCACACCTCTCGTTATTCTGTACATCAGGATGTGTGTGTCAGGAAAGTGGTGTTTTCTTAGTCTTCAGAGAAAATATTACCAGCAGCACTAAGTAAATTCACAAATTGATCACAAAGCTTGCTTGTTCTGAGGCTAAGACACACTGCCCGGAGAGGTGTAGGTAAATGATTTGATATTGCTTTATGGAGTATTGTGGCTGTCGTCCATACGCTTATCATAAAAGATATATTTAGGCCAATTATAGAATCTGTAAACTGAAACATCTAGTGTACTGTTACTACATAGACTGCAATAAATAGGCCTAGCATTGTGTGAATCCATTACATCATGGTTAATATAAAAATTTCCCTTAAAAATGTATTTAATAATGTATTATTTTGTAAACACTAAAATAGCAAAAAACATTGTACTCTCCCATTTCCATAGCTTTTTAAAAAACCCAGTATGACACTTGAAAAAGTGTCCCCAGTCAGATTACATATTTTGTTGAGTTTCTTAGTGAAAAGACCTTAACACATCCTTTATAGGAAACCAAATTAAATATGGTATTTTTCTGCTTACTTTCTTGCACAATTTCTGGGTTTAATGATTTGGAAAAAATAAAAGATAAAATATATAATGTTCCATAAGTTTTGCACAGACCACATTTTAAAATTTTGTTCCCAATATGCTAATGTTAAAGATTTTAAAATGAGCTATTTTTAACCTGGTATCGATTCTACTTTCACAGTTTATACAGTTTGAAAAAGACCATGCTCTGCCATGTTCCAGAATGCCTAAATTATCTTGGAAATCCTTTTTATTCACTGATGTAAAAAAACATTTTTCTTCTGTTTTATTTTTATATTCATAAAACCACACAAACATCAAAAGTGGATCTTGGGGGAGTAGTCATATTTCATTTTACCTGACCACTTTCCAGCATCTCTCTTCTACCTTTAAAATAAACAAGCTGTTTTTTGCCTTTAAGTCTGAGCTCTGTTTTGTTTGGCTGCCCTATATTGTGCAGTATTTAAAAATCAGCCCAGACTGAAACACACCTTATAATGTAAATGTGCATGGATAAACTGCTGAATAAGTGGATGTTTGTAAATGTGTTGGCTTTCATTCATCATGTAATGTTTACATACAACATCAAACTCTTTCATTTAAAAAATAGTGAATAAAATTGAGCTTTCCATGATACAGACCATGCAAACACAATAGTTTGCTTTGTCAAAGTTGTACTCATGATGCATTTTTTTCTTGAATGTAAAGTATCCTATTCTTAGGCTTTTGGTTCAGGTTGTACATCATTGTGTTGAGTCATGATACTAAGAATAAGATGCTATTGATACTAAGAAGATATTTTTTAATTGCTGTGACGACGAGCGCAGATGTCCAGACTGCACAAATACACAATTTGGCTGTGTTTCTTGGCAGTTTGAGAGGAGAGCTTAGAGTGTTAGAGTTGGCTGCAGTGTGGTCAGTCTCTGTGCCCTGTCCCTCACCATTGGAAAGCCCCAGGTTTGGACTCAAAGGCCAAGCCATGTGATTATAGACTGGACTGCCCTATGCGTCCCAAATATGTAGACAGAAAACACAAGAAAACCTGTCACAGCATGTTAACAGTAGGTCATTTAAAAGGATAAGATCTATTTCCCTTTAAGCACTCAACATTTTGTATTAGGGCCACCACTATTGATTCTTCTTTTTCTTTCGCCTGCTCCGGATCATCTGCCTCCATCTTGCCCTATCCACTGCCTCCTCTACTTTTACACCAACCATTTCCATGTCCACCTTCACTACATCCATAAACCTTCTCTGAGGTCTACCTCTTCTCCTTCTGCCCGGCAGCCCCATCTCTAACATTCTTTGACCAATATATCCACTATTCCTTTTCAAAACATGTCCAAACCATCTCAACCTGGCCTCTCTGGCTTTATCTCCAAACTGCTCCACCTTCACTGTCCCTCTGATCTGCTCATTTCTAATCTTGTCCATCCTTGTCACTCCCAATGAAAATCTCAGCATCTTCATCTCCGCCACCTCCAGCTCAGCCTCCTGTCTTTTAGACAGAGCCACAGTCTCCAAACCATACATCATAGCAGGATGCACTACTGTCTTATAAACCTTCCCTTTCACTCTTGCTGCTATCCTTCTGTCACACATCAGCCTTGACACCCGTCTCCACCCACTCCATCTGCACCCTCTTCTTCACCTCTTTTCTACACTGTCCATTGCTCTGGATGGTTGACCCAAGATATTTGAAGTCATCCAACTTTGTGACCTCTACTCTTGCATCTTCACCTTTCCACCTGCCTCCCTCTCATTCACACACATGTATTCCGTCTTGTCTCTACTGACCTTCATTCCTCTCCTCTCCAGTGCAAACCTCCACCTCTCCAGATTCTCTTCCACCTGCTCTCTACTCTAACCACAGATTACAATGTCATCTGCAAACATCATGGTCCATGGAGCCTCCTGCCTGACCTCATCTGTCAACCTTTCCATCACCATTGCAAACAAGAAGGGGCTCAAAGCTGATCCCTGATGTAACCCTACCTTCACCTTGAAACCATTTGTCACTCCAACTGCACACCTCACCACTGTCTCACTATCCTCATACATGTCCTGCACCACCCTAACATACTTTTCAGCTACACCTGACTTCCTCACTTTTCCTCATTCATTAGTTCTTCAAAGTACTCCTTCCATCTTCTCAACACTCTCTGTTCACTCACTAGTACATTTCCCTCTCTATCCTTTATCAGCCTAACCTGCTGTACATCCTTTCCAGCTCTATCTCTCTGTTTAGCCAAACGATACAAGTCCTTTACTCCTTCCTTTCTGTCCAGCCTCTCATACAGCTCATCATAGGCCTGAGCCTTTGCCACCATTCTTTTTGCTATGCGACTAGCCTCACAGTACTCCTGCTTACTTCCTTCATCTCTCTGGTTATCCCACTTTTTCTTAGCTGCCTTCTTCTTCCTAATACTCTCCTGGACTTCCTCATTCCACCACCAACTTTCCTTGTCTTCTTTCCTCTGACCAGACGAAACACTCAACACATTTTTGCCAGTTTCTCTCACCACCTTAGTTGTAGTTTCCCAGTCCTCAGGTAGCTTCTCACTGCCCCCAATGGCCTGTTGCAATTTTTCCCTGAACTGCCTGCAACCATCCTCCTTCAGCTTCCACCATCTAATCTTTGGCTCTGTCTTCACTCTCTTCCTCTTCTTTGTTTCTAATCTCATTCTACAGACAACCACCCTATGCTGCCTTGCTACACTTTCCCCTGGTACCACTTTACAATCTCCAATCTCCTTTAGGTGGCATCTCCTGCTAAGGATATAATCCACCTGTGTGCACCTCCCTCCACTCTTGTATGTCACCCTGTGTTCTTCCCTCTTCTGAAAATATGTGTTCACCACAGCCATTTCCATTGTCTTTGCAAAATCTACAACCATCTGACCTTCTGCATTTCTGTCTTTCACACCATACATACCCAGCCCCTCTTCATCCCCTCTGTTCCCTTCACCAACATGTCCATTGACATCTGCACCAATCACTAATCTCTTCTCTCTAGGGACACCATTTTCCACTTCATCCATCTTACTCCAAAATTCCTCTTTCTCCTCAAACTGACAACCAACCTGTGGTGCACATGAACTGACCACATTCAACATTACACCATCAACCTCCAACTTCATGCTCATGATCCTGTCTGACACTCTCTTTACATCCAGAACAATTTTCACAAGCTGTTCCTTTAGGATTATCCCTACTCCATTTCTCTTCCTCTCAACACCATGATAGAACAGTTTGAATCCACCTCCAATATTCCTGGCCTTGCTTCCTTTCCATCTGGTCTCCTGGACACACAATATCTACATTCCTTCTCTCCATCATGTCTGCAAGCTCTTTGCCTTTACCAGTCATTGTCCCTATGTTCAGAGTCCCTACTCTAACTTCCACACTCCTGCCTTTCCTTCTCTCTCACTGCCTTCTAACCCGCCTTCCTCCTTCGACCTACAGTAGTCCAATTTCCACCAGCACCCTGCTGGTCAACAGCATTGGAGGCAGTCGTTGTTAACCTGGGCCTCGACCGATCCGGTATGGCAATCATATTTGTGATCCGCATGATAGTTTTGGCACAAGTTTCTCACTAATCCCAGTGCAAATTGTGAGAGACAAGAGGATATTATCCAGACTTGCATCCATGCTGGAGAACAGCTCTCACCCCATGCATGAGACTCTGGCAGCACTGGGCAGCTCTTTTAGTGACCAGCTGCTTCACCCCAAGTGTCTGAAGCAGTGCTTTCGCAGGTCCTTCCATCCTGCTGCTGTTAGACTATACAACCAGCACTGCTACTAATAGAACCTCTTCATCCCCCACTAGACCTCACACACCTACAGAACATACAGTGAATTTATCGCCATTTCCTCTGTGCAATATAATCAACACTTCATGTGCAATATATTTTTAAAAATATCTCTATAGTGTAAATATTCTTGATCTTAAATTGTTTATGTTGTTAACTCCTCACCATCCCATGTGTGATATAAACCAGTACCTCATGTGCAAAACCCCAGGCAAAATATCCTTACAATGTAAATATCCTAGCTTTTGACTTATTTATAATTCTATATAGTTATTTTTTGCGAAAGATAGAGTTTATATTTGTGCCAAATTTTTATGTTTAATTTTATATGTATTGTTTTATATGTATAGTAACAAGTAACAAACTGTAAAAAACCTTAACAAAGTTAGTTACTTGCTTGTTAATTCTCTTCTGCTTCTGCTGTAACACTGAGAATTTTCCCATTGTGTGACTAATAAAGGATTAAAACCTTAGAAATTACGTATTTGAACAATAACAAGCCATGCATAGTCTTTAAAAAATCCAAAATACTGGAAAAATAGACTTCATTAAAAAACCATAAAAACACTTGGAGGTACATCTTCATCATTTTTTTTGGTCTAAGTCAAGTAAATTGCAAGATCTAATGAAGATACCTTTTCATTGGTGATTTAGTTGCTTTTAATATTGCAAGTAATTGTGTGTAAATAATATAAAACATTTATTTGTGTAAAAAGCATTTTTGTATGTTTTGCATTTCTTTTCCTGCTCTGCTTGTAATATCAGTCATTGTTGCCCCCTGCATAGTATGTCACAAATAATGTAAAAACTAACATAAATGTATTTAATATTTTTTAAATTTTACTTCTATTTTGTGACTTTGTTCATTCAGCTTTTCTTATTCTTAATCGAAACTTTTCAGATCATGAAAAACTAAATCAATGATGCTGCACTTTTCAGTTACCCTAATAATTCGTCCTGTAATCAATTTTTAACGTTCTTCGACGTGCATCAATTAGTAATAAGCATGTCTGGAGAACCTTTCAGAGTGCAATTCATCCTCTCATGTTGAAGTGTGTGTGTTTCCTTTTATTGTATATTATTGATTAATTCGGCATGACCGGGTGGGGGTAACTAGCGGCCCCATTACATTAAAATTCATGAATTTTTAGAATATAGTTCAATACACTTTAGGATGACCCCTAGCATATGAGCACTGTCAACCATGCAGAAAGACACACCTCATCTAATACACTGCAGACTGAGCCCCGGAAAACCACAAAATTACATTTCAGTCTCAATTTCCTTGGAAAACATGGTGGGTAACAAAATTAATTCATCTGACCCACACACCATAACGATGGCTCACCCTAAGAAGCTGCACACCCCCTCGTTCCCACCACCACTACACTGCCACTCACATCTAAGACACATCAAGGTCAAAGAAACACTAGTTAAGTATGCCGAGTCAGCCCGCTGGCTGAGCCCCCAGTGGCTGAGTTGGTCTCCTGGGTGTGGAAGAGCAGAAGCAGGGCTGGGGAAGGCCTGGCCTAATTAAACAATGGAAGCGGCAGTTGCAGCTGGCTACAGCCAGGCCTGTGAGGGTGGTGTGAGTCTTAAAAAACAGGACTGAAGATGTTTGCTATTCCAGCATTTAAACTTCTGTTATTGGTCATATAGAACTATTGACATTTCTTGCTTCATATTTCAATTGCTGATTATTACATAAAAGTCTGATCGTAAATATTTAATCGCCTGACCATGATCATTTCCCACAATTGTTACTAGAGCTTCACAACATGGACATAAATTGTGACGTTTGATAAAGCTTGTTTGACCATGATCTTGATAGTGATATAAGAAGGAATAAATTATTATTAAAATAGTATGCCTCTGACTAGGTGTGCTGCAAATAAAGATCTTTTTTTGTTGCGTAAGGAAAAATCTAACCTCTCGTTTAAGGAAAAGGTAAATTGGATAAAATAATGCAAAATTACGAAAGCACCACTGACTATTGCGCAAAATAAAAATACTAATAGCTACTTACATCTGAACTGTAAGCACATTTCTGTGCACTGTAAGACTGAACAGTACCACTGATATGAAGCATTGCCTTTATGAAGAATCAAAAGCTATTTGACTGCTAATGGTTCCCCTTTGTGGAGATTTTGTAGGCTGCAAACATGAGTGAGTTCCATGAGGTGCTTCAGTCAGACAAGATTCCCTGTAGGAATGGAGTGAGGCAACAGATATGAAATAATATGTATATATTTATTTGCAATATAGGTCTACAAAAAAGGAATAAACATATATATTTAATATCCTATAAATCTCCTTATGTTGATGCAGATTTGTTATGACAGTAGCCATACATTTTATCATACATTATATGTATGATATGTATTTACACAAAACACAAAGAGTGAGAGTGGTCACTATGTTTTAAGCATTTTTATGGCTAGCTTATGGCAGGTAGTTAAAATAGTTTTTGAGCTGCGCATGTGTATGCCTTGCAGAACAAATAGTTGAGTAAGTTCTTTGATCCGAATACGGGTGGAGTGTTCACACGTCAAAACGGCCAAAACTAAAGAAAATGTTAATAAATATTAAATCTGACATACACACTGTGGCAAAGTGCATTACTTTGTGTATCATGGTAAAACATTTTACCAGATTAGTGAGCTCTAGCTCCTCTAGCTCCACTGAGTTCATAAAGATTTTACTGTTTGAGAAATGTCTTGCCTCCCAACTGAAATGGAGATTTTGATTGGTTCTGCAGCTGACATTGACTCTCTGTCTCTCTGTGTCTTTAGGTCAGCACTCCATGCAGTTTAGACAGAATGGAGTTTTTTTTTTTATGTAAGCATCCTTAACTCAATCAAAAAGTGATGGGTCAAATGCCTGCTCGCCCCAGTGTTTTCGGTGGCTCTGCCATATACCTTAACAATGTTTATTTTATTAAAATAAAGGACTGAACATTACATTTTCAATCATCATACTCCCAAAACTTTACCAAATGTTAGGGAATAACTGTTCTGGTAGTACAAATTTAAATCATTTTGTATTTCTAAAATAATAACCACTATATGACTCGCAAATAAAACTTTGAACAGTAAAAATATTTTTTAAAATAAGTATTATATGCATTAAAGCACAAAAAAGTTAACCTCACTGCAAAAAATATTTGTTCTGATAGAGAGAATTCTCAGCGTTACACACAGATATTCAGGGCCTGGCACCTTTACAAAACACTGGATTCTAACTGCCCACCATGTGGCCATGAGTAAGAGGGATGCAGTTTCGCTAAAGGCTCTGTGTATGAAGTGAAACTCTTTGTGTTTGGCAGTGACCTAAAAATATGGGATGGCATTTTCTGAATACTTAAAAATTAGAATCAAATCTTTATATCAAATCTTTAAATGTCACTTTGTAAGAAACCAAAAGATGTTTTGAAAAAGATTTTCATTTTAAGGATTATTTTCATGGGTTGAAAGTTAGGGGTTAGAATTTAAAGGTAACTTTGTTCATATTTAGTTTATTACTATCTCTGTTAATGCGTTAGATTTAAACAGATCATAGAATGCCACCTTAGCTACAAGTCAACTGCAGAAGCTGAAACGTTTGCCCTGCTAGATCTTCCCCAGTCAATTGTAAGTATTATTACTGTGATATGGCATTGTCTATGGGCAACAACAGCTCAGCCACGAGGTGGTAGATCACGCAAACTAACAGAGTGAGCCCACGAAGCTGAACCACGTAGCACATAGAAATCCTCTGCTGCATCACTTACTACAGAGCTCCAAACTGCCTCTGTCAGCACAAAAACTGCAATGGAAGATTCATGAAATGGATTTCTGTGGCCAAAAAGCTAAACACAAGCTTAAGATCACTATGTACAATGCCAAGTATTAGCTGGAGCACTGCAAAGCACACCTCAACTGGACTGATTAGTGGTGCTTCATTATCTGGTACTCTGATTAATCTTGGGTTGGCAGAAGCCAGGATGAACTCTGGTTATCAGAATGCATAGTGCCAAAAGTAAAGTTTGGTGGAGTCGGAATAATGGTCTGGGGGTGTTATCAGGGTTTGGGCTAGGTCCCATAGTTCCAGTGAAGGGTAATGTTACAGCATACATATACATTTTGGACAATTATACAATTAACATGTCTGTGTCCCTCTGCACAAAACAGTCCATAATGACATTGTTTAATGGGTCTAGTGTGCAGGAACTTCAGGCCTGCGGAGAGCCCTGACCTCAACCATATTTAATGCCTTTGGGATGAATTGGAACATCAATTGCGAGTCAGGCTTTCATGTCTTGTTCTTGCCTGACCTCACAAATGCTGTCTTGACAGAATAGGCACAAATTCCCACAGACACACTCTGAGATTTGTAGAGAGCCTTATCAGAAGAGTGAAGACATATAGCATACATTACAAACCTAGCCCCCCCCAAAACACATGAGAACACATGACCTGACTAGTCATGACAGAGAACATTGAAGATGAAGCAAAAGTCTTATTATTCACGAGCTTCGTGCTTTAGATAATGGTGCGCAATGTGTCATTTTCAACATTGTATCCACCTACCTCATGTCTCATTTACACATAACAAAACACCTAACATTATTATAATGGATGTAAATAATAAGATAAATACCAACAACAATACTTGCTCAAAACTATAGTCCAGACATTGTTGAAAATATATATGCACTGATCACATACAAGACAAATGTATCTGGCTTACGCAACTGCATACGTAGTTAGCTATGTTAGCTATGTAGTTCAGGAACATAACAAATTCTTCCATAAACAAAACAAACAAGATAATTACGAATCTAACAGAAAAATAGGCCTTTTTTCAGACATTTCAACTCTTTCAGGTTTCATGACCCTTGAAATGCCACAATAATGTTCAATCTGGTCTGACCTCTTGCTTTTTTCCAAATTCTTTTTGTTCAAAGCCTTTCTTTCTTTCTTTCTTTCTTTCTTTCTTTCTTCATGAGAGCAGTTGTAGGTACCTATGTAACTTTCTCTGCCATTCTTCTGAACCTAGCTTGCTTCCTTTCAGTTGTGTGTGTGTGTGTGTGTGTGTGTGTGTGTGTGTGTGTTGGGCCAACTTATTCCATATTATACCAATTAGTACATGTGCAGAGCGCATGCTTGTAGGCAGGTCATGAGGAAGACAGACCTGGTAGACCAGCAGGTAGGTTCTTTTTGTTGTCAGAGCTTTTGATTTATTGATTGTTGTTGGGATGTAAAGAGTATTTCGAGAAATATTGCGAAAGCTGTTTGTAAAATAAATTGCCTACTCCACCTTTAACTGATTGTTTCACAGGGCTTGCTCTCTACCTGAATTAAACCATGTACTTAAATGTCATAAGTAAAACAGGTGGCGGCAAAACAACATTTATGCAACAGCTTTAGCTTTAAGAAGGAACAATGCTTGTTTTTCTGCAGTGTTAACTTGCTTGTTGAGCTAATTGCTAAATTTCTAATTTCTAAATAGCTAATTTTCTCAGGTTGCAATCTTTATATTAACTTGCAATGTATATTAAAAGTTAAAACATCTAAGTAGAATACGTAACTACAATTACTGTGTTCTGAATATGCAAAAAGTACATTTCAGGGAAAATGTACTGTAACAAGTCTAGCTGTAATTTGTTACTTTCCTCCTCTGTCTCTTTACAGTGAATTAGCATTAGGAGGTTCCACAGAAAGCCTCTTACAGCTTAGCATTTAGAATTCTTTGCCTCTTTTCCAATTACTGTTCTCACTGGCATTTCAGCCAACCTTCTCTCTTTTTCCCAGAATTTTTGAGGTCTTTTTCTTCCCTTTCCTCTCTCTCTCTCATTTCATCTCCCTTTGCTTTCCTCCTGTCTCAGGAGAGAACAGGGCAGAAGAGTTCAGGGGCGAATTTCCACTACAAAGTATAAAAGAGCTTTACACACAACTAACCTCATTGAGTCCCCTATCATTTAACACACACACACACACACACACACACACACACACACACACACACACACACACACACACACACACACACAGTGTTGGCTGTACTTTTTAAGTGACATAAACTGCTGCACCAAGGGTATGTCTAACAACTTTTGTGTTATTATTTTGAGCAGGACTCTCAAAAGAAGGAAAATCATAATGCCTAAATATGTAGACAGTACAGCATTGATAATCCAATTCAATTTAGGCCCAGTCCCATTTCTTATTTTTACCCCTACCCCTTGTTTTTGAGTGTAACCCTCCCCCCTTGAGTTACAAGGGGTAGTAGTTGAAATCTTCCCCCTACGAAATGGGAAAACCCTTCAGAACCAGAGACGTCATCAGGTGTCATCAGCGACTTTTATGTAAACAGAAGAGACGAGGTTTTGCCTAGGTCCAATATGCCGCCTCCAGCTGTGGTAATCTCACTTGTGTGTCACATGACAGGACAGGTGAATCATATTTAAAATAGCAAGAAAAAATAATCAGGACGTATTTTCCTACTCTGTCTCCAGGGCATCATATGCCTTAAAGGGGGGGGGGCAATTATTTATTATCGCCATCAAGAATTCTTCGGTGAATTTAGCTTCATGATCAATTTCCCGTTCCACCTTAAATGGTGCAGTAACCTCACGTACTAGAACATAACTGCTGCACCATTTAAGGTAGCAACCGAGACATCAGCGTATTACTAGCGATTTTTATGCGTGTTATGAAGGAAATGGCCATAAAACGCTATTACAGTGGTTTTCTTACAATTCAACCACTTTTTAACAGAGAAAATACTTACATTAACGTGTCTCTTTGGCCGCTTGTGCAGCCGTCTTGCCGATGATTCGTATAGCATTCTGGGGATTTTCTCATAACACTCCGTTTGTAGTGAGCCTCTGAAAAATCTTAGTTTGAAGGGCCATGTAGCCCTAACACTTCACCCTACCCCTCCATCTCAACAACAATCAGGACAACCCTACCCCTAGATGTGAATGCGCAAAACGGAGGGGTAGGGCTAAGTGTTAGGGGCAAGAGGTGAAATGGGATTGGGCCTTAAAGTTAGTAAGCAAGAAATACTGTGTTGTGAGACGGACTCCTAGGTCAAAAATGCTGAAAAATGTTATATGTAATTTAAACTGTATTTTATTAGAACTCCAATCGAGCAAAACAAAAATGTGTCACTTATAAATGTGTATCATTTAGACAGCATGTGGCAGCCGTGTTTATTAGTCAGCTTCTGGTTTTGCAGTATGTCAGCTAACAAGATGGGGGCCCCCAAAAAAATCTTGCTTAGGGCCCCCAGAAGGCTAGAGCTAGCCTAGCCACACATACACACAACATAAGCACAAACACAAACATCGTCCCCACAGCTCTGTCACACACAAACACTTAGACTAGTAAATGGACACACGCAAGTCCTTGCCATTACTTATTAGTTACGCTGCCGATGATGAGTGTTCACAGTGTTGTGACGTGTCATATGTTTCTGTCTGTCTTGTTCAGGGTGGTTAAGGAGGAAATCTCAGATGACAATGCCAAATTGCCTTGCTTCAACGGCAGAGTGGTGTCATGGGTAAGCTCAAATGTTCTGTGGCTTATATAATATCTAAATAGGAAATATACAAGAGAAGTGTCTGGTCATATGGCATGCCATATTATTAGATACATTTCTGAATCTGAATCTTAAGTAAGGTGGAGTGGTATAACAATAATTTGGTTTTCTGCAGTATTTGAAATATGAAGATAAACTATTTTATATAAACTGTTAAATAAATGCAGTCTGATCATGCATATTCATACATTCTGCATGATATTCTGATTTAATCTATCTGACCATCAATCTGGTTAATGACGTTAGTTGTTGAGCTAATATTTTAGTTTTTTATCTGTTCCATCTCCTCTGACAATGCATGAATTGCTTTAAGCAGTATAAACAGTTGCTTAGGGTCCCCAAACAACAAAAAAAAATTGGTGCCATGTTTCAGATAATGCCCCTTTTTTTGCTTAGTGTGCCATGGCTTCACCTTCATGGACAGGTTAATGGGTGGAAGTCTAAAAATGAAAAAAACAGATCACTTTTTCTGTTATCTTTTGTTTTACAAAATTTTGGATCTGCCCTGTTTACAAAAAAAGAAAAAATATGATTTGGGGCTGGTTTGATAATATGTAAAAAGTGGATCCCCCCAGTTCTAATACCAATCAATTGGATGTATCTTTCCACCAAAATGCATGTTGCTCTGTTACCCTATGCCAAATATAGCAGACCAGCATCAGTCTAAAATGGTATATTCTCCAATGTCCATGTGTGTTTTACTGTAGAGGATAAAATTTTTATGCATTGCACCAGTGTCCTTGACTTTCATTGGGTTTCAAAGCCAGCACCCAGAATTCTAGAGAGAAGTGCTTTCTAATTCTGGCCAAGAGACTGTGCTTCGATTAAAACTGTTTGAGTCTGTTATTGCACTACTGCAGCCCCTGTGGCTTACAGCACTTCTGATGGTTTGTAGCTCTCTGTTGATACATTGCTGTAGCTCACAATTGATCCTACATTTAAGTATGTTTGTTTTTGGTCATCCATGTCTCCATCATGTGGTCCATCTTGTTTTAGGCCAGCAGTGTCCACTGCCAGTTATGGGTAACTCATGTGCTGTTTGTTTTTAGGTTTTCAGGTTAGTCATGTAAATGACTAAATTTTGTGTTGCACTTTTGTTGAGTTGTTAAGTATTTATTTGTTCTAGAGGGTAGGGCTTAGTACAGTATATACAATATGATAAAATCCATATCTTGGCCAAAGATCACACCACTATCCACTTTTATATCAGTAAACCTCCCACCACTTGCAAGGATTGTGAACGAGTGTGCTGATATTATTATGACATTTTTTGTGTCTTTTTCTTAGCTTGTACTGGCAGAGAGCTCACACTCCGATGGGATGTCAGTGTGTACAGACCGTCATGCTGAACTTCCTCCACCCTTAGAGAGAACAGGGGGCATCGGAGACTCAAGGCCACCCTCATTCCAGTAAGTACACTTCACCCACCCTGTAGCCCTGTTTACATTTGCCGTTCAAATGCATCCCATGTAAGCATGTTGTGTTTGGATAATCTACATGTTGTCCATATATGTATTTAAAGTAGAGGTGTAACCATGTATGTAATCAGATTATGTTCTGAATCCAAGTCAGCTGAGCATACATTGTTGTGGTAGCTAAGCAAAAAAAGTTGCTTTGTAAATTAAAATGTGCAGAGTGCCCTCATAGTGATTGCAAGTGTTTTATGAAGAATGAAACACAGCACAGTCTGTATAAACTCTGCCTGCTCTGCTCTGGCACCACACCAACCAGATTAAACATTGTGCAGGGAAAGGAGATACAATCAATAAATGGATACAGAAGCAACATTTGAAAAGGGTAAGTGTAAATAATCATATCAAGATTAAATGATGATCTGATAATGGTGATAAGTTGCTAATGCCAAGTGTAGATGGGGCTTGTGTTACACACATAAATGCACAAACACATGCACTCTTGTAATACTGTCCTCATCAGGGTTTCTAGTCACTGCTAAATACTGTAAATGCTTACACTAAAAACATGCTACATTGAATTGACTTTGTGTCATTTGCACAAGAATAAAATATACCAAGCATGAGCTACAAAACCAAAACTAGTGTTGGTGAAATATCTTATTCAAATGTTGTGTTGATCAACATTTTGTTCAGGTAGAAGTGTACACCTGTAGTGTCTTTCTACAAGCCCTGAGGTATTTTTTCCCTGTTACACTGTTATCAGACCAACCAAGGCACCCTTGGCTTTGTGTGTGTATGAAATGTTCTGGCTCTTTGTTGAGCTGCTAGCAATGAAGGGTGGGACAGTAATGGTTACACATTCAGTTTGTATACTGGTTTTGTGACACTATAAGTGTTTCCATTAAAATATTATTGCATGAACCTGCAAAAATTGGAGGGGCTAAGGTGCAAATCACGTTATTGTGAAAAGGGTAAATGAGACAGTATACATATACATCTAACCTTAATGGAATGGAAATCCAAAGGTGACAGGTGCATGTTGTATTACAGAAAGCATTTTTCATTTTGAGAAACAGTGACTTCAGAATATTGTCATCAGAAAGAGAATAAAACACAAACACAGATATATAATGCAGCCTTTCTAATAGTGCTTTCTGGGTAGAAACGCATACCCAGGCAATGCACTCATCCTCTCTCACACATCCTACACACCTCTCTCACACATCCTACACACCTCTCTCACACATCCTACAGACCTCTACTTTATGCCTCTTTTTGCACATAAGTGCATTTGCTGTGTCACACAGTTCTGCAGCTCACACAAACACTCCACAACTCTGTTACATCCTACTTGATTTTAAACACTTCCGTCTGTCATCCACACATACACACACTCTTGTAGGGGTGGCCAATATGGATTCAATATTTTCACAATATTTTACAATGACCAGACGGTAACTATATGAAATGACAGTATACCACCCCCTTCTTCTTATCATTATTATTATTATTATTATTATTATTATTAGTTGCAGATGGATGTTATTTGATGTACTTGAATATATATAAAAATAACTAAATAAATGATTATTATTAATAATAAAAAATTATACATTAAATAATAATAATAATAATCCAGACTCCATATCAAAATGACTATAATACACTGGTATTCATTTTTATACCATTACACCCTCCACCTGTTCTTTATTCCCATCCAGCCACAGTCTGAAAAGCCTAATGCAGTCTGCTCATGTATGCAGTGATCTCTTATACAGGTATAGCATTGTTCTGACTATAAGAACAGGAACAGCAGTGTAGCTGGTAGAGAGTGGACGCCCCTGGTAGTGGTTCCCCTAACTGAGTCGCTCGTCCGTAAACTACGGGACTCAAATGAAGAAAAGAGGGGAGGCAAACAATGTGTGGTATCTGGGCCCTGGGCGGAAAACTCCAGAAGGGGCCTGCGCTGTGAATACATTGCCCAGTTACGCAAGAGAGAGGCCAAACATTAAGTGCGCTGCTGATGCTCAAGGGGCTCTCACAGACACACAACAACCCAGACAGACCTCAGAGAGAGAGAGAGAGAGAGAGAGAGAGAGAGAGAGAGAGAGAGAGAGAGAGAGAGAGAAAAGATAGAGAGAAAAGATAGAGAGAAAAGATAATACACTAAATTGACTTGATTTAAATATTTACATCATTTCCACATGAATACACTGCGTTCCAAATTATTATGCAAATGATATTTTTCCCTGATTTTCCTAAATGGTCGATGCAAATGAGTCAGTATAATAAAAGTCATCACCCGTTAGAGTATTAATTGAATTTTATTGAACAAACCTCCCAATGATAACAGTATATTCTTAAAAAAAAAAAAACTCAAAATGCACTGTTCCAAATTATTATGCACAGCAGAGTTTCAAAGCATTTTATAGGTTGTAAAGAACTGAAAATGGTCATTTGTTGAATTTGCAGCATTAGGAGGTCACATTCACTGAAATCAAAAGCTATTTCAATCAAAAACATCCTAACAGGCCAAGTTACATGTTAACATAGGAACCCTTCTTTGATATCACCTTCACAATTCTTGCATCCATTGAACTTGTGAGTTTTTGGAGAGTTTCTGCTTGAATTTCTTTGCATGATGTCAGAATAGCCTCCCAGAGCTGCTGTTTTGATGTGAACTGCCTCCCACCTTCATAGATCTTTTGCTTGATGATACTCCAAAGGTTCTCTATTGGGTTGAGGTCAGGGGAAGATGGTGGCCACACCATGAGTTTCTCTCCTTTTATGCCCATAGCAGCCAATGATACAGGGGTATTCTTTGCAGCATGAGATGGTGCATTGTCATGCATGAAGATGATTTTGCTCGGGAAGGCACAGTTCTTCTTTTTGTACCATGGAAGAAAGTGGTCAGTCAGAAACTCTATATACTTTGCCAAGGTCATTTTCACAACTTCAGGGACCCTAAAGGGGCCTACCAGCTCTCTCCCCATGATTCCGGCCCAAAACATGACACCGCCACCTCTTTGCTGACATCGCAGCCTTGTTGGGACATGGTGGCCATCCACCAACCATCCACTACTCCATCCATCTGGACCATCCAGGGTTGCATGACACATCAGTAAACAAGACTGTTTGGAAATTAGTCTTCATGTATGTCTGGGCCCACTACAACCGTTTCTGCTTGTGAGCACTGGTTAGGGGTGGCCGAATAGTAGGTTTATGCACCACAGCAAGCCTTTGAAGCGGGACTCCAGATGCACCAGCAGCTTCAAATACCTGTTTGCTGGTTTGTAATGGCATTTTAGCAGCTGCTCTCTTAATCCGATGAACTTGCCTGGCAGAAACCTTCCTCATTATGCCTTTATCTGCACGAACCCGTCTGTGCTCTGAATCAGCCACAAATCTCTTCACAGTGCGATGATCAGGCTTTAGTTTTCATGAAATATCTAATGTTTTCATACCTTGTCCAAGGCATTGCACTATTTGACGCTTTTCGGCAGAAGAGAGATCCTTTTTCTTTCCCATTGTTGCTTGAAACCTGTGGCCTGCTTAATAATGTGGAACATCCTTCTTAAGTAGTTTTCCTTTAATTGGGCTCACCTAATTGATTTCAGTGATCCAAAGAGCCCTGAGACACAATACTATCCATGAGTTTAATTGAGAAACAAAAAAATGTATCTTTATGACACTTCAATCCAATTTGCATAAGAATTTGGAATGTGGTGTAAAGTGCATTACACAATTTACCTCTCAGTTTATTATGACTTTATTTCAGTGAAAGAGAAAAACTTTCATTAAATTGTGTCTGAGAAGAAACTTACATTTGAAGTTTTCAAGTGTTAATTATTTGATATATATCTTAATTTGTACTGGATACATAATAATAATAATAATAATAATAATAAAAAGAGAGAACAGTAATATTTCTAATGGGGAATTCAATGTTCAACTTCTGGAATGTAAACAAAATCATTCAGAATAGTTTGATGTGAACAATATATCTTGAAACTAATGTAAAACAATGTGAAGCTCCATAGTGCAGCACTAAAAAGTGCTTACTACAGGATTATTTACATTTACAGGGTCAGTAACTTTCTAGGCAATGTTATTTCTGCGGCAAATGCACTCGCTTTTTATTTTCATCCTAACCTGATTATGATCATTTTGGTCACAGGTTTGGCTGCAATAATAATTATGAATACAGCCCTGTGTAAAGTCACATTTAACAATTTGAGATACACAAGCAATATAACTTAATGTTACTTTGCCAACTTAAATACCTGGTGAACAAGCAAGCTAGCTTGCAAATTACCTAACATTAGGCTAATGTTATTAATGTTAGATATTTTCACAAGGTTGGCAGGTTTGTGTTAACTCATTTCACACTTTTAACTTTCCACATCCACTCCAAACCGTTTACCTTTCTAAAGGGGTGTAAAGCACTCTCCTCCCTTGTGGAACCACCCAGACAGAGTGAGGAGGGGGAACGAAAGGAATAAAATGCATACATTGTGGTTGATTTGCATTCTCTTGAAATGATTGGCATCACTCATTTATTATCCCTGCTTGATTTTTAGGGAAAAAACCCTAAAAACTTATTTTTTTCAGAAGGTTAGACGCTGCTGCCTCTTGGTGTTAGATTAGAGGACTGCATGTGCACAGGCATCACCAGCTTTTTGTGTAGTTTAGAGTGAAATTCATACAGGCTGGCAGATCTGCCAGTGTCTCAGGCATCAGGCAACATATGACCATCCTGTGTAATAATATCCTGTAAGTTAGATAGTAAACATTCTGGAGATTGGGTTCCTATCACCAACACTGTAAACAATTTTGACTTGGCAAGTACCTTTACAACAACATATTTATGCATATTTTGTGTTTTCTCTGCTATACCAGACCTGACTCAACAAAACAGCTCAATTGCAAACCCTCCCAGAGCTAAAGTGGGTATAGGAGCACAAAATCACTATGAAGTACAGGACATAGGTAGTCCAGGAGCAGGACTGGGAACCACTTTTTACTTAATCTTTTTGCTGTTGCAGTGATCTATGGTATCATTGTAACACTGTCACCATCTGCCTTCTGGTGGTCATATTCTGAACAGCACCTCTTCTCCTAGTCGCTGTCATTATGTAACACTACACGTGCATGTCCTTCATTTTTTTGTAGAGGTAGACTTACTTGCTTGACTGCTCAGACACTTGAAAAGTCATTGGTGTGTTTTGACATGAATAATATGATCTGAGTAAGAGAGGCTATATTTAGTCAGAGTAGGAAATAGATTTGCTTATGCAAATGTATAAATAAGGGCAGTTAACATTTGTCACCTATGTATCATTGCTGTAATAATTTTTTCTTTTTTCTTTGTTTAACCATTTGAAAATCTTAAATGATCTTGTTGAAACATTTTATAAGGTAGGAACCAATATAAATGACCCAAAAATGACTTGGAATAAAATTTTGTTGCATTGACCCACATTAAAGATAACAATGTTATTTTTTTACCATTTTGGGGGTGTAAAGTTGAGATATAATTGTGTACACTCACTGGACACTATATTATATGCATCTACCTTGTATCTATACTTGTTATCCATTCCATCAGATCCACTCAGTATACATGTGTATTTTGTAGTTCTGTAATTGAAGTCCCATTCCAAAATGCTGTGTATCAATTTGTAACAGATGGCCTTTACATTGTTTGAACATGCCATGGTGAATGGACCAATAAAAATGGCCCAAAAAGTTTAATTGTGAAATACTGTATGTCAGTTTGTAACAATTTTGGATGTAACAAGTTTTGAAAACAGTAACAGGTGATGTATAATAGAAAATACATTTTTATTTATCTAATATTGGTATTAGTATTATAGCTATTATAGCTTTAATATTTTGCATATGTGTAAAGCCCACTCACAATTTATAATACTGAAAAAAAGAAAATTCTTGAAAGTGATAAATGTGGGTAACAATTTATTTGGATGGTCCACTATATATTCTTTGTAAATGTTCCATATATATTTAACTGTATAGCCATTAAATGCGACTGAACATTTAACTGTATAGCCATTAAATGCGACTGAACTTGAAGTTGAATGTAACTTAGATGGCTCACTATAAATGTTTTGTAAATGCTCAATTTAACTTTCAACTAAATACCCATTAAATTCTAACCTAACCCTAACCTTAACCTCAAGGCAAAACCTACATCTACTCCCAATCCTAACCATACTATTGTTAATAAACAACTGAGGATCACTAGAAAGTTAATGATTTAAGTAGCTATAGAGCATCTATAGGGGACCATCCAAATAAAGTGTGACCTAAATGTATTTTAGAATGATACTCCTCAAAACAGACTGTAGTCCATCTGTTTCTCTCATTAATTTGTTAGCCATTGATCAGTGGTCAGGACCCCCACAGGACCACCACTGAGCAAATATTATTTGGGTGTTGAAAAATTCTTAGCACTGCAGAGACATTGGCATGGTAGTGACTTTCTTGTTTTGTAATAAATATATATAATGATTTTATGTGTGTACTGTTCAAAGCTGTATTGTACTGGCTAATGTGTCTGTGTTATGCTCACAATTACCTAGAATTTCACTACCAAAAAAGTCTCACCTGAAATATTTGGTAACATTTTGGCAGTGTTATGATTATTTTGTTGTGTTCAATCATTTGTTTTAATAAAATAAACATATTTACACTATGCATTCACTTTAGTCTTAGACTGAAGTCCAAGTCAGTTAAAAATCTGAAATTACTTTGAACTGGTTCAGCAGAATGATCCATACATTTGTTTCTGTTGTAACAAAACTTTGTATTTCTAAATTCGTAAAAAAATACAAACCCAATTCCCAAAAAAGTTGAGATAATGTACAAAATGTAAATAAATACAAAATGCAATGATGTGCAAATTATTGAAACTAGTACAAAGACAACATATAAAATGTTGAAACCGATGAAAATGTTGAAAAATATTTGCCCATTTTGAATTTGATGCCAACAACACATTTCAAAAAGTTGGAATGGGGCAAAAAAAGTCAGGTAAAATTGTGTAATCCTAAAATAAACACCTGGTGGTTGATTGAAAACAGGTCAGTAACTTGACTGTATAAAAAGAGCTTCTCAGAGAGGCTGAATCTTTCACAATTAAAGGTGAGGAGGGGTTCACCACTCTGTGAAAG
This sequence comes from Pygocentrus nattereri, assembly GCF_015220715.1. Classification (NCBI taxonomy): domain Eukaryota; kingdom Metazoa; phylum Chordata; class Actinopteri; order Characiformes; family Serrasalmidae; genus Pygocentrus; species Pygocentrus nattereri. The sequence continues at coordinate 20,121,009 of NC_051231.1, forward strand.
ACTGCATAGGCTAATAGTGCAACAATTCAAGAATGACAATTCTCAACATAAAAGAGCAACAAAAACTTTTGCTTTTCGTCATCTATGGTACATAATAACATCCAAAGATTCAGAGAATCTAGAGAGTCTCTGTATGCGAGACACAAGGCTGAAAACCAGCATTGACTGGCCATGATCTTTGGGCCCTCAGGCGGCACTAAATTAAAAATGAGATGATTCTGTAGTTGAAATCACTGCGTGGGCTCAGGAACTGAAAAACACTGTCTATGAAAACAGTTTGTCCCTGCATCCATAAATGCAAGTTAAAACTCTAAAATACAAAAATGAAACCATATATAAACAGGACCAGAAATGCAGCCGCCTTCTTTGGGCCTGAGGTCATTTAAAATAAACTGAAAGGAGGTGAAAAAGTGTTGTGTGGTCCGATGAATCAAAATTTTGAATTACTTTTTGGAAATCATGGACACTGTTTCTTCTGGCTAAAAACCACTCAGCTTCTTATCAGTGCACAGTTCAAAAGCAGTATTCATGATGGTATAAGGGTTAGTGCACATGGCATGGGTACCATGTACATCTGTGAAGGCATCATTAATGCTGAACAATATACACCAGTTTTGGCAGCATATGCTGCCATCCAAGTGACGTCTTTGTCAGGGAAGGACTTGATTATTTCAGTAAGACAGTGTAAAACCACATTCTGCATGTATTACAACACCATGGCTTCGAATTAAAAGAGCCTGGGTGCTAAACTAACCTGCCTGTAGTCCAGACCTGTCACCACTGAAAACATTTGAGGGTTATGAAATGAAAAATATGACATGGAGACCCTGAACTGTAGAGCAGCTGAAATCCTGTATCAAAGAAGAATGGGAAAACATTTCACTTTCAAAACTATAGAAATGTCTCCTCAGTTCCCAAACACTTACGGAGTGTTGTTAAATGAAGAGATGATGCACTGTGGTAAACACCCCTCCTCTCCCAACTTTTTTGGAATGTGTTGTTGGCATCAAATTCAAAATGGGCATATATTTTTTCAGTTTCTCAGTTTCAACATCGGATATGTTGTCTTTGTAGAATTTTCCTTTTAAAATATGGTTTACATGATTTGCATATAAATAAAGTAATTAAATAAATTAAATGAATACATTTATTGGACATTGCTAATGTAACAGGATGCGTCCTTCATTGAATTTCTACACTTCCCGATATGAAATTAATTTTACATAACAAAGAATTCTGCAGCATCCTAAGCAGGCAGCTGCATTTGTTTTCACATAGAATGACCCATTTTCTGCAGTGCATCATGGGTAATGATAGATGAAGGTTCTGTGAGGGCAGATTGGTGTGTGTGTTTATGTGGCTGTCTGAAATATCCCCACAGCTGGGTGGATCATCAGAGACGCAACTATTTCTCAGTGCAGGTAGACTTTTCATCCTGCTCAGGTTTCTACAAAGCCTGTGGCCGCTGCTCTCCGGGTGACACACACACACATACACACATAATCTCTCTTTGTCCCTGGCCCCAGGGGTTTGACTGGGAAACAGCGTAATAATTCTGTTTGATAAAACACCAATATATCAGTGTTGTTATTCCCTAGAAACCTAGCGTCCCCCACTATGTTGCAAATATTTCTCATTCCAGGACAGAAGAAGTTGCACAGGTCAGTGCTACACACATGAAAACATGTCTTTGCAAGTCTACTGTATAAACCATGGGTGCTTGCTAATGTATACCATGTACAATACATTCACTCTTAAATAAAAATTGTCATAAAATGTTCCTTGGGCATTGCCAGCATGATATAACATAAAAGTTCTTTACCAATTTACTGGTTCTTCTATGGAGTCTTTATTATAATGTGTCTTCAAGACTGATGTATGTAAATAGCCTGTGTTCTGACTGGCTGTCCTGTACTGTACTAGGCTGACACCATCCTTATACCTTGTGTGAATAAGCAGGGCTAAGCTGCTGTAGGCTGATTAGGTAGAAATATGTAAATGTGTTGGCTTTCGTGACCTCACAGAAATGATTAATTCAATACAGGCTGTTTTAACAGCTTAGCTACTATAAATGGACTGTGAGGTAAGCAGTGCATTATTTTAAAAAGCAAGAAAATCGGACCTTTGAATACTATGTGCCCAATATGACACCATAACAACATAACACCAAAACAACTTGTAGAATATGTGTAATATATATATATATATATATATATATATATTATCTGATGAATACCACCCAGTACATATACATGCTATATGTGACTAGTATGACTGAAATCTCAGAGTGTCAGAACAAACTGAAACAGTATCTCGTTTATAGGGTGATTTATGAGTGGCAGTGTAAGTTTCTCTCCTTGTCCTGAGGTCATTTCCTTTAAGATTAAATGTCACACACATACTCTGCACAGGTGTGGTGTTGTGTAAGGCAGTGGGAGTGGGTGTGAGCTTGTATTACCTCTGGCTCATGTGTGTATGTGCTTGTGTGTTTGTGTGCAAGTGCCAATGTGGTAAGCAGTAGAGATGGCCTTGACACCGAGACAAGCGAGTCACTTCTCAGCCACCGTAGAGAGAGGGAGCGAGAGAGAGCCCGGCGGAGAAGAGAAGAACGTGAGTACTGCCCGAACACACAAACAACATGCTCCTAAAGGCCATTGATTAAGATTATTTTTTCAGTATACATATATATGTATAACAAATCAACTGAAGTCTATGAACATGCCAGGTTTCAGGAAGAACAGGAAGATTTGTTATATTGCTTGACAACCATAGGCTACTGTTAGCAGACTACATTGCAGAGAAATTGTTATTAATAAAAAATGTATGGAATGTCTTGTGTTCTGTCATATTGTATTTTGTTGTCAGTTGTAAAAATCAATAAGCCACTCAAGGCTGTGTGTTATAATGATTTTACCAGTGGTAAAAATGACCTCTTGAAGGAATGGTCTTCGGGGTCTGAAGTTTGCTTCTTTAGTTTGGCACTACAGCAGAATAATGACAGCAGGCTAATGGCATGTCACAGATTTCTATTATATTAGTCTTGTAGCTCAACTGCAAAACTAAAGAAGCCAAAGATGTCTTGGTTAATTGATTATGTTGGGCATTGTTCAAACTGTCACAGAGGTCTTCTGGGGGTCTCTTGCTTGAACATCTGACTATGAGGTGACCTGTATATTGATGAATGCTCTTTTCACAGTATATTTTTGTGAGGTTTACTTCTTTAGTTTTTTTCACTAGTATCACAGTAGTATAGCAGGAGTTGTATATTTTTTTTTTACTTACAAAACCATTAATTTTATCCGTATTATGTATAAATGTTTTCTTTGCTGGAAATGTTTTTCTTTCCTTTCATATGTAGGTAATTTCACAAAAAAATGTGTTGTGTTATTGCATTGTGATAGCGTGACCATTACCCATCCCATGGGTTTTGGACAACCTAAAACATTTATTTAAAATAAAAAATATATAAAGTCTCTACATAGTTTACATGTAGAGTTTACATTACAGTTTACATTTTTGTTCATGGAAATAACATAGGACCCACCTAAGTTCAATGTTTTCTCTCTTATGAAGTATCCCTTTACTCTTATGGGAGGTCTGGGACCCTCCAGCCATTACCCCACCCCAACAGTTTGATCCTGATGGGGTAAGGGTAAAATTTTGTTGGTGAACTATTACTTTAACCACAATAAAATCACTGTCATGCACAGCCTTGAGTGGCATATTGCTTTAGATTATTAAAGATTATTACAGATGTATTATAACGGAGCAATGCCCGGTACAGAAAATAATATCAGGTTGTGGCATCTGGATACCTTGTCTGACACATAGGATATTTAGGAAGTGTTCAAGGCTTGATCACATCCTGAGGACTCTGCAAACATTTATACAGCTTCCACTAATGACATGTGCTGACCGTATGGAAGCCCAGTTTTGTTGCCAGCATCTGCTGGCATACATACCCAAAATGATTAAACTTGGCTCTGTGAGTACCGAACAATCGCAACCAATCTTTCCACTCCTGGAAAATATAGTGGTTTCATTGTTGCTGTACAATGAAAATGAGAAATTGCAAAACTGAGAGTGAATGTGGAGTGCATAAGTGAATGTGTGTATGCATGCAGTTGTATGGCTTTGTGTTTGAGTGTATTTCTGGATGGCTTGATGGTCCCTCTATTTTAAAGAATAAATAGATTCTGCATCAACAGATTTTTATGATCATGTAGCATGTTTTTGTGCTGGTCTCAATTTACTCATTCCTGCCTTTTCCAGTTGCCGTGTTGATGTGTGGCTAACTCTGGACAAAGCCACTGCCTTTTTCTCTGACCCTTCAGAAAGGAAACACTATATTTATCCATTGGTCCACCCTGCCCCTTGCTGTTATGGGTCCCACCCATATCCTACAGCCTCAGCTTATTTTAGTGCACTTTCACATCTCCATTCACCACCATCCAGCTTTCTCCTCTGTTCATCTCTCTTGAGGGTGATTTAGTTTTTTTTTACTGTATTACCTGTTATTTGATTTGCTTTAGAAATTACCCCATAAATGTCATTCTCATTGTCTTCGACATATTGTTGCTGTCGTGTCGGAACTCCATTTTTTAGTTTTTAGTTTTTTTGCGCAGATTGAGAACACCAGCTATTCTTTAAATTCAACATTTCCTGACAAAAGGACCAATAGATATTGTTCAAAATTACGTACATTCATGTTAAGAAGTTTTTCCTTCTTCCATTTTGGAGATACAATGTTTTGTTACTACAGTGATATGTAAACATGTAAACACAAAGGCAATCAAAGACCCATCTGTCAGTACCTATAGTAACCTCACCAAACAGAATCCCTCGTCCTCCCAATTACCTCACCTCACATATATCATACACTCTCTCTTTGTCTCTCTCTCTCTCACTACAATAATTCATCTGTGTTTTTGTGACAGTAGTGCTTGTTTCACCCTTGAACCCCATTAGATCCCAGTGATCATTTATCAGCAGAGCTTAATTAGACTTTAGGAACAGTGACCACAGCCTCAAGACAGTAGTTATGATGGCACTGTGCTCAGAGAATTAATAGGCTGGAGTATAGAGACAAAACACCTAAATACAAAAGCAATCAGAGTCGCCATGGAAAGACAGTTTGACCACAAAAAAAAGAAAAAAAATGTGTGATTGCATGTCAGTATATTGGAATGTCAGAAGATGCTTTGTGGAAATGAAAGCATTTGCAATCCAGAAGAGGGCAAGATGCAACATAATATTAATAATAATAATAAGCTGTTTATTTGCTGAATGTAACAAAAATAAAACATAAAATGCTATATATATATATATATATATACACACACACACACACACACACACACACAACTACATTTGTCTGGGGGTGTTCAAACATTTGCTTATGACAGTATCTATTAAAATATAATATGTAAAAGAAATATGATGGAAGACGTATATGTAAAACAACTCATGATCTATAACAAATTTACCCTGTACTATCACAGAACTGTTTGTAGCACAGCTTAACATAAAACAGTTCATTATGATTTATTTATTTTGACCAGAGGAGGATGGGTCCCCCTTGTGAGCCTTGGTTCCTCCCAAGGTTTCTTCCTCAGCTCTGAGGGAGTTTTTCCTTGCCACTGTCCCCCCTGGCTTGCTCACCTGGGGGGTTTTTACATTCTTGTTTTAAACTCTGTCTTTTCTGGAATTCTGTGAAGCTGCTTTGTGACAACATCAGTTGTAAAAAGCACTACAAATAAATTTGATTTGATTTTTATTTTAATTATATTTTCTCTAGTAATTATTTGACTAGTCTGACCATGCTACTTTTAGATGTAGATTGCCCCTCTTTAAAATTTTATAATAGATTGGTGTAGTATATAAACACAGTTAAAGTTTCAAAATGCTCCACACGCCTCAGTCCATTTATAGATTTTAAGTTGCAAAAACAGCCCCTACTGAATTCACTCTTTTTGTGACATGACCAAAAAAGTACATATACATATGTCTGCCTGTTTAGTCTGCGGTACACCCGTTCACATTGAAGTTATATGGAGTGGTGCAGCTTGGACTGCTTTTTAAATGAAGCACCAAAAGGAGCAGCCATTCAGAACAGATGTCATTTACATATATCAGTCTTAAAGGCACTGTTTAATTGTAAGGGATAAAAGAGGTTGGAAAATGGGGCTTGAATAATGAATCATGGTGCATAAACTTTTACATCAGTAAACCTCAGGAAAAAAAATGAATGCAAGAAAAAGATATGGTTCTTTAAAGTTTTTTTAAAAAAAGTGGTCTCTGTATCGATATTACAGTTGTTATTATTATTAACATTATTTAAGAACCAAATGCAAAGAAAATGGCTAGTACTTTATACGCTGACTGTAACTAAAGGCACTTCCAAAAGGATCCATGCTGAAGTTTCCCATCTGTCTGGAGGCGGTGAGTCCCTCTGCTGTAGCGGGGTTGTGTGCAGGTTGTGCTCCGTATCGATTACCTGGCCGCTGGCTAACCTTCCACTCAAGTCCCTTACTTGTTTGTCCAGGCCATCAGTATTGTTCAGATCTCACTGTGAGAAACAAATCCTGTGAGAAACAAAACACTGAGCCGCGAGCACATTGGCTGCGTCCAAAACCGCTCACTACCATACTAAATAGCATGTGGTCAATACTGCCTTCATTAATAGTACATTGTATATTGTACAGTATTAGTGTAGTATTTAAACTACACTAGTATAATATGTGGTTTTGGACGCAGCCATTGTCTCCGCGCAGAAGGGGAGGGACTCAGTGCGCGCTCCCGCTCCTGCACGAACGAGTCTGTGGGTGAGAAGCGCGCGAGAGAGTTTAGGCAGTTGTGCTCGCGCTCTGTGGCACAGTGGCTGTGTGGCTGTGACTGAGGTAAGACCGTTAAGGATTCGCTTTGTATGCTTTTTTATGCCCTAGACAACAATATTAGCTGCCTTTTAATTAGAATGAGTGGGAGGCTTTTTTATTTGTGATGTTTTAACAGATAGAGATATTTAACCTGATTTGATTCTCGTAAGCAGCTGTTTTGGTAAGTGGTGTTTCATACAGTAGCAGTTCTTTAGCGACATGAAACATGATCTGTAGTATCACAGCTTATAAAATGATATCTGTGTTTGATGTGTTTGGAAGTGTGTAAAATAACATTCTTTTTTAAGCAGTATTTGTATAATTAAGCTTTTACAGAAGATAAAAGTAGGTTTTTTGTTTGTTTGACTGTTTACTGAATAGTCAGTAGTTACTGAGGAGATTCTCTTCTATCTCCCTGATGTTAATTCAGATCTATCACTGCCCATTTGACCTCACTCAGACTGTGAGCTGTTGGATTGGATTCACTGTATAGCCTAAGAGTAGTTTCCTCCCTCATCAGGTGATGCATATCAGTGTTATTCCCCTAACGGTGTTCACAAATATCGTGATATCTCAATTTCATTTCTGTGTGTGCAACATTGTTGTAATGGATTGTCCTGTGTGTCAGAACTCTGGATGAGTATTAAGTTAAATTGCTAGTGAATTAGAAGTCAGTCCATGGCCCATGTGTGTCTCAATGAAAAGCAATTATAGAATATAGGTAGGCCTTGGAGGGATATTTGTTTTCAGAAAATTCAATTTTGATAGAAAAACAATGAATTGAAATTGTATTATCGACCACTCCACTGCTGCCCAACTATTCCCACTTTCAGTTTTCCCATGCCTGTGTATGTACTTTGCACCTGTTTCAGCCTGTCTCCTCTCATTGCGCTTCAACACCCCCTTCACTTCTTTTTTCCCTCCACAAGCCGTCAGTGGAACTTGAAAGCCAATCACTGGAGGTCAGAGTATGCACCTGTGCTAGAGAACTAAGAATGTGGTTATCCGATAAACAAAAGATAAACAGAAGCATTTAGGGGTGTATATGGTAAAAAAAAAAACATGGACTGTGAGAGAGACAGAGGTACTGTTGGACAAAGGCAAGGCAGGATGGCCACCCCGACTGTACTGGATTGTTTTGGCTTTCCCCGGAAAACCCACCCCCACCTAGACTCTTTGAGATGCCTCCGCCTCACTCGGGCCTTCCAGCCAATCCGCTGCTACCCTGAGGCCCAGCCACACCCAACGCAATGTATGTTGTCTATACATTTTTGATGTTGTCTTCCTGTTACAGATGAAACCAAGCAGAGTTGTAACACTCAAGGTGTGATCAAGCCATGAATGTAATCATTGTGTTTGAAGCAAAACTATTGTTTTCATTTTTTCACAACTTATTATCCATGTGATGACTGCTCTGAAGCATGGTGCATTTATTTTGTTTATCTCCTGTTGAGCTTTGTAGTGCTCTGTGCACAAATATGCAAAAACATGAAGCGTGTCTTACTCTAAGCTATGTGTTTGGGGTTGTCTTCAGTTCCGCGTGTCAATGGTCACTCCAAAGCCGAGCGAGTCATGAGGGACACAGTTATGGTCTGTGACAGTGCCTCCATGATGAGCAGTGAGCTGGAGTCCAGCTCTTTCATCGACAGTGAGGAAGATGAGGACACCAGTAGGTTAGTATTAAAATACACACAAGCTCAAGCACATCGTTAGGAGAGATATACATTTTATAACAACTGTAAAATCATATTCTTTATGCTACTTTTTGCCCAGTTGTACAGTATCTGACTTCCTTTTTTGCCAATCTGTCTCTGTATGGTTGTTAGACTGAGCAGTTCTACAGAGCAGAGCTCCTCTTCTCATTTAATGAGAAGGCACAAGCGCAGGCGCAGGCGACACAAAGTGCCCAAGATTGACCGGGTAAGAGAACGTGTGTATTTTCAGGGATGCACCAATATTTCAGGGCTGATAACAAGAACCAATAATTTACACCTTTCTGTGGCAGATACCAGTATCAAGAACCAATAAAACTCTTTAGTGTTTTCAGTTCATTTCACAGTATAATCTATATATAAAATGCATTATTAAACTCAATTAGCCAAATAAATTCACAGTTTAGAAGACATGCTTACCCAGAGATATAGCCAATTATGAGTAAGTCTGGTACATCTTTAGTTTAAAACATTCATTTTTCTATCCACAGTCATCTTCATTCAGCAGTATCACAGATTCAACCATGAGCCTCAATATAATCACAGTTACACTCAATATGGGTAAGAGTTTTATGTTGAAAACCTTAGTATGCATACCACCAGACATTATGCCCTACAGACCAGTCACCTTTTATGCTTCTCTCTCTCCTTACAGAGAAGTATAACTTCCTAGGCATTAGTATCGTAGGGCAGAGCAATGACCGCGGAGATGGTGGAATCTACATTGGCTCTATCATGAAAGGAGGAGCAGTAGCAGCCGATGGGAGGATAGAGCCAGGGGACATGCTCCTGCAGGTGCTACTCTTCTGTCTTTACTGTATAGAACATATAGGTGCCTAGGGACAGTGTACTTAAACAGTGAAACCTTAAGAGCTCACACTTTCTTTCCTCGCTTTTATGACTGTATAAGTGACATATTGGTTTCATAGTAGTGACCAATTAATTCATGGCACTGAATAATAATAATTTAAAGATAGTAAGCAAGTCCTCTGACACAGTGACTTCACGGATGGCTCAAATAACTTTTATTGTTTAAACTGTTATTGTTATAATGCTTTTGACATTGCCCTCAACATATAAGCTTTTGTCAAAAGCAAATATGTGTACACAAGCATGATTTTAGAACACACAAAAAAAATCCAGACAGCATATTTTTGAGTGAAGAACACCAAACTGAAGGTGAAAAAAATCCATGTTCCGTTCTATACCCCTTACACACAAAGCAGCTTAAAATAATGCCATGGATCGACTGAGCCAGCAGAAGCCACAGTGTTGGGTTAAAGCGATTAAACACTGTAGGGACATCAGGATTTTACCCCGAGATCAGGTTTAGAGGATGAAACAAGGGAGTTGCTCATCCTCTGGTTCTTGCCTTGTAGCTCTTTGGCATTAGCAGCTTTCTCCAGGCACAGCCCCAGCCATCAAATATCTCCAGCAGTTTGTTAATCCTGGCTGAATGGTAGGCTGAAGGTAATGGTGTGGATTAGATGGATTCCCGTATAGGGAAATGCCGCTGTGTTGCTTGGTGATACAGTGAATATTAGCATAAAGGTCTAATATCTGGTTCGGATTCAGCTCCCCTGGGGCTGTTCAGAGGAGTAGATGTCACTGCTATCTGTTTTTTTTTTTTTCTTCAAGATTTTACTTCATAGCGGAATGGCTTAGCCGAAAGAGAATTTGATGTCGCCTAGAGGAGCTCAGTGTGGTTTCACCGAACAGTGGCCCATGGGAGTAGAAATACACAGACAGCCCTGTTTACCATTTTTAGACATTAACAGTGCTAAAATATACTGTGAATGCAGTGTACACATGTACACACATGTACAAAATAAATTGATGAGTGATTTTGTCAGTAATTCAGATGACACACTTACATGCACGGTAAGCTGATAATTGGAAACCTCGAGATCTATATGAATCAGTCAAACAGATTTTTTTTGACATGACACGTGCACCTCTACAGTTCTCTGTAACTTGTCAGTAAACCTACCAAAAAAAAAGAAAGACATGGTGTCTTGGCACAGATATGTCCATCTACAAAGTTTTTTTTGTTAACATATGCTTACACTGACTGGCCATGTTGTTAAGTACACCTGCAGTGTATATTGCTCCCAAAGAAGCTCTATGCAGTTATGTTTGCACATATTCAGATGGAATATGAAAAACTAAAGAGATTAGATCAACCGTATACATGCACTGAATAACCTGATTACTGAGGTAAAATATGGATGATTTTGTAGTTTTTCGAAATCCAGTATTCCTCACATCTGGGTTTAATCTGATATAAGAAATCAAATGATGTGTATGAGAAATATAAGAAGTAGGATAGGAATAGATATGTAAATATTAGATATAAGTAAATATAGGATATATGATTGAATAATCTGGGCACTGCTGAAATGAGATAATGAGCATATTATTATTGTCTATGTAGTGACTATTAGTGAATGAGCATGCCTATTTTTCTGACATGCAGGTGAATGATGTGAACTTTGAGAATATGAGCAATGATGATGCTGTCAGGATCCTCAGGGAGATTGTCTCTAAGACTGGGTAATTACACAGAGCTGGGTTTAAATTGCACAGATTAATTAATTTAGCTGTCATTGCATGTTAAATGTGAGCTGAATGAATATGTGCTTCTCTCCTGCAGCCCAATTAGTCTGACTGTTGCCAAGTGCTGGGATCCGTCCCCTCGCAGCTACTTCACCATACCCAGAGGTCAGCACACACATACATACATACATACAGTTTTATGCCAAATTTTGGGCACTGCTGGCCAAATTACATATTCTTAAAATGGAAAGAAGTAAACATAATCTTTGCAGCAAAACTATTAAAAAAATATTTAACTGCAAATGTCAGTGTACAGTTACTTTATATTTAATAAACATAAAAATAGAAAAAAATAAAATATTAATAGCTGCAGAGGTTTTGTTTACTTCTTTTCACTTCAAAAAGTAAAAAAGGTGTTAGGATGCACCGCACAATAAATAAAATTGAATGAAATAAAAGAATCCACTTTAGAGCCCTAAGTTCTCACGCCTCTTATCTGTTCATCTGGAATATTTTAATCAAGGTGGAATACCAAGCCAATTCTGATACTGGTCAGTCATCAGGCAATAATGATGCATGTACCAACACTATAGTGGTAGTGTGCTGATAATCTAAAGTAAAATGCAAATTGAAATGACTAGCAGTCGTTTTTGTCTATTTATTCAGCCACAAAAGCTTTTCATATGATGTCTCCTGCTCCCCTGCTTTCATTTTCCAGCTTTCAAGAAGACAGACAATTTGGCTAATCACCCAGTGGTTTTGAACAGAACTTGCATTATGCTGAAATCATGGATCATAGTACTATATAGGCAGGGGAAAAAATGTGGGTCATACAGCATTTGCCCAACATATTAATATGTTTTTTTTTTCAAGCCAAGAATGATGTTGCAGATAATCTTATGAATAATTATTTGTAGTAATGAATTTCTAAGGAGCAAGATCTGGGCCTCATATTAAGGCCTAAACTGGACCATATTCCTTTGTCTGATTTGTTTTGAGAGTTTAGACAGATGCACCTTAAAGATGCTAGAAGTGCTGTAAATGTGCCTCATTGTGCTCTTGAATTTATCACATGTATTGCTTTTACTTATATGTTAGACCGTGTATTTATCCGTTTGTAATTTAACTGTAACCCTAATCCTAATCTAATTATTACCAGCTGAACCTGTACGTCCAATTGATCCTGCAGCTTGGATATCTCACACTACAGCTCTGACAGGAACATACCCACAGTATGGTACGCCACAATCATTAATTTAGACAGTTATCACTTTTTTCCATAGAATGTTGATTTCAGTTGAGCCTTCAGTCTAATATCACACTCTTTGTACTTCTCAGAGTTTGACGATCTTCCATTAACAGTCGGGAAGACAGATATGGCCACCATTTTGAAGGTGATGCAGCTCCCAGACTCTGGCTTAGAAATCAGGGACAGGATGTGGCTAAAGATTACCATTGCAAATGCAGTTATAGGTAAGAAAACTGGCTGTACATAGTGTGTGTAAACATGTATCTTTCTTGCTTTAAATAGCCTTTTACTTGTGTTTATATGTTTTACTAAACCTCTTGTCTTCTAGGTGCTGATGTGGTGGATTGGCTGTACTCACGGGTTGAAGGCTTCAAGGACCGACGGGATGCCAGAAAATACGCCAGCAGTATGCTGAAGCACGGCTACCTGAGACACACTGTCAACAAGATTACATTTTCTGAGCAGTGTTACTACACATTTGGAGACATTTGCCAAAGTACTGCACATACATCAAGATCTGGTTAACCCTTAGCAGTTACATTCACATTAATTAAACAAGATGTAGTCGTATTTTCAACCAATGTCAGCACCCTTCCATTCTTCATTTTTCTTTTTTACCTTGTTTCCCCTCAGACATGGCTTCACTGAACTTGAACGAGGGTTCGAGTGGTGGCGGTTCAGAACAGGACACCCTGGCCCCTCTCCCTCCATCCTCTAACCCCTGGCCCATGGGTGGCCAGCCTTTTCCTTACCCACCTTTCTCTTCAGCACCTCCTGGCTTCCCTCCAGGCTACTCCGACCCCTGTCACAGCTTCCACAGTGGCAGTGCCGGCAGCCAGCACAGTGAGGGTGAGTATTCCTGTTTGCACACAGTGAAGTTCATGTGTTCACACAGTCCAAATGATTAACTCAATTAGTTCTTCAAGAATTTACACAATTGTCCACTTTTCCCAAATGAAGCCAAGACATTTGCTCCTTTAGTTTTGCACTGGATCAATGAGGCTAATGTAGCTAGTGATTAAGGCATATACATGCAGTTAGCATTATTCTAACTGCATGTACACTTTAATTGTTAAGTCAGTAAAGTAGACTTCCTGGCATAAGGTGGTTGATATGATAGTATTTTAGTGCATCATGGTAAATTATGTTTCATCCATACTATTTAATTGGAATTAGTGCAGTGCAGTGTGTGAAACACTGAATAACCATTATTGTACTCATTGCTGATAGTATCCTTTAATGATAGCACTACGAGGGCATTCTGTCTGTTCCAGCTTATGAAAGCTCAGAAAAACAAAATACTGTGATCTATATTGTGTATTGTAAAAATGTTTTGCAGTATTGGTACAGTGGTACTGTATTTTTGCCCTATTGCCTTCCAATGCTTGCAATTAAATAATTAAGCTTCTATTACTCAATAGCTTTATTAACTCCAGTGCTAAATTAAAGTAGAAAAGTTTAGAAACCAAACATGTTGACTACATTTGGGGGAAAGGCAAACTAGTACTTTAGTCTTGATTCATTCTTGGAGGTCTGCCTTCCTGTACAGTTTTTGTTCTAATTCAGCTAAATTGCTAAATAATCAAGGGCTAGACCTAAAGTCAGGAAAATGCATGCTAATCTGATGGAAAGATGGGTGACCAATGTCAAACATCTGATGAAGGTGAGGTTAAGAGGCCATTTTAGACTAAAATATTCATTAAAAGTAAGTTATTACTCTTAATTACATTGCCCCAAGACATTGTTTTGTTATACAGAGGCCTGCACTTACTTTCATGACAACACCACTGTTCATTTTAACTTTAGGGTCAAGTGAGAAAACTAATTTACTTAATTTGTCAAATTTTTGACATTTTTTTTAATGTCTTAGTAAACAGGAGAGGTAATATACACAATAACAGTCAAGGTATTTGCATCTTTTGCATATGATTTCATAACCACAGCAATGCAAAGTTTTTGTCTCTGCAAATTAATTAATGGACTTCATTGCTTTTCAACCCTGCACAAAAACTTTCTAGAACCATCCATATATGGACATTCTTCACGTGGTTTTGTTTATAGTCTTATATACTTCAAAGTCAAGCAATCCATCATCCCATTGCTCACTCATTTCATAAGCACTGCCATTGACACTGAACATTATTTTGACAATGCTTTTTAACTCTAATCTCTCCATTACGCTTGTAGCTGACTCATTCCACTCACAGATTTCCTTCACTTTAAAATAGTCTTTCTCATAATGTGTTGATTAGAAGTGGAGCACCTTGAATACGTTTGTAAAGAAGAGTGCAGCAAGTACATGTGTGTGCCATTTTGTTTTTGATGGTAGTAAATTGAGCCTGGTGGAACAGAAAGAGTGTATTTGGAATGGTCTGGATTTAGCAGTGTCAGATTGTTCTACTTAGCTAGTGGTCAGATTTTTCCATTTTGCTTTCAGAAACATATTTGAACTTTGTCAGGTACATAGAATGGATGTGCTCTGTCTTATTACATCAACATTGGGGTTGGAGAAAAAAAAACATGAAATAGTATTGTGATACTTTGGGTGAGAAAATAGTATTCGTTTTGTTCTTTCTGGTGAGTCCAGTGGTTGGAAGCATAGTGCAGGAATTTTTCATGCCACATGATGATGTAGTGTTTGTCCCAAGACCCAATGAGCCATAAAATTGTCAGGAAACTAAAAGTGCTTTTAATAATAGAAAAATAATACATTAATGATGGTAAATTTGTTAGTATGAAATAAATATATATATCAGTATTTAGTCAGTATTAAAAATTAATAGGCCTATATATTTTAATTATAATCACTTAGTTTAACTGTGGTGAGCTTACTGTTACAGTAGCTTACTGCATAATAAGTCTTTCAACTTGACACATCAGCAACAATGATTAGGCTAAAAAACTTGTTTAAATACAATTGCGACATAGTACAGCAACTAATAAATCTTAAATAGAAACTTCTTCAAGGGTGCTTTAGTAAAGAAAATGGTTCTATATACCATGGACACTCAAAGAACCATTTACATGATTAAGGGTTTCTTCGCATCATGAATGAAAATGGCTCTAAATAGCACCAAAAAGGGGCTCTTCTATTGTAACAAGCTTAATATTGTAACAATAGATGGACCCTTTTTGGTACTATATAAAACTCTTTTCAAAAAACTTCTATACATAATCATCACACATTTTCCATCAGTCTGAAGAACGCTTTAATGATGTAAAGAACCCTAATCATGCAAAGTGTTCTTTGAAGATGTAGATATGTAGAACCATTTTTTTTAAAGCTAAATAACATTTGAAGAATCATCCATGAAGGTCCCATGTGACAAATGGGAGTAAGTTATTCTCCACATAGCACGTAGCTCACAGCAAACAGCACAAAAAAAGAAGCCTCTTCTGTCATAATTCAGTTCACACTGTCAGTGAGCTTGAACAGCCAATGAGCTTCTCTGCTCGCAATTCAGTCATCACACTGTATCTAGAATGCCTGGCTTCTGCTGCCCAAAACCCGCTTGCTGTAGAAAAAAGGAAATATATGAGTGAGTTTTCTTTGCTTTTTTAGTGAAATACATCCTTCTACTTTCTAAAATTAAAGAAACGTTCTGGCTAAGTGATTAGAAACTATTTTAACTTTTCATTTTTTAGCCGTTGGGCTCCATTTGCTCCCATTCATAGTGGACTGACTCACAAGCGCCCTCTGCTGTTTAGCAGTCCTGTTTTTGCTATAACTGGGGAATAGGAAATGGCCAGGCTCATCATAAACCGGCTCTGGCTCAGCATGGTTAGTTAACTGTACTCAGGGCCACAGAAATTCGTTCTTTGTTTATGTCATTATTGTGCTACTGCATCCTGCTGCTTTAGCTCAACCTTAAAATCAAATGTTTCAATAAACCATTCAATAAATGTCAAAGCTTAAATCTAACACCAATTTCTTAATATTAGATGGTGTCGATAACCAGGAGAAAAGAGCTGGTTGATGTTAGCTTAATTAGGATGCTGCCAGCTATGCTCACTACAGAAATATGTTAGATTCTGACTAACAAACGCAAAGTTTAGATGTTAGTGACTCAGCTCTGAGGAAGCGGAGTCGAGTGGCTGACGTTAAAGGGACAAGAAGCTGAAATTAAACCTGTCCTCTGGTGTAAGGAGCTGGAGCCTCCTAGCTAGCTAAGCTAATGCTAGCTGGCTCATCTCTCTTACTTAATCTAACAGCATAGCTGATGAAATCCACAGTGCAGAATCGATTCAACTAACCATTGCTCTGCTATCACAATCATAGATGAAACTTACTATAGTGAGGGCAAAGTCGATTGATTGATGGTGAAGTTACAGAAAGCCTAAATCGAACATGTTCTGTAGCCTGCTAAGCTAGCATGAGCGCAAAATGTGTTTTGTGGTAAGTGGTGTGTACATGACTTTTAGCCTGTTAACAGTTAGCCACTAGTTTGTGTGTTTTTCTCGGGTATTTCCTGGTTTTGATTTAGCAGTACAACAGATGGAAAGACAAACCGTATCCGGTCTCAGGAGTCCGGACCAGCGCGGAGCGGCCTATTACGTCCCTGAGAACCATTTGGCCCAACAGTGGAAAAGTGGCCTTTGTTCCCCCTTAAGATCAAAGTTTGTTTAACTCTGCTTTCATGGAAAAACAAAAAAAAAATTGCTGCCCTGCTTGTCCCATAGTTTCAAAGCCACTGACACAGTGTGTAACACCTTATACTTTTATTATATCAAAGAGATTAGGGTTCAGTTCCCTACAGAGCCCTGATGATGACATGGTGTACAAATGTGCGGTACCACCTTGTTAACGCATGGGAATGAGACCCTAATTCCTGGCCATCTGTCATAGCAATTAGAATCCCTGAGCAAGAGTCTTAACGTTCACTTACCGTTGTATATGGCTCTGAATGAGAACATCTGTCGAGTATGTAATTTTTGGAAGGTCTTCGAATGTTATTTGTCTACTTTCTGTTTTACTTCAGTATAAAAGACTGAAGTGAGATGCACAAAGTGTAAACTTTGCCTGCTTTATTTGGATGAAGAAATACACTAAAAGAACAACTTAAGTATTTGTGCTGAGATTAGGCTCAGGTTGGGGGTTGTTAGAGATAGTTTTGTTTTGTAGGTAGGGCCACCATGTAACTGTGCTATTCCCTCTGTTTCTGCTGGGCAATGGCAGGCTGATGGAGGAGGTAGTCCCACCGCTGGGGTGTCCGGTAAGGCAGCCTCCCTTCCTCTCTCATCCTTATACTATACTTCCTCCTCTCATCATATACTCATGCTTCCCACTGTGACTCAGGCATATTGCTGTTACTTTGACATCTGGTTCCACTGGTTCACCTCATGTCTGTCTGTCTCTAATCATGTTTTGCTGGTGTGCTTTTTCTTTTGTCTAAAAAAAAGATGGATGGCACTCTAACAAAGAAATAAATACAAAGTTACAAAATTAAAACTGCTTTATGCTGTGCACTAAAAATCATCTGGAAGGGTGGTGTTTTCATTTTGAGAAGTCATTGATTTTTTTATTATTATTATTTATGGTGATCATTTTGTCATTTTCATAGTTTCAAAAACATGCTCTCTTTTAGTTGCGAATGTGCTTTGCCATTTTTTGGTGCTTCTTCAGGTTATGTAGAGCCTATATGTTTTTCTCTAAAACATAAACTTGAGTGTCCAGTCCTGCTCCTGGAAATCTACTGTCCTGGAGGTTTCAGATTCAACACACATGGCTCTACTATTCAGATGCCACTCAAAGCCCTTGTTACCTGGATCAGGTGTTTGATTAGGGTTGAAGCTAAACTGTGCAGGATGGTAAATGACCAAGACAAGGATTGAACACCTTGGTAAATCTCCAAGACAAGGATTGAACAGTGCCATGCACTTCAACAATGGTCTCTACTTCAGACCTCTATCTTCACTTGAATAAAGGTTATGTACTGGTAATACATTCATGTAACTAAATCTGCATTTCCGAAGAATGTCTGGTCAAAAGGACTTCAAACTGCTTTGGGAGCACTGGGAGCATGGGCACTCTTTATGATCATCTGATGATCATTAACACAACTGTTTAGAATCACAATCGGCATGATGACAGCAAATCATACATCTATATTTTTCCAAATGTATCTTTTGTTGACTTGTAGTTCATATGGTGATTACTAAACACACACAACTGGGTGATGGCAAGTCATGGAGAAATCCACAAAGAATAGTCAGGTTAATTCAAGAAAATTATTTGCAATAAATTTGTTTAGTTTCTTTTTTTTTTTTTGCAGCAGTATACACTCCAAATGTAATTTGCTCTGTTTGATCTAAATATAACACCATTAGACACTAGCATTACAACTATCTGAACGGTTAGTAATGCTAATCAGGAATTGAATCACCATCAGGCATTGCTGGTCATTCAGAATGTTTTATGAACAGGAAGCTAAATACTCCTTTCAGTTGTTCAGTCAAAGTGATGTAGGTGATTAACACTGAAAAGTATTTATGTGCAGGTTTAAAATGCACTTTTTTCCCCTCTCTCTTTCAGGCAGCCGCAGCAGCAGTTCCAACCCCAGTGCCGGGAGGAACCAGCGGCCCATGCCTCGGGAAAAAGATCGCAAGTCGACAGGCAGTGGCGGCAGCGAATCTGAGACAGGCACACGAGGCGGTAGACGGGGCGAGCGCTCGGCCAGTCAGCTAAGCCACCGTAGCCACGCCCACTCTGGACACAGCAACGCTCACTCTCATCGAAGCCGTGTGCCCTCCCACCACAGCCGTGCTTCCTTCTCCTATAGCCACACCTCCTTTTCCAAGCAAGGGCGCACCTCCTGTGCACACAGTGAACGGAGCCATGCCTCCTCTTATGGGCCCCCTGGTTTGCCTCCTCCCTACAGTTTAGCCAGACTTGCCCCTAAAGGGGCCATTAACAGTGGACCCCCAGGGGCCCCGCCAGTCCGTGAGCTATCTTCTGTTCCCCCAGAGCTCACAGCTAGCCGACAGTCATTTCAGCATGCCATGGGCAATCCCTGTGAATTTTTTGTGGACATAATGTGACCATGAACCAGTGCCAAATTACAAACAAGAAAAGCAGTGCATGGTCCAATCATCCTCATTCTGTTCTGCCTCCATGTGTTTCTTGGTCTGGTCCATTAGTCTTGCTTTACACCCAGAGCAGCAAATATGGTTCTACTGTGATTCATTCATTATTGTGAATTTAGAGTTGGGCCATTTTAAGGATAATCGCACAGAATGAATTGAGGGCAAATTAAAACCAAAGCAAGGGGTCAGTAGAATCAGTTATTTTGTTAAGGCTGGTCAAGGTGAAATCCAGTGAGAATGCTATACAAAGAAAAAAATATTCCTTACCAATAGGTAATATTCTATAGATATCAGAAACAATTAATACCTGAAAAGCAGTTTATATCTGCTTTCATTACCACCAGGAATGTCCTCCATTGTTACAAGCTGCATTCAGGCTAACAGACTAGAAGACAATCAGGCATTGCCCTCTGCTGGTCAGAATCTGTCACCACATATTTCAAGGGGGCCATAAGACATTATTCGCTGAACACAGAAATGAAGAATTCTTACACATGCTTACTTGCATTAGCTGCTTTTGTTCTGCACCAAGCATTTTTAATGATTTAACACTCAGAAATATTCATGATGCTTAAAAATGAGAGTTGTCTCTGCAAAACTATAAATGTGAAAAGTCTGAAATTTAGAATTCTGATTAATTGGTTTCCTCTAATCATAGACCTCAATGATGTGTTATATCCATTAAGGCCATATCAAACATTTAGATCCCTTTGGAATTACAGGGTAAACTGAAGAACCAGCACTTAATACATACAATTTTTAAAAAGTATGTTGCTTTTCTTACGTAAGCTATACCACACCGATAACAGCACTACATACGGTCTTGCCCTTGTGTGCTAAGAATTGTCAGTTCCTACGGGGCTGGATACCTGGTTATTTCTCAACATTCTATGATGGCATATAAAACCTTTGTTTTTTGTCAGTGTAAAACAGCAGAATTGGTAGCGAAAAGTTTAAAGATCTGTTCCAAGTTAAGAGTGAGACAATTTTTTATGGGTACTTTGTGTACCGTATCCAGCCTCTTCATGAAGGCATTTAATGATTTAAGATTTAATGCAGCATTCTGTTAAAGTGGCACTTTTATAACATGCACCCTTTTTAGTGTAAAACACTGTACAACATCTTCAGGTGTGTCTTATTTTTGTCCTATGGAAATAATGGGGGAAATGTGTTGTACATAATTCATTTTTACTGTATATATGACAAATAGAAAATTGTATAAAAAGATATGTACAAAGGTTCGGGTCATACCTTTTTGTAAATTGATGTAAAATGCTAATTTGATTCAATGTGAGTGTTAATACAAATTCCAGTTTCATTTGAAAGTTTTGTAGCAGTCCTGTTGCTTTTTGTATTTCTCATTAGGGGTTGTTGATGAATAAAAAGCAACATTATGTGTACCAATTAGTAACTCTTACTATTAATTAGAATTCAAATCCAAGTTCATAGTGTCACCTACTGGCCCAAGTGAACTATTTCTGGGGGAAACAAAACCAAGCCATGTGTCTTTATAGTTGTTTATTTGTAAGATACATTTGTGACTGGAATGGTGACGATGTCTACACATCAACATACCTGATTAAATTAGTTTAACTGTAAACTGCCTTTGTGCAAAAGGACTCATACTGCATGCATGGATAACTCCTTACACAATACGTGTAACAAATGGGCATGTGTCAAATGAGGATAAGACTTATTGACAATCCATATTCTGTTTTCAGATCATATAGATTTTAATTCACATTTCTTTCCCAGTGATACCACTAGGCATGTTCTCATCACACTTAAATACACATCTCTCTTATCATAAAAGAACAGCATCTGTCCTTGGTACTGTTCTGACTATATAAAGATGGTATATATAAAACATAAACAAAAGAATGTAACAGAAGTATCTTATCCTAATTCTGATCCAAGGTCAAGGTTTAATGTGAGCCTCCAAACAAAGAGACAATGGAGACAAAGACTTAATACAGAAAAAGATTGTTTTAGCAGTGTTCCATCCATCCATTTTCCAAGCCGCGTTTTAGCAGTGTTAATTACCTAAAATAATTTCAACAAAACTACTTCACAGAGCCCAAATATGCACTCACAATGCATGTATTATTAATTCTGAGAACAAGTTATATCTTGGTAGTCAGCTGAAGTAAGTAGAAACAAACTCTCTCTGCAATCCCAGCAATCTGAACCATTAAAAAAAAACAACCAGACAAAAACAATGCACTAGTACAAAACACTACCACCTGCTGTATGGACATTCTCAAATACTAAAATTGTGCGTGTTTCTTTGAGGAAAGAGAAGTCCTAGGTGGTTCCACAAAAAAAAAAAAAAAAAAAAGCACACCACTATATAAAAGTATTTGCAGTCCAGTAGTCCTCTAGCATTTCTCCCTGATTGGTGGTTCAATGCTGTGTCCACTTGATACTCTTCAGATCAACACCCTCTTGCACCATCTCCCACAAAGGACTACAGGACAAACACCAGCACAACCATCAGAAAAGAAACTATACACTGTGCAATAATTTAAGATTGGGGTGACAGGCTTTGTCTGTATGCCATTGCTTTTTATTAGCCATTCAATTCTAATTGGATTGCTACCAAGCTAAAGTACAGTGAATACATTACCTCATCTCTCGTAGTCGTCTAACCTGTTGAATGCACTTCTCAGCTGTGTAGTCCACTTCCTCCTCTGTGGTAAAGCGCCCAATTCCAAACCTAAGCATAATGTCTGAAGTCAGCCCAAAGCTAGCTAATAGTAATTACCAAAGTATAGAACAGATATACTGCAAAATGAATGCCAACCTGATTGAAGAATGGGCCAGGTCCTCATCTGCTCCTATTGCCCTCAGTACATAGGAGGGCTCCAATGAAGCAGAGGTACATGCACTACAAGAAAGGGACATTCTCAATCGCTGTACAATTGTTCAAAGAATGAACAATCTTTGTAGCTTCAATTTAAAAAAATATTAAAATAACTAACCTCCCAGAAGATAGAGCAACGTCCTTTAAAGCCATCAGCAGACTCTCACCCTCAACATAGGCAAATGATAAATTGATGCATCCTAAAGCCCAATGAAAAAAAACAGCATGAACTAATGTACAAGCAACATACATACTTGTAAAATTCATTGGTTTCTCACAATGGCCTTTATTCATCAGACCTGTGTATGCTTGAATCTGATTGTAAAATAAGCACATGCAAGTTTCAGACAACTTTATTATCCATCAATTTCATCTTTTGCGTATCTGTATGATTAAACTCCTGTCTAATTGGAGTGTGTGCAAATTTCAGGGTAAACATTTAACAACATAATGCTTCGTTTGCTATTAATTAACAAACTTTTATCAATATAATCTGTAATATCAATAATAAGAATAAAAACAGGGGGGAAAAAAAACTAAATTATTAATAATTTATCCACATGGAAATCTAGTACAAACAGGGATTTACTTATTTGACATACCCACTGGTATAAACAAATACTTAAACTATTCCACGTTCCACTGTAATACATCTTTAAATGTTGTTTTGGTTTGTTGTTAAGACACTGCCCATAAAATAAAAAATGCAAACCATAGCTACTGTAGAAGCATCTTATACACTGCAGTTATACAGTATTTAAGTATGATATTTTAGGAAAATACTCAGTCACATCCTTCTACCATCTCCAAAAATTATATGTACATGTTTTACATATTTCACATTTTGTTCTTTCCAATGTAATTTTAACACTATAAAGTTTGATCAGTAGGTAAAGAAGTGCCCTCACAGCTCGACCTCAAATCCCATGCATGAGCCGTTGAATGTTGTTTCATCGGCTCCATACCAAAGCATCTGAATTAATTAGGGCGTACGTCATATACACTGATGTCACACATTGAAGATTTATCATTCAAATTGTTTGCATGTTGTAAAGAGGTTTCATCAATTAGATGCAGACTTGTTTGTGCATCATTTAAGGCGCTGAGAAATAAGAGCCAATGTGTCTCACCTGGGTATCTCTGTTCTGGATCTCCATTCATCACAACATCTGGAACCTCAGACATTATCTTCTGCACAAGGCGATTAGCAAGCACAGACACTCGGGCATGGTCATACTGGAAACAGGGATTATTTATTTAGTTTTATATCATAGGATGCTTTGTTACCAATTTTAGAAGCTTGAAAACAAATCTCACACAACTAAGCTAGAAGTTCTGAAAATATGTAAACAAATGCTTAGCGTTATGTAAACCTTTATACACTTGGCATTAAAATGCATCCTGTATCTGAATGTTACCTGCATACGCATTCAAAAGATAAGTGTAGCTGCGTGTTTTCATATCTAGCTGTCCTGAGGTATCTGAGTGCACGCTGTGACTGGATTTACACCGACTGGCCATGTCATTAAGTACACTTACCTTGTATGCACACGCTTTTATAGGTGACAATATGGTACATGGACCTGATGGACTACAGTGTGCAATTATAGAACTACAAATCTTATATGGAAAAAATAAACAAGAAATAAACAAAATAAATAAGAGGAGAAACAAGGAGGTGTACTTTATGAAGTAGCTGGCAGGTGTATGTGTGTGTAAACAAAGTCTTGATTTAGTGAATTGTTCTTTACAAAATGAGCCTATTCGTTTTGAATGTAGCTGTAAGGTCTGATATAACTTTCTCTTCCTCTGAGAGCGATGCTGTAGCCACACACCATCTACTACTTATTTACTGAGTTGAATTTACTCCTGTAAATTGTGCCGTTGAAAAATAATTTAGAAAAGTACTGAAGTATTTAGGTACACTACAGCCAATAATTGCTCTACCTCCATCTCTTGCTGGGCAAGCTCACAGGCAGCCCCCAGTCCCACAGCCAAGGGAGTGGGTACTGTGCCCGAGCGCAGCCCTCTCTCCTGTCCCCCTCCGCTCTGCAGCGGCTCGATGCGAACCCTCGGCCTCCTCCTTACATACAGAGCTCCAACACCTGGCAACAGCATTCAGACTCACAGACACTCCTATGTATTTGTCCATCACATCATTAAAAAAAATGCTGGTATCAATATTGCTATGAATGCTTACATTTTCTCTTCATCAAAGATTTACTGTCTTTAGATGAAGATTTTTATCAAAAGACATGAGATACCTTTGGGGCCATATATTTTGTGACCACTAATGGACATCAAATCCACTTTTAAGTCAGAGACATTGATGGGAATTTTTCCAATAGCTTGGGCTGCATCAGTGTGGAAGAACAAATTCTTGGACCTACAGATGTGACCTATCAGAGAAAACATAAGAATGAGGCAAATAAAGTACCCTGTTCTTTAATGCTGTACAGCTAATTATAGTGTAGAACTGAAAGTTGTGGACAATTACCTATCTCTTTAATTGGCTGTTTGACTCCAATCTCATTGTTAACAGTCATGACAGACACCAAGCTGGTATCTGGACGTATTGTTTCATCCAGTTGCTGGAAAAGCAGAATAAAGTAGTGAGAACCCACAATGTCAATCTCTGAATCTAGTTATAGTATGAACTTGAAATTTGTCATGACAAGTGGGCACGCCCTACAGTCACGCTAAGACGTAAGTACACCCCATGAAATGTTTCCTCTTTTGACATGTGAACACATCAGTATCGGATCTTCAGTCAAACTGTATGTAAAAATATTGCAAAAATGAAAGAAAAAAAAAAACGAAACATTGTATCTCCAAAATGACAACTTCACAGAAGCAAAAAGATGCTTCACTTTTAATGTAGGTCATGGGAACCAGACTCTTTTGTAAGTAGTAAGTTTGGGACATCTCTTCTGGTCCATTCTACATAAAATTCGCACATAATGTAAAGAACAGCCATTTTCAAACTATGTAAAAAAACTGAAGAATTGAGAAAAATGAAGATACAAGGTTTTGTTCCAACAGCAGTGAAAAAAATCAAAGATACAAATGTTAAAATTTAATAAATGACACCTAAAATTATTGGATTTACCTAACATTTTTTTTTTCTTCTTCTCATCCAAACCAGTACTGCCAGCACAAAAAACAGACAAAAATCAAGGACATATAATTTGTTCTTCTTGGAGGCAATAAATCGTACCTGGAGGTCAATTAGACCATTGCTTTTCACAGGTAAGTATGTTACTTCAAAGCCCTCAGATTCTAGGACACGACAGGAGTCCAGGACACACTTATGCTCAATCTGTGTGGTGATGACATGCTTCTTCTTGGCCTTATAGAAGCGGGCCACACCCTGGAGACAAGACAGAAGGTTGCAAAAATATAGTCATTCCATGTCCCATGACTGTATTTGATACATTTAGCCTGTGTATTTCTTAAATAATATGCTGTTTTATACCTGTCCAAAATAACATTTAACTTTGCGTCATACTCCTTCTCTTGCTAAGAAGTTAGAAAATACTTACTTTGATTGACATATTGTTGGACTCTGTGGCACCACTGGTAAACACAATCTCTCGTGGATCAGCCCCAATAAGATCTGCTACTTGCTGGAAGTAGAAATAAACAACGATGTTTACATAAGCAATGCATTTTTGGTTTAACCAAAATATTTTGCTGTGGACTGTATAAGCAAAGCTTATTATTATCAAAGCTATTATTTCAAAACCAATGTAATGGTGAAAGAAAAAAGTAAAGAAACTATTTGCAGAGATAGCCAACAAAAACAACTATTTTGGGATGCGATTAACTAACTTTTCTCGCTTTTTCCATTGCAGCCTCACTTTCCCACCCATAAGCATGTGTCCTAGAGTGTGGATTGCCATAGTAGTTCACTTGGTAAGGGAGCATGGTATCCAGAACTCTGGGATCCTGCAGAGGCAGAAATAAACAACATTGTTCTTGAAAACAATGACAACCAAACATGACTCAGTTCTCAATCACATGCTACAATCAGATGATTTTCACAAGCCACCCAAGAGTACTGAATTTTTTTCTCTACTGACAGCAGACATGATTCCAACACTAAAATGTATCTGTGAAAAAAAAACATATCTACTGGTATGACAAAGTTTATACTTGAACATCTAACTCACACATTTCTAAGCAGAGGTGAGCAGAAATAATCATAAGTAGTTACATGTACTTAAGTATGTAAATGCGGTGAATATTTTGAAATAATACCCCCCCATACTCATGTAAATCTGAAAGTTATCTACTTTTTAAGTGACATTTTGACCATTAACACTTAATTATGAAATTAACTTTTAATGTTTAATTAATGTTTATTGCTGACAGCTCTGTACTGTTTTGAGGTTGTTCACACTTCTGATTAAAGATTTATCATTTTATTTCAGCACAAGGGCATCAAAAACAATACGCCATAACAATCGTACAGGGCTAGCATAACCAGCTAAAACCAGCATAAATTATATTTGTTATGTTGTTATGCCGTATTGTGTAGTGTAGCAATTGCACCCCCGATGCACACTGGTTTTACAGAAAGCCAATTAACAGTCCATCAACGCTCACTCAATACAACAGTACAACACCCACCATGCATTATGCCAACACATCCCACAACTACTGAAAATCCTTAGAGTGCTTAACAAATCATGACTGCTGGCCTCATTGCATTTAGGCATGTAGAGGTGGTCAAGACAACTTGCTGAAGTGCAGACCGAGCATCAGAATGGGGAACAAAGGTGATTTAAGTGACTTTGAACGTGGCATGGTTGTTGGTGCCAGACAGGCTGGTCTGAGTATTTCAGAAACTGCTGATCTACCGGGATTTTCACGCACAACCATCTCTAGGGTTTACAGAGAATGGAGAGAAAAAGAGAAAATATCCAGTGAGTGGCAGTTGTGTGGACGAAAATACCTTGTTGATGTGAGAGGTCAGAGGAATGGCAGACTGGTTTGAGATGACAGAAAGGCAACAGTAACTCAAATAACCACTTGCTGCAACCAAGGAATGCAGAATACCATCTCTGAACGCACAACACGTCGAACCTTGAAGAAGACGGGCTACAGCAGTAGAAGACAACACCAGGTGCCACTCCTGTCAGCTAAGAACAGGAAACTGAGACTACAATTCGCACAGGCTCACCGAAATTGGACAACAGAAGACTGGAAAAATGTTGCCTGGTCTGAGGAGTCTCGATTTCAGCTGCGAAGTTCAGATAGTAGGGTCAGAATTTTCCTTAAACAAAATGAAAGCATGGATCTGTCATGCGTTGTATCAACGGTTCAGGCTGGTGGTGGTGTAATGGTGTGAGGGACATTTTCTTGGCTCACTTTGGGCCCCTTGGTACCAACTGAGCATCGTTTAAATGCCGCAGCCTGCCTGAGTATTGTTGCTGACCATGTCCATCCCTGTATGACCACAGTGTACCCATCTTCTGATGGCTACTTCCAGCAGGATAATGCACCATGCCAAGAAGTTCATATCATCTCTAACTGGTTTCTTGATCATGACAGTGAGTTCACTGTACTCCAATGGCCTCCAGTCACCAGATCTCAATCCAATACAGCACCTTTGGGATATGGTGGAACAGGAGATTCGCATCATAGATGTGCAAACGACAAATCTGCAGCAACTGTGTGATGCTTTCATGCCAATATTGACCAAAATCTCTGAGAAGTGTTTCCAACACCTTCTTGAAAGTATGCCAAGAAGAATTAAAGCAGCTCTGTAGGCAAAAGGGGTTCAACCTTTTACTAGCAAGGTGTGTCTAATAAAGTGTCCGGTGAGTGTATATCTGTGGTGCGAGCAAGCGTTAGTGATACTGGTCATCAAACGTCTTTTAGAAGAGAGAAAGAGCGAGACAAAAATAAAGATATATGAAAATGAAAGTGACAAAAAACAGCCCTCCTGAAAATATCATTCCCATTTGTAGACTTTCAAAATGTACCTCCATCTTCACTATACACCATCACCAAAAGGGAGATCCTAGCCTTTAAACCAGTATGTCTAGTTCTAGATACTATAGTCCCACTGCTTCAGGAGTTGAACAGGCATGTTTACAACAAATACAGGTTAAATTTCTCATTTCGGTCGGAGCGTCCCTCAAAATTTCTTCGCCGACAGATGCTATGTTATACGTTATATGTTATACGATGACCTGGTACTTTTTTTACTCCTTCTCAAGTTGTTTTCTGCTAGACTGTTTTACTAACCTACCGTTGATTAACAGAAATAGTTATGGTCATTACAAAATATACATTACCATCGGCGTTGTTGCCTGGAAGTCCATGTACAGCGGTCGGAGCTCATCTTTCTCCAGCTCCCTACTTTTGATCACCTCTGTGGAGGCAATGAGCGACAAGTTGGTCATTTAAAAGCAGCAGTTTAGTCTTCACATATTCAACAACACACAGCTAGTTAACAAACTGCCTTCTCGAAGAAAGCTTCCTTCTCGTTGAAAACACTTTCAGCTTATGTCATTAAACAAAAGTCAATAACTGTTAGCGAGCTAACTCAAGCTAGCAAGTTAGCAAGGTGGCTAGCAACAGCAAGCTGAACAAATTGAAGTGCGTCATGGGGAGATTACAGCTAGCGCATGGCTTTTAAGGGATTTTCTGGTAAATCTCTCCAGCTAGCTAACTCACTACCTCTCTCTCTCTTCGAGGCACTGACAGAACTCTGCGGGTAATTCAGGCGAGGGCTTGAAGAAATCCCACGCATGGAGCTCAAAAGCGTCCTCGTAACGTTCTTGCTCATCATCCTTAAGCAACGACTGGTTTATTCGAGCCAGAAAAATGACAAGGGGCTTGTTAATAGCCACTCGCATGAAATAAAGTCCAGTTTCCCTGCAGATAAGTACGGCCGTTATCCAAATAGTTCCAGCACAGATCGCATGCCACACTAAACTTGACTCGCTTCACCCAGAGCGCTCAGAAAGCGGCGCTCACACAAGACGCGACGGCACTGCGGACGGATAAACGTTGTTACCCGAAAGTCTGACTGGCTGCTTGTTTGCACGAAAGGCGGGCTGATTTGACGTACACGAAATTCATTGGTTCAAAATTCAAAAGGCGTGTTGTCTCGGGCGGAAATCTGAGATTTCAGCCAATAGAAATTGAACGTTTAACTACGCAGACTGTAGTGGACATAGATGATACCGTTGGTTCTCTTTTCGATCCCAAACTAAGTAATAGCTACCAAAGCTATTTACCCAACGATATTGATGCTTTTAAAAGCCTCCCCGTGTACAAATATGTACACAAATGATTTCTTTTCTTTTTATTTATTTATGTATTTTAGTTTAAACCAGTACGTGGACATAATACATAGGAATATCTAAAAGCCTTTGAATTAATATTGAATACATGCGTGTGTGTGTGTGAGTGTGTGAGGCAGCAGAGAGAA
The DNA here is from genome assembly GCF_015220715.1 of Pygocentrus nattereri. Classification (NCBI taxonomy): domain Eukaryota; kingdom Metazoa; phylum Chordata; class Actinopteri; order Characiformes; family Serrasalmidae; genus Pygocentrus; species Pygocentrus nattereri. The sequence continues at coordinate 20,150,794 of NC_051231.1, forward strand.
AAGGCTGGAAGTGGTTCCTATCGTATACATTTATTTATATTAATAATATTTACAACCTGTCCAGGGTGTATCCTGCCTTCCGCCCGAAAACTGCTGGGATAGGCTCCAGCATCCCCCCGCGACCCTGACGGAGAAGCGGCTTAGAAAACTGATGGATGGAAGGAATCATATTTTCACTTTTTCATTATCAAAGAGACACTCACTTTCATAAAAAAAAGACAGCTTACATTCACTCCTTCTCTCATTGTGCATTTTATTAAGTCACACTTACCATATACAAACACTCTGGTCCTACAATACAAGCTCTGTGGTTCTCTGCACATGTTCACATCTCATCTGTTTCTCTGCATACTTTGTTAGCCACCTTTCAACTTGTTCATCAATGGACAGGACCCCCAAAGCGCCGCCACAAAGCAGGTATTGTTTGGGTGGTGGATCATTCTCAGAGCAGCAGTGACACTGACGTGGTGGTGGTGTGTTAGTGTGCGTTGTGCTGGTCTGAGTGGATCAGACACAGCAGTGCTGCTGGAGTTTTAAAACAGCTCTACTCAAACACCTAATTCACACATTTTTGGTTTTAAGCAGAGGCGAGCAGAAATAATCATATCCAACTAGTGGTAATCCTTACAGTGCTTAACAGGCATGTTTACAACAGATACAGCGAGGTTAATTTTTTTTGTTCTTAAACACTTGTGTCACTGCTGGATTGAAAATAGTCCACCAACTGAAAATATCCAGCCAACAGCGCCCTGTGGGCAGCACAGCATCCTGTGACCACTGATGAAGAACTAGAGAACGCTCAACACAAACTGTGTAGTAACAGATGCGCTATCATCTCTGACTTTACATCTGCAAGGTATACACACAAACCCAATCCTAAAAAAAAAAGCAGTGATTTGTAAACCTACTTTGTCATATTCGTCATGTTTTATTTTATCAACTTCACTGTTTTTGTAAATAAAAATAAATTCTAAAATTGATGCCAGTAACATGTGACAAAAAAGTTGGGAAAGGAATTAAATTAGGACTTGGAACATTATGAAATGACCAAAAGCAAAAACTTTTTAAATATGTGATGCAATTATGCTTGTATATAAAAGGAATATCCAGGAAAGGCCTAGACCGTTATGAGCTAGGGTGGGTCGAGACTCGCCACTTCCAAAAATCCAACAATCCATTCCAAAAATCCATTACTTTAAAAAATATTTTATGCAAAATGTGTGCATAATAACATCAAAACATTCAGGAAAAACAAGAGATATCTGTGCACATAAAAGAAAAGGTCAAAAACCACAAATGAATGACTGTGAACTTTGACCCCTTACAGCACTGCACCAAAAACTGGCATGTTTCTGTGTTCGATATGATGCATATGTCTCTCTCATAATGGATGTTGTGTTTTTTGGGCCAACGAAGGCCATTCCGATTGTTACAAGTGTAAAGTTCAAAAATCAGGATCTGTCTGTTTTATGTATCGTTTTTCACAACAGATGTTGTCACAGAGCAGGTTTACAGGAAAAATCTGGGTCCAAGCCCCCATAAGCAAACCAATGGCAACGAGGAATGGTGGCAAGCAAAGCAATAGGAAGAAACATTGAGAGAAACCAAAACTCAAAAGTGGAATCCATCCTTTTCTGGTTGACACTGGATAGTAGAGCAATATGAACAGAGAATAAGGTTTTAACACTAAATTATATACAGCAGGAAGCTTCATGGTGGACAAACTGGTTCAGAAAGTGGGCAAGCAGTGGGCACCCAATCAAGGCAGATGAAGCAAAAGTGTTAGACCACACAGGATGTACAGTTGTTGTGTAGGCACCAGAACACATTTTGGAGCAACGTATGCTGTTTTTTCCGTGCCATCTTTTTCAGAGACATCCATGCTTACTTCAACATGAAGCCCAGATTTGTCTTCTAATTAAAATATAAGACTAGTGCAACAGAAAAATGGCAAATAATTCTGCTTTCAAAACAGGATCAGATAGTGTTTCCAATATTAAGTATCAGTAAAATTAAAAGTAATGTAACACAGTGATAAACATACTCCTGTCCCAACTATTTTGGAATGTGTTGCAGGCCTCATATTTAGAATGAGCATATATTTACAAAAACCAACAATGTTCATATGGTGCAACATCAACATGTGTTTTTGTACTGTTTAATACAGGTCAAACAGAATTTACTAATCACTGATTTCATTTGCATTTCGCATGCTGCCCGAACATGTTTGGTGTTGGATTGGTATATACACTCACCAGCCACTTTATTAGGTACACTTGTTCAATTGCTTGTTAACACAAATGGCTAATCAGCCAATCACATGGCCACAACTCAATGCATTTAGACATGTAGAGGTGGTCACGACAACTTGCTGAAGTGCAAACCGAGCATCAGAATGGGGAAGAAAGGTGATTTAAGTGACTTTGTATAAAGTGACTTATAGAGAATGGTCTGAAAAAGAGAAAATACTCAGTGAGTGTGTGGATGAAAATGCCTTGTTGATGTGAGAGGTCAGAGGAGAATGGTCAGACTGGTTCAAGATGATAGAAAGGCAACAGTAACTCAAATAACCAACCAAAATCTCTGAGGAATGTTTCCAACACCTTGTTGAAAGTATGCCACAAAGAATTAAGGCAGTTCTGAAAGCAAAAGGGGGTTCAACCTTTTACTAGCAAGGTGTGACAAAAAACTATGGGCAATTCATGTGTCTATGCATAGGCAGTTTTCAATAGCTTGAGGACAAATATAAATGCATGAGGATGAGGACGAAGATACACCATCCTCCATAAGCTTTGACTATGGAACGATTTTTGGTGGCTTTGTTATTTCTACAAAAAAAACAAGCTGAAGTAATGTGGGTAAATATCAGGGAATAAAGCTAAATTGACAATTTTGCCATCTGTTCCACAAAGACAAGATCCAGGTCTGTACATTCAACACGTGCTTGCACATTTTGCTAAATAAGGAAAAATGTAAATGTGCATTTCACAACTTACAACTGCGGACATGTGTCTGGACTTTACATGAAAGGAAAAGTAGGGCTCCATCAGCTTTAGAGGATGAAAACCGTACGAGTCATCTGATCCTCCATGCACTGGGCAGCAACAGCTTTGGGTTGGGTCAGCTAAGCCAAAGCACTTGGCCAAGATGCTGAGTTTGCAACATAGAGCATGTAGAAAGAGGACATGATTACAGTAATTCTTTTAAACAGCCCAACCCTATGAGAGTATTCTTCTCCCTAAAATCAGAGACCAAGTTCATAAACTAAATATAACCTATTAAACAACAATCTATTTTGAATGTAATGCTCCTGATATTGGAAGCTTATGAGCATAACTAATGTCATGATAAAAACTTTGATGTAGTACATAAACTGTTTCAACCCACTGTTCACTCCCTAGTCTGAGCGACAAACACAGCCCCTTCTGAAATCCTTTGGTTTTGTTATATCACAAAAACCAATGTATTTACTTCTACACTTTTTCATCCTGCAAGTTTAGCCACACCTACTCAACGTTGAAAGGGGTATTTCAGCCCAGACTGCTTTTGAATTAAGCACAATACAGACAGCCAATCAGAACATGTCACTTACATACATCAGTCTTGCCCTGTACATGCATCTGGCACAAAATTGTAAGGGATAAAAGGGAAACTGGAACATTGTCACGTAAAATGAATGTTTTTGGTACTAATTGAAGAACATTTTTTGTGTTAAAAAAAGGCATTAGGTCTTACACAAGACTCTTCTTACAAAATAACTAGGCCAGCACTACTTATCCTTGTTAAGGTCATTTGCCTGAGAAGGCTTTTGAAGCTGCACTGAAAAGCCTGGAGAACAAACATTTTTCTCTTATTCAGGCATCTCCTACATGTCTGCTCTTAAAGTATACTTTTATTTTCTCATTTCACTTGCTGCACACACCTTGTCATGAAACAAACAGGAAGGATCCCTTTATATTTCCAATTCTACTTCTGTTAAATTGCTTTTCTGGTTTTAATGTAATTGCTTACATCAGGACAATAAAACCAAAAACCTTTGCCAGTATCATGGCTTTATTTGAAATGAACTGTTCATCAAGGATTTTACAAAATCAAATCTTGATTAGAAAAACAGGATGCTCTGAAACCATATAGTCTCTATGAGGCTCTCATCACCCATTTAGTTCCCACAGCTCATAGAGCCCAAAACACTGAATGTGTAGATATTTAACCAAAACTGTCAGGTTTAATTAAAAAAATTCCAACATTTTCATTATGTGTGTGGCTAACTGTACATTTTCTAAAGTGGAATTCATGCCAATCACAAAGACAATACATGTTGAAGAAAAAAAAAAAATTATATCAACAACATAAGGTCAAGACACCTTGACGGGAGGAGGGGAAAAAAAATGGCTGTACATACAAAACTACCACAGAACCTTCTTTATATGCCCAATTAACATGAAGGGCATCTGAACCTCTTAAAATCAATTAATTTAAACAAAAACAAACAAACAAAAAAAGAAAAAAGGAACTGCCATAGCTTGCAGAATTTCAATACGAATATTTTACCCAAAAATGTTAAAAAGAGAAAGGCTGAAAAATAATGATCCTCAGAGGCAAGAGATCACCGGCGAGTAGGCATAAGAAGCTGTGTTGCTTGCACTGACTCAGGGAACAGATTGTGGTATGTTGGCAGGGGGACATATGCTGCTTTGATCATTTTACCTGTGAAAAGAACCAGCAAATGAGACAGGTACTCAAAAGTAGATAAATAAGTAATGTAGTATGGCAAAAATAATACACTCACAATGTTTGGTTTTTCTGACAACTAAGTTGGGCCCAAAAAAAATAAAATAAAAAAAATATTAATACAAAACCCCCCCAAAACTGAACTAGTGGCATATTTATAATAAATAATAAAAAAAAAATAATTCAGCATGTCACATTTCAGGCAATTACTCTAAATTAAACAGGACTAATTGTGCTCACTAAGCTAGCAGGCTTCATATCTAAATACTTAGGAACACATTTAATACACCTTTTGTCCTTCCAGTCGTTCTTTAGTCCCTCAAATTTGAGTCCATGAGTGTGTTTACGTGCACTCATTAACCAGTTATCCAATTATTTAAAAGGTCATGTAAACCCCATTTAGAAATCAGATTAAGAAATCCGATAAAGGCAGCTGGGTTTTAGCTCAGTAATCAGATTTCACTGCATGTATACTCGTAGTCCAATTTCTGTTGGATTTCTAACAGATTTCTCAGTCTGCGCATACGTGAGAAGAGACAGTGGTAGCAGAAATAAGCAAGCAGCGTTGCCGTGAGATGACAGAAAAACAATGAGTGGCACTGAAATCAAACATGAAATAAAGGATTTTAATATTCATCTTCTACATGATTTAGGTATGTATTTTCAGGTAAAGGGGAGAGATAAAGCTGCAGCCTCAAGCTCAAGTTTTACATTACGTTTGTCACATCTTTTGCGAGTTTATTGGCTAGCTGCAAAACAGAAATCTGATTACTGTCTGACTCATGTCGACCCAGAGTTTCCCCATTAACTGACTACAAGAGCATGTAAACGTCTTGATTGGATTACTGACAAAATCTTTTCTGCAGTTATCAAATTATTAAGTGCATGTAAACGCACTTAAGTGTTATGTGCAATCTAAACTTAGAAGAAGAACAAAGCCTGTTCTTTGTTGAGCATGGTAGCCAAGCTACTACTAACCAACTCCTCTCTCCTAGTTAAGAACACTGGTTATCATTTACTAAGTGTTAGATTCAGACACTTAATATTAAATAATTGATTTAAAGTTATACCCCATTTATGTATTTAGTTACTGTAAACTTGACTGAAATGTGATTGTTTAGATTAAATAAAAAATAAAGCATGAACACAAAAGCAATGTAAACAAAACTGTTTTACATTACAAATCTTACCTCCAAACCAACGTCCATGTAATGCACTTACTGCGGCCATAGCAGCAGGGATGGTTGGACACTTCACATATACATTTCCCTACGAACAAAAACACAGAGTATTAGCATGGCTGTGAGGTATATGACCAAACTACTGACTTCCTGACTTCCATGTTATCAAATAAGTACGTACCTCAGTAGATTTCTTGTCCACATATATATGAATAACACCACCATGTTTGTTACATTCTTCAATTACATCATCTTGGATTTCAATATCCCATCCAGGATCATTCTCCCTATGAAAGTAAGGACACATATTTAAAAAGTGTTAAAGGAAACATAACTCACTGAAAAACACCAATAACGTATTATATACGTCCATACACATGACACTGCAGAGATACTTACGAGTGTGGATCAAACATGTTAGAAAGCTGGAAGCAGTGTGTGGCAATAGGCTGAGATGGTAGATTTAAAGCTTGGTTTGTGGGCATGCTGATGTTGAAACTTAACCCAGGATTCATAGCCGCTACAACAGAACAAAACACGGTGAACAAACTGAACAAGAAAATCTCAAGACCAACTTTTAATTTTATCAACAGGGATTTAGTCAATACTGTATTTTTCAAAACCCACCTGTAGCTGCTGCCATTGCAACCATGGAGCCACTCATCTGAAGAGCCTGCTGTGCAGCTGGAGGGATCTGCAGACCAGTACCTTAAAATACATAAATTGCATGTTAATAATTCAGAGAAAAAAGAAAAAAAAAAAAAGTCATTAGGACAATGTACACTTTTAGGGGAGGGGGAAAACGGGGAAAGACAGCAGCATTTTAATTGGCAATGAAATCTTACCTTCAGCCAGCCTGGCCATGAGCTGCAGCCTTCCAGTAGTGCCCAGGTCGATGCCAGTCCTCTCCAACTCATCATTATCCAGGAAGGAGCTTGCTGTGGACGCATCGGTGCGCTCAGTCACATGACCCACTTTCATTGGCCTGCCAGCCAGCTCAAAGCCATTTAGCTGCTCCAAGGCTTTCTTAGCACATTCAGCATCAGCAAACTGGATGGGAAGGAAGGAGACATAAAACAAATAAATAAATGTACACACACACACACACACAATGCATTTAAAACATCACATACTATTATTGGAATTTATATAAACAGATACAGTAAGACTAATCATTATTGACTCACTGTGATAAAGCCATATCCTTTGGATCGCCCTGTTTCAGTATCCATCATAAGCTGAATACTATCAATCTATTTGGAAAAGAAAGCAAAAAAAAAATTAAATAACTGAATATGCCACTGACTGTACAATTATACACTGACAAGTAGGCACAATACTTGAGAAATTTTACCCGTCCAAATGGTTCAAAGATTCCTCTGAGCATGTCCTCAGTGATATTGAAGTGAAGTGAGCCAACATAAAGCCTCATAGGCCCAGCACTGCCTTTCTGCAAGTTGTTTGCCGTTGCAGCTGCTCTGTTCTTTTCAGCCTGGAAACAAATAATAGGAGCAAGTATATCTTGCATCAGAATATACAGCTAAAACACAAGAATGGTCTTAAATATTTGCTATAAGGTTTCTTTCTTTCTTTCTTTTTTTTTTACCTGTGAAGCCTGAACAATGATCGGTACACCTAGCAGCCTTTGTCCAGACAGGCCAATTGCCAGAGGCACAGAAGTGGCTTCCACAAATTCAATGTAAGCAATGCCTTTGGATCTCCTGGAGTTCCTGTCAGAGATCATCCTCACATCTCTTACCTGTTTTTGGAGAACTGGGTATTAACACTGTACATATCACAACCAACGAAAGTCAGAAGCTGACATAAGTAAAGGATAAATTACTGACTTTTCCCACAGCAGAGAAGAACTCTTCCAGGTCCCGTGGCCGGATTCTGGCAGCAAGCTGCATGCAGAAAACTGTACGTGCATCCCTCTCCTCTGGCGTAAGGTTATCTATGGGTTGTCTAGAAACAAATACATTTAACATTTGGTCAAAATGGGAAAGAGAAAATCCATAAAATGGGGGAATAAAAAAAAAGACAAACAAACAAACCCTTGTCGCTGCAAGATAAGGGTTTCAATCTGGTTCAAGCTTACCTGATAGGGCTTTTGTCTCTTCTGAAAGGGCTGCGGCTTCTAGACCTTTTACGGCTACATGGAAAAGCTTTCTGTTAGTGTTTCAGCATATATCACCAACTTTTGACTCATACATTGAACAGTCAACTACCCACACACAACAAAAATAGTATCATAAAAACCTTAGTTTGATGGCAGGTGGTGGGCCAGTCTTCCCCCTGGAACCACCGTTAAATTTCAGGCCAGAACTGTGATTTAAAAACAAGGTTTATCTCAGCAGCTACTACTATTGCTCCATTTTTAATGGCTGTCAAAAAATGTATGGTTCAATGGGGGGTGGGGGGGGGGTGTGACCAGACAATGTTTTGCTCACTTGACAACTTCAGGGAGAACCAACCAGAAATAATTACATATAGAGGAGGGGATGTAACTGCTTTTCAAGACACAGACATCACAAATACTTTAAGGAATAGTAAATCTACTTTTAAAAGCTAAAAATTTAAAATAAACAAAGTAGTAGCTAGATTTACACAGCTATACAAATAAAAAAAAAAACAGCATACATACAAGGACACTCTGAAGCGGCCTCCGCGCTCTCTGCTCCTTGAGCGGCTGCGGCGTCTTTCCTTACTCCGACTGCGTCTCTTGTCGCGGCTCCGGCTCCTCTTACGTTCCCGACTCTTTTCCCGGCTTCGGGTCCTTTTACGTTCCCGACTCTTGCTTCTCTTTCGTTCCCTACTCCTGCTACGACTCTTGCTTCTCTTTCGCTCCCTACTCCTGCTACGACTCCTGCTCTTCTTTTTCCTTCCATTTCAAGATTTTACAATTTGTCAATATGTACATGTAATTAATCAAAATTAATGCATTTAATTGAACAACTGACTGAATACTGAAAATATTTACAATGTCTCCTATTTATGATCAAATGAGTTATGAAGCAAATATTTGCTTTTAAAATAATCTAATAAAAAAAATTATTAAAAAATAAAAAAGACTTACTTCTTACTCCGGTCTTCATGGCCATTGGAACTTATGGACTTGGTCTCATCCTAAGCAGGGTCGATAGAAGAACATCATGAGGAGGACGGCGTAACATTGCAAGTCGTAAGGATAAAGGGGGGGATGGGAACAAAAGAGAATATGATATGATCATTAAATATGTGTTCTTTACAAGGTTTATGTGTGGGAGAACGACAAATAAAAGGGCCATTAGAACCACAAGGCTGCCATTTTTCTCTTTCCTTACTAGTATTTGTAATTCGTATGTGGTACGGTCACAATAGGTCAAGACTAGTGCTATGCTGTGAATGTAAAAATGGCATATTCAGTGATTCATTCTTTCAGCAGCCTGACAGGTTCAGTACCAAGGCTATCTGTGCCTATAAGACCCAAAGTGGCAACGCTAGCAGCCAGCCACTAAGCGAGCTCCAGTGGTGGATGCCATTCCAGTGATCTTCACCCCATTTGCCTTCGTGGATTGTAAGAGTTCGATGCCACCTCTGTCACACATCTCGCCCTGAAGCAAACAGGGATTCACACGGCTTAGTAATATCGACTTCCAAAGAACATCTAAAGTTGAGATGTTCTTTAAATGTACCTAATGATCAGCATAAGTTTTTTTTAAAACATAAGTGGCCATCTGTATTCATCAGAAAAATGTGACAAAACTATTTTGTATTGTGTAGAGAGCCATCGTTTCCTGTCTGTAAGACCAGAGAAACAACCACACATCACTGATATTAAAGTCAACTGCATGCATAATACTTAATGCATGAAGTGATGAATTTCCCTTAAAATGTGTCAGTATTGATAACCTCCTGGTTATAATTTATGCTCATCTTTGTTCAATTCCAATCCCATGTAAAACATGAAAACTATGTGGAATAGCTTGTAAGCCCACTCCAGAATATCTGTAATGAGAATTTTAACAATTAGGCCAATGTAAGTTTACATCAACAAAAATCAGACGTTCACTACAGTGTTACTCTATAAGACATGCAGACTACAGTAACCTTTCAGTAACTAACTTATTCTGAAAAATCATGAGGATAGTTGCTAAAAAATACCATGCATTTAAAAGCGTGAATAGTCTCCAAAGACTTCATACCAGGACTTAATTTCATGTGCATCCACTGCATTTATTTTTGTCGGCACCATTATCATTCAGCCTATGTGTTTTCAACCAAGGGTACCACAGTACATCAATATATGGGGCAATTACTACCTTCATTTTTTTGACAGTTCACACTGGAATTCATGGGAGTAGAGGTGAGATATAGGCATGTCTACAAAAAGAGATAGATGGGCATTTATTCATTGAAACCACTATGACAGAAACAAACATGTTATTTAGCTATATATAACGAGTTAGCTAACTAAAACAAGGCGTAGCTTGGATTGCAGTTTCAATTGAATGCAAAACTAAGCTAACTTGGTGTTTAATTTAACACCCACCTTTTTAAATGGCGCCTCAAGCATTGCTTCGATGTCAAAGTCGTCGGCCATGATGTCGGTTATCTATTGGCGAGTAAAACAGAGGATAAAAGAATGTGCTGTTAGAGATTCGTTACAAGATTAATTTTAGAGACAGAATTATGCACGGAGCAATAACAATTAATTGATGGCACAATATTTAAACAGAACATTTTAATAAGTTAACTTTCAATAACTTCCTTACTCACTCCTAAAAGCCTGAATGTAGTGCCTGTAGATGGCTGCCTAACATTTCCCTCACAGCGAGCGAGCAAATGTATGCTAGCGAAGAGGTTAGCTGGCTAGCTAGCTAGCATGCAAGTGTTAATTAGTACGTTCACAGCTATAATTGGCTATTTTCTCCTACACCTTAATTATTTACTATGTATGGCATTTATATCGACCATAGCAGATAAAAACCAGCAAGAAACCGAATCTATCTAGCTAGTAATGTCTCATTTTTTTTCGTGTTCGCTGTGTTGTTAGCAAAGGGCTAATAACAGGTCGGCTAGGCTAGCTAGCAAATAAAACGCGCAAACAGAATTGCTTTACCAAAACCATTTTTAGGGTTCAGTATTGTGCAACCCATTATTTTAAGTTAAATATGTATTTAATATTGTATGATATTGTATGTGAGAGGTCAGCTAATCAGAAAAGATCTAGCTTACGTTTTCCGCCTTACCTTGTTAGCTAATGCGGCCTACTAGAATCCCCGTTCAAACGACGGTGAACGTAGGACTCTCTGAATCTCCTTCTCCCTCTTCTTCTGTAGCCTGAAACAAATGTATGCCCCTATAAGTATTTATACACGTATTTCACACAAAATAACTACGTTTCCTACTTCAAATAAACGCTAAATGCTGTACTCCAACACCGCGCTCCACGTTCGCCTTTCCAGACCGTGGCGGCAAACTGTTATGGCGCATGAACGTGCCTCGTTGCATAAGAGGGTTTAACGGCGTCTTCCACAAGGGGGACCTAAGACCACTGAACAGTCTGTGGTGAGCTGTGAGAAGTGGATGCTCACTGCCCGCCCATGATTCCCTCCAAAATATCCAAGAAGGGGAGTGAATGAAATTTCCTTTCCTATTAAGTACCCTTGATTTTTCCTGAAATGTAAATTGCCTCACTAAATTAATTGGGCAGAGCTGACTAGCTGGTGGATACACAATGCTATGGCATCAGATAAAAAGGGCCTATGCTGTAGTTTGAGGTTTGATATGTGTTAAGAGACATGAATGGTCTCTTAACACAGTGGTGTCATATTAGCTATGTTATATTGTAATGCGGTCTGCCTGGGTTTTTTTCTGGAGTGCTGACTAGTAAAGCACAAACTGTCCTATTAAAAAAGTCAGTATACAACAAGCACATGTCCTACTGGTGTCTCCACTGTATCATAGGCAAACAATTTTCTATTGATAGGACACCAAGTAATACCGAAACTTTTAAAAAGTGCACCTCCCTAAACTGTTTAGGGAAATACCATTTGTGAGTGTTCACTGAGTCTCATTGCTGCCTGTGTGCATGTGAGTGAAAGAACGGAAAGAGAGGACGAAAGTAAAAGTAGTTCCTATCCTACACATTTAATAATTATGACCTTTTTGTGATCATTTCACCATTAGTTTAATAATAAAGATGTTTACAGCTTAAAGAAAACACTTTTCATCAATATTGTGATGTGAGGATCGATTCTCGAAAAGGATTGACGGGATCAACAGCATCAATGTTTCAGGATCGATCCGCCCAAGACTACCAAATTAATATAACCTCACTAGCAGCACATAAAAGCTGAACAAACAGAAGTCCAAAGACATTAAATGCATTTCATTAATTAAGTTAGAATTATTTAAAATCAACACATTTCTGTTGTTATTTAATTGTTACCCTGAAATCAAGACTTAATTATTTAATTTTATTGTCAGAAAATATTTCATACAAATACTACCTCATGGCTAAATTAGTGATGCGCACTTGTGCCAACCAACCCCAAAAAGTTTTCTAGAGGAAAGTTGGCACAACATTAAAAGGCTATAGACAACTTAAGTAATCTGAGCTTTTGATTTAAAGCTTAAAAAGTAGGAACATCTTACATGCTACAAATGTATTGGAAATTCAGTATAAACAATGATATAGTACAGTATTATATTCTGGATAAGTATGTTATTTAACATAAAATAATAAATTGCTGCTATTGGAACAAAACCTCATATCTCCAAAACAACATTATAGGAGAATGGAAAAACTTATTTTACTTTTAAGTCAATGGACAATGGACAAAATGTAAAGGGTAACAGGTATTTTCAAATCACTTCACAAACTAAAAAATGGACATACAAGGTTTTGTCCCCAACAACAGCAATGTTTGTGACAAAGGCTCTCTACATTTATACACACACACACACCTAGGGGCAATGTAGCATGTTCAATTGGCCTAACTGCATGCCTTTGGACTGTGGGAGGAAATCAATGGCGACACAGGGAGAACACGCAAACCCCACACAGAGGGGACCCCAGTCGCCCAGCTGGGGAATTGAACCCAGGCCCTCCTTGCTGTGAGGCAACAGCGCTACCCACCACATCGCCCTCTTTTTATATATGTATATATACATAGATATATAGATTATAGATAGAGTATGTAACATCTAATTCTATATTTACTTCTTTAGCTGGTGTTGTAACGACATTAACAGGTTATAATGTTCAGAGGTCTTGACAAAATGGATCAATGTTGTTGTGTTAGATATGTGCAAGAGTTTCTCCTACTCACTCAGAAATTGCCACTGTGCCAACCAACCCCATTTTACCTCACAAAATGTCATCAAGAATGAATAAAATGTCACTTATGATGTTAATGCATGTTTGTGTGGTGAGGTAATATGATTGCTGCCCAACTATCTTGAGGGGCAGATACAAAACCTTCCATTTCATGGTGGATTAAACTTCGTGAGTTGCTGCTGCTATTTTGTCAGCAAAGCATTTTGGGATTGACCATCAGTTTCCCTTAATGTTTTTCTACAGTTTGGAGCAGTGCACAATGGTTACTCTAATCATCCTCTCTATGAAATACCCTGTGTATGCTGAATCACTGTAATGTTAACCACACTGTTAAATTTGGAACAGCATTAAAAAATGACTTAAATGAGGCCTCTCACCAGAAGTCACCAGGCATTATTTATGTTGTCTGGACCAAGCTGAGTGTATGTGAAAATGGCTAGGATAAAGTAAGTGAATAGGCTGATTTTACTGAGTCAAAATTTTAAAATAAACTAAAAATAAGTACTCAGTAGTCATACAAGTTGTTATTTCATGCAAAGTCATTCAAGACAAACTGACAATTTGTTCTGGCTAAATCAGGCCTATTAAAGTGATGTGTAATGAAGTACTGCAGCCTAGCATGCTTTTGCCATATATGTCCTCTTGGTCAATGCTGTCTCCTTCATGGCCATGACGTCTCAGACACTAAGAGCGTAGTGTTACCATTAGGCGGAACTGAAACTCCTGAAAATTTATGGTAACTCAAAATGGCATGAGTGGAAAGATTAGATTATGTGTTGCCTGGTGAAGTTGCCCAGCAAATGTTAGCATGTCAACAAGTTGTTTTAGCTCCTCTGACAATTAATTGTTTAAATTGTTTATGTTTCTAGATATGGCTTAGAGTAGATTGGCAAAACAAAAGATTCAGTTTACAATAGGTAATATGTGAATTTGGGCTTAACTGAATTTGGGCTTAACTCACATCCCTCCAGTTGTAAAACAGACGGCTCTACACAACTACACAATGAAAAAAAGAGATTGACATGCACAAAAAGGTGATCTGTTTATTTCACACATAAATACAGAATTGGCAGACATTGAGAATTAGTGCTGGGTATTGGTGTCGTTTTTAATATTAGTAACATTTATAGTTACTTTAGTGTTTAGTAATTGAAACAGTTATTTTCTGACTGCAACAGATACCGAGTACAGCTACCAATAGTATGTTTCTTCTGTGGAAATGTATTTCTGTCTAATTCATGTCCACAATATTGTATAAGATTTTGGTGTACTATTAAAAGAAGCAGAACAAAACAGTTCAATCAGAACAAGGTATGTCACATTTTCAAGGCATTCTTTTAAGATAGAGTACCAACACTGAGAAAGCATGGGTTCATTAGTATTCTTAATGCTTTAAATATCATCTGATGCTGTGATGTACAGTGCTGTACAAATATTGTTTATTTAATTTGCAGTCAATACAGCCACTGAGTGCAATTAATTTTTCAGCGTGAAAAAAAAACAGAAATCTTATATGTAAAAGAAGAATTCAGATAAGCTTCAGCAATTAAATACAACCCCAATTCCAATGAAGTTGGGACATTGTGTGAAATTGCAAATATTCACACATTTTGAATTTGATGTCTGCAACACGTTCCAAAGAAGTTGGGACAGGGACAAAAAAAGACTGGGAAAGTTGAGGAATGCTCAAAAAACACCTGTTTGGAACATTCCACAGGTGAACAGGTTCAATGGAAACAGGTGAGTACCATGATTGGGTATAAAGGGAGCATCCCTGAAAGGCTCAGTCGTTCACAAGCAAGCATGGGGCGAGGTTCACCACTTTGTGAACAACTGCGTGAGCAAATAGTCCAACAGTTTAAGAACAATGTTTCTCAATGTGCAATTGCAAGGAATTTAGGAATTTCATAATCTACAGTCCATAATATCATCAAAAGATTCAGAGAATCTAGAGAAATCTCTGCAAGTAAGTGGCAAGGCAGAAAACCAACATTGAATTGAAGGCTTCTCTGGGCCTGAATTCATCTGAGATGGACTGATGCAAAGTGGAAAAGTGTCCTGTGGTCTGACGAGTCCACATTTCAAATTGTTTTTGGAAATCATGGACGTTGTGTCCTCTGGGCCAAAGATGAAAAGGACTATCTGGATGGTTATCAGCGCAAAGTTCAAAAACCAGCATCTCTGATGGTATGGGGGTGTTAGTGCCCATGGCATAGGTAACTTGCACATCTCTGAAGGCACCATTAATGCTGAAAGGTTTTGGAGCAACATATGCTGCCATCCAAGCAACATCTTTTTCAGGGACGTCCTTGCTTATTTCAGCAAGACAATGCCAAGCCACATTCTGCACGTATTACAACAGCGTGGCTTCATAGTAAAAGAGTGCAGGTACTAGACTGGCCTACCTGCAGTCCAGACCTGTCTCCAATTGAAAATGTGTGGCGCATTATGAAGCGTAAAATACGACAATGGAGACCGCGGACTGTTGAGCAAATTAAGTTGTACATCAAGCAATAGTGAGAAAGAATTCCACCTACAGAGGATGTTAAAAGTGTTGTTAAAAGGAAAAGTGATGTAACACCGTGGTAAACATGCCCCTGTCCCAACTTCTTTGGAACATGTTGCAGGCATCAAATTCAAAATGGGTGAATATTTGCAAAAAACAATAAAGTTTATCTGTTTGAACATTAAATATCTTGTCTTTGTAGTGTATTCAACTGAATATAGGTTGAAAAAGATTTGCAAATCATTGTATTCTGTTTTTATTTATGTTTTACACAACATACCAACTTCATTGGAATTGGAGTTGTATATTTGTTTGTGTTTTATTCTTGCTAAGCATACACTACTTTGATCTTAATAGCACCAATCCTGTGAGGATACAGAGAGACAAACAAACATTTGACCTTAAAGCATTCTCCTTAGGCTGGAAAATGTTCACCCCATATAGTAAGAGGAGTGAAAAAAAAAATCAATGCAGTACATTGGCTCTCACAGATCAGTGTCTGTTGACCTTCTGGACTGCAGTGACCTTAAGATGAGCTAAACTGACTAGTTCATGTCCCAAATGACATAGCAACATATAATGGTTCTTATGTTGCCTGTATAATTTTTATATATATTTTATGATGAACTGGCCTTTTTTAAAATTTATTTATTAAGAATAAAACCTCATTATATTGAACTTACATACATTATTCCTTCCTGAAAAAAGTTACCATTCAGAAAATACAAGGTTTAATTCTGACGTGATATAGAAAATAAGGTTGTGCAAAGGTTTCTAAATAATAATAAAAAAAGACAAAAAAACCTTTATGACCTTGCATTTTTCTTGGTTTAATCTCATTCTTTCCGTTGTATATTGCCACAGCTTGCTTGCTCCTTTGCTGGCTGCCAACTTTCCGTAATTAGCTCTCTCTCTCTCTCTCTGTGTCTTTCTCTCCCTCTTCTCTCTTTCTCCGTCTTTCTCTCCCTCGTCTCTCTCTCTGCCTTCAGCCCAGTAGAGCGCAGCCAAATGTAAATCTCCTGGGAGGCTTTGGACAGTATAAACATGACACACATCTGGAGGACGCCAGTTTCTTGACACGTTACAAGAACCAGTCAGTGTGACCAGTGCGGGGTCGTTCATCTTCCTGTATGCGCCACCACCTCATTGGCCTTATTCAGTTTTTCCATTCGGTGCTCTCTCTCTCTCTCTCTCTCTCTCATGTGTTGTTGGGTTTTACTGCAAGACTCTAGTAGCGCTGTCCCCTATAATCTCATGTCTAACACTTAATACCTATTTGCCTTTGCCATTTAAAGGAAACAGTCGCCTTTTTGTTTTGAAAGGGATATACTTCATTGCAGGAAAGAATGTGTTTAAATTGTACAAGAAGCCAGTAAAGATGAGAGGAAGAAACATTAAATGCTACTTAGTAAAACAAATTGCTATATGAATCAAGGTAGCATTACAAAGCTGTTGAGGCAAGCAGTGTGGTTTGAGTCAGCAGATTTTAAAGGTGTAAACACTGCTCAAACCCGTGGCTTTTTAGAACAAGCAAAAAAGCCTAGCAAAACAAACAAACAAACAAAAACTGGCATTACATACAAGCATTCCAGCGCAAAAGTTCCTTGTTTAAAAAACTACTCAAGTACTGAGTCACTTATAGAAGAGCAGTGGATCTTCTTAGTATATCCACTACTTACAGTGGGGAAAAAAGTATTTAGTCAGTCACCAAATGTGCAAGTTCTCCCACTTAAAAAGATGAGAGAGGCCTGTAATTGACATCATAGGTAGACTATGAGAGACAAATTGAGGAAAAAAAAAAATCAGAAAAAATCACATTGTCTGATTTTTAAAGAATTTATTTGCAAATAATGGTGGAAAATAAGTATTTGGTCAATAACAAAAGTTCATATCAATACTTTGCTATATATCCTTTGTTGGCAATGACAGAGGTCAAACGTTTTCTGTAAGTCTTTACAAGGTTGGTACACACCGTTGCTGGTATGTTGGCCCATTCCTCCATGCAGATCTCCTCTAGAGCAGTGATGTTTTGGGGCTGTCGGTGGGCAACACAGACTTTCAACTCCCTCCAAAGGTTTTCTATGGGGTTGAGATCTGGAGACTGGATAGGCCACTCCAGGACCTTGAAATGCTTCTTACAGAGCCACACCTTTGTTGCCCTGGCAGTGTGCTTGGGATCATTGTCATGCTGAAAGACCCAGCCACGTTTCATCTTCAATGCCCTTGTTAATGGAAGGAGGTATGCATTCAAAATCTCACAATTCATGGCCCCATTCATTCTTTCATGTACACGGACCAGTCGTCCTGGTTCCTTTGCAGAGAAACAGCCCCAAAGCATGATGTTGCCACCCCCATGCTTCACAGTTGGTACGGTATTCTTTGGATGCAACTCAGCATTCACTCTCCTCCAAACACGACGAGTTGTGTTTGTACCAAACAGTTCTACTTTGGTTTCATCTGACCATATGACATTCTCCCAATACTCTCTCCAGCAAACTTCAGTGGCACTGCAAGATCTGAGTCCCTGGCGCCGTAGTGTGTTACTGACAGTAGACAGTCTCCCACGGTAGATTTCTTCACACCAAGCTGCTTGCCTATTGCAGATTCAGTCTTCCCAGCCTGGTGCAGGTCTACAATCTTGTTTCTGGTGTCCTTCGACAGCTCTTTGGTCTTCACCATAGTGGAGTTTGGAGTGTGACTGTTTGAGGTTGTGGGCAGGTGTCTTTTATACAAATAACGAGGTCAAACAGGTGCCATTAATACAGGTAATGAGTGGAGGACAGAGGAGCCTGTTAAAGAAAAAGTTACAGGTCTGTGACAGCCAGAAATCTTGCTTGTTTGTAGGTGATCAAATACTTATTTTCCACCATTATTTGCAAATAAATTCTTTAAAAATCAGACAATGTGAATTTTCTGATTTTTTTTCCTCAATTTGTCTCTCATAGTCTCATAGTCTACCTATGATGTCAATTACAGGCCTCTCTCATCTTTTTAAGTGGGAGAACTTGCACATTTGGTGACTGACTAAATACTTTTTTCCCCACTGTACATAGGAACTGAACTTTCTTTTTGGAATCATTTTGGTCTAAAACTGGGATTGCCCAAAGTGTGGCCCACGAGGATGTTTTTATCTGGCCCCCTAAAAAGTTAACTCAACCCCTCTCCCTTATTCTACGAGAGGACAAAGATCATTTTAAAATTGTTTCATAATTTTTTGTATTGGCATTACTTGGGTCTTGAAAAGCAGAAAATGTAACTAACATCTAGGACTTATCTTTGGAGATGTGGGAAAATATCCCAGCAAATTCATTTTAAAAAACTGAAAGCAAGTCTCCTGAAAAGAATGGAAGATTAAAGATAAAATTAAAAAGCGGACACACTAAATACTGAAAAATCCAATATTATATGTAGTGTTGTGTAATTGTTTCAGATGCTGAAAAATGGATAATCTGTGCTTGTTTTAAATGGAAATATTTTAGTAACAAACATAAAGTCCATAAAACTTAAACAAAACTTGAAACAATCTTATATTGTCCTACATTCAAAATCTTTTTATATTTATACCTTGTTAACTTTTTGGCCCACCACCAATTTGGTCCCCCCACAAATGTGAGAGGTTCAAGCAACAGTAAAGCAGCCTGGGGCCTGAACCAACACAATCAAAATTAACTCAATGTCAATGGCTAAAGCAGAGCTGAGTAAAAAGTTGATTACTTTCTGCACAAATATACATGAAGAGAAGTAAAAATATTTCCATTTGAAATCACCAAGAAAAAGACTAATCAATCAAAATTTGAGCAAATGGAGCACAGAGGAACCTGCTACGATTAATATCTGCTAACATCTCACTCTCGTATGGGAAGCTCTTCAACAAAATCATCTGTATGAGATAAAGTCCGTCCATGTTTCAGCGGAAATGACGGTTTTGTTTGTGTGTTGAGCGTGTGTATGGGTGTCAGTAGTGTCTGAAATAGCTGGGGGAAAGGTTGACTGTGGAGTGAGGCATTCTTTCCATTAGCCAGACGAAAATCAATGCTCTGAGCTCCAGCCAGCAGGCCCTGTCCCCTCCCCCCACAGCAACCCCCACTGGGCCGAGTGGAAAGAGCTGACCCAGGCACGGCACTCTGAAGCTGGCCTTGTTGCAGCCTCTGCCCCCCCGCCTGCCCCTCCTGGTGCTGAGCAATGGTTGTCCTGACACATCTGCCTACGTCAAAAACACACCCACGCACGCCCATGTGAGCTGACAGACAGTGGATGTCCAAACCATGGACCTAAGCATGAATGACTTAGTGAACTGTTTCTGCTCGAGATGGCACTGATCTGATATCCAGTACCCAGAAAGGTTATCAGGCTGATACCAGTGGAGAATGCTATATTTGAAATTGGAGGAAAAGAAAGAACAAATCTGACTCGGTTCTAATATAAATCTAGTCTGAAATATGACTTAAATGCCAGAACTACAAGATAACATGTTAGAAGTCTGCAATGTGTTTTTACTCTGTCTGGTAGAAGGATCTATTTAGTGTGGGTGTCCAATTGGTCACTAAGTTAGGAGCCCTGTCTAATGTTGAAGAAGTAGGCCATCCCCATGGATATTGACTTTCATCATTGTTCATTTCAGAATGACCATCCAATACTGACAGTAACAAGCAAACCATCAATAATAACAGACCAGGCTCAGTTTTTCAGCAGTTTCGTATTAAAATAATCTTCCCATTATGCTGTTCCTTTCTGACAGCATGTTTTATCTGATTCAGCTGAAAAATTTGAAATAGATATTAATAAACTATCACACCATAATCATCAAGTCAGGTGTGCTAAAGCAGAAGAAAACTGTGCAGTGCATGAACTACTCGATTAATTTTTTTTTTCACTGGCTTGATGTTTTTGGGAAATGTATCTGTTATCAGTTGTTTTAAAAGACAGATCAATCCATGCTCTCAAATGCAGGCTTTCATTGCAACTGTTGAGTGGCAGGACTAGCTTTAAAGAATAATGACAAAAATTGCATTTAGTGAATAGTAATGAACAGTAGTGAGCTTGTCAGAATACCTAAATTGAGAGTGCATTATTAATTAAATAGCTGGGACCCACTGGTGGCTCCAAAGTATTGTTATGCATTTCCATAACCTAAGCATAACCAGTTTGAACTGTAGTCCCTGTAGTTACTGAGCAAGCCTCAAATGTGTTAGAGCATGTTTTAAAAACTATTTTAATTTTTAACCAATTGTGCAACCAAGCTAACAGCATAGTTGAAAGTTTTGAATAACTAAAACAAAGTAATTTACCTCAGTAGCGCAGCATTTTAAACAGGAAAATTTGTGTTATATCTAAATAAAAATTGTAGAATTCCAGGCATTTAGGTATATCTATCAACGGTTGCCAAAAATGGAAACATTTGTGAGAGGCAAATCGAACACTGTTTTATTGAAAATCAGATTCAGGGTGCCACAACTAACTTTAGGTTAACTCCACTGTTAGTATTTGTGGTAATAAGAGATAATACATTTTCATTAAGTTTGGAAATTCAATACTTAATCAGAAATCTATTGATCTGTCTGGAGGAGTAGTTCTCTGATGATTCAGGTTCGTCTTGTTACAAAGTGTAATCTGATTAACTGAGATGAATGGAACCAGAACTTGTCAGCGCACAAAGAAAGATCTTGGCATCAGCCATGAGCTTTCAGTGTGGGCCTTCTGGAACACTAGAGTTTCATTGAGACCTTGCACATTGTTGTAGGCCAGCGCTCTCAAAGCCACTGGTCTGTGTCTGAGGACAAATACAATGGATGGTCATCCAGGCCCACATGCACTCAAAACAAAGGAGATATTGGAGCACCTCATTATCATACAAATTGGTGGCCTGGACTATGCGAATAAGTACAAGCAGGATGTAATGGCTATACATTTTGCTTGTGTAAATGACTAAAAAGTGTAACATTTTAACATGATTACTTGCAATCTACTAAACTGTGTTCTTAGTCTGGATTCTAATACGAATGTATGATTTACAAGTGCTAATTATACAGCTGTATGTTATATAGAAAAAGTAAAAGAATACTGAGGATATAAAAAGTGGAAATTTACAGATACTAGGTATCAGTATTGACCTGATCCTGGAGAAAATCCAGCCTGAAATATCACAGAGCCACTCTAGCTACATTCCTATCCAGAATATAGTCAACTGTTGTAGGCTGTGGAAACGAAAATTGTTAGTGAATTGTTCATTTTAGAAATGTTGATGAAACCTTTTCCACACAGCTTTAGCAGAAAATGTGTTTGATAATATTGAAATGTTGCAAAAACCTACATTGGAAACTTTTTGTGGGGAAAAATAATGCATTAATGTACAAAGTTCAGAGTTCCCTCATGTGCCTCTTACAACAAAAACAAACAGCATGGCAAAGAGCTGGAGTCGAACTGAAGGCGAGACAACAGTGATTTTAAAAGGAATGTGCCACATTTCAGCTCTTACAGAGGGAGAGGTATGAAAAGTGCTATAGCCTTTCTAAATGGAAAGTACACAAACAGCAGAGGAACATAATCTGTCACATTACAGTTTTCATGAAAAAATAAATATAATTATAAATATAATGATAAAATTACAATACACAAAATTTATTTAGCACCAGGATATGGAAAGTTAGGGAAGCGGCCTTCGTGCGACATACATGAAATTAGAGATAAATACATAGCAAACATGCATCCATCCATCCATCCATTTTCTAAGCCGCTTCTCCATCAGCGTCGTGGGTGGATGCTGGAGCCTATCCCAGCAGTCATATAGCAAACATACTTTTGTTATTAACAAATCAAGCTTTATGCAAGTTTTTTTGCACGAAATCATGTAATTACGTATATAAAGCATTTTTCAGGTTGTTAGGTGTGTATTTCTTCCTGTGGGAAAGTGTTTCAAAAGCTTGAGCACGATAGCCTACTTTATGTTTACATTTTAAGCCTCATCAATTCTGATTTTACTGTGATCCGATCCTTCTAACATAATGGCTCACATTTGTGTAAGGAAGGGGCTCAAATCCGTCATTAATGTGAATAAACCTGTGTCCTGGAATGTTCCGCATGGGCACGTCTTTTTCAATGACGCCACATAAAAAATAAACAATGTGCGTAAACAACAAACTATGCTCTAAAATTTGGAACAGGGCAGAAGTTACGTTTAAGTGTTTTTGAGGACTGAATAAATTTCAAATATTGCTTTTGTTCATCTAAACTAAAACTTTGCTTTACATTGCTGCATTCAAAGTATTTGAGTTGAACAAAACCAGTTAAATTGCTTGTTACCACATGAATTAATGTTTTTTAGGTTGAACTGACAAACTATTTTTACAATGTAACAAAAAACTTGAATTCTATTTTCAAGGTTGCATGGCCATGAAACGGATATGCATCCATTTTAGGACCACATATAAAAGCAGCTCAATCTTATTTGAAAAATTGAGATTTGCTTGTAAACAGCTCTGAAAACATCTGTGTCATGTTAAGGCAACAAAACAATGAAACAACCAATAAAGCCTGGTAATATGAATACTTATATTAAATGAAGTGCTGCAAAGCTTCACAGCTTTTATAGAAAAACTACTGGATTAGTATCAGCTAATATTCAAGGTTTCAGTACAGGTATCAAGAAAGAAACAACACTGTTTCAAGTAATACTGAGAAAAAGAAAGAGAAGCAGGACATAGGTCGGTGTAGCAACAAAGCAATCTGTAGGATTTGGCCCAAGCCTGAGTAACCTAATCACAATGAAAGGGCATCCATTGGTGGAATTCAATAAAAGAAAATCTGTAGAATAGAAACCTTGACTTTGGCATATACCTGCTTAAAGTATATTTTATAGACCCTCTAATAATTTGACTCTGGCGAATAAAATAGAACTTCTCAGCGCACAGAAAAGAGCATATATGTATGTATGTATGTATTATTTATGCTTTATCATGTTACATAATCTTGAGAGAATAATAAATTGCAGTATGTGAACAGTTTTTACTTTATTTATTGTATTAAACAAATTCTGAACATACAGTAACTACAGTGTATATTTACAAACCAACATTTCTTTGTACAAAATGCTTCTGTATCGTCATACGAGTAGACACAAATTCATAAGAAAAAAGTTCATTTCATAAAGTTTTCTTCTTTGTTATACCTAGCAAGTACAAACAACTCTCAATCATTTCTTAACCACTTGCATTTATACCATATAACAATTTGTGAAGAAACTAGACAGGGTTCTCTGAAAGAATGCAGAGTTGCATAGTGTTCAGAAATAAAATACACATCCACACGGCAGGTCCTGATGGCATGTCTGCAGAAGATATTTGCTTTCCTTTTAGCTTGTTAGCTTTAAACATGCAGAGCCATTTGGGATTCAAACTGGTCAGTTCAGTGAAACAACATACATAGTGCAAAACTTCAAAAACAAAGACAGTGGTCTCTCCTTTGGTTCCTCTTTAAACAGTGTTTTCCTTGTAGCAAATGACATCAGTGTATACAAAGGTATTTCTTTATTAGAAAAAGTTAAAAAGGATCATATTTTTATGTTACTTTGAAAATAGTAGAAATAACAGTAAGCAACTAGAGCTAGGTTCCCTAACCCAGATGTCTACCCAGTACGATAAGGCAAACACTGATAGAAGTAAAAAAAAATAATAAAGCCCACTTATTTAGTGATATACAGTAATAAACCTTTGGTTTAAGAAGTACTTCAAAAATTTTACAGCTCCTCAGCTCAATTCAGTTCTTCAGATCTATTAGCTGAAAGTATTCTCAAGAGAATGAGCAGGAGAGCGGTGCATAGTCCAATTCTCCATCTTTGAAAGGGTTTAAATAAATAACAAATAACGCAAAACACAACTGTCAATAACTGATGGTTTTTATGAAGAACAGAACAGAACCTTTCAGGAATGAAGAGAAGAAGACGAAGAGACATTTGAAGAGGTAAGACTCACAGCACTGTGAGGTCGTGGCAGGATTTTGAGCGCACTTTTAGGGCCATCTTTTTGTTGTTCTTGGCTACCAGCCTGTCGAGGAAGCGACGAGCCTTCTTAGTGATGCTTTCCTTGCGCTTGTAGATGGAGCGGCGGCGTTCGTTGGCCTCTTTGCTGTCTCGCCGCAGACGGATCTGCCTTACAATGCCTTCAAACAGCTCATGCACGTTATGATGCAGTGAGGCCGATGTTTCGATGAACTTGCAGTCAAAGACTACAGCGCATGCCCGACCCTCTGGCAAACAGAGCAGGACACGTTATTCTTGGTAAACTTCTTGCAATAAGTTACATCTCATAGGCATAAAATGATACTCCAGTCTGTCTGCTGCATTGTATTGTTTTGTTAACAGTGCATTTTCTTGTACTCAGAACAGAAAATCCAATTAATCAAACTTACTTATAACTGAAGTCTTTGGGCAGTTGCTGAATTCTGAATAATTGTTCGCAAGATGTGTATATGACATGGAATCAAAATAGAAGCTGCCAGTATGGCAAAGTTATAACATCACTTCAAGATATTTTCATGGTATATTATAAAGAGCACAGATATTTAGTGTTTCCACAGTTTAACATAAAAATAGTCCCAGTGCAACCTGTAGTGAAGAATACTGCACTAATGCTAAAATTACTAATAAAACTAAAAACTGTTCTTTAAGTACTCTTGACATTAAGAACATGCTCAGAAAAGCATGTGATGTAACACATTTTGTTACAGCAGTGATATTGTCATATTGCCCACCTCTAATTCAACAGCCATTACACTCTCAATTTGCATGTCTTAGGATGAGAATGTATTCCCAAAACTGTCCTTATGACATTTTATTCACAGTTTGAAAACTAGTGCAACTGCAGTCCTGCTTTTTTAAGTTGTCTATACCCATGTGTGATCAGACAGAAGCCTGCGGAAAAATTATTTCTTTTGAATAACTACTCCCATCTCTGAAAGAATGAATAATAGGAAATTAAGTTTTAAGATACAGGAAGTTAAGATTTAATTGATTGAAGAATTCATTATTCAAAATACACATTTCGCATTAACGATTACTGGCAGAATTCAGCATCTACACATAGCAGCATATCATTTCAAGCAACTCAAAGAAGTGCTGTTTAGGTAGGACAAACATATTCATGTGCTATACTGCTCGCTTACCTTCCACTGCCACTTCTCGACAGCGCACCAAGTCACTCTTGTTGCCCACAAGGATAATGGGAATGTTCTCAGCCTGGCGGATTCGTCGCAGCTGGATGCGTAGCTCTGATGCACTTTCAAAGCTGCTGCGGTCAGTGATGGAGTAAACAATGACATAAGCGTTGCCCACCTGCATGCAGTAATCCTGTACCCACTTTTCATCCTCCTCCTGTAAATCACAGTCAGAAAAAAAAGAAATTCTCACACATAGCACAGTACCCACTGTTCATCATATGTTCTAGTGAGGTAGAAAATAAAACGTAGAAAAATGAGTAGCATAATGTGATGAGTTGTTAATTCAGGTACAAAATTTCAGTTTATCAGAATGGCAGGGGTGGGAATTATTAGATGCCTCATGATCTGATATTATCATGTTACTTGAGCAAAGATATAATTCTGCTGTAATTTTTTAAAGATTTGTGATATGCAAAGTAATGTGATAGGACTACAGCTGGGCGACAAGTTGATATAATCAGTTATAAATGATGACTTACACATAACTTGATAGTAATGCTTGAACAACGAGTCACACAAAAAGTCAATGTTTGGAAAACATGTCTGATAGACAGCTCAATTTATAAATAGTTTTAAAAATAATAATAAACAATAGTTGCACATTATATGCAGTCACATGTTTGGTGATAAAATTAATTATCTATCCTAGATAATACATCGTATATTGCACTTTAGTACTTCTGACTACAGATTATGTCTCCAGAAGAAAAAATAGTTTTACCTGTGTTCATTTCAGTTAAAACAATTTTTAAACTCAAAATAGTTCCTAGAAGATGCTCCTAAAAAGACAAATCTACAATACTAGGTAAATACGACATTAGGTGTGTAGCCCAAGATCTTTTATTCATGTATCATTCCTGTATTCCTCCTTGGATGGAGAATCAAACCATCAAATCAAATCTCCTGTCTGCAAGGCAATTGAGTTACCTGCTATGTTGTCCAACTGCTAATACAAAAGAAAAAAGGGCCCAAGGCCCCAAAATTAAAAATCCTAGCTGAAAAAAAAAACGTAGTTCTCAAGTGCAAAGTGTATTGTGAAATTGAAGCCAGTGTGAATCAAAACACTTTTTTCTTTCCTAATGTGATGAAAAACAGAACATTCAGGTGGGAAATAATTGTGGGCAGGACTTAACTTTATTTTTATTCTTCAGGATTGCAGCATGAAAACCTTTTCAAGACACTTTGAAGCACTAGACTAATCTTTTAGCATCTGCGCTGCCCCAGCTTTTCTTTCAATTTAAAATAAAGCAGTGTACAAGTGTAACTAACTATCATGTGTGAGCAAGAGACAGACTGTGCATGTTGCCTTCATCATCAGCTGATCCTCCTCACAACATTGCAGTGCAGTAGAAAACTTTAGAAACCAGGGCAAATACTGACAGATATTTAAACTACCTCATTTGTAGTAAGATGAACACAGATTCAGCCTACACAAATGTCAGATGGCGTTTAGACATAGGCAAAAGGTGTTACACTTTGTTCAAAGATTACACAGAAACAAGAATTTAGTCTTTTAAACTATATATTAACTGTACATAAAACAACCAAGATCAAGAACTAACAAGGTAAAAAAGATCCATTTTGATTTTGGGTCATCACTTTGAAACAGGGTTGAAAACAGACTTTCATCGGTGCTACACATTAAACATATTAAGAATTAAATCATACAATATAGACACTTTTTTTTTTTTACAGAAAGTATGGCAATACTATAATTTTTTTCTCTCAACCCTAACAAGACAGTTGTTACAGGGTCAGTTTTTTTGTCCACACTTGTAAACAACCACTCAGGCCAAGCTGAGCTGCCTTGGAGCCCTCAGTGGGAGCTTGCACAGAGCTGTGTGATCAATATTGGTGTAATTAGGTCCCAAAGCCATCAGTGTCCTCTGGTGTGAGGTGCTCGGCAGGAGCCCAGAGTGTTCTGTCCGATCTCTGCTGGACGCCAGCCCACTCCACTTCAGCTACTGTCAATGGAGTTTGGCCAGTGGCGCTCAGTGGCCATGTTTTTCCACAACATTCACTGTGGGAAGGGCATTGTGGCCTTTAAGTGAGTGTGTTGTTTGTTGTCAACAGAAAGCTTGCAGCTCAGATACATGCAAATCTATGTGTTGGGAACAAATGCCTTTGGATGTTTTTTTCACTTGCTCTGTAGTTTATAAAGTAGGTTATGCTTTATTCTTTTTATTTTTGATTTTGACTTTTTTGATTTTGACTTTTTGATTTACAGATGCTATTGGGTGTGTGTTTTTTTTTTTTTTAGTTTTTTCATACCTGCTTCTCTGTTTCCCATGTGTCCATTACAACAAGCGTGGTTTCTTCTCCATCCACTGTTAGTGTTCTTTCATATGTGTCCTCTAAAGAAGAAAAACAGACAGAGAAACTGTCAAATATCCATTCACAATTTTATGGTACATTATTATTATTTTTCTTTCTTTTTAAAGTTTATCTTTTGAAATATGGAAATGCATATGGCTATGCATAGTTTGTTATTACTCAGGTTAGTCCTAGAGAACTACATCTATATAAAGGTCTACATTAGACAAAATACACAAATGATTTGAATTTAAAACTCTTCCATTTTATCCTATTCTACTGCTTTGTCCACGTCTTGAGTTTGCAGTTATATGCTCCTGATGGCCTTAGCCTTTCAGCAGATTTTAAAAAATGTCAAAAAAGAAAAAGAGATGCTTTAAAAGTTTAAAATGTGGCTCAATATATAGTTACTGTGCAAGCAAATTAAACAGTTTCTTTAAGGTCATATGAATGATAGGATTCATAGCCTTTTCAGCCCTTTTTGTATATGGCCTCCTTTTCAGGGGGCCATATGTAATTGGACAGTGGATGCTCAGATGTTTCTTGGAGAGCTTTGTGTTGTTGCAATTTATGCACTAGAGAGGTTAGAAAAGGCCTGTAGAGTTCTAGTACAAAGTCATATGGACGAATATGACAAAGATTAAACAAACTGGTACCAGAGTGACAGAATGAGGAAAGTGCAGAAAAAAAAGAACTCATCTCTGAAACATCCTGGCGTGGGCCTCTAGGTCACTCTCACACTTGTAATTAACATACATCCTGGGTGATCTAGTCATAAGTGGACAGTGCTAAGAACAGGGGTACAATGTGTCTTGGAGACACATGTGCTATGTTCAGATTGCAGGTCAATTGGATTTGTTTCTCAAATCAGATCTCTTGCCGCACCATTATTTGCAAGTGATCAGATCGATTTTGTATGTCCAGACATGACCAACCTATCTGCATAGGTTGCTGTGGTAACAACATAGGCATTAGTAACTATGTAGCTATGTTGGTTTCAAAAACAAATGCAGGAGATATGGCAGCGCATCCTCTCGCCCACCAAACTCTTCAAAATTCTCTGCCATATACATGAATGTTTGGCACTCTTCTTGAATTCCAGCACTTTCGACACCCTGGATTTGACATTGTGGATGTTGCAAATGATGCAAAAGACACTTTGAAATCTGTTTCGAGCATCCGGAGCATCCAGACGGAGATGAATCTGTGGAAGTGGTCCTATGATCAAATAACATTTGCAATGTGAACACTAAAGTGCCTTGATGTGTCTTTGACAGCGACAAAAGAACCACCTTAATCAGCTGCCTCATCACGCTGCATAGCTTAATTTTTCATCTCCTTTAATGTTCGTTTACACGTCACGTTAGTGGTTTAAGTGCTCTAAACTTTTGTAACAGCCCTTTCATTTACACCAGCATGGACTTTATTCTAATAGCAAATGCAAAAACTTTCTTAGTACATGTAGGTGGTACCCATCCTCCAGTCACAAAATCTGATAACTGAAGATGCATTCATGACACATTGAAGCGCCATGTGTGACCGGACAAGGTCTTTCTGTCCACGTATGATCAGATCACTCGAGACGGATGTCCGTACCAAGTGTGAATAGGGCCTATGACTGCCAGTGGATCTATTTATTAAGGCTGTGACTGTTGATGCTAGCAGCAAGATAAATTCTGAAGTATACAGCAGCATCTTAACCGCTCAGATCCAATCAAATTCCTCAGAAGTCAGTGAATGACACTTGACCTTCTAGCAGTACAATGACTCAAGACATACAACTAAGCAACTGTGAAGTTTTTCAGGGCCAAAAAGTGGAATGTTTTTGATTGGTCAAGTAAATCATCACAGCAACAGCCCTCACCCAAATGTAAAAGTGTTTCAAGTAACAAACCAAAATGTTTCTGTAAAGACCTTCAGAGAGCCACTGCTATGGTTCAACTGTTCAAACAGATGACACAGTTGATAAGGCCCCGACCAAAAGGCACCCTGTTTATGCTAGTGTTGATGTGCTTATCCCTGATCTCCTTGAGTGGTGCTATGTTATTTTTTCACATTCATGACCATGAAGAATGAATGTGGAGCAGAGTGATGGAAAAAGCATTGCACCATGTCTAGTTTAGGCTGATCTTGTGGCTAGTTTGACAAGAAGAAGAAAACACTCTTTGCTTTAGAGTGAAACAGACCTTGTCTCATTTTTCCACTTTAAACCCACCCTGTCAAGCCTTCAGCGTACTTACAGCAGGTACAGCTGAGGCTAGATATTCTAGATATGACTTCAATGTATGAATTTAAACTAGGATTAAAAGAAGCTATAATGAATTCCAGTGTTTGTGACTCAGCATCAGTTAACTCTCTCTAAATGTGCCGTATCTAATTAAACTAAAAATAGTACAGCTTTATTTAAATTGTGTCACAATCATCTATAAAAATGAGTCTCATCATCCGAGTGCAAATGTAATTTTCACCACCCATTTATCCGATGCAAATTCCACTTCCAATAGCATCTCATTTCATTTGGTAATATCAAACAAGTTGAGCTTCATGACTGAGGATAACAGCTAAACATGGTAAATCAATGAAATCAATTAAATGTAATGTACATGCAAGACCATGCATGCAGCATTCAGGTAACCAATCTAAATAAATCAACCAGAAACATGTCCAAAGAAGCACAAACACACTAGTGAGCTTTGTAACAGCAAACATTGAAGGTTGCTGTGGTGAACAAATAAAACATACTTTCAGTCAATGAAGAAAAACTATTAAGAGATTCAGACCACTAAAGAGGATGTAGACCACCAGGAAGAGGAGAACAGACCAACACAACATGCAAAGCACTAACTACATAAAAAGTGGATTAAATGCATGTACAATGTCTTATGGACACATAAGAGATAAGATGGTAAAAATCTGTATCAGAGTGATGAAATGAGAAAGTGTGGAGAAAAAAAGACCAGTTCAAGATACAAAGCAAACCACCTTGTTTCTTAAACATACATGCCATGGGGCTGCATTACTGGCAGTGGAACTATTTCATTAGGCTTTATTAACGATGAGATTGTGGGTGCCAGCAGCAGGATAAAATCTGAAGTGTACAGCTGCATCTTAACGTCTCAGCCAAATGCCTCAGAATACAGTGAAACCTTCAAGCTATGACTCAAAACATCAGGGCCAAAAAGTGGAATATTCTTGACTGGCTCAGTAATACACTTTGCCTGAACCTCCTGAGAATGTATTTCACATAATGAAAACTTAGGGTAAAAAGCCTTGAAACAAGCACAAACTGAAATGTAACTGGATTTCAGGCTTATTAGAGCACCACCAGGGGAAGATATCTTGTCTGTGGGCTGCAAAAGGCATTAATCGGTTGCAAAGGATTTTAAACTAAGCACAGAATGATTTCATTTAAGATTATGTGAATTCATGACAATGGATAATTTATTACTTATTATGGGACTAAGTATAAAAAGAACGGTGATTCCAATATGATTCCAATATGATTTAACCAATACAGCATATTCTCTACTTCTCCAAATCTGTTCCGCACTTTAACAGTCATTGTTTTCTCACATCAAATGCAATGTGCTGAAGTACAGAAAGAAAGGAAAGGTGTCACTCCAGTTACTTATAGGCCACAATGAGTAAGGCTGTTAATGAAGAATTAATGCATGTAAGTTCAGACCGGCAAAATAACAAGTACGCCTTCAGATCAATAAATAATCCAGCCACTGGTCTTATATCTGTGACCTACATCTGTAACCATGTAAGAGAATCTTGTAAGGTGATCGTAGACATGTCCAGTCCGTACAGTTCACCAACTGCATACATTTTTGCAAAGTGTGTGTTTTGCTATCAAACAAGGTTACTGTATTAGTACTGACGGCAGGTCTGAGAGAGCTTAAAACAGAGTGACAGCTCTGTACATCAAACTCTATCCAGGCTGTCCGTCAAAGTGGACCATCTTGCATCCCTGGAACGCATGACATAAAGAAGAGTGGACACATGACGGGTCTCACCCCACCATGGCTATTGTTTTGAATTCAGTCAGCTTCAGTCCTGAGCAATGACCAAATCCAGCAGTGCTAGGAAAGTATAATGGCAATAACCATATCCACTGCAAGGACACCCTCAAATAATAGGGTACAGCATTTCAGACACCTCAGGGCACATAGATTAGTATAGTGTATGAAATCAATGCTGCACTAGAATGAATGTTTTCAGATCAATCACTACATGTGGTATATTCAGGGTTCAATCTATCAGACAGTCCCAGGAGTTTAGCCAAGGTTATTATAGTAACGTGACTTGTCTAAAGTGTACAGATAACTTGCACGGTTCACGGAAAAGTCTACTTCAGACAGTTTTCCCCTACTCCAAATGTGGTTGATTGGTTAAGAGATGTTTGAAGTTTAGCTTTACAACGGCGCTGCAGGGCTAATATAATAGACGTCTGTCACCCAAAGCAGACCTAGTTCTGTTGATCTAGGCTTAGACATGAACATGGATTCTTTAGTACCTACGTTAGCATTGTAGCACCAGTACTAAACGAAAGAAGCAAACTTCAGACACCAAACATAACTTGGCTGATAGTTACGTAGTAGATACCATTAAATCCTGCAAATTCGATTTTTGGTGAGCCGTTCCTTTAAAAAATAGCTTGATAACAACGTAGCCTAACACAATGTTCACAGGGACTAATTACGTTTTCATCTATCCATAACTAAAACAATAAATGAACGTGTAGTGACCACTGCATGGCTCAAACTGTATACCGAGCTACAGATTCAGCCAAAAAACTAATCCAGGTTTTGAAACAGCCCACCTCCTATGTGCTTGTGCGCATCTTTCTCTTGTATTCCGGCGAATATGCTGGCGAGGCTGGACTTCCCCACGCCGTGATCTCCCAACAGAACAACCCGGTAGAGGCATTCTGCGCCGGAGCTGTCCGACTCCTCTGAGTCTGAGGACCAGCTGGCCCGCGGGTGGACGCTCTTGTCTCCGGCTTGGTAGGAAGCGGACTGGCCGAGCGGAGGGTGGCGGGGATCGACGGGCAGCTGTCTGTCTCTCGGGCCAGGCTGATGAGCAGAGGGGATCGGAGTGCTCGCTCTTCTCCGCAGCGTTTCCTTACCCTCTCTCTCCGTGTTTAGCGTCATCTTACAAGCGTGAGCATTCCTTTGCACATGAAAACGTCACACAAAGTAGTCTGGTAGATTAGCAGGCCCACAAATCCAAATTTCAAACAACTTTTGAGGTAAAACAAAACTGACAAAAACGGTCTAACGATTAAGTTAGTTAACAACCCAGAAACACAGTACTGAATTATGAAGATTTACTCACAGGCAAGGCCATGCGCGACTAGTGCCAACACAAGGTCAACCAAGGCGCTGCAGTGAATGTGCGCTGGAGGCGAGCACAGCTGTTACTCCTTACTGCACTGCTCCATCTCCAAGCTCGGCTCTCCGGGCAGTTGTGACCGCTTTACAGTCAGCCTGGATTTGTTTTTACCTCAGATTTAACTGCCTTTCCGTGAGTTTGGATTTGCTTCCCCCAATATGTCACCCCCTTTCCTTCAATCTGAACTACTTTCCTCAGAATTCACGATACTTTTAGTTTTGACTGAGCTTCAGGTCCTTTTTGACTGCCTTCCTGTGGGGTTTGTCCGCGCCTGGGTCGCTTTTAAACGTCTGCTTTCCCTCAGTTTTGACCGCGCTTCGTTCACTTTTGGCTGCGTTTCGGTCAGCTTTGCCTGTCTCTTTGTAAGTGTTGACCGTGTTTCAGTCAGTTCTCACCGCCTTTCCCAGTTTTGTTGCTTGTAGGAGGCAACGATGTAATGCTAAACCCCAGGAGTCATAGCAACCAGCCAGCAAAGTTCCACAACGCTGTTAAAAATTCAGGAGTGGAATCAGGGGAGTTGCTCGCTCGCTCTCTCTCTCTCTCTCTCTCTCTCTCTCTCTCTCTCTCTCTCTCTCTCTCTCTCTCTCTCTCTCTCGCACCTTTGACTACACGAAGCTCACGCAACGCACGTGGACAAAACACTGACGACTACAGTTACCAGTTACGTTTACCTTCAAATCTCAGCACTGGCGGAGGCTAATCACAAGTAGCCGTTCCTTTCCCAGAAGTACCTCAGAGCATGAACACGCTCTACGACAACTTTGAAGCCAGCTGCCCACATCCTGTTCCAGCGTCTACACGCCGGTGTGCTGTGATGATATTGATACCGCGATTAACAATGTTTTAGCAATAGTTTAATTTAGTAGTACATTTTCTTTCTAGAAAGATGCTGTGTATGGTCTGGTGTACTTTTAAGAGAAGAAGACAGAACAGTCCAGTCTAAACAAGCTATGTCAGTTTTGTTAAACATAGACCACTGAAGTCATGCGTTATTTCGGCGACATGTCGACAGTTACATTTACCGCATTTAGCAGACTCTCTTAACCAGAGCAACTTACAAAAATGCGTTGTTATCCACTTAGAGAATGTGTCCTAACTAAAAGGTTAGAGTCCAAGCTACCTTTAAGCTAATTAAATATAGCATCCTTGCAATGCATTATTACCTAGATGTAATATATTAATTACCTAGCGTGACGCTCAAGTGCTCTACCGAGAGACGGGTCTTCAGTTTACGTTTGAAGACCACGAGAGAGTTGAGGATACTTTCTGTTGTAATAGAAGTAAATAATGACATTTATAGTAAGTTATGCTTTTACTACACTTATTTTATACCATGCTTATCTGTGTGTTGAGTCATATGTCTGCTTATTTGCCTGCTTTCTCATTTTCTACTCCCCATAAAAGCAAAAAAGGTTTGACCCTCCAGTGCACAAATCTGTTCGTAAAAACCGGCATGTGGCAAAGAGAGCAGTTAGTATAACAGACAACTGCTGAAGAGATTTTCAGAAAACAGATGAGCCTAAAGTGCCAAACTGTAAGTATGTTGCCGTACAGTAAGCTAGCTTGCTAGTTAGCGATTAGCTAGTAAGCAGGCTTTCATAACAAGCACAAAGCTAATAAAGAAGCGGTATTTGATTTTATGCAGCTAGTGAGCATTTTATTAATTGTTAATATAACAGAAACTGTTTTTTTTTACCTGTCCAGGGAGTTTCCTACCTTCTGCCCAATGACCACTAGGACAGGCTTAGGGCACCACCTGTGACCCAGCAAGATAAGCGGCATAGAGAACGTGTGTGTGTGTTTGTGACTATCATCCAGCAAAGTTCAACCTCAGCCCCGCAGCTAACCTGTAAAACACCCACCGCTAGCTCTGTTAGTTCCCGAAGCAGTCACAGTCACTGAGGGAGGAAAAGTTGGCACCTCTTCCTTTTCTGATGCAATTGTAGCAACTGAAGACATGAGACAAGATGAGCTCACCAAAGCAGGTATTAAATAGGTGTTCCAAATTCCAATCAACCATTTTTGGAGCCGTTTTCCTCTAATTGCATTTATTGCCTTGAAAATGAACCAAGTTGAAGTTCATTTTTGAACTACAGCAAGAGTGATGATTCAGCACTGCATAAAAAATGCTAACTTAGCAAGGGAAATGATCTTAAATCTAGTTAATATATCTAATATTTCTAAATTTCCTCATATTGTTGTAAACTTATTTTAAGATTATTTAATTCTATTCTAGACTTTATAGTTGTTTTAGGCAATTTCATAAGTACAATTATCTCGCTGTATTGGCAGATCTTTTTACATGTTTTAAGAAACTTGCTTGAAACCAGCAAAATTCACCAATATAGTAAAATCATTTTATTCTACAAAGTTTCTTAAGCCAAGTAAAAATGCCTACAAATAAAATAATCTACAATAGCTTGCAATCTGAAAATGAGAAATTTTAGATATATTAAGAAGATTTAAGGTATTTTCACATGCCAGGTTACCATTTTTTGCAGTGAAATGCACAACTTGTTGTTTGTTAGCTATTTTACCATAACAATGCACACCAACCAGCCTCATAAAGAAAAAACATCATAATAAACTTGATTTGTGGATACTTTTTTTGGGAGGGGCACGCTACTGTACCAGGGGCCCAACGTTTGGTGCTTTGAAGCAAACTCAAGAAGACTGAAGAGCTCCATGTCTGAGCTGCTTTTTGTCTATGGGAAAATGAATGATGTTTTTCAAAATCACTGCTGTCACACTCTGTGGTGCACAGAAATGTTCCAAAGCTGATATATACATTTGCCCCTAATGTCATTGGATCCTTTGAATTATGAAATCATTAAGGATTCGAAGTAAGAGCACTGATACATTTTACTACAAGCAAGCTAACACTCCTGCACACTGAGCTGAAGTCGAATGAAAGTAAGCTTACTTCTGGTTTGTGTGTGGTATTTTATTGAGGTTTCCAGTCTTATGATGCCAGTGCAGTTTCTGTCAGTGATATCTTGTATGTAGCAATATTCACATTTTGACCCTGTAACAATCTCATAATTCAACAGGATTAGGATCCAGTGACATTTGGGGAGGTTTAGAGAAAAAGCTTAGACCCTGAAATTTTTCAAATGTACCAAACAACAAGTTACATTCTTAAACACAGATGAGATGGAACATTTTGTAATAATCATACTTTGCTACTATACTTGGGATACTCTCAGGGGTGATAGACCTGTTGTAAATGCCTACCAGCCTCCTGAACTGGCATGGATAGTTGGAAGACTAGAATAAACATCTGGATTATAAATTGGTTAGCACTCATATTAATGCAGGTCAAATATCTTAACTGATATGCTCTACACTAGCCAGTCCTCTAATTTAATTTGATATATAAAATGTTTGCTAGTTTAAAATAAACAATCATTAACTATATTAATGCAGTTTTATAATCTGATATCAGGATATGTTCATAAAATATTGTGATATTGAATTTTATTAATATAACCCAACACTACATCCTAACGCTGAAGCCAAAACACAAGTGGGCTCCTAAGCTGTAGCACATTAGTGAAATGGGCCTTTGTGTTTATATTACTCACTTGATTCATAAACTCAGACAGATATGCTTTCAGATCCCCTTGTTGCAAGTCTCATAGGTCCTCTGAGAGCTTTTTATTTTTTCATTCACATTGTGCTAGGTCATTGACTCTGTGTGGTGTAGAGGAACTCTGAGAGTTCAGGACAGTTTGATCCCCCCACATTATGTTAAGCTTCAGTCCCCCCACTTTGCTCCAAGCCCTACAAACCTTATCAGCCTCTCTCTATTAGTCACCTTCTTTGATGTTTCAAGTACTCAACCCAAACCTTGCCTTCCTGACACTGCTGCTGTGAAGTAATGCCAGATAGAGCATCAGTCACCAAACCATTCAAGAAAAACAGTCTGATGAACTTTTATGCTTCTCCAAAGAAGGAAGCAATTTCAACAGTTTCTTTTTTCAATGCATGAAGGGACAGTGAGGACATCTCTCTTGGTGAGGTCCAGTTCCAGCAGGCCTTACCAGGAAACCGTATTCTCTGAGGCTCAGCTGAATCTTTTCCAACTGAAACAACAGAAGTAATCAAAGCAGTCGGCCATGCATAGGGGTGATGAAGGCCCTAACTGTTTACAGAGCCAGGCTTGTTCCCACACTTAAGTCAATTACAGCAATGTCCCAAAACTGCATGTGCAGGGTTTACAGAAATTTACAAGAGGGGTTAGAATTGCTGTGTTCACAGGACAAACAAATGATCACAGCTAGGGATAAAGAAAAGTTTGGAGAATCGTTAATTAAACATATACGCAAATACTGTGGATAAACTGGGAACTCCCTTTAGGTTTTGTTTTACATTCTAGGGATTGGATCAGTACTTTTCTTCATTAATTAATTTACATTGTGCACAGAATTAGATTCAGACTAAACATACAAAAGTATTTGCCTTCAAATGTACTTAAGTATCAAAATTAATAGTACTAAAAGATTAATTAGCTTAATTCAACTTGGTTACAAGTTAAAGTTTAATAAAAACTTGCTTTAAGGTTCACAAATGAGTTTTCCTTTTACTGTATTCCATCTATAGATCTCTGTTTATAAACATAAACTAGCCAAAACAAATTTACTATAAAATGAAAGTGTTTGTATCAATTCAGAAAAAAGACACATGCCAGTCACAACTGCAGATACATATTTCTTTATTGTGTTTAAACAATAAAGTTAGCTTAGTTCCATTATTTATGTTGGAATAGACACTCAAAATTTTACACTGCATTGACATTGAACCGTATGCTTGCACTGGGTTGGAATGTCCAACAGGTCAAAACAAGCTCACAACAAAGTGCGCTGTGCATTTTTATGCACACATAAACCAAAAGGAACGTCAGACTTCACAGCATCTGATTAAATGTCATACAAGATTTATTACATTTTCCGACAGTTGTGATACAGCGTAAAACTGAGCCTATTCCACAGACATAATGAGGAGAAAGCAACAAGGAAAATGCAAACTTACTAAAAAAAACTGAATTACTTGTGTTGTATAGTGCAGTGGTTTGCTGTGCTTCTTCTAGTAAGATTACTGCCATCACAAAATGTAACTGTAAAACTAAATCAGCATAAGGTTGAATCTGGTTGCCCCCTTTGACAGTCATATAGGCAGCCGTTCTTCTTTTTGTATACTGAGGTGAAAATCCATATTTGGGGTGCACCTGCAATAAAAATCAAACAAGCTCTTATAAGCAATAATATGACAGACATTTAGTGTTTAAATCTTCTGAAATCTTGCAAAGGGCCTAACAGGCTACTTAACAGGGCCCTGCACAGACATATAAAGAAGCACTATCTCTGATAAACAGCAAGGGGACCCAGCAAGCACACAATGTTGTCTGCTTTTTTACAATGTTGCTACAACGTTGTCAAAAGGTGGTGCTGTTTACGTTGTCCAAACAAGGTTGTCACAACGTCATTACTAAGTAATGTTGCCTTATGGTGTTATGACTACCTATAGGCAAACAAAATTCCATGACGTTCCATGCGCAACAAAATGGGACTTATGATAATTCTAAGAGGTTGTGACAGCGTACTGGTAATGTTGTGAGATAACAATGTCACAACGTTCTGAGGAATTAGATTTCAACGTTATGGTCACCAAAACAATAGGTTGTCACAATGTTGTCACAACAAAACTGCTTTCTGGGTAATCATCACCATTAGAATTTATCTTATGTCAAACTACTGCCTTCATTTTATGATGTACATACAGTAAAAATATAAGCTTATGTTGCTACATACAGCTTGCCTAATACTTCTCAAATATAATATGGGAGCCTCACAAAACCTGTTGCCCATGATTATTTTTTTTATTATAGCATAATACACTACCTTAATGATTGGTCTGTGATTATATTGTTCCGCAAAAGTGGAAAGTAAATCAACACTATGCAAAGTTTGTTGTGGACTTGGTAATGTTCGCTTAAGCATAACAACCTTTACATAAGATCAGAAAGGACAAGATAATAATGCTGTGAAAGTGGCATTCAAAAACTGCTCACATGCTTTGGAGTTTCCTGCTTTCATTCAGATATGCACAACTGTATTTTGCTGCTTTAGAATGATGAAAAGCAAGGCAAAGAGCAACTTTTTTGAGCGAAGTTTTAATACTGAAGGATTTACACCATGTTTGTACAGCCAGGGACACTCTGCCATCCCCTTTAGTAATCCTTGCTAAGTGCAAGCATTGAATATCTATCGCTATGTTCACATTACCAGGTTGAAATGGCAAAAATCTATTTTGTGCCCTTAAGTGACACAGATCTGATGTTTTCATAGCTGTATGAACACAAAAATCTGATCTGTTATATAAGTTCTGAGCAATGTTTATATGTGGTACATATACCTGATTTGTGACCGAGCAAACTTAATGAGACCCGTCAGATGGGTTAATGGGTTAGTTAATACTGTCATCATCCCAAGTTGGCAGCATTGCTGCAGCAGCTTCAAGTTTCTGTTAGGAAATGTTGCAGAAGCATTAAAGCAGCTGGCCTTTTCTGCCTTCTCCCATAATTACGAACAGCTGAGAGCTGTTCAGAGTAAATGATCTTGTGCTGCTAGTTTGTTCATTTGTTGTTCGTGATGAACATGAATTATTCACGTGATGCTATTGATTAGGATGTGTGCATGCCGGATGATTCAAGCCATCAAGGCAGAAAAATCTGATCTGAGCAAAAATATGAAATGTGCACTAAGGCTTTTAATGTGAACATAGCCTATTAGTCACCTTAAAGTGCAACTAATTGATTGCTTACTAATCTGATCTTTACCTGGGGTATCTGTAGCATACAGTCAATTACCACTAAGGACAGTTTCCCTGTGCTTTGAAAAGAACAGAAAAACTGCTGAATCGAAACACCTGTTCAACCATTTATTAAAGCACCTGCCCATTGGCATATAAAATGGTCTCAAATATTAATGGTCTAAACAAAGGTTCTTGTATGTAAGACACATTTTCCCATACATAGACTACTGCACACTGACTATAAATTAATGTGGAGAAGCACAATTAGTAATCCACTATGACAGAATAAACCATCTGACATCTCCCCTGCGAGTAAGAGAGTCTGCATCTTATCACGCAAAAGGGAACAAACTATCTAGAATTGAATAAGCAAAGTATCTCCCCAAAAGGGCCCCAAGGGTGCAACAGAGAACACACACAGAAACACTATTCTGTGGTGATGTGCAGATAGTCCCAGCAGCTGTGGTTATGAAGTCTGTAAATCAGGATGCAAACAGGGACTCTTTATGGAACATCTGCCCTTAAACATGGCCATTATGGCCCAGGACGGTTTTGTTTAACACAGGAAACAGGCAAACAGTCTCTGCTGGGGCTCAGGCCATCTGCACACACTGAACTTAAGCCTTTGTCACGAGTGAATCAGGAAATCCCAAATCTGGTTGCCATTATCCTTGAAGAAATGGAAATCTCCATCATAAAAACTGTTTGTAGAAACTAAGTATGACATTATGTGAGAAAAGACAAACAAATGTCTTTTTCAATGGAAAAGAACTGCAAATTCAAGGGCTGACATAAATACATCTTGGTGTAATGGGTCGCATAAGGGGTTATGTAAGCCTTTGTCAACTGCAGTGTCCAGCATTAAAGTGTTACTGATTCTTTGGAGATGAGAGATTGTCATGGAGAGGAAAATGTCAGAGTGTTTTGGAACAAGCTGTTGGGAAACGTGAAACCCTTATTAACCTTTAATGGCCAACTGGGATTCCATGAATGTGCTGCTGCTCTTCATTTATCTTTAAGATGGAGCCTTTTCCAAAGCTGTAATATTACACGCCTTACGATAGTCCATTAATTTTCCTCTCCAAGTACTAGGTGGATTCCCTTCCTAGGGTTTTGCCTTGGTTTATCTTACATGTAGCAACCTAGCAAAGGTGCAGGGACTACGTTAAATGTGCTCAGCAAGTTGAATATCCCTCTGTGATGTTTAATTTGTCTTTTTTGTGTATGAATTAGTGCAATTTTCATGTCTGGATTAATCATCATGGATCCTTGCCTGTAAAGTGGATATTCTATGAATGCTGCAGTTAATGGTTCCAATTTGTCTTTGGGTGTGCGCTGTCAGTGTGTTTGTAAGCAGCCCTGAAGAAGGCTCTTAAGGGATTGGATTGCACTGAGTGTTTCAAATATGCATCAGTTCATACAAGCAGGATTAAGCCAACCTAATAATAATAATATGAATATCAGAGACTTAAAGGACTTCCTTTTAACTGGCTGGCTTTATCTGTCATTCTACTGTCTGGGAACATTTTCTTAGCATCTAAACTAAGAACTGGTCATGATTCAACATAAAACTGAAATCATTTTCCAGAACATTTCTGTGGATGTGGGTTCGAGCAGCAGTCCACCACATAAATAAAGCATCCTTCACAAGTTGTACTGACTTATCTGACTTTGGGAAAACGTCCCGAAAGACCTCCCTGCTGATGTTTGGCCTTGACAGCTGCAGTTCCCGAATACTCTTTAGTAGTTTTCTGTTCTTGTCTTCCAGTTGCATTATTTCCTAGAAGGAGAAACAGACTCATATATACTGGATACTGTGAAAAAATAGTTCTGATAGAATTTATCACGTTATACAAATATAATACTGTGCAAAGAGCACCCTTTCAAACAAGTTTCAGTCAGAATGGCCTTTAAATACAAATTATCCATTTTCAGTGTTAGAAAAAAGCAGGAAACGTACAATGATAAGCCATAACATTAAACTACCTCCTTGTTTCTCCAGTCACAGTCCATTTTATCAGCACCCCTTACCATATAGGTGCACTTTGTAGATCTACAGTTACATACCCCCATTTACCCTGTTCTTCAATGATCAGCACCCCCACAAAGCAGGTATTATTTGGGTGGTGGATCTCAGCACTGCAGTGATGCAGATGTGATGGTGGCATGTTAGTGTGTGTTGCGCTGGTAAGTATAATAACAAATCTATTAATCTTTACTTTGTCCACCCTTTAACTTTTGTGCACTTTACTGCCACCCATCTATCCTCCCAATCTCTAAAACCAATGAGTTACAGCTGTGTCCTTCTAAAAAAGCTGTTCCCAAAGGGACACTAACATTCACAAAAGTAACTACCCAAACACACCTTAGCTACCATGCACATTTCTTTCTCATGCGCATACATGCTCATGCAGTTGTTCACAAAGTGGTGAACCTGTTTCCAATGAACCTGTCCACCTGTGGAATGTTCCAAACATTTTTTTGAGCATTCCTCAGCTTTCCCAGTCCTTTGTTGCCCCTGTCCCAACTTCTTTGGAAAGTGTTGCAGGCAACAAATTCAAAATGAGTGAATATTTGCAAAAAACGATAGAGTTTATCCGTTTGAACATTAAATATATTGTCTTTGTAGTGTATTCAATTGAATATAGGTTGAAAAGGATTTGCAAATCATCGTATTCTTTTTTTATTTATGTTTCACACAATGTCCCAACTTCATTGGAATTGGGGTTGCATTTAATTGCTGAAGCTTATCTGAATTTTTCTTTTACATATAAGATTTGTTTTTTTCGCGCTGAAAAATAAATTGTACTTAATGGCTGTATTGACTGCAAATTAAATAAACAATATTTTCACAGCACTGTACATCACAGCATCAGATGATATTTAAAGCACTAAGAATACTAATGAACCCATGCTTTCTCAGTGTTGGTACTCTATCTTAAAAGAATGCCTTGAAAATGTGACATACCTTGTTCTGATTGGACTGTATTGTTCTGCTTCTTTTAATAGTACACCAAAATCTTATACAATATTGTGGAAATGAATTAGACAGAAACACATTTCCACAGAAGAAACATACTATTGGTAGCTGTACTCGGTATCTGTTGCAGTCAGAAAATAACTGTTTTAATTACTAAACACTAAAGTAACTATAAATGTTACTAATATTAAAAATGACACCAATACCCAGCACTAATTCTCAATGTCTGCCAATTCTGTATTTATGTGTGAAATAAACAGATCACCTTTTTGTGCATGTCAATCTCTTTTTTCATCGTGTGGTTGTGTAGAGCCATCTGTTTTACAACTGGAGGGATGTGAGACACTTTTTTCTGTAAAACAAACCACAAAATGTAACTGTCTTACAATTTAATTGACTAATGGACAGAATACACAGAATTTTTAAAACTATTTGTAGTCTGATACTTTGGCAGTGGCTAACAGCACTTCCTGTTGTTTCTGATGGAGATGTCTCTCTAGACGAACCATCTCTTTCTGAAATAGGAGCTTCACATCCTCGTATTCATCCTAAAAAAAAAGGGAAGGAAAAATGCCAATGGGGCAGAAGCTTCCGAGACGGGTTTTCAAAACACTCTAACAGAGTCTGCCAAAAATGAAAATCCACTTGATCTGTGGTGCAGATCCCATAAATTATTCAAAACATTCCATAGCAAATGAAAATGTGTATCAAGAGCATTGTTAATAAAAGGAGGATTTCACTACATCATGAATCGTTCCATCCTCTGTCATTACTTACATCTCCAAAAGGCCATGTAGTGAAACATGTCTATATAATAATGTCCAACTCTGGCTGTACCT
This sequence comes from Pygocentrus nattereri, assembly GCF_015220715.1. Classification (NCBI taxonomy): domain Eukaryota; kingdom Metazoa; phylum Chordata; class Actinopteri; order Characiformes; family Serrasalmidae; genus Pygocentrus; species Pygocentrus nattereri. Next base: position 20,195,087 of record NC_051231.1, read on the forward strand.
GCAGTGCTTCCTTGAGCTTATCCAGATCTCTCTTCATTTCAGCAATCTGCAGGGCTTTCACTGGATACTCTTTGTCTTTATAGGTCTTCAGGGTGTGAAGCTCTGATTGGGCATTAACCAGATTGGCCTTCACTGCCTTTAATTGTGCTTGAAGACCTGAGTGTTGGAAAATGTACTTATTTACATTTGACATTACATGTACTGTGCAGACATACTAGTCTTGAGTCAAGTCCTGTAGAGCATCCAGCAAGCCCACTTATTTCAATTCAGCTCCCAAAAAGACATCTGAGCCACATGATGGAGTGCTGTAGAAGTTTTATGCTCATCATTACTTTAATTTTATGTCAATTCCTCCTTCCTTGCAGTCCATTGAAACAATGTGGTCCAGAAGTGCAGATTCTAACCATTTAGACGATTCCATATTTGTAGTTATAAATGGAAGAGGAGATATTTTAAGGTATGAATATGATGGGGCTCCTAAATGGCAAAACCATAAGAGTTGGCGATATCATTGAGTGATGCTAACCATCACAGGCATCTGTTAGCTAAACTAAGAGAATTGGCAGTTAGCATTCTCCAAAGCACCCTCCCAGCCTGGTAGACCCAAGGCTGCCTTGTCACCTCCCTTCCTACTGCTTCTCTCCTACCCCAAAAGAACATGGAAGGACTGATGCGAGGAAAGGAGCAGGAGGAATAGAGAGAATAAGCAGAAAGTGACACAGCTACTCAGTTTTACCATCATCATATTTGATGTTGATTATTGATAAACTGAGCCTTTTGAAATGTTTGCTTGAAAGTACACCTCTAATACTCCTGTATCTAATTCCAGCTGCTACTCAGATCCAGCCAATTTACAGTTGTGTTGTTTTCTACTCCAGTTTTTTTTCCTTTTAGTCCATATACAACATATACAACACAGGGGATATATAAACACAAAGAAAACACAGAATTTAAAGTATAATTGGATTGTTCCCTATTTGTCTGTCCTCTCTGGGTGTGCATGTACTTTACAGTCTAAAAAAATAATTCCTGGGAAGCATACCCTTTTGTCTTCTCTGTTTGAAGCCTCTTAGGCAGGTGTTTGAAAAGGCTTCTCCTGTCTCCTATGGTATTTGGACAGCCGCCATAATTGCATTACAAAAGCAGTTTCTGGGTCACGGAGGAGAGGAGGAAGTTTGGTAGGAAAATGCAGTAATTTTCTGGTTTCTGAACGCAGTCCTCCATTCTTCTATATAGCACTAAAAAGGTTTCTTTGACTCATAACAATAATGGAACTATACAGAACTATTTTTTAAAAGAGTTCTTTAATTACTGTTTTATCAAGAACTGGTATCTAGATCTCTTTTTTCATCACAGATAAGACCCATTTGACCTTAGTGGAGCATCTATGGTTCTATATACAGTCCTGCTCACCATTATTGGCACCCATGATGTTTAAGTACATAATGTGGAATATCTCCTGGAAAAAAAATTATCAAGTGTAACAGCTTTTTTCTATAGAGAACTTCTGTTTGATACAAAAGAGCAAATGATAAACAACATTTAAAACTAAAAACAACAGGAGAGAAAAAATAGAAAAACCTAAAGCTTGCTGTGACACTGGTATTGGCACCCTTTACAGTAAATCAGTATGGAAACACATTTGGACTCAACTGTGCTAAATCACAAATGAGAATCGCCTGTGATAAATTGTCAGTGCCCATATGACATTAATTACCCAATGAATGATGACTTGAGTGTTTTAAAAAGCCAATTGTTATTCCCTGTTCCTTTGTCACAATGGTGAAGACAAAGGAGCTGTCTGAGGACATCAGAAGTACGACTATTAGCAAACACAAGATCTCAACGGTTTCAACGGTGCGCAATGTTATTAAGAAGTTTGCCAAGCATGGAACAGTCAAGAACCTACCTGGACGTGAAGTGAAGAGGAAAATTGATGAGAGATGTCTGGTTGGTGCGAATGGTGGAAAAAACACCACGTCAAACATCCAAAGACCTGAAGGCCAACCTGGAACAGTCTGGGGTCATGGTTTCAACAAGTACCATACAGCGCACACTAAACTAAGCAGAGCTTTATGGGTGAAGGCCAAGAAAGACACCATTGCTGAAGAAAAGACATAAAAAGGAACGACTCAGCTTTGCCAAAGAGTACCTGGACAAACCACAATCCTTCTGGGAAAATGTTCTGTGGACCGATGAAACAAAAATAGAGCTTTTTGGTAATGCACACCAACAGTTTGTTTACAGACGGCGCAATGAAGTGTATAAGGAAAAGAACACCCTACCTACAGTTAAGCATGGTGGAGGATCCATAATGCTGTGGGGCTGTTTTGCAGCGTCTGGTACTGGGGGCCTTGTCTGTATCACAGGAATCATGAAATCGGAGAATCACCAAGTGATTTTACAGCAAAATGTCCTACCCAGTGCAAGAAAACTTCATTTGAGTTGAAGATCATGGGTCTTCCAGCAAGACAAAGACCCAAAGCACACATCCAAAAGCACACAGGTATGGTTGAAAAGGAAGAAATGGATTGTTTTGGCCAGCAATGAGTCCTGATCTCAATCCCATTGAAAATCTGTGGGGTGAGCTGAAATCTGCCATTGGGAAAAAGAACCCTGCAAACATTCAAGAGCTTGAACAAACTGCAAAGGAAGAGTGGGAGAAAATACCAGATTCTTCTTTAAAATGACAGCATGTAAGCCGAAAAACAATGTTCTTCATTATATTACTTTGAACCTCCAATTAAAAAATCCTGATAATATAAATTTGGTACATTTACATTTATTTCTGAAGATATTGTAGAGGTTATGCTAAAAAATGAAGGGGTGCCAATAATGGTGAGCAGGACTGTATATAAATGTACACTTAGACTTGCATTATCCATCCATCCATCCATCCATTTTCTAAGCTGCTTCTCCGTCAGGGTCGCGGGGGGGAGCTGGAGCCTATCCCAGCAGTCATCGGGCGGAAGGCTAGACTTGCATTAGTGTAATCAAAATAATTTGTTATTTGAATTTGTTAGTGTAATCAAAATAATTTGTTATTTATAATGAGCAAAGCTTGCATAGTTTTTGTCCTTTAATATTTAATATTGTGCAGTTGTAAAGCGTTTGCAATTAAATGTGACTCAACTAACCACAGAGATGATTCTCTCCCTCCTCCACTGCATCTTTCAGCTCAGCTTTGGCCTGGCTGATCTGCCAGTTGTTCCATCGATTGAAGGCAGTTAATGAATTCTTAAAACAATCACATTTAACTCTAGTTATAAATGCACAAAGTAATATGTTCAAAATGTATGCAATAACCAGGATTTAAACATGGTTGTTTCACAGCATAAACTCATAAACTAAGTAAGTGTACAGCTACCACTTAGACAACGTCATAATCTTATGTATGTTCACTTCTGTCACATGCTATCAGCTTATTGTCTTAAGGATTGCCATGTGTTTATCAGTTATATAAACAGCATTAATTTAAGTAAACACTCTTCTTCTGTACAAATCAACTGATGGCTCACCCCTAGCTTCTCGTGCTGGATGAGGAATTCCCTTGCAATCGAGACAGCACGTCTGTCTGTGTCCTCAATGTTTCTGGCCACCTGCTGGTTCATTTCCTGAAGCACTTTGCAGTGCTTTTCCAGATCTTCAATAGACCCTCTCTGTAGCTTCATCAGTATCTAAATGGCAATTTGCAGTCAAAGCCTGTTAAAAATCATGACAATAGAACAAAACATAAACTAATTTCATATGTTAGCTCTTCTTGAGCTTGACTCACCTGCATTTTTTTAACATTAGTGTTTATCTGAGCTGAATCTTGCTCCCCACTGTCAGATTTTATTCTTCTAGAGAGTCTAGAGGATGCTGCAGAGAATCTAGAGAGTCTAGCAGATGCTGCAGATGAATCCTCAGTGTTTCCTCGAGAACTTTCTGTACAGAGAGCAGAAAGTCAATACTGAAACTAGAAGTGAGAGAAAACATTTTACAGAGCCCAGTCCTAAATTTTGTGTAGTTTTATGTACCAAATGAATGTCATAATTTATATATTTTTAAACAGACTGAAAATATGCCTTTCAGATATGTAAATTATGTCCATTTTGATTGGCTGCCCTGTATGTTGTCTCACTGAGTAAGCAAAATATTAAATATTCAGACTTAGATTCAGATAAGTATTATGGTACCATCTATTTAAACCCAAGACATTAATTTAGATGGTAATACGCTAAATACATATAGGGCAATGGCTGTCCCAAACTCACACACACACGCACACATTTTCTAAGCCACTTCTCCCTCAGGGTCATGGGTGTCCCAAACTCTTAAATTTTTACTTGTGAAGAAAATACCTAATTTTTGCATTTTATTTTTATGTTTTATTAACTGCAATATTTTTTCATAATATCATTTGTATTTCTTATAAAATAAAAAAAGATTTACATCTACACTGTGAAAAATCGCTCATCAGTTCAACCTAAAAAATGACTTCATGAGGTAACAAGTAAATTAACTAGTTTCATTCAACCTCAGTATTTTGATTGAATAATTCTTACAATTAATATAATTTCTTCAGTTAAAAAACTAGTTAAATTGCTTTTTACAGTAAATCATTACATTTTTAAAATAGAAAAACCGTATTCAAAAAAATGCCTGTCTAATGTTTTCATGTCTGTACTGAAACACAGAGTTTTAGTTTATAGGCAGAGCTTTATTTTAGCCACACCCCTGCTGTGTGTTTTACTCACGCTTTTTAGATTAGCTAAAATGATCACAACCATAACAAGAGGTAAAGTTTTGATAGCATTATGATGATGTTTTTAGTGAAAGTGGAATGTTTAATATGTAATTATTATCAATAAATAAGGATCATTCAAAGCAAAAGGGTTTTAATCTAAAGTCTAAACCAGTTAAAAGTCCAAAATGTGTTTTCAACTCTTACTTTGAACTGATTCGATAGAATGATCTATATAGATTGTATGGACTGGGGAGTGAATGATACATTAAAAGTGAGTAAGGTTTGGGCTCTTTAAAAAGCAAGCCTCTCTGCTCAAATGAAAATAGAAAATTGTATATTAATATATTGATAGTATATACCAAAACATAAAAATGTCAAAACCTGGACATGTTACATTTTGTATGACTGATCATTTAATCATGAGACCCCACCAGATTTTTCAGGCTGGGTCTGTTTTATTGCATTAGGAGATCCGTTAGTTTCCCTGTCACTTGCTGTGTTTGGCCCATGTGATGCTTTGGCCCCTTTATGATCAGGATGCAATGAACTCCAGTGTACTGGCTTCGGTTTAGTTGTTTTTGAGGCATTAGTTCTGTTGCTCCGCTCCCACTTGCTGTAATCCTTGAAAGATGAAGAAAAAGTTTATATATATATATATATATATATATATATATATATATATATATATATATATATATATATATAATAATGATAATATGAATGCAACTGTACAAACCCTAACATGTTGGGACAGTAGGTAAAATGCAAATAAAAAACAGAAAGCAATGATTTGTAAACTGTCTTTTTTAGGTGTTTAACGGAAAACAGCACAGAGATATTTAATATCTTACCTCACAACCTTATTGACTTTTGTAAATATAAACTAATTCGAGGTCCACCACCCTGTGAAAAGCTGCGTAAGTGAATAGATCAACAGTTTAAGAACATTTCTCAACACACAATTACACGGAACTTAGGGATTTCACCACCTACAGTCATAATAAGGTTAAAAGTTTCAGATAATCCAGAGAAATCTCTGCATATAAAGAGCATGGCTGAAAATCAGTACTGATAGCCAGTGAACTTGAAATCACCCAGACACGCTTCTGCAGTGAATGTAACCACAAGGGCTCGGGAATCATTTCCAAAAACGTGTCAGTAAACAGTTCATCGCTGTATCTAACAAATCCTCGATTCTAGACTATTAGCAACATCCAAAGCCGCCGCCGACCTTTCAGGGCTAAAGCTGTGTGCAGTGGCCTGACGAATCTGCCATTCACACTGTTCTTGGAAGGTACTGAAGTCATGTTCTCTGGCCCAAAGAGAAAAAAGACCATCCTGATTGTTATCAACGCACATTTCAAAAGCCACCATAATGTTAGTGGCGACGACAGGGTAACTTATCTGTGAAGGCACCTTTTAATACTGAAGGGTCCATATTTAAAACCCCCTTTTTTGGTATTAAAGATTTGTGAAGATTCAACTTTGTTCTGAGAGGTTTTTTGAATGGCAACACCGCCATTGCTCGCTTTTGAGTAAGGTGCACAGCCAATTTACTATCGGCTGCTTGGCATACATGCAGGTTACGCATTATAAGTCTAATGTCTAAATAAGTCTAACGTTTAACTATTATTTTCACATGTACACGAAACGCTGTGAAATGTTTAAAGGCAAAAGAACCAGAGAGAGGCGGAAACTCACCACATTCCTAAAATCCTCTCTTAGTGCACAAACGAAGCGTTTTGGAAGTTCGCTCATAGTCTTCTGTGCCTACTGACCGGTGCCGTTGTCGTTCATAATGCTTTTCTTTTAAAAAATGGCGACATTACATTGATGTTTCAGAGAAACTAACCTACAAAATTATGTTCGCTGTTGCGAATGAGTGAAGACCCGCACTCCATGCGTTCCGTCTGTCATGGCAACCAAACGCGCTGGAAAACCGACGATGGAACTCTCACGCCATCTAGTGTACGTTACCTGTAGTTCAGAAAACTACGGGCACGGTAACCCATCATTGGTCTCGAGCTTGCCTGAGCACGTGTTTTAAACTCGTCCAAACTTTTTTTTTTGTTCAAAGTGAATTTTGATCACTTAATTTTTCATACTTCATCTTTTGTTCAACCAACTATTTAAAAACATAAAAATACCAAATTGAATGGTGTATAAAACTATGGACGTTGCAGGTAGGCTGATCAAAACATTTCCAATGGGTCATATTATATATTATACAAAATGTCTTCACTTTTGAGCAGGGGTCTTCAATCTTACCAAAGGGCTTTTGTGGACGCAAGTTTTGATTCCCATAAAAGGCAGCACACCTGAAAAATGGTCGAAGGCTGAGACCATCCATTTAACCAAGTAAATCTGGTGCTAATGCTTGGTTGGACTGAATCCCAAAGCCGAGGTGTATTGTACCACCATTTTAAAGTTTTATACCCATTTTGCTGTAAAGTTTTATTAATAAACCATTTTATAATGAGCCACCATGTTACATTGAGCATATGCCTTCTGGCCTCATAAAATAGTTGTAGAGACAGCTCTTACTTAACAGACGATGTGCAAAAAAACACAGAAAACATAAGACTGCATTCAAAAATATAGCATTAAATACTAAACTGCCTGACATTATATTAATTTCAAAGATCATACAAAAAAGCTTTGATTAAAAGAAACAGGCTGTACATGCCTCTAGAAAAGTGCTTCTGCTGTTATAGCTGTATAGATATATAGCTGTAAGGTACATTGAATACAAGTCTATAAAATGGTTCACAGCACCGAAATTAATAAAAACAATGGGAATGAAAAGTACATTATATATTAAACTGAAACATATTTTTTAAAAAATCAACGGTTCAGGACTGTCAGCATAAAATGAGTCCCCAGTTGGTCACATCTGTAACTTTCGTTTAAAGCTATTGCATTAAAATACATTAAGCAAAATTGAGGAAGATATTATTGAAATATGCAGTTCTGCATAATATTCTGTGTGATAACAAAAAAAAATGCTTTTTCTAGTCACAGTAGACTGGAGCAGCTGCAGGTTTGATGGAACCTGTCATTACTACAGTTGTTGCAGATTTAATTTTGATTTAAATTTGATTGGGATGCTCATCATGCTGTGTTGTTGTTGATGTCCATGCGGCTAACCAGCTCAGTGACAAGCTTCTGTAGAGTCTCTGAGCGCATCTTGCTCACTTCCAGCACGGCTTCATGATTGACCTTTTCAAAGTCCTGGTAGCTCTTCACCACTTTGTTAGTAATGAGTGAAAGGCCGAAGACACGCATCCCACAGTGACTGGCCACCACAACCTCAGGTGCTGTGCTCATGCCTAAGGGACAGGGATGGAAAGTAGTTTTAACAAATTTATAAGTTAATAAACTGATTCTTTAGGACTGTATCAGCTGAGAAATTAAGAAAAATAATTGCAGTGTATGCTTCAGGCTAGTGTATTATACAGAGTTACTGTTCATCAGTGTTAATGTGTTTTGTTGTTCATCAATGTTCAATGTCACATCAATATGATGTGCTTAAAAAATACTTTCCCACAAAGGCAATAAAAATTCTCGTACTGCACTGCTAATGTTATTACACCTGTTACTATTACTTCTACTAAATGTAGTGGAAGCAAAAGTATTGGTTAAAAGATGTGAGATGTAAAGAATGCTTACCTACTGCATCCACGCCCAGTTTGTGCAGAAGGCGGGCTTCCGCTATGGTCTCAAAGTTGGGTCCTCCAACCATACAGTACACACCCTCCTGGACATACTGGGACACGCCCATGCTCTTACAGATGTCAAACGCCAGTTTTCGGAGGTCTTTATCATAAACTCCAGACATTGGAGGAAAGCGAGGTCCAAACCTGGGAGATAATGGGTGTAAAAGAGTATGTTACGTATTTATGGATATTTGGAACAAAATACCTGCTAACTCTGTATTTGGATGGCCATTGTAGATTCTTTGTAGATGCTCACCTTGTAAATACACTGCTCAAAAAAATAAAGGGAACACTTAAACAACACAACTCCAAGTAAATCAAACTTCTGTGAAATCAAACTGTCCATTTAGGAAGCAACACTGACAATCAATTTCACATACTGTTGTGCAAATGGAATAGACAACAGGTGGAAATTATTGTTAATTAGCAAGACACACTCAATAAAGGAGTGGTTCTGCAAGTGGGGACCACAGACCACTTCTCAGTACCTTTCTGCTTTCTGGCTGATGTTTTGGTCATTTTTGAATGTTGGTGGTGCTTTCACACTCGTGGTTGCGTGAGACGGACTCTACAACCCACACAAGTGGCTCAGGTAGTGTAGCTCATCCAGGATGGCACATCAATGTGAGCTGTGGCAAGAAGGTTTGCTGTGTCTGTCAGCGTAGTGTTCAGAGACTGGAGGCGCTATCAGGAGACAGGCCAGTACACCAGGAGACGTGGAGGAGGCCGTAGGAGGGCAACAACCCAGCAGCAGGACCGCTACCTCCGCCTTTGTGCAAGGAGGAACTGCCAGAGCCCTGCAAAATGACCTCCAGCAGGCCACAAATGTGCATGTGTCTGCACAAATGGTTAGAAACCGACTCCATGAGGATGGTATGAGGGCCCGACATCCACAGACGGGGGTTATGCTCACAGCCCAACACCGTGCAGGATGCTTGGCATTTGCCAGAGAACACCAGGATTGGCAAATTCGCCACTGGCGCCCTGTGCTCTTCACAGATGAAAGCAGGTTCACACTGAACACGTGACAGACATGACAGAGTCTGGAGACGCCGTGGAGAGCAATCTGCTGCCTGCAACATCCTTCAGCATGACAGGTTTGGCAGTGGGTCAGTAATGGTGTGGGGTGGCATTTCTTTGGAGGGCCGCACAGCCCTCCATGTGCTCGCCAGAGGTAGCCTGCCATTAGGTACTGAGATGAGATCCTCAGACCCCTTATGAGACCATATGCTGGTGCGGTTGGCCCTGGGTTCCTCCTAATGCAGAACAATGCTAGACCTCATGTGGCTGGAGTGTGTCAGCAGTTCCTGCAAGATGAAGGCATTGAAGCTATGGACTGGCCTGCCCATTCCCCAGACCTGAATCTGATTGAGCTCATCTGGGACATCATGTCTCGTTCCATCCACCAACGCCACGTTGCACCACAGACTGTCCAGGAGTTGGCGGATGCTTTAGTCCAGGTCTGGGAGGAGATCCCTCAGGAGACCATCCGCCACCTCATCAGGAGCATGCCCAGGCGTTGTAGGGAGGTCATACAGGCACGTGGAGGCCACACACAATACTGAGCCTCATTTTGACTCATTTTAAGGACATTGCATCAAAGTTGGATCAGCCTGTCATGTGTTTTTCCACTTTAATTTTGTGTGACTCCAAATCCAGGCCTCCATTGGTTAATAAATTTGATTTCCATTGATTATTTTTGTGTGATTTTGTTGTCAGCACCTTCAGCTTTGTACAGAACAAAGTATTCAATGAGAATATTTCATTCATTCAGATCTAGGAAGTGTTATTTGAGTGTTCCCTTTATTTTTTTGAGCAGTGTATATATTAAATTTAGCTTAAAATTGCCACAACCCTAAAACTAACACCTAATCTAACCCTAACCGTGACCTAAATCCAAAACAGTCACTCTAAACCTAACACTGTTTATAATCATTTGCGTTAAACCAGATAGTTTGTTAACAAGTTGAGTATTTGTAGATCATCAGAATAAAGTAAGACCAAATACTTCAACTAAATATACTTCAACTAAAGTCTGCTAACAAGGAAGGACTGGCAGTATGTGTATGGGATCATGCTAATTAGTTGCCACCAGCTTTCATACATCAACCACGTTAGCATTTTTGAGTGAGATATTCCTTCAAGGTTAGGTAAAAAAAACAATAAGTTGACTCACTTTTCATCATTGGGGCCAATCAGTGGGTTCAGCCCAGCAAATCCAGGGAAGTTAATGTGATCTCTGATGATCATAATGTCACCACAGTTGTAGCTGTCTGCTAAGGACCCTGCAGCATTTGTTACAATCAGGGTATCCACACCTAAAAGCTTGAATACCCTCAGTGGGAAAGTGACCTGTGACAGAGATGCAGGGCACAGTCTCAACTCTCATTCTTCATTCATTCAGTGCTGGACAAAATATGCAAGCCATATACATGAGTGAAAGTAGAAATATCCTTAATGTAAAAATGGATGTACTCTATTTTTATTTGAGTTAAAAGTACAAAAAGCACCTGCTTAAGTATTAAGGCTAAAAGTAAGTGAATTATAGAGGTGTACCCTCAGGGCCTTCTAGGTCTTCTAGGTCTTCTAGGTCTTTACTCTGTAAAATATTTATGTCTGTAATTTCTTATTTGTATTTAATAGAAACATTATGTTTGCCTCTGGTGAAACTCTGCTAGTATTGTAGTAGTGACTCCTGGGCACTGACAACAGTCATGAGAAATGGTGGGAGGAGAATGACAGCCATGAGAGATGGTGGGAGGAGGATGAGGCTCGGAGGTGGGGCTTGAGCACTGCCTTACTGCTGCCTCTTGCGGCTATCATTGGTACCTGGCATGCACTTTTATTTAAATGTTAGGTATTAGTTGGAAAGAAAAGGGTTTAAATTTTAAGGTGTCCAACAGAAAATTGTCCAATCAGGATTTATTATTTTTTTCATCCAGGTAGATGCAACTACATAGGGGTAAGCAAGCTTAATAATTTTTAAGGACTAAGGATTTTGCAGGACTACAGGCATCCTTGGTTAACTACCAACATACACTGATATGCTAAAAGTCATGGGATAGCAGTATGTAAATTGATTATGAAGTGGCGTAACCTCACTGGACAGCTTGGGAACGCCCACACTTGAACAAGTTCTGAAGTGCTATCTTGTGAGTGAGGTTGAACACTGGCCAGCGTGCTCATGGCTAGGCAAGGTGAATTATCGAAGTTCAAATTATCCACAGTGTCATGTGTGTACTGAGAATACACCATAAAGGGCGTTATCACTCAGTGGACAGAACAGTGGCTACCCACGGGTGCTTAATGATGTCTGATGTGATGAAGTCTGGCTAGACTTGTCCATGCAGACATACAAGCGGCTGACAGAAATCATATCCACATTCAGTGCAAGAGGCCACACATGTACATCCTGCAGGTCAGTGAAGCTTTCTTTAGCTTCCATGTGATACAGGAGCAGAAGATGCACTGGATGCACAGTGCCTCTGTTAACACCATGACACTGTGCCTCACCTGGGCTTGATAACTAGCGAACAGGTAGTGCAGGTAGGTGGTGGTTCCATACCGGTATGAAGTGTGTTCTCATGGTATTGGTTGGGTCCACTAGCCTGCCTAAACACGTCATTGACTGGTGACCACATAGTTTCACTGCTTGCTGAACATTTGTAGCCCTTCATGGACTTCATGTACCCCCACAATGATGTGATTTTCCAGCAAGATAATGTACTGTGCCACTGGACCCAAATTGTCCAGAAGTGGAATTCTGGAGAGTTTTGATGAATGACATGGTTTGTACATTCCGCATGTATGGCCATAAGTCTTCTATCCGCTTGGGGAATCAATGCCACATTGAGTTGTTGCACTTCACCTGGCTAGATGGGGCCTTACATGATAATAGTTACTGTCTCATGACTTTTGGCACATCGGTGTAATTCGAAAGTGACAGTGGAATCAACCAAATACATGTTGATTTCCAATGGGTGGGACCAATTTCATGGAAAAAAATAGCAACGGTATCACTATGGCAGGAGTCTTTACTGGAAGAGTAACTGTAAAACTGCTACATACAAGGTAAAATGTAAATTTATGTCTTTTTACAAGCTAATCTACACTGCCCAAAATGTCCATGGCACCAGCATTAGCTTTGTGGTATTAAACCACTAGAAACCTAAAGACACAGAAATTAGTTGTTCTTTTGGGGGTTTATGGCCCAAAAAGAAGCCCTTGCTCATGGTTTGGCACTGGGTATTTTACTGTAAAATGTAGTAATGTGAAAGGAAAAAGTCAACAAGTTTTATATGTTTTATAAGTTTTCTATGTATAGATACTATACATTTGTTAGAAGTAACAAATTACATGTTCTTTGCTAGTGTCCACCGTTGAGAAATGGCAGACTAACAAGAGAACAGTATGTGATAACATTTTCTGTAAGCTGCACTTATTTTATTGTGTGTATTGTAGTTTATTGTATTGTATTGTATCTTATTGTTATTGTATTGCATTGAATGGCTCAGAGTTCTGCGTTCGACTCTGTTTCTTTTTCTCTTGGTGTCTGCAGTGACATTTTGTTTCTAGCAGTATCTGAGCTCAGGACTGTCTTTTTCTCTAAGCTATTGGTAACTAGCAAAGATACTTTCTCTAGATTGACAAAGCACTTCTTGTACGTCGCTCTGGATAAGAGTGTCTGCTAAATGCTGTAAATGTAAATGTAAATTACATAATTCTTTCAACTGACATACACGTACATAAACATTCATAAAGGCTTATTCCAGTAAAGGCTTTACATCGATGTCAAGTTGACATAACACCTATGCCAAATAACATACGTTTTGCTGACATGTTTTCTTAAGTCTTTTTGGGATGAAATGACACAGCTGACTTTTTATTCATTTGTGTCCATTTCATAGTTCATCTCTTGCTTTAAAATTGTGTTAATTTCACATGCAATTCTCAAAATGCTATACTGGACATTCTGGATATCCTGATAAATCCTCTCCAACTAACTCATTCCCAAAGATGACACAAAATGGCCTGAAACATCCTTACATTAACCCTCTGGGGTCCAGCAGCTCGGCCACAACGTGTCAAAGCATGTATTCAGAAATACTCACCTTTATTTTTTAACCAGCCTCACTTAACCAGTTGTGTAACATAATCACCATTATGTCTTTGACATACCAAAAATGCAGAAGTCATTAAATGCTTATGCTAATGTCATGTAGCTTTATGTACATGTAACTTGACTTACAGTAAAGTGTTAACCAATATGTAAAAGTATTTAAATCTTCTTGAAACACACAGACAGATGAAATCCTGCTACAGTACTCACTTAAACATGAATGGAGTGCTGTACTAGCCTACGAGTTATGTAAAGCGGACAATTGTAGCATTGAATGAAGTGAAATGAGTGCCGGCATCTGGCATGTGATTCAGCTCAATGTGATCACGAGAAGGAATGCATGCACAGACCCAAAGATGGATTTTGATGAAAGAAAGCAGATGCTCCAGTCTTAAGACATCTCCTGACCAGGTCAGATACTATGCTTACAGAATAAAGAACAGCAATTTTCTAAAAAAGACTACATAATCACGTAACTGAGAAGAAAACACAGTCATTCACAGTGTTCTGATGTGACAGGATGTGTAAAGAAACTTACCAGCTCACATTTCTTCGCAGTGGTTGTGATAGGAACCTATGGTTGTGATGTCTACAACTCCAATATAGCCATTTGCTATATATCTAAAATTATCAGTGAGACTATATGTATCTTTTTATATCAATAATGTTGAGAAAATTGTCTTAAATCCAAAATAAGTCTTCTTTGAGTACTATTTGCCTTACACTGCTCTGCATATACCTCTTAACCATGCATGTATTTTAAAAATACATTTCTTGTAGCAAACCTATCATAAATTAATGTCTCATACATCAGACAATGTATTTGTCACTTTACTATGACGGACATTTCAGAGGCATTAAATGCTTCAGATGTCAAAATCATTGTGAACAATTGTGCCTCAGCTCGTCTCTGTAGAATGGAACATTTCACATCTATTCTGAATGACTTTATTCACACCTGAAATGTTGAATTATGACTCAGAAACCATGGTTTTGAGTTGAAAGAAACTGTTTTAGGACATCCAGGTATGTCTAAAAGGACTGACCTTACATAGCGAATGTCCCTCATACATGTGGAATCGGCCCTGCATACACACACAGGTTTTCCCTCTGAGTTCACCAAACACCAGTCTCCCAGCATGGCCCTGCACTGTTTACACACACACACACACACACACACACACACACACACACACACACACACACACACACACACACACACACACACACACATATACACACACACACACACGCATACAGATGTATTATTTTCCTATATGTTTTAAAATCATTCTTCATACTATAATTATATACATTAGAGACATAACAAACAAATTGTTGTTTGAAGGTCCAAAAGATCCTAGTTATGCAACTATGAATCAGATATCATATTATGCAGAGTGTTGTGCACCACTAATACTACCAACATTATTGCTTAGTATTTGTAAGCATTCTTAACATTCAAAATTAAAGTCTATCATCTGGCCACAGTTTGAGCATCTAGCCTCACCTGTGCTCTGTGGAAATCCTGGTATATCAGAGTATTTAAAGGAGTCTTGGCACTGGAGGGCATCAGCCAGCATGCCCAGGCCTGAACCACAAATGATGGCCACTTTAGGTCTGTGTTGTGTCTGGGACAGCAGCCAATCAGCTGTCCTCTGGTAGTCTTCATGACTGGGGTAAGTCATAAGAAATAGTTCTGTTAAACTTGTAGGTTCACTCAGTTCTTTCCTTTTATGGAGTCTGAAGAACTGTGTAACTTGGTACATCGATTGCATAACAGTAATAGCATATGATATAATCAGCTATGAGTAATGCCGTTTCATGTCATGTCAGAATTTTAAGAACTTTTTTTTAAAGAACTTTTAGAATATTTTGAAACTTTGCATTTTTTCAATACCAGCCAACTAAAAACCAAAGATGTGACATTATATGATTATCAGTGGTAATATATTATAGCTACACTTGTAAAAATTAAAGTGCCAACAAGGGTACTTTGGAGCAATGCCATAAAAGAAGATCTTTGGGTTCCCTAAAGTAGTGGCTCTGGTCCTCAGGGACCCCCAAATGGTCTACATTTTTTCTCCATAACTATGTTTTGGGAATTGACATGGAGCAAAACATGTCATATTCAGGGTACATGAAGATTTGTTTAAGAACCACTGCCTTTAAGAAAATTTCAATGGATGGTTCTTTATAAATGAATTGTTAACAACATTTTTTTAAGTTTTAGGAATCTCCACATAATGTAAAGATTCTATACCAACTAAACACATTTAAGCCAACAACCAGTTAGGAGCCTTCTTTAGTGTAATTCTGAATACTGTATTTTCCCTCTTTGGAACACTTTACTAAACTGCCATTGTAAGAATTTCTGTCCTGTAATAGACTTTCATCTCTCAATCTACAGCTGCCAGGAAAGTCTATTACATTGTAGCTCAATGCATCAACCAATTCAACAAGCTTTATCTATGAACTCTGACATTTTATCCCTGACTCCAAGTCAGCTTAAATGTCATGAAACTGTACTGTCATATTTTACACATTGACATCATTAAAGCACATTCACATTTGAGCCCTTTAAGTATTTTTATAAGACTAAGAGGCAAAGAAAGCCTAAACCTTACCTGATTTGATCTTTACTGTGCATTTTTCTTGTCTGTGTGAAAGTTACAGTGCAGACTGAAGATAAACAGAGTCCTTGAGGAGAGGAGCATGTGAATGAGAGAGCAGGGTTTTCAGACCATTTAAGTACATCCAATACTGGCCCTTCCTAACCAACACAAATGTCCTGATTGGTTACAACTCAATGCTGTCACAAGCAACGTCGAATGAAATGCCTTGGTCCTGAGAGGTGTGTCTTTATTTTAAGGGAGGCAAATTTGATCTTAAATTGGATTAGGCGAACGGTGAGTTTTTGACCAAATGCACTGAAAATTTGGATGAACTGTGAACTGGTTTTACTCAAGTCATCACATTTTGGGCACGTGTTAAGCTTGCCCTTAAGCTAGTTATTTAAATGTTAATCAGCTAAACATAAAAGCTCAAAGAATGAATAAGATCCTTCATAAATGAGGACTCAACCAAATACAGTTATTTCTTAACTACAAAGTATATTATGTGCCAAAATGCTTACATAACCACAGCCGCAAATATTCATAGACAGTCTTGATGCTAAAATCATAGTCAGTCTTGATCCTAAATCCTCATTAGAGTCATTCCACTAATTGATGTAATGGTCACTTGTCTCATCATAGCATGTGATTTAATATACTAAATAAGCCATGAGAAGTGTATTAAAGCACAATGAAGGATCAAACTGACCTTTTAAAGAGCTGTTAGCATATTGGTCCATCTATCCTATTGAGGCTGCCAGTTTGGCCGTAGTACTAGTAGCATGTGAGGCCCATTACCAGAGATTGGACTGGACCTCAAATGCAAACCATGGGACCAGAGAAATTCAATTTGTGTACCTCACAAGGTTCGCCTCTTCCCCTTTTAGACGCAACTGCAAGTTAGTAAATCTATATGAAATTCTTACCTGGAGGTAATGTATCATGTCCCTAGCCATAGGGCAACTATAACAGTGATTTCCGTCCCTACATGAAGTTTCTATTATACTTTTCATGTTGAGTGGTTACTTTGAGTTATGCTTTGCATGATTATTATTTCTAATAACTATGATTTCGGTCCCACTTATTAAGTGTCCCTAATAACTGTGTACTGTGCAAACTGTAACCGTACTGTGCAAAAGTCAGACTCCACTCTTTATTTATTTAATTTCTAGCCAAAATGCTAAAAAGTTACTAATTTTTCAGCATCAGGTAAAAGCACAAAAGATACCTGATTCCACTTATTTAAGAAATTGCTCAGTTTTCAAACAAATGATCATGCACAGTCCTGCTTTGTTGAAAATGAAAACCTGCAGCTACACTGGCCTTCTGTGGATAAGACTGGACATCGCTGACTTAGGATCTCAGAAACATCTCCTGAATATGAATAAGTTGTTTGTAATGGCTGTTTTGACTGGATATAAAATAAGTGAGGCAGGGAATATCAGATACATATGAAAAAACCTGCTGGGCAAATCAGGGCATAATAGCTTAATAATACATTTTATCTGTAGCATAACAGCTCATTGTCCATTTTATCAGCTCCATAGCAGTTCTATAATTATAGACTGTAGTCAATCTGTTTCTCTGCATATTTTTAGCCTCCTTTGACTATGTTCAGGGCTCCCACAGGACCACCACAGAGCAGATATTATTTGGGTGGTGGATTGTTGTACTACAGTGACACTGATGTGGTTGTGGTGTGTTAGTGTGTGTTGTGCTTGGTATGAGAGAATCAAAGACAGCAGTGCTACTGGAGTGTTTAAATACTTCAGTGTCAGCTGCTTGGCCTAGAATAACCCACCAACCAAAAATATCTAGCCTCTCTCTCTCTCTCTCTCTCTCTCTCTCTCTCTCTCTCTCTGTGTATTTCTGTACACATTCCCCTCACATTTCTGCAAATAAAACTATATTTGTTCATGGGACAATGCTATAGAATTGAAACTTGGATGTATCTTAGTCAGTGTACAGCTTGTATAGCAGCTTATAATTCAACACACAGCCATTAATGTCTAAATAGCTGGCAACACAAGTGAATACACCTCACAGTGAACATGTCCAAATTGTGCCCAATTGTGTCATTGTCCCTCCCTGATGTCATGTGGCTTGTTAGAGTTACAAGGTTCCAGGTGTGAATGGGAAGCAGAGCTGTTAAATTTGGTGTTTTGGGTAAAATTCGGTCATACTGGCCACTGGATATTCAACATGTTACCGCATGACAAAGAACTCTCAGAGGATGTGAGAAATAGAATTGTTGCTCTCCACAAAAATGGCCTAGGCTATAAGAAGATTGCTAACACCCTGAAACTGAGCTATAGCATGGTGGCCAAAGTCATACAGTGGCTTTCCAGGACAGGTTCTACTCAGAACAGGCCGTGCAAGGGTTGAACAAAGACCACATGTTTAGCATCATATCCAAAGATTAGCTTCAGAAAATAGATGCATGAGTGCTGCCAACATTACTGCAGAGGTTTAAGAAGTGGGAGGTCATCAACTTGATCTGCATGGCTGTCGTCCCAGAAGGAAGCATCTTCTCAAGCTGATGCACAAAATAGCCTGGAAAAAGTTTGCTGAAGACAAGCAGTCCAAGAGCCTGGATTACTGGAACCATGTCCTGTGGTCTGACAAGACCAAGATAAACTTGTTTGGCTCAGATGGTGTTCAGCATGTGTGGTGGCACCCTGGTGAGGAGTACCAAGACAACGGTCTCTTGCCTACAGTCATGCATGGTGGCGGTAGCATCATGGTCTGGAACTGCATGAGTGCTGCCGGCACTGGGGAGCTGCGGTTCCTTGAAGGAAACATGAATTCCAACATGTACTGTTACATTTTGAAGCAGAGCATGATCTCCTCCCTTTAGAAACTATGCTGCATGACAGTTTTCCAACTCAATAACGACCGATAAAAAAACCCCTCCACGATGACAACTGCCTTACTGAAGGTAAAGGTGATGGACTGGCCAAGTATGTCTTCAGACCTAAACCCATTTTTGGTCAATAGTGTAATTACTGCTCCTAAAATCTTCATTGAGCCTTTTTTTATAGGCCCTGTTTACACCTGGTCCCTTCATACATCTTAAGTATCTGGATTATTTCTTGATAAGCTCAAGTCACATAAAAGTGCCCGAGATGCATTTCAACATACCCCAGATTTCAAACAGATACAAATCCGATCACTCAAACAACTTCAGTAGGTGGTCTGAAATGCATTTGAACCACTTTATAGCAGTGTAAATGCAGCCATCTCTCGAAGACACATTTGACAAATGCACAACTGAACTATGTCTCTTGGCATGTGATTTGTGGGGAAGACACATGTTTGGGGACCAGATTAAACAAAATGTTTAATAGCAATATGGGCATATACTACTGTGCAAAACAATTGGATAAACAATTGGTAATTGGTTGCTGCTTAATAAATAAATTAGCATATTCCAGCCCACTTGGCAAATGGTTTTTAGTCCGACTACCTGAAGATGTATTTGACTTCCAAGTGTAGATGTGGCATACAGTCCAGATACTAGTCACATAAAGTGACCAGGTGTAAACTGACACAGTCATATATCCACGGCTCACAGACAGATAAAGTTATTTAACATATATCAGCAGTTAGCTTCTAACAACAGCAGACCCTGATGTCTATCTCTTTCTTTGATCCAAAAAAATGAAATTGATTCCATTCAAATACTATATTAAAAAGTACTATATTAAAATTTGTATTTTATTATAATATGGATGTCATACAGCAAGATTTCTTGAGAATATATTTAATATTCTTATTTGACTATCTGCACATCATGTAGCTAAATATGATTGATAACTATGGCAATAAAAAAAACACATTAGCTAAACATAACATAACAAGAGCAAGTAAACGAGCAAATTATATAATCATCTTTTATATACAGAAAATACTTTTTGGGGAATTTTATTACGCAGGGGCTGTAAAATCTTGTTTAAGCCACTGTGTGTGCAGCTGCCCTACAGCATCCCATTATTGCCACTGCATTTCTATGGAGAATATACAAGCAGTATTTGTACAGTTAATTACCTGCATCAGCAAGTGGCTGAATTCACTAATTAGAAAGGATGCCTGGACACCTTTGGACATATAGTGCATTATTATTCAGTAAATGGCTGCTTTTTACATACTCAGGTACATATGATTGTGTTGTCGTTTTCACTTGTGCAGCATATGTAAATCTCGATTTAAATAACAGTTGAGAAAATGCATGCAAAATAAAAGTCTTGGACATAATCCAAATCATACACAGTCCAGTTTTTTTCATTGTACCTTGAAACTAATTTGAACCTTCAATTTACGTAGATGCGGTGGGAAAAATAACATTCTATTTTAAAGGCGTCAGTAGATCTAAAATGGGGCCGGCTGTACAAATACAATGAAATTAAAGATACAATTAAATACAATGCAAATACAATGCAAATGATGAACTGTAGACCTTGCTATGCTCACAGTAACTCAGAGGCAGCAAACCTTCCCAAGAGAACAGCTGGCTTTAAGTCATAATATTTACTGTTTGGAGAGATGTCCTTGCTTACTTGCTTCCTAGACGTAGCAGGAGCTTGGTATGTGCTTGGCTGGCAGAGCAGAGTTGGCTCTAATAGCTACAACAAAGTGCTGAGAAGATGCTCCACATGCCGGGTCAGGCTTAACTGGGTTCATGTGAAGGATATGATGTAGTCAGAGACAGAGAGAGAGAGAGAAAAAGACTAATGAACAGGGTATGCCTGGCACTTGACAATGTTAAGCTTGTTAGGAAAGAGCAGCTGTTGCTCACAGATTCTTGCATTCTCTTTCACACATATGCATTCCTATTCACTCCTGACTTCTCTCTCTGTCGTAATTCCAGTTGTCTTTAAATTTGGTATAGGATTAGTTTAATTGCCATGACTGTAACAGAAACATTATTACCAAAACTTAATGAATGAATAACCCAGTCTCTGTCTCTGTCTCTCTCTCTCTCTCTCTCTCTCCCCTTCAACCCAATAGTTACAATCTGTTGCGCATGAGATGCATGTGATTTCACCCATCTTTCCAATGTAATCATGTGACTTACTAACTGTCAAACAAATGTAAGAAATTATAAATACTCTACAAAACACAATAAAGCTTTTATTCAGTCTCAAACTGCAAATAGGTGGCATAGGTCACAACCTAAAACAAAATGCCCAGATTTTTTATGTGATTTTTATGTGATTTTTTTTATGATTAAACAGATTGAAGAACAGCAAGCTTTTAGTCATTTTCCCATATTCCTGTAGCAATATTATCTGCTAATCTTTAAAGCTATTTGGTAAATATTTCTCATCATTCAAACTGAAGACTGGGTTTTTACAATGAAATTAACTTGATTTCATGATAAAATCTATATTTTAAATCTATAGTACTTTAATGACCTGTACCATGTCACTGTATTGAACACTGTTTTGTCCAGAAACACCACCAATTTCTCTGGGCTTGACTTCATCTGAAATTCACTGATGCACAGTGGAAACATGTTTTGCGTTCTAGCAAGTCAGCCTTTCAAATTGTTTATGGAAATAATCATAGTGTTCTCTGGGTCAAAGAGAAAAAGGATCATTCAGATTGTTACTGTCACAAACAGAAGTAATACTACTGCTTTCTGTTTTTTTTAAGCACATTGCTTCTTCCAATTATTTTGGAAAACGATTTGTAAAAGTAAAAATAAATTATTCCATTATGGTAAAAAGACACTGGGTACAATCAGACACATGTGCTGGAAGTGCACTAAATAGCAAAAACATGACTATCTTGAATATTTTTTTCCCCTCAGTGTACACCATATTGCCAAAAGTGTTGGCTCATCTGCCAGTCATTTACATTTACATTTATGGCATTTAGCAGACGCTCTTATCCAGAGCGACTTACAAAAGTGCTTGTCATTACTTCAGAATATCTCATGTTAATAAAGGTCGACATAATTTTAAAGAGCTTTGCTCTAAATTGCTACCTGAAGTCTCCACTCTAACTCATCCTAGAAGTGTTCTATCGGGTTGACTCTGTTCAGGACAGTCGAGTTCTTCTATGCCAAACTCGCTGATCTATGTCTTCATGGACCTTGCTATGTGCATTGGTGCACAGTCATGTTGGAACAGGAAGGTTCCATCCCACAACGTTGGAAAAATGAAATTGTCCAAAATCTCTTGGTCCGCTGAAGCATTAAGAATTCCTTTCACTGGAACTAAGGGGCCGAGCCCAAGTCCTGAAAAACAACCCCACACCATAATCCCCCCTCCATCAAACTTTACACTTAGCACAATACATTAAGACAAGTACAGTTTTCCTGGCAATTGCCAAACCCAGAGTCGTCCATCAGATTGTCAGATGGAAAAGTATGATTCGCACTCCAGAGAACCACTCCAGCGGTGGCGATTTTACACCACTGCATTCGACTCTTTGCATTGCTCTTGGTAATGTAAGGCTTGAAAGCAGCTGCTTGTCCATGGAAACCCATTCCATGAAGCTCTCTATGCTGTTCTTGAGCTAATCTGAAGGCCACATGAAGTTTAGAGGTCTGTAGCGATCATTCCTCAGCAGCTGATTGGAAAACTAAGCCTGCTGGGTCTGAACACTTCCCTCTGTAACTGGATCCTGGATTTCTTATTTGAGGGACCTCAGTTAGTCAGGATAGGAAATAACATCTCCAGCGCAACCACACTACACACCAGGTCTGTGTTCTCAGTCCACTGCTGTTCACTCTATTGACTCACGACTGCACTGCAAAGTACAGTTCAAATCACATCATCAAGTTTGCTGACACGATTGTGGTGGGTCTGATCTGCAAGAATGACAAGTCATCATACAGACAGGAGGTGCAGTGGCTAATGGATTGGTGCTGAGTCAACAACCTGTCTCTGAATGTAAACAAAACTAAGGACATGGTTCTTGACTTCCGAAGAGTGCGAGGTGACCACCTCCCACTGAACATCACTGGCTCTGCTATGGAAATCGTCAGGAGCACCAAGTTCCTCCATGTCCACATCACAGAGAACCTCACCTGGTCCCTCAACACCAACTCCATAGCCAAGAGAACCCAGCAGTGCCTCTAGTTCCTGTGGAGACTGAAGAAGGCTCATCTCCCCCTTCCCATCCTCACCATGTTCTACAGGGGGACTGTGGAGAGCATCCTGAGCAGCTGCATCATCGCTTGGTTTGGGAATTGCACCACCTCAGAGCGCAAGACCCTACAGTATACAGTGAGGACAGCCGAGAAGATCATCAGGGTCTCTCTCCCCTCTGTCATGGACATTTACACCACACATTGTATCTGGAAAGCCACTAGCATTGTGGACGACCGGATCCATCACACAGACTTTTTTCACTGCTGCTGTCTGGCAGAAGGTACCAGACCATCCGTGCTACCACTGCCAGACTCTGCAACAGCTCTATTCCTCAAGCAATCAGGTTTTTAAACTAACAAGGACTGAGCTAACCCCTGCCCCTCCTCACACACGTACTCCACACACACTCTTTTGATGCTCTACTTTCTGGAACATTGCTGCTACGCTGTGTTTACACTGTTTTACTCAGGTTTTTTCTACCTCAGTAACTGCTGTGTTTATGTATGTTATCTGACTGCATGACTCACAGATCACAGCATGTTAATATCTCTGCACCTTATTCCACTACCTCATGTCCAGAATGAGTGCTGTGTCGGTGCTGTCCTGTCTGTTTACTGTGTCTAATGTCTCTTTAATTTATCGTATTTATTGTTTCTAGTTTAATTTTTTGTTTTCACACTATATCTGCACATTCGCACTTTGCACTTTTTGTGCCTTGTTGCATTGTGTTGTTCCTGGAGGAACGTACTTTCACTCCACTGTGTACTTGTACATAGATGGAATGACAATAAAAGTTATTGTACTGCACTCTGTATTGTAGTTTACTGTATTGTATCTTATTGTTATTGTATTGCATTGAATGGCACAGAGTTCTGCGTTCAACTCTGTTTCTTTTTCTCTTGGTGTCTGCAGTGACATTTTGTTTCTAGCAGTATCTGAGCTCAGGACTGTCTTTTTCTCTAAGCTATTGGTAACTAGCAAAGATACTTTCTCTAGATTGACAAAGCACTTCTTGTAAGTCGCTCTGGATAAGAGCATCTGCTAAATGCTGTAAATGTAAATGTAAATGTAAAAAGCTTCTTGACTTGCCTTGATTCGCTTCCACTTTGCTATAATACCACTGACAGTTGACTATGGAATATTTAGTAGCGAGGAAATTTCACAACTGGTCTTGTTGCACAGGTGTCATCCTATCACAGTACCATCCATCCATCCATCCAACCATTTTCTAAGCCGCTTCTCCGTCAGGGTCGCGGGGCATATCACAGTACCATGCTGGAATTCACTGAGCTCCTGAGAAATGTTTGTAGAAGCAGTCTGCATGCGTACGTGCTTGGTTTTATACACCGGTGGCCATGGAAGTGATTGGAACACCTGTATTCATTTATTTGCATATTACTTTTGGCAATATAATGTATGTCTGCCTATTTAGCCTACATCAGTGTAGGCTAAATAGGCAGACATAGTACAGGACAGCCAGTCAGAATTCAAGTTAATTATATATTCTTAGTCTTAACGGTACAGTAACAAAAAGGAAAGAGATTGCAAAAAGAAAAGAAAAAAGTATCACTTATAAAGAGAAGTTGGAAAAGGTAAAATGTTCATGTAAAAATAAATTATCACTCTTTTAAGGATTCAAGGATTCAAGGAGATTTTATTGTCATTTGCATCACATGGTACATGAGGTGGAACGAAATTAAGATCTCATGGTCCAGTTTACACCCAAGAGCTGTTATTAAAATAGATAAATATAAGGTAAAAAATAGATAAATATAGTAATTTTAGTACATAAAACCACACAAACAACATAAGTGCAAGGAAAATGCCTGGTATGGGCACTTTAAGCATACTGTTTTCACAGTGAATAGAGTATCTAATATGTAGCAGTCTTGTAGTAATAGGTTGATGGGTGTTTCCCATGACCAGTCTTCCTAGACCCCCTAGATTTCTTAGTCTTCCCATCTACTACCATACAGACATACAATACTGTATATATGTGTTTGTATTTTTCACATTTGAACTATATTGTATGTTTGTTTTCAGTGACTTTTAATAGCAATATGAAGAGATAGCAACTTAAGAATTTCAGTGTACAGTGTAAGTCACATGACAATTTACAACTTGAACTGAAAAATAACAAACAAGTAACTAGATAGAAAAAAAGTTTTAATGAGTTTATAATGCTCCTTTAGCTTCTTTAGCTCATTACATAAAGCGTGACAGAACGTGAGGACTTTCAGATGCTCCACAGTCCGGCAGAGGATCTCTCACTCCACAGACAATCACGTGGAGGATCTCTCACTACACAGACAATCATGTGGAGGTGGAGCATAATTGGAGTTTAGGCCATGTGGTGTGGAACTTGTGACTCCTAGAATGGGCTCCGTATGCCTGCAACTTAAGTGTGGTCCTGTCTGTTTAGACTCCTCTGTTCACTGTTTTTAGTTTTTTTTTTTTTTAATTTTAATTGAAATAATTAATTCACTGTTGAGAGAGATATTGTATTTTTTTTTAATCTCGGTTTTGTTCACTGGATTTTCATAGCTGACAAAATAATTAATTATTCGTCTTTAAATTATATTATTAAATGGGATCACTTGAACATACTGCCACATGCAAAAGTTTGGGTGCTCTGACATGACATATGTCAGTCAATAAGTGAAAACAGGTTAACACATTCTCTACAGGGAACAAACAAAAATAAGGATTTTTTTCCCCATAAATTTTAGTACACAATTTTCATTTATTTGTTGAGTTTAAGACTACGGAATTTAAAATGTGCCATAAAATTTGCGCAGATCACTTTTTATGTTTTATTTCCCCCAACATATTAAAGTCAGTAAATAAATGGTAATTGTGTATTAATTGTGCATTGTCATTATTACTTGATTAAACATGATTACTTAACACATTTCTTGGTGATAAAGCATATTTTAAAATGTCTTACTCCCTTAGAAATAAAAGTTCCACAAAGCATTGGTTGAATGTTGCCCTGGAAAAATTACTTTTCATTCCCTAAAGGACCATCTATGTTTAATATGTAAGTGTATATGAAGAACCTTTTAAAGGTTTAAACAACTTTCACATAATGTGGAAAGGATCTATTTTAAGAGTTCTTCCTCAAGCCTTTGTATTATGCAGAGGCTCTTTAAACTTTAAAAACTCACATATCTGTTTTACACATTTTTAAGAAATCACCCATTAAACTTTTTTAAGGGAAGCAAAGATTGCACAAAGAACCCTTTATGGCACCTTCGTTCTGGAAGTGTGCTACTCTCCCTTAAAGTAAACAACAGGGCCTGACAGACACACTCATTTATATGCATATTTTTTGCTTTATAATTTTTAAATAATTAAGTCTTTTTGTAGACCTCATTGTTTATCCTTGTATACCAAATATTCTGGATTTTTTAAAGTCTATGCATAGTTTACTACACTGTATTGTTTGGTCTTTGTCTTGATTGACTAATAAAATAATCAGTATATTAGAATTTGTTATTTGAAAACTTAATCAAGTTCTCAAAAATGCTACAACAAACTGCAGAGAACAAAAACATGAATAGTAACCCAAGAAATTTTCCTTTCATAGCGTAAAGCCCTACTGATAGACTTTCTTGAAAATGTTCTGAACATTCAGCCTCACCTAAAGATGGCGCAGTGTTGTAATGAGTAACATGTGGCCTCTCCTGCTGCACATTAGAGCTCAATTGTAAGGACAGTGTATCATAGTTGAGAGACCATGCTTACAAAATTAACATTTCCAAAATGTCTTTGAATTATTTGAATTGCTCCTGTAGACATATGTAACTATGTATCTATCTAAAATAAATAAAAAGTGAATATATATATATATATATATATATATATATATATATATATATATATATATATAAGTTGCTAAAATAGGTAGCCAGGTAGCCTTCTGGAGTTTATAAAGAACTTGTAAATCTCCTTCAGGGATGTTGGAAGGTGTTTGAAGTCGGGATGCTGAAATTTAAAATATAAAAAGCATATAGTACATGAAATGAATGATGATGTCACATTTTGTGATTTTTCCATCTGAAGATGCAAAAATACAGGGAGTACCGGGTGGTCCAGGACCCCCTTATTAATCTCTTGCAACCCTTTAATGTCTGATAATCAACATTCTGGTGGTTCCTCAAAACACACTTTAGCATAAATTAATGCTTAAATACAAATTCAGGGATAGGTCATTGTTTCGCTGCTTCACCATGACCGGTGAGCTTCTGTCTTTGGTATTCTTAACTAACCAGAGCTGCAGCATAAGTCTACCTTAGGGTGGCGCTGTAGCAGACTGGTTTAATAAAATAATGAACCAAACAATAAAATTGAAAAATATGAACTCTACTCTAAAATTTGCACACATGTGTCTATGCAGTTCAAATTGTTAAAAAGTTCAGATCTCTCCATTATTATTAACACCTTCTTAACCAGTTGCAATACTGAATTCTGGGGGTACTGCAGCACTCTCAGCACTTCCACTTCCTGGGACTTCATTAAAATAGGTTTGATAATTTTATCACCTCTTGTATCAATTACTTGTATCAGTTCTGTTCTGTGTTACTGATTTTGTTTGTTTTTCCCTCTTTCTCCCATGTCAGCTATTGTTTCAAGAGCAGAGCCAGTGGCTTTAATCCAAGAGCCACAATATTGCATCTGAAGGTCATGATTGGTTCAGCCAACACAGAAAGCCTTCTCTCCTTTCTGGCCTTTTGGTGGCCAGCCAACAGGCCAGCCCAGTTCTGAATCTTAACCACCTGACCTTAATCCTCACCCCCACATATGGAGCAGGGTCAGCCATGTGCATCTGGCTGCTCTGCTGGGTGCCAAGAGTCAAGGACAGCCAGTGCAAGAGAGCCTTGACAAATCAAGGGTGGCCTCTGGACATGGAACGTCTGGACATGCACATGGACGTCAACATTTCTACCCATGTTGTGTATGAATTACACAATCCATGTTTTTTTAAGAATGTGATATCTCTTCAGTTTGCAACCTTTTAGGTAGTTACAGCCAGCTAGCTCTAACATTTATTATGAACAGTATGTATAGTGTTTTTACAGTCAAAAAGGACACCTATAAAAAAGATGAGACCAACGTTGAGAGTGGTTAGGACATTTTTTGAATTATTAAATGTATATTTTACCCCTAAGGTACAAACAATATACATGTGCTCTTTACAGAGAAAAAACTGTCCTCAAGGCCCAGTTGTGTATCCGAAATAATTATTAATATATAACGTGGAGCAAAGAGGTGGACGCATGTGCTGAGTAAAGCGAGATTTATTTTGACCAAATCCAGGGTCAACACGGAGAGATCGTGGGACAGACATGACGAACAGAATGCAGGCTAAAAACAGAGAACAAATAGGGAAATGTACAACTCAAACAAGCATACAAATAGCACGTCAAAACAAATCAAACAACTCCAATAAACAAAGACCAACACAGACCAGGGCAAACACAGGGCTTATATAAGTGAGAAGGTGTGAGAAGGTGGATGCAAATGCTGAGATAAGCCACTGCAATAGAATATAGATGTAATGCTGGGAGTGAGAAGGTGGATGCAAATGCTGAGATAAGCCACTTTTAATGAGGGCAAATCCAGGGTCGTGGTCATGACAGTCCAGGTTTAAAGAGCCGGAGAAATTGGGGTTCAGACACGACGAAAGAAACACTGAATCAAACAACACCAACAAAAAATCAGAACATCTAACATCAAACAAACAGCATGATCAAACAGGCTTACGAACAAAGACCAATGAAAACTAGGAGCAAACACAGGGCTTAACTTATAACAGGGATGATGAGGGACAGGTGGGAAACAGGTGAAATGAATCAGGGGTGGAGTCTAGAAAAAATTGGTGCACACACAATTAATTTAATGCAATTCTATTTTATTTAGAACCAAACATGCTTTTGAATCCAAATACATAAAGTGTATGCATCAAAATAAATATTATTGGTAAAAAGAAACATTGGAAGATTTAATTTTAACCAAAAAATAATTTTTGGTTTTTTGTTGTAAACTCAATTGGTGTAAAAGTAGAGGAGGCAGTGGATAGGGCAAGATGGAGGCAGATGATCAGCTGTGGCGACTCCAAAAGGGAGCAGCCAAAAGAAGAAGAAGAAGTTGTAAACTCAATAGGGTGGCACAGTGGCGTGGTGCTTTCGCCTCACAGCAAGGAGGGCCTGGGTTTGATTCCCTGGCCAGGTGACCAGGGTCCTCTCTGTGTGGAGTTTGCATGTTGTCTGCGTGGGTTTTCTCCGGTTTCCTCCCACAGTCCAAAGACATGCAGTCAGGCCAATTGGACATGCTAAATTGCCCCTAGGTGTGAGTGTGTGAGTGACTGTCTGTGTCTGTCTGCCCTGCGATGGACTGGCAACTTGTCCAGGGTGTATCCTGCCTTCCGCCCGAAGACTGCTGGGATAGGCTCCAACACCCCCCCACAACCCTGACAGAGAAGCGGCTTAGAAAATGGATGGATGTTGTAAAGTCAGCATTTAAACTTAACCTATGTTTGTACAAACCTTATATATCACTGTTGTCAGAAAAACTTGTATCTCCAAAATGATAACTTCACAGAAAAAGGAAGAAACCTACTTTGCTTTTATTGTAAATCCATGTGTCATGATTGGCCGCTCCCAGTCCTGTCCATGTTTTCGTGTTGTGTTGTGGTTTAGCCCATGTGTTCTTTATTTTGATTTTTTGTCCAGCCCCCTTGTTAGTGACTCCGCCCCTGATTGTTCCCATCTGTGTTTCCATCTGTGATTTTGGTCCATTTTTCATGACATTTACACACAATATAAACAGGCACTTTAAAGTTATGTCAAAAACTGAAAAATTACATAAATAGAGTTACAAGGTTTTCTTCCAACCACAGATATATATATAAAGAGAGACAGGGAGAGAGAGAGAGAGAGAGAGAGAGAGAGAGAGAGAGAGAGAGAGTCAGAGAGATGGAGGGAGGGAAGCTTAAGAGAAGTTATTTTGTGATATGAGCAAATTCAGTGGTGTTTGAGGCTGATGCTTAGAGTGCCATAATGAATGAATGAGGCTGAGGTTAATGCTGAGTGAAGATCCAGCACATAGTATATAATGCATATCTCATTGTAATGGAAAAGCAATATTAGGGAGCAAAGAAGAGGAGAATGAGTGTGGGAGTACACTCTTTAGGACCCTTAACTGACCAATTTAAGAAAGATATGAGGCACAGGAGATCAGCAGATGCTTCTCTTGAGTGCACTAACTGTGGTTAGTTAGCTGCAGGCAAAAACATAATACAGTGCCCACTCAATCACATCTGTCCTGCTCTGTATCCCTAGATAAGTGCCTGAGCCATAATTGGCATTAATTACAGCCATATCTGCCAGGCCCTCTGTTGGGGGTTCCACAGGATGCAGAGCAAAATGATGTTAAACATGCATGTGAATTCACAATTCAGTAATTGTGTGCACACACTCTGGTGCACACACAAATGCAAGCACACATGAACAGACATACAGACATGATTTCTTTGGAAATGCATCCGTGTTTTATTTGACACTCACAAAACATTTGTTACTTTTGTTACACACACATACGAACCATGTCCCATGACTGGAATCCTAAACCATATGTGCCTCTCTTAATTTGGAAGAATTTCAGTTGGTATTCTGCCTATGGTTCAGCACACAATTCAATTCAATAACATTCACTCACTCAGAGGAACACAACATTTTTCAACCTAATCTCTATCTACTGCATCTAAAGCATGTGGTCAAATACCATGAGCAAATATTTTGACATGTTTCTCTGGGCTTAGCAAAAGAACAAAGGCTGTCTAATAATAAATTGCGATCACTAAGATGGTATAATGGTAGAAATACTTCTTAGTTATAGTTTTTGTCAGTCTATTGCCATTAGCCTTAGCCTAACATGGACACCACTTTTCTTCTCGTACTGCCTGAGAATCTGCCATTTGAAACTCAGCCAGCTGTTTCAGATGCCACCGTGGTTGGAGTCTTGTGCAGTCTTGTGTTGCTTAAGGGTTAAAAGGGCATCATTAATTCTAGAGCTCCATTCACACGTGCACTTTTCTTGGGCTATTACCAGTATTTAATAGGAAGTGGTTCTGTGTGAATGCAAGCAGGAATGGAAATCCTGGTAAAGTTGACCTGGCTATTTGTTGACCTTGCCTAATACAATACCCGGGTAATTAGCAGGATGGATCATGTATTCTATTGATGATGGAAACAGTATAGGAAAATGCATTACATGTATTACACTGCATGGATATGACAGACACTCTTATCCAGGTTGATTTACAATTTTAATGTTCTTACAAGGGAAATCAATTGTAAACCCATGGAGAGCAGCCAGCCCAGACAACATCCCCGGGCGTGCACTCAGGGTTTGCTCATCAGAACTGGCTGACATGTTTGTGGACATATTCAATCTGTCCCTCACACAAGCTTTTGTGCCATCCTGCTTCAAGTCCACCACCATCGTACCCCTTCCAAAGAAAAGCATTGTGACCAACCTAAATGACTATCGCCCTGTTGCACTCACCCCAATTGTGATGAAGTGCTTCGAGAGAGACCATTCCGAACACTATAGACCCTCTTCAGTTTGCATTACATCAGAACAGGTCCACAGACGACGCAGTGAACACGGCCCTTCACACAGCCCTCACACACCTGGAGGGCAAGGACATGTATGTCAGAATGCTCTTCATCGACTACAGCCCAGCATTTAACACGGTCATCCCACACAAATTCTCAGAAAAGCTCCTCACCCTCGGACTGACACCTGCCCTCTGTAACTGGGTGCGGAACTTTCTATCAGATAGACCCCAGTCAGTCAGAGTCAGCAGCCGCACATCCAGCACAAGAACAGTGAGCACAGGGGTCCCCCAGGGCTGTGTGCTGAGCCCCCTTCTGTACCCTCTCTTCACTTATGACTGTGTGGCTTCCCAGAACAACACCGGCATCATCAAGTTTGCTGATGATGCTACAGTCGTTGGACTGATCACTGGTAGGGAGGAGACAGCATACAGGAAGGAGGTTGCTGAACTGGTGGCCTGGTGTCATAACAACAATCTTTCCTTGAATGCAGACAAGACCAAGGAAATGATTGTTGATCCAAGGAGCAAGTGGGAGCTGCACACACCCCTGTACATTGCTGAGACTGAGGTGGAGAGGATGAAAACCTTCAAATTCCTCGGCATCCACATCAATGAGGATCTCACCTTGTCTCACAACACACACCTCATCATCAGAAAGTCCCAGCAGCGACTGTACTTTCTGACAAGACTGAGGAAATTTGGCATGCCAACCAAAATTCTCAGCACCTTCTACGGGAGTAGGATCGAGAGTGTTCTTACCAGCTCCATCACAGTCTGGTATGGAAACTGCACTGCTCTGGGTAGGAAGGCTCTCCAGCGTGTGAACAAAACTGCACAGTCCATCTCAGGAGCATCTCAGGGTCATCAGGAGGGCCCACAACATCATCAGGGACAGTACACACCCCCCAGCACAGACTCTTCACACTCCTACCTTCAGGCAGATATTACAGGTGTACGAAGTCCAGGACTACAAGACTGACCAACAGTTTCTATTCACAGGCCATCAGCCTGGTGAATACCTCACTTACTACCTCTTCCCCCCTCCCATTCTGAACTAGTTTAACCTTGCACTCAACTGCACCTAACCTACACTGCACTGCTGTTGTTAGAAAAATACTGTTTACATCTATTACTTGCACAGAACAATATTGTTTACTGTTTATATCTGTCACTTGATGCACTTTATGAACAGCTGCTCTACATATTTGCACATTTGCACATACAGACATGTAACTTTAATTTTTTTTCAACTTTCATACTGTACATTTTTACTTTTACTTTTCAGTACTGCTTTTAGATTTATTCTTATATTTTCTTTTTTTTGTTTTTCTTAAGATTAGATTTGGTGAATGGAGGAATAGCAAAGTAAGAATTTCATTGTACAGTGTAACTGCCTGTTTTTCTGTGCATATGACAGTAAAACTCTTGAATCTTGAATTCAATGTAATATTAGGTGTCTTGCCCAGGGACTCTAATCTGTGTTCTTACTTTTTTTTTTCTTGCAGTTAAGTACTTAGTTAACCATTTGACATGTTTCTCTGCCAAACTAACATGTTACCACATTGTCCACTGAGGAGAAAATACCTTGTGTAAGAGTGTAAGACAATGAGCAAAGACCTCATGAGCATTCAGCGTTGTACCACTTAGCTGTAGTTTTAGCTCACATCTAAGAGGCAGCCTGTGTTACTCATCGAACTCAAAAACTACAGATGTTACTTGTCTTTTTTAAATAATAAAACATTTTTTCAGATGTTCCTCTACTTGCTAATATGTCATTATGTCCTCTTGCCGATACTCAGATATCAAAATTAGTTGGAATGATATTCCCTAATAGGAAATCAAACCCCAGTCTGCTGCATGGATGGTACAATTGTGAAACACTGCACTGCACATACTCCATTAGTGATCTTTTAAAAATGTGTTAATGATCGTATTAATGTGTTATTAATGTGTTATTCATGTGTTATTAACACATCAACTTCGAAAGCCGTAAAACCAACAGAAATCCTTCTAAAGCCAACGGGCAGCTGTTGAAGCACCTTCCCATTGGCTTTTATCTGAAGTATACTTTGACTTAGATTTTTTACTCTTAGATTTTTAAAGTCTCATCTGCGTCAAAATTATTACCCATGGTAATCGACTGTATGGTACAGACGTAGCAGATAGAGATTAGTTTGAAAAACACTGCAGTACTCCACTTTATAAGGCATTCATGAACAGAGGCAGTTAAGCAAGTTGCCAGATAATCCTTGTCTATGTTATTATTTCACACATCAAGGAATGTTTAACTCAATGAAATGCTCCTGATGTTTGGACATACTCAGCAGTGCTCGTGCTAAGCTCATCTCCACTGTGCTATTTTTCCCTGTATGTCGTGCAGCGGTGCCTTATCTCCGGATTATTCTAGATTAGTGACAACTGGTAGTAATCCCTCGCACTGTGTGTGTCAACACAGAGGTGGCAGACAGGATGACGGGGTCCCTGGGGCACGGCTGCCATCTCTGCGGACTCACATACACTTTTGCAGAAGCACACGTGCCAAGCTGACCTCATTATTGCGTAAACCTGCTGTGTCCTTCGCCGCCTGCCAGACAGGGCTTGCCATGCTCACATCCTGCTAGTCTGCCACACTAAACAACAGAGGGACAGGAGCACAACGCACACACTCTTTGCCTTGCCTTTCTGTTGACTTTAATCTTTTCTCAGGGCATTTCTACCAATGCGCTGCTGGAAAAATAAAAAAGCATACAAGACAATGACAATTAGCGATAGATGATCCATGCAAAGCAAAACACATGTTGACAATTGAAAATATATTGAATGATACATTGATAATTCATGTTTTACGTTTCAAACTTTATTATTCTTTTGCAAATACATGCTCTTTCCAAATATGATGCCTGCAACCCATTCCAAAATATTGAGGACAGAAGCATGAGTTATATCACCTATCCTTTATAGCAACATTTAAGAAGCATTTGCGGACTGAAGGCACTAATCAATCCAGCTTTGAAATTGGATTTGTTTTGCCATTCTTCCCTTCTCTGATTAGGCAGCCATGCTGTTGTGACACATACTGAATATTGCTTGTTATGTTGAAACAGGCAAGGATGTCCCTGGAAAATACATGTGTATATAAAAATATCTTTCAGAATTCATGGTGATTTACACACTAATACACCATCATATAATGACAGATGTTGACTTTTCAAATTAAGTCATGAGGCTTTTATTGTCATTCCATATATGTACAAGCGCACAGTAGAGTGAAATTTTAGTTCCTCAAAAAATTTAGTTCCTCAAAGGAACACAATAAAAACTTGATTGATTTTGAGCTTTACACTGGTAACAATCAGGTCAGGTAAATCAGGTGGATTCAAAAATGAGTGCTTACTGTTTTATTTACATTTAACCTATTTTCCCAACTTTTTTGGAATTAGACTTGAACTTTTGCTGCTCTCAAAAAACAATAATTAAAGGTAGGAATAACATTATCTGCCAGTGCGCTTGTCACGATTGGCCCCTCCCAGTCCTGTCCATGTGTTTATGTTTTGGTTTAGCTCATGTGCATTTGTTTTGGTTTAGCCCCCTCTCATGACTCCGCCCCTGATTGTCTCCACCTGTTTTCCACCTGTACCCCGTTTTCCATATGTATTTAAGCCCTGTGTTTGCCCCTTGTCTTTGCTGGTCTTTGTTTGCTTTGTTTGAATCTCTGTTTGCTTTGTTGGTTGTTATATGCTGTGTTGGCTGTACTGATGTTTGTTTGATTCTGGTTTATGTCATGTCTGCCCCCCCGTTCTATCCGTTTTGGCTCTCTGACCCTGGACTGTCTCGACCCTGATTTTGGATTTGCCCTTAATAAATCTTGCTTATCTCAGCACGTGTGTCCGCCTCCTCACTCCCCGTCACAGCCCTAATGAGTAATTCCATCGATTTTTTTAGATTTCTGCATAATTCAGTTGTTGAGATGTAAAAAGTCATTCACAATGTTTTGAGATTTATTTACAGTAGTGATGATACAAACTGGGGGGGGCACAATATCCAATGCTTTTTATGTATTATCTGAAATGGCCAGTAAGCCTATACATGTCTTTTGAGTTTTACAATTTATGTAATGTTGATGGTCATAGCACAGTTGCCATGAATTAATTTTTAAGAATTTGATGCAGGCCAAAAACTTATCTTAAAACTATCATAAAACAATGTTTCAGGCATCAGACAGCGTATTTCTAACCATTTTGTGTAATGACCTTTATCCAAGGTGCCACGCCTGCCATTTCTGGACCTGTCACTGACAATGAACTCCTACGCATGAACTCCAACTCCCGCAATGCCACAGACTCTAGCATCAATGATTCTAGAGTCACATGACACTCACCAGATCTCAGTCACCTGAATTTTAGATTACCTTCATCTGTTTCTACCAGTAGGATCAGGTGGTGGGGGAAGATGCCGGTCAGACCAGGCAAGCCCAAACGCATAGTGAGGGTTTGCTGGGAACGTCTAGCAGAAGAACCTGTCAGATTGATCTTCAACTCACACCTCCGTCAGAACTTTGACCAGATATCGGGAGAGGTGGGGGACATTGACTCAGAATGGGCCATGTTCTGTTCCTCCATTGCTGAAGCGGCTGACTGTAGCTGTGGCCGTAAGGTAGTTGGTGCCTGTCGGGGCGGTAATCCTCGAACCCGGTGGTGGACACCCCAGGTGAGAGATGCCGTCAAGCTGAAGAAGGAGTCCTACCGGGCATGGTTGGCCTGTGGGACACCAGAGGCAGCTGGCAGGTATCGACAGGCCAAGCGATCTGCGGCTTCAGTTGTTGCCAAGGCAAAAACCCTTGTATGGGAGGAGTTTGGTGAGGCCTTGGAAACTGACTTTAAGTTGGCTCCGAAAAGATTCTGGCAAACCGTCAGGCGACTCAGAAGGGGAAAGCAGTGTGCCACTAGCACTGTATATAGTGGAGATGGTGTGCTGCTGACTTCGACTGAAGACGTCATTGGGTGGTGGAAGGAATACTTTGAGGACCTTCTCAATCCCATCGACATGTTCTCCAGTGAGGAGGCTGAGTCTGGGGACATGGGAATAGGCTTGTCCATTACTGAGGCCGAAAGTCGCTAAGGTAGTTAGGAAGCTCCTTGGTGGCAAGGCTCCAGGGGTGGATGAGATCCGCCCTGAGTTCCTCAAAGCTCTGGATGTTGTGGGGCTGTCTTGGCTGACACGCCTTTTCAACATTGCGTGGACATCGGGGGTGGTGCCACTGGATTGGCAGACTGGGGTGGTGGTGCCTCTTTTTAAAAAAAGGGGACCGGAGGGTGTGTTCCAACTACAGGGGAATCACACTCCTCAGCCTCCCTGGCAAGGTCTATGCAGGGGTACTGGAGAAGAGAGTCCGGCTTATAGTCGAACCTCGGATCCAGGAGGAACAGTGCGGGTTCCGCCCTGGTCGTGGAACACTGGACCAACTCTTCACCCTCTCCAGGATTCTGGAGGGTTCATGGGAGTTTGCCCAACCAGTCCACATGTGCTTTGTGGATCTGG
Source organism: Pygocentrus nattereri (assembly GCF_015220715.1). Taxonomy (NCBI): domain Eukaryota; kingdom Metazoa; phylum Chordata; class Actinopteri; order Characiformes; family Serrasalmidae; genus Pygocentrus; species Pygocentrus nattereri. The sequence goes on from NC_051231.1 coordinate 20,232,527, forward strand.
AGAAGGCATTCGACTGTGTTCCCCGGGGTATTCTGTGGGAGGTGCTTCGGGAGTACGGGGTACATGGCTCTTTGCTACGAGCCATTCAGGCCCTGTACAAACAAAGCTGGAGTTTGGTTCGCATAGCCGGCAGTAAGTCAGACTCGTTCCCAGTGAGAGTTGGACTCCGTCAGGGCTGCCCTTTGTCACCGATTCTATTCATAATTTTTATGGATAGAATTTCTAGGCGCAGTCAAGGGATGGAGGGTGTCCGGTTTGGTGACCTCAGGGTCACATCACTGCTGTTTGCAGATGATGTGGTCCTATTGGGGAGATCAGGCAGTGAACTTCAGCTTTCGCTGGATCGGTTTGCAGCCGAGTGTGAAGCGGCTGGGATGAGAATCAGTACCTCTAAATCCGAGACCATGGTTCTCAGGCGGAAAAGGGTGGAGAGCCCTCTCTGGGTCGGGGATAGGCTCTTGCCTCAAGTGGAGGAGTTCAAGTATCTCGGGGTCTTGTTCACGAGTGATGGTACAAGGGAGCGGGAGATTGACAGGCGGATTGGTGCTGGGTCAGCAGTGATGCGGGCTCTTTACCGGTCTGTTGTGGTAAAGAAAGAGCTGAGCCATAAGGCAAGGCTCTCGAATTACCGGTCGATCTACGTTCCCACCCTCACCTATGGTCATGAGCTTTGGGTAATGACCGAAAGAATAAGATCACGAATACAAGCGGCCGAAATGAGTTTCCTCCGCAGGGTGTCTGGACTCTCCCTTAGAGATAGGGTGAGAAGTTCAGTCATCCGGGAGGGACTCAGAGTAGAGCCGCTGCTTCTTCACGTCGAGAGGAGCCAGCTGAGGTGGTTCGGGCATCTGGTTAGGATGCCTCCTGGACGCCTCCCTCGGGAGGTGTCACAGGCGAGTCCACCTGGGAGGAGACCCCGGGGAAGACCCAGGACACGCTGGCGCGACTATATCGCCCAGCTGGCCTGGGAGCGCCTCGGAATCCCCCTTGGAGAGCTGGTGGAAGTGGCTGGGGAAAGGGAGGTCTGGGCTTCATTGCTTAGGATGTTGCCCCCGTGACCCGAACCCCGGACAAGCGGAAGATAATGGATGGATGGATGGATGTTTCTACCAGTATATATACTTCCTTGTTACCAGCGATTCCTTGCCAAGTACTGTATATGGTTCATTCCCTTCTCTACAAAGCATTCCTTTTTGAAGTTGTGTTTTTTTGGTGTATGACCTCTTATGCCTGATTCTCCGATGTGGATTTTTGCCTTGTCTCCTGTATTGATCTGCTGTGCTTCGACCCTGGACTGTCTGATCTCTCTCTCTGTTATGTTTTGTGTTTGGTTTATTTGTTTCAGGTTATGACTCTGGACTTTTTTGACTGCTGTTTTGGATTTGCCCCTTTTAATAAAGCCTCAGTAATCTATCTGCACTTGTGTCCTTACTGCCTGGTCATGACACAAGAAAGCTTTTAGAGACATTAACACTTCAGATTTCTAGTTTCTATCATTACCCTGGTAAACAATTGTTTCTTTTGAATGGAGCATTTCACATCAAATCACTCTGAAAGACATTGTTTACATCCTAAACAATTAACTACTTTAAATACAAACATCTAGAATTCAAGTAAATAACCTTATTCTAATTGTACAATAATCTCATAGCAAGAAATATGAGATGCAAGTTAAGTGAATCAACTTGCAAGCATGAACCTAGTCATCTGGGGTCAGACATGGTCTTGTAACAGGAATACATGTCTGGAGACAACCTGTTGAACTTTAGGTGCAGGACTGCGGTTAACAAAAGCACATCCCACTACAAGAAGCCCCCCAAAATCCTATAGCCTGTACTCTTTTAATGTCTGGAATTCACTAACAATGCAAGCCAAACAAGCTAGCACACAAATCATTATATGAAACACACATCTACATACTTAACTGGAGTTTTTGAAGAACAGTTCAGCCATGCAAATCTACGTTACATCCACAGGCTAACAACAGGTTTTCGTTCATTAGACAATGTTGATGAACACACCACGTCCCCCTACTTTGAGCTCTACCTACGTGAGTCATTAGTTTGGTTTAAAAATGCTTACTTGAGCTGTTGCATGCATGTAAACATAATTCTCTATAACATCTTTGACTCCTCTGGTCAGACACTGATGTTGGATAACTGATGTCTCTGTTCTAATTCATCCCAAAGGTGTTCTATCAGGTTGAGGTAAGGACCGTGCAGGCCAGTAAAGTTCTTCCACACCAAACTCGCTCATACAGAGAAAAAATATCATTCAGATTGTTACTGTCACAAACAGAATGTACTAATCACTGCTTTCTGTTTTTTTTAGCACATGACTTATTGTTCCAATTATTTTGGAAAAGGGTTTGTACAACCCCAATTCCAATGAAGTTGGGACGTTGTGTAAAACATAAATAAAAACAGAATACAATGATTTAAAAATCCTTTTCAACCTATATTCATTTGAATACACTACAAAGACAAGAAATGTAATGTTCAAACGGATAAACTATTTAATAAAAAAATAAAATATTTTTGCAAGTATTCACTCATTTTGAATTTGATGCCTACAACACATTCCAAAGAAGTTGGGACAGGGGCATGTTTACCACTGTGTTACATCACCTTTCCTTTTAACAACACTCAAGCGTTTAGGAACTGAGGACACTAATTGTTGAAGCTTTGTAGGTGGAATTCTTTCCCATTCTTGCTTGATGTGCAACTTCAGTTGCTCAACAGTCCGGGGTCTCCATTGTCGTATTTTGCACTTCATAATGTGCCACATATTTTCAATGGGAGACAGGTCTGGACTGCAGACAGGCCAGTCTACTACCCGCACTATTTTACTACGAAGCCACACTGTTGTAACACGTGCAGAATGTGGCTTGGCATTGTCTTGCTGAAATAAGCAGAGATGTCCCTGAAAAAGACGTTGCTTGGATGGCAGCACATGTTGCTCCAAAACCTGTATGTACCTTTCAGCATTAATGGTGCCTTCGTAGATGTGCAAGTTACCCATTCTATGGGCACTAACACACCCCCATACCATCAGAGATGCTGGCTTTTGAACTTTGCGCTGATAACAGTCCTTTTCCTCTTTGGCCCGGAGGACACGACATCCATGATTTCAAAAAACAATTTGAAATGTGGACTCGTCAGACCACAGGACACTTTTCCACTTTGTGTCAGTCCATCTTAGATGAGCTCAGGCCCAGAGAAGGTGGCAGCATTTCTGGGTGTTGTTGATTTATGGCTTTTGCTTTGCATGGCAGAGTTTTAACTTGCATTTGTAGATGGAGCAACGAACTGTGTTCACTGACAAAGTGTTCCTGAGCCCATGTGATAATATCCATTACAGAATGATGTCGGTTTTTAATACCGATTGCTGCCTGAGGGATTGTCACGGGCATTCAATGTTGGTTTTCTGCCTTGCCGCTTACTTGAAGACATTTCTCCAGATTCTCTGAATCTTTTGATGATATTATGGACTGTAGATGATGAAATCCCTAAATTCCTTGCAATTGCACATTGAAAAACGTTGTTGTTAAACTGTTGGACTATTTACTCACACAGTTGTTCACAAAGTGGTGAACCTTGCCTCATCCTTGCATGTGAACGACTGAGCATTTTAGGGATGCTCCCTAAATGACACTCACCTGTTTCCAATTAACCTGTTCACCTGTGGAATGTTCCAAACAGGTGTTTTTTAAGCATTCCTCAACTTTCGCAGTCTTGTATTTGTAGTGTATTCAATTGAATATAGGTTGAAAAGGATTTGTAAATCATTGTATTCTGTTTTTATTTATGTTTTACATAATGTCCCAACTTCATTGGAATTGGGTTGTAAAAGTAAAAATAAATTATGCCATTATGTAAAAAAGACACTGGGTACATTTGAAGCAGACACATGCACTGGAATGCATTAAATAGCAAAAACAAAACTATCTTGATTATTTCTTTCCCCTCAGTGTACACTATATTGCCAAAAGTATTGGCTCATCTGCATCCCTTTCTTAATCAATAGGGTTTAATATGATGTCAGCCTACCCTTTGCAGCTTCAACTCTTCAACCTTCCTTTCCACAAGGTTTAGGCGTGTGTTTATTTGAATTTTTGACCATTCTTCCAGAAGTGCAATTGTGAGGTCAGACACTGATGTTGGACGAGAAGGCCTGGCTCATAGTCTCCGCTGTAACACATCCCAAAGGTGTTCTATCAGGTTGACTCTGTGCAGGCCAGTCAAATTCTTCCACACCAAACTCGTTCATCCATGTCTTTATGGACCTTGCTTTGTGCACTGGTGTGCAGTCATGTTGGAACAGGAAGGGGCCATCCCCAAATTGTTCCCACAAAGTTAGGAGAATGAAATTGTCCAAAATCTTTTGGTCTGCTGAAGCATTAAGATTTCCTTTCACTGGAGCTAAGGGGCCGAGCTCAACTCCTGAAAAACAACCCCACACCATAATCCCTCCTCCACCAAACTTTACACTTGGCATAATGCAGTCAGACAAGTATCATTTTCCTGGCAACCGTCAAACCCAGACTCGTCGGATTCGACACTCCAGAGAACACGTCTCTGCGGCTCTAGAGTCCAGTGGTGGTCCAGTAGCATTGCACTTGGTGATGTAAGGCTTGGATGCAGTTGCTTGGCCATGGAAACCCATTCATTGCTACTCTCTACACTGTTCTTGAGCTAATCTGAAGGACACATGAAGTTTGGAGGTCTGTATTGAAAAAAAATTGGCGTCCTATGTGTCACAGCATCCGTTGACCTCACCGTGTCATTTTACGTGGCCTACCACTTTGTGGCTGAGTTGTTCTCATTCCCAATTGCTTCCACTTTGTTATAATACCACTCACAGTTTGCCCAGTTTACATTTAGTAGCGAGGAAATCACACAACTGGACTTGTTGCACAGGTGACATCCTATCATGGTACCATGCTCTCTCTTGCTCTCTCTCTCTCATATATATATATATATATATATATATATATATATATATATATATATATATATATATATATGTGTGTATGTATATACATACACATTTGTGTTGTAGCCACAGTTACCCCTGGTTCCTATCATGACCACTAAAGGAATTTAAGTTGGTCAGTTTCTCTATAGTTTCACATCAAACCACTCTAAATAACTTACATCTCATTGACTGAATTGTGTAGAAATTTAGAAAAATCACCTTTCCTTTTTAAGGTAACTGCACAGATGTAGTCACATTTTCATACATCCCTCCTTCTGTGAACTGTGCATTCAAACCGCCTGTCTTCCTAAGAAGCTTTCTTTTCAATTCTCCATTTATCTAAGAGTCTCCTCGGCTCCCTCTCTTGGCAGTGCTGGGTAACAGCGTGGGGTGCAAGTGTCTGTGCCCGTCGCTGTGGATTAGGGGTGCTCAGCTGAGGCTCGGCTGGCTGAGTCTGATAATGGGACTCCTGCTGGGTGGAGGAGAGTGCTGGCGGGGTCCGTGCCCAGGCACAGAAGCTTACGCTTGGCTACACTCACAGTGGGGGGCACGCTACGCTGTCAGCCTGCGATATGGAGATGTTTCTGCAAGTCCTCCGTGAGCAGATATGGGAGAAAGGGGAGACATGATAGTGTGGGGAGAGTGTTTGAGGATGGAGGAGTGTATGTTTGCACATGTGTGTGTGTTATTTGCTGGTTTTTCTGGGGTGTGTTTGCTGTGAGCTTTTACACATGTAAAGGTCTGAGGTGAATATAAGAGTTCATATTAATGATAGCTGGTGTGGTGTCAGAATGAATTTAGATGCTGCTACTTTCAGAATTGAGAAGTAACAAAGTATATACTTTTATAGCTATACTTAAGTGCAATGCTCAACTATATGTTCTTCAGTTAAATTTTTGTTTCACCAAAGAATGAAACTAAAACAGCATTCCACTTATATAGTCAAATATAATCAATAAGACATAACATGTTTGGTGTCTGAAGTTAGCTTATTTTAATTTGCAAAACAAAATACATTATAAAAGATTTGGGGTGACTTCCATTGCCAGAGTTCAGAGTTCGTCGGGAGCAATATGCTCCTGGTAGGGTCTCCCAGGGCGAACAGGTCTGGAGTGAAGACCCAGACTGATTGGATAGGAGCCAAAGCTCTTGCAGGAGGTTGAGAGGTCCTAGCTATAGCTAGACTCACCTTCACTCACAGTGTTGGCTCTAGAACCAAACTCCTTGATAGAGATTGGTCCCTGTCCTACTCAGGGGTTGCACAGGGTGAGAGGCGCTGAGCAGGTGTGGGGATACTCATGAGTCCCCAGCTGGTGGCCGTGCAGTTGGAGTTTGTCCTGGTGGATGAGAGGGTCACCTCAGTGTGAATTAAAACCACAGACAGGAAAACTCTGACTGTTGTCTGTGCTTGTGCACCAAACAACAGGTCAGAGTATTTGGCCTTCTTGGAGCAAGTGGGCGGGGTTCTGGAAAGGGTCCCACCTACAGACTCCATAGTCTTACTGGGAGACTTCAATTCTCATGTTGACAATGACTGGGAGACCTGTAGAGGCATGATTGGGAAGAACGGCCTGTCCGATCTAAATCCGAATGGTGAATTGTTATTGGACTTCTCTGCCAGGATTGGATTGTCCATAACAAACACCAAGTTCAAACACAAGGATGTTCATAAGTGTACATGGTACACAGTAGGCCCAAGCAAATAGTGAGGGTGTGTTGGGAAAGACTTTCGAAAGCCCATGTTCAGATTGATTTCAACTCCCACCTCCAGAAGAGCTTTTAACATGTCCTAGAGGAGGTAGGGGACATGGAGTCTGAATAGACCCTGTTTAAAACCTCCATTGTGGAAGCTGGCAGGCGTAGCTATGGCCAAAAGCTTGTGGGTGCCTGTTGGGGCGGTAACCCAAGAGCCCCCTGGTGGACACCAGTGGTGAAGGAGGTCGTCAAGCTGAAGAAAGAGGCCTTTAGGGATGGCCCGAAGGACTCCTGACTCAGCAGATAAGTACCGACAGGCAAAAAAGGTGGCAGAAGCCAAATCCAGGGCATGGGAGGAGTTTGGTGAAGCCATAGAAAAAGACTTTTGGTTGGCCTCAAGGAGGTTCTGGACAACTGTCTGGCGACTCAGGAGCAGTCAGGGTGGCTGCGCCCAAGCTGTATTTGGCAAGGGTGGAAATACTCTGACTTCAAATGAGGATATTGTCAGTCGGTGGGAGGAGCACTTTGAAGAACTCCTTAATCTGGGAGACATGCCTGCCTCATGGGAGTCAGGGCTAGAGGCTTCTAGTGTGTCAAGTTCCATTTCCCTGGTGGAGGTCACTGAGCTAGTGGGCAAGCTCGACAGTGGCAAGGCACAGTGGAGATGCTTAAGGCTCTGGATATTGTGGGGCTGTCATGGCTAACACATCTATGCAATATTTCATGGACCTCAGGAACAGTACCCTTGGACTGGCAGACCAGGGTGGTGGTCCCCATTTTTAAAAAAGGGGACCAGAGGGTGTGTGCCAACTATTCGGGTATCACACTGCTCAAACTCCCTGGGAAAGTCTATGCCAAGGTGTTGGAAAGGAGACCTCGACCTATAGTTAAACCTTAGATTGAGGAGAAACAATGCGGCTGTCAAACGACCCTTTCACAGATTGTTGAGTTTGCCAACCCAGTCTACATGTGTTTTGTGGATTTGGGGAAGGCTTACAACTGTGTTCCCTGAGATATCTTGTGGGAGGTCCTCTGGGCCATTCAATCTCTGTCCTCCCGGAGTGAGAGCTGTGTTCGTATACCTGGGACATGTTCAAGACTGCAGCAACCACAGAGTCTCTGGTTGATGTAAATGAATATGCAACATCTGTCACTGGATTCATCAAGAAGTGTGTAGATAACGTGACTCAAATTAGACATATCCGCACACTTCCAAACCAAAAACCATGGATGAACAGTGAAGTCTGCAGTCTGCTGAAAGAGCGTGTTGCTGCCTTTAAATCTGGCAACAGCAAGGAGCTCAAAGCTGCCAGACACAACCTAAAGGCTGGCATCTGGGCTGCAAAGCACAAGTATAGCACACAAATTGCAGCCCACTTCAAAACTTACTCGGACCCACGACGGATGTGGCAAGGGATCCAAGCCATTGCGGACCACAAGAATAAAGTCAGTGCTCCATTAACCACAGATGCCTCCCTCCCTAGTGAACTGAATAACTTCAGTGCACGCTTTGAGACCACTGCTCAGTCTCAACATGCTAACACTGCCCTACCCCTCTCCATAGAGGATCCCCCACCTGCACCACTCACACTGACTACTGAAGAGGTGAGGAGAGCACTGTCACGGGTCTCTACTCGGAAAGCAGCAGGCCCTGATGGAATTCCGGGGTGGGTCCTGAAAGTGTGTGCCAATCAGCTGGCTGCCACTTTCACGGACATTTTCAACATCTCCCTGGCATAGTCTGCTGTTTCTGCCTGGTTCAAAGCCACAACCATCATTCCCATCCCAAAGAAAACCACCATTTCAAGCATGAATGACTACCGCCCCATTGCTCTCACACCTCATGAAGTGCTTCGAGAGACTGATCCTCACTCACTTAAAGAGGAGCCTTCCCAGCACCCTGGACTCCCACCAGTTTGCATACCGGGCAAACAGATCTACTGGCAATGCACACTGTACTCAACCACCTGGAAGGAACTAACAGCTATGTTAGAATGCTGTTCATCGATTTCAGCTCTGCCTTCAACACCATCATCCCCTCCAGACTCGTCTCCAAGCTCAACACACTTGGAATAAGTCACACCCTGTGCAGCTGGATTATGGACTTCCTCACCTGCAGACCCCAGTGTGTTAGGATGGGTGAACATACGTCCCCCTCCCTCACACTCAGCACAGGCTGTCCACAAGGCTGTGTCCTCTCACCAATGCTCTACTCACTGTACACCTACAACTGCACTCCAAAACACAGCTTGTATTGTATAATGACAATAAAGTTGAATTGAATTAAGTCAGACTCTTTCAGTGTTAGCATTGGATTCCGCCAGAGCTGAGCCATAAGGTGAAGCTCTCTGTTTACTGGTCGGTCTACATCCAGACCCTCACCTATGGTCATGAGCTGTGGGTAATGACCAAAAGAATGAGATTGCGAATACAAGTGGTGGAAATGAGCTTTCTTTGCAGGGTGGCGGGCTACACTCTATTTGATATGTTGAGGAGCTCGGTCATCCAGGAGGAGCTCAGAGTAGAGCCGCTAATCCATTGAGAGGAGCCAGCTGAGGTCGTTCGGGCATCTGACCCCTGGACGCCTCCCAGTGGGGGTGTACCAGGCATGGCCTACTGGGACAAGACCCTAGCATGGAGCTATTAAGCTAAGTTAAGCTAAGTGATACTTTTTTAATCCCACAACCGAGGAAATTCCACCTCTGCATTTAACCCATCCATGAAGTGAAACACCTCATACACACATGAATACACACACACTAGGGGGCAGTGAGCACACTTGCCCAGAGCAGTAGGCAGCCCTATCCACGGCGCCCGGGGAGCAATTGGGAGCTAGGTGTCTTGCTCAAGGACACCTCAGTCATGGACTGTCGGCAGTGGGGATCGAACTGGCGAACTTCTGGTTGCAGGGCCAGTTCCCTAACCTCCAGTGTCTGCCCCTAAACATCTCCAAATTGGCCTGAGAGCGGCTTGGGGTCCCTGGGAATGAGTTGGAGGATGTTGCAGGGGACAGGGTCATCTGGGATTCTCTGCTCTCTTAACTACTACCGCGACCCTATCTGGACTAAGCGGTTTCATGATGATGATAATGATGATGATGATGATGATGACTTCCATTGCTTCTACATTAGCTACATAACTCTTGGGTAAAATTAAAGAATTTGACATGCACCAAACATGTCTTAGCTGATGGACTACATTGGGAGTAAAGAGAAAATTGTGTGTGTGATTTTATGGTGAACCATTTCAATACCAATTTGACTTTTACTCATATTGCAAAAGCAAAAAAAAAGTTTATGTTCACAATGTTTTAAAGCAGGATTGTTACTGTCAGGACTTTGGCCATGCTACGATGGATGCAGCATTGTACTGGCATATCTGACATTATGAGCAATGTGTGTCATGTTCCTTTTAAAAGATTAATGTTACTCATGCCAATTACTTGTGCCAAAACTGTATTTTGGGAATTGAAGAAAATAAACTCATTGAATGTAACTGTACCAGCTTTTGTCTTGGTGGCTGCTAGCACTAGCTAGCCTAGCAGTGTCTTTTAGGACTAACTATACAAGCCATAACGGTAATAATACTAAACTGCTTAAATATCTAACATTATATTATTGTATTATTTTATTGTTTGAGAAGACAGTGATTACAGCAGCATTTTGTAAACTAGCATGCAAAGATAGAAAGCCAGTGACTGAATGTGGAGGGATTCTGTAGGTAGAAACAAGAAAAGCTGACATGACAGCCTTCACAACCCCACAACATAATGGCTATGCCAGAAACACAATACAGGTCTCTGAACAAGCTAAATGTTTTCGCTCAGTGACAGGAGAGGATGATGAGAGGGTGAAGTAACTCATTATATTATTGGCTGACATTATTTTCCCAGCCTGCTGGTGCAAGGTGATGTAATCAATACCTAAATTATGTTTTAGAGATGGATAAAAGTCATTGTATTTTGATGGAAGTTAATGACAACATCTTTTTGTCTTTTTAATGATATGATGCACTTTTGATGCACTTTTTTTATCTCTTGCACTTTTGCATGACATTTACGTTTACATTTACAGTATTTAGCAGATGCTTTTATCCAGAGCATCTTACAAGAAGTGAGCTCGAGCAAGTAAGTATGAGCAAGAATTGGACTTGAATGTACTTCAACCACCACTGGATGCTTCACAGATGAGGCAGATATGAGAACCAGAAATCAGCAGGCAGATAGTCTTTTGCTTGTTGTGCTAATGGGAGAGAATGTGTCTATTTTAGGGGCAGATTGATACAGTATTGATATTGATACAGATTCATAAAATATTAATAGCTGTGTTTTCTTTTGGGAATTAGTTCTCATACATCAGGACCAAGAGTTACTTAAGTAGTAACCTGAATCTTTTACACTAAAAGTGTCTTTGATGCTAAAAAGATGAATAAATGAATGCAACTAAATGTATACACTGTTAATAAGTAGTCCTTCAGCAGTTACTTGGTAACATTAATACATATATAGAACTGCAAACACTTAAATGACCATAAATGGTTCTCTGCATGACAAATCCTGTTCGTATGTGTTAAAAAGACTAAGAATAGGTGATACTGTGGATGTTCTTGTCCATGCTATTCCAAGTACTAAATAATTCTTTCAAGAACTATTTACAACAGGTTCATACAGAAGATCTAGTTAATACAGAGAGCTATTTATGTTTCCTTTAGTGTTGATGGGTCTATTTATAATCACCTGAATAACCCCTGAAGAACCTCTATTGTAACAATGAAAAACCAAGCAGACCAAGGAGACAGTGTTAATCAGTGCTAATTTAGCATTGCTTAAAATTAATCATAAGCAAACAACAGTTTGAAATTATTTTGAACATAAACTAAAACTCTTTTGTTTTCCTGAAAAAAATTAAAAGAATGAATCCGAATTTAAAATTATTACTCAAGCTGCTCCCTCCTCCCAACCATTTGCATACGGTCCCTAACGCAACATCTTTGGACAGCTCAACACACTTTGATGAGATCACTAACTGCCCATTCTTTTACATTAGCTAGCAGACGCTCATGCTAGCTAGCACTGATGGGTCGATAGGTAATGAGTGATGAGTGGGAGAGGGAGGCCTACTCCAGAGATACTGAGACCAAATATGTTCTCTAGGACTCCTGGCTATTGTCTAGGACATTATCAAGAATCAAACTAGTCATCTCCCCACAATAAGGCCAACGCATAGGTGGTTGCACAACTCAGGAGCTCCTATAATGCACTCGTAAAACTGAAACCAAAATAAAAAAACGTTTTTGAAAGTTTTAAATAATTTACAACTACAATCACCCAGCTACAAACACATGTACTGCATTAGGCATCTAATCCAGAATCAAAGATCAAATGAGGTGAGAGAAGATGTGATACATTCTTTGTTTATCATAGACACACTGTTTTTCCACCACAGGTGATATCTCTACATTCTCCCTACATATTAAAACACATGATGGACTTTTTGAAATAAATTTAATTTATTTTTTTTAATTCAAATGAACCTTCCTCCTGTCTAGACCTCTGCATTAAAGTCAGTGAACAGTAGCTAGATGAGCACAGAGGGTTCAGCACTGGGTCAATTTGTGGGGGCGGTGAATGTTTTTGCTGCAATAATTTTGCATATATTGGTGAGCATTGCTCTTTTTAAACGATACTGCAGCCAAAGCGTATGTGCATAAGCAGGGTGTATGAAAGGGATCAGAGGAATTCTAGGGAGAGATGAAGCTTCTGGCTCCTCAAGACTCTTAATCCAACCCTGAAGATAGAGAGAGAGAGAGAGAGAGAGAGAGAGAGAGAGAGAGCACCTCAGGGAGTGCAGCCGTCACGGGGTCCTTATAGCTGCCTCTCTGTGCCACTCCTCTGCCAGTTGTGCTCATTCTCCCATGGTTTAATTCCTGCACCCGCTCTGCAGCTCAATACAGCATTCATACGAAAGAGCACTGCAGTCCTCATCATCCAGCCCTCTCTCCTTCCATCAACCCCTTAAACTCTATGCATGCCATTCTGATGTTAATCTTAAGTAATTTAAAATGCTACACTACCAAGCTAGCCCATGTTGTTGCAGCTAATCGTAACAAGGCGGATTAGAAATAACAAAAATGCATTTCCTACTACCTTAATGTTAGCTATACAATACAACAAAAATGCAATCTATCCTAAGTGAGACATTTTCTCATACAAAACAAGCATCATTTAAAATAAATGACACACTCTTCATTTAGGATTTTGAAAAAATTAACAGCCGTATGCGGCAGTATCCCATTAGGTTGAATATGGATTCTTGTTAACATTTCGTAAAGCCTGTCAAAGCTCACAGCAGGGACCTCAGATTGCCAATGTCCACATTTCTTCTCATTAAAAATAATACATGGCCATGATTTACTAAGGCATGGGAATGGGGCCCTATTTTGTGGCTCCAATGTAAAAAGGTGAAGGAACAAGTTTGTTCATTTGTAGCCATGGTTAGTAAGGCTTGGGAACAAGTTAGTTGTCATGGAGTAAGGTATGGACTTGGACATGCTAAATTGGCCCTAGGTGTAAGGGTGAGTGTAAAGAGTGTGTATTTCATGTGTCTGCTCTGTGATGGACTGTTGACCTGTCCAGGGTTTTTCCTTCCGTTCCGTTTAATGACCACTTTGATAGGCTCCAGCATTACTCATGACTGAGGAAGATAAAATGTGTGTGTGTGTGTTTGTGTGTTTGTGTGTATGTGTGTGTGTATTTGTGTAAATATCAAGGCATAAGCTACTTAGGTTACACAGAGTTACAACCCCAATTCCAATGAAGTTGGGACGTTGTGTAAAACATAAATAAAAACAGAATACAATGATTTGCAAATACTTTTCAACCTATATTCAATTGAATACACTACAAAGACAAGATATTTAATGTCCAAATGGATAAGCTTTATTGTCTCTTGCATATATTCACTCATTTTGAATTTGATGCCTGCAACATGTTCCAAAGAAGTTGGGACAGGGGCATGTTTACCACTGTGTTGCATCACTTTTTTTCCAATGGGAGACAGGTCTGGACTGCAGGCAGGCCAGTCTAGTACCCGCACTTTTTTACTATGAAGCCACACTGTTGTAACACATGCAGAATGTGGCTTGGCATTGTCTTGCTGAAATAAGCAGTGACGTCCCTGAAAAAGACATTGCTTGGATGGCAGCATATGTTGCTCCAAAACCTGTATGTACCTTTCAGCATTAATGGTGCCTTCACAGATGTGCAAGTTACCCATGCCATGGGCACTAACACACCCCCATACCATCAGATATGCTGGCTTTTGAACTTTTCGCTGATAACAATCCAGACAGTCCTTTTCCTCTTTGGCCCAGAGGACACAACGTTTATTATTTCCAAAAACAATTTGAAATGTGGACTCGTCAGACTTGTCAGTTTCTGGGTGTTGTTGATATATGGCTTTTGCTTTGCATGGCAGAGTTTTAACTTGCACTTGTAGATGGAGCGATGAACTGTGTTCACTGACAATGGTTTTCTGAAGTGTTCCTAAGCCCATGTGGTAATATCAGTTACAGAATGATGTCGGTTTTTAATGCAGTGCCTCCTGAGGGATCGAAGGTCACGGGCATTCAAGGTTGGTTTTCTGCCTTGCCACTTACTTGCAGAGATTTCTCTAGATTCTCTGAATATTTTGATGACATTATGGACTGTAGATGATGAAATTCCTAAATTCCTTGCAATTACACATTGAGAAACATTGTTCTTAAACTGTTGGACTATTTGCTCACGCAGTTGTTCACAAAGTGGTGAACCTCGCACCATCCTTGCTTGTGAACGACTGAGCCTTTCATGGACGCCCCCTGTATACCCAATCATGGCACACACAATGTGTGTTTCCAATGAACCTGTTCATCTGTGAATGGAACCAAACAGGTGTTTTTTGAGCATTCCTCAACTTTCCCAGTCTTTTGTTGCCCCTGTCCCAATTTCTTTGGAATGTGTTGCAGGCATCAAATTCAAAATGAGTGAATATTTGCAAAAAACAGTATACTTTATTCGTTTGAACATTAAATATCTTGTCTTTGTAGTGTATTCAATTGAATATAGGTTGAAAAGGATTTGTAGTGGTTGTAGTATCAGGACTTCGTATCGGCCACTACTTAAGTATAAGGGTATCAGGGAGGGAAAAAATCATAACATACACTGCTCAAAAAAATAAAGGGAACACTTAACAACACAATATAACTCCAAGTAAATCAAACTTCTGTGAAATCAAACTGTCCACTTAGGAAGCAACACTGATTGACAATCGATTTCACAGCTGTTGTGCAAATGGAATAGACAACAGGTGGAAATCATTGGCAATTAGCAAGACACACTCAATAAAGGAGTGGTTCTACAGGTGGGAACCACAGACCACTTCTCAGTGCTTATGCTTTCTGGCTGAGGTTTTGGTCACTTTTGAATGTTGGTGGTGCTTTCACACTCGTGGTAGCATGAGACGGACTGTACAACCCACACAAGTGGCTCAGGTAGTGCAGCTCATCCAGGATGGCACATCAATGCGAGCTGTGGCAAGAAGGTTTGCTGTGTCTGTCAGCGTAGTGTCCAGAGGCTGGAGGCGCTACCAGGAGACAGGCCAGTACACCAGGAGACGTGGAGGAGGCCGTAGGCCGCAACAACCCAGCAGCAGGACCGCTACCTCCGCCTTTGTGCAAGGAGGAACAGGAGGAGCACTGCCAAAGCCCTGCAAAATGACCTCCACAAATGTGCATGTGTCTGCACAAATGGTTAGAAACTGACTCCATGAGGATGGTATGAGGGCCCGACATCCACAGATGGGGGCAACACCTGCTGGGCGCTTGGCATTTGCCAGAGCACGCCAGGATTGGCAAATTCGCCACTGGCACCCAGACAGAGTCTGGAGACGCTGTGGAGAGCGATCTGCTGCCTGCAACATCGTTTGGCAGTGGGTCAGTAATGGTGTGGGGTGGCCAGTAGATACCAAGAAGAGATCCTCAGACCCCTTGTGAGACCATATGCTGGTGCGGTTGGCCCTGGGTTCCTCCTAATGCAGGACAGTGCTAGACCTCATGTGGCTGGAGTGTGTCATCAGTTCCTGCAAGATGAAGGCATTGAAGCTATTGACTGGCCCGCCTGTTCCCCAGACCTGAATCCGATTGAGCACATCTGGGACATCATGTCTCGCTCCATCCATCAATGCCGGGTTGCCCCACAGGCTGTCCAGGAGTTGGCGGATGCTTTAGTGCAGGTCTGGGAGAAGATCCCTCAGGAGACCATCCGCCACCTCATCAGGAGCATGCCCAGGCATTGTAGGGAGGTCATACAGGCACGTGGAGGCCACACACAATACTGAGCCTCATTTTGACTTGTTTTAAGGACATTACATCAAAGTTGGATCAGCCTGTTCTGTGTTTTTCCACTTTAATTGTGTGTGTGACTCCAAATACAGGCCTCCATTGGTTAATAAATTTGATTTCCATTGATGATTTTTGTGTGATTTTGTTTTCAGCACATTCAACTTTGTACAGAACAAAGTATTCAATGAGATTATTTCATTCATTCAGATCTAGGATGTGTTATTTGAGTGTTCCCTTTATTTTTTTGAGCAGTGTATAAAATGTTAAAACTGAGAAATTTTATTGTTTTTTGAAAAATATATGCATATTTTGAATTTGATGCCAAGGGGGCAACAAAAGGCTGTTAAAGTTGTGTAATGCTAAAAAACATCTGGTGGATAGTTGGCAACAAGTCAGTTACACGACTAGGTATAAAAAGAGCATCTCAGAGAAGCGGAGTCTTTTAGAAGTAAAGATGGGCAAAAGACTGCGGGCTAATAGTGCTACATTTCAAGAATGTTTCTCAATGTAAAATAGCAAAGAACTTTTGCTTTTCATGATCTACAGTACATCATAATATTAAAAGATTCAGAGAATCCATAGAAATTTCTGTATGCAAGGGACAAGGCCAAAAACCAGTATTTACTGGCTGTGAGCTTTGGCCCCTCAGACAGCACTACATTACAAACAGACACACTTCTGTAGAGGAAATCACTGCATGGGTTCAGAAACACTTCTGAAAACCACTGTCTGTGAAAACAGTTTGTTGCTACTTCCACAAATGCAAGTTAAAACTCTAGAATGCAAACATGAAACCACATATAAACAGGATCCAAAAATGTCACCTCACCTCAGACCAGAAATGGACTGAAGGGAGGTGGGAACTTGTCCTGTGGTGCGAAAAATCAACATTTGCCATTCTTATTGAAAATCATGATTATATGAGGGTGAATTAGTGCACAGGGCATGGGTGACATGTCCATCTGTAAAGGCATCATTAATGCTGAATGATACATACATGTTTTGGCAACATATGCTTCATTTTCAGGGAAGGCCTTGCTTATTTCAGCAAGACAATGCCAAACCACAATTTTGCACATATTAAAACTTTTAATATGTTATGACATATAATATCCTTATGACAAAGGAGACCCTGAACTGATGAGCAGCTGAAATTCTGTATCAAACAAGAATGGGAAAACATATCACTTTCAAAACTACAGCAGGTGGTCTCCTCAGTTCCCAAATACTTACAGATTGTTGTTAAAAGAAGATGTGATGAAACACACTAGTAAACATGCCTCCTGTCGCAACTTTTTTTGGAACGTGTTGTTGGCATTAAATTCAAAATGGGCAAACATTCTTCAGAAAACAATAAAATTTCTCAGTTTTGATATTTAATATGTTGTCTTTCTACAATTTTCCTTTAAAAATATGGTTTCATGATTTGCATATCATTGCATTGTATTTTTATTTAGATTCTGCACAGCGTCCCAACTTTTTTGGAAATACAGTTGGACAAATAAGCAAAGCTCTGAAAAAAAGGAACTTGTAAACAATGTAAAAGTATTGGCATGGTCAGTGCTTACTCATAGCTGCTAATAAGGGGTGCAAGAAGCTTCATTCTTTCTGCTTCAGGATATTCTGCTGCAGGATTAGGCAGAATGAAAACAGGGATATACTGCTTTGTCACTCCCATTGACTGCTGGAACCAAAGAAATTACATTAATTGAGTGAAATGCAAGATTTCGTTAAATGTGCAAATGCTGAACAAACCAAAAAACAATGAAAATGTATGTTATTTTAATGAGCCTCTGTAATCCAGTTTTGCTTAGACCACTGAAAGGTACCACAACTTGTAGAGTAAGTTAGTATAAGTTAGAACTTGTATCTTTCACTGAATTCTTGAAAAACTACATTACTGACTCATGGGTTTATTGTTGATTTCTTTAGAGCATTTACAGTAGACATACAAATCTTATGCCAAATGCAAATTATGATTTAGACACAATATAGTATTGTACATTAATAAGGCTAATTTTTGAAAAGAAAGAAACAAAGTATAGAAAAACATGAACATCTACCACTACTGTTTAACATCTCATCTCAGGCTATTTCTCAGATACTTGTTTCCAGTTTTTTCTCTGAAAACAACACTATGGATGTGTGGAGCATAGATGGGTTGCACCAGCACAGTTTTTGTTGAACTATATACAATTAGAGTGCATTATTAAATTGCATTATTAATTATAATATGTGTTTAAACTGGAAACTTAATGTTATGTAACAACTCTAATGAATGTAAGTTACAGAGTAGGATGTTTGCTAATGTTCTAATAAAGCTTGTCCAACCCGGCAACTGTTGCTATCAAAGAGCACATTTGTGGAACATGGTCATTTGTAGTTCACTCAGATTTGAAATATGCAGAGTTTTTAGTCAAAAGTAGGTAAACCTTATTCTATAATTTTCTCTGTGGAATATCTGTGTTTTTTCCTGTTTTTCTCCTTTTACTTTATCTCAGTAGCAATTAAGTTTCTGTCTCTGTCTGTGGTCCAGTGAGTGACTTTCTCTCATTATGTGTTTATAAGGTAGGTTATTGTTTGGCATGTTTCATCCTTCTCTGTAGTATGCTCATCTAATATTTCTTCTGAAATCAAGAGTGTTAATAGGGAGCAGCCTCTATTCTTCTAGGAAGGTTGAATTTTAAATTGGAACATTGCGGTGAGGATTTGATTGCATTCATCCGCAAGAGCATTAGTGAAGTCCGTTACTGATGTTGAATGATTAGTTCCGGATGACTCTACTCCATCTCATCCCAAAGGTATTGGATGCTATGAATGTAATGTATGAATGTAATTCCATTGCTCCACACTCCAGTGCTGGAGACTTTATACAGCTCTAGTTGATGCTTGACATTGGGCATGGTGATCTTAGGCCCATGTGTGGCTGTTCCAGGGTGTCTCATCCTAGTGTCAAGAGTGTCAGGCATCCAATGCTTTACTATAAAGATTATTCTAACTATGTGTGCACAAATTAACTTCTGTGTCAGCAATATGTGCACCTTAGCGTAGCTGAATTTACTAATTAGAAGGCATGCCTGGGCATTTTGGACATAGTATGGCTCCACAGCCATGCTTCTGAAACTAAATCTTGTAATCAGCAGCATGTTGTGTATCTTCCAGCATGCCTCGGACTTGCATTTGAGTGATTTCCAACTTTGGGCAGTAGATGTCACTAAATCTTTATCTCTTCCATACTATTGCATCACGCAAAAGGGTTCATCCCAATATAGGTTGTCTTAAGAAAGTGCAGGAAAAAAATGTGTATTTTGAGCTGGACTGCTGTTTATGGCAACTGTCATATAATTTGTATGAGGAGCATATGGTAGAACATATAAGCCTATTATAAGCTGGCCAGATTTAAGACTGTTTCTAGGCAAAAACACACATTTTGTCTACTATGTAATTGAGACCCAGGCCAAATCAGATTACAAAGCTGAAACTATGTTAACAGAGATGCGAAATGAAAGGCTTTTAAAATACAATGTTTAGACTTGGAAAAGTGGATTTCTAGAGCAGGCTGGGCTGTATAAATTCTATACATTAAAATACCCCAGCTTTGCAGTTGTCATTAATATTCAAGTGGCACAAGAGTTGCCTTACATATTGCAACACTTTTTCAATCAGTTAATGTTCCTTTTATGTACACCATGCACTATTTCCCTGTACAAAGAGACGGTCTTAAGAACAGATGGTCTTAAGATGGTCTTAAGTATACACAGTCCTGTCATCATAACCTTTTACAAGTAAATGTGCTTTTGCAAAAAAATAAATAAATAAAATAAAAATTTTGGTTGAATGTATAGCAGGGAGCGACTGTTCTGAAAACATGAGACAACCCACACTATTTCATCCTGTTTACTCTCTTCCAGAAGTGTCCTTTAAAGAGCTTTCAGCTGACAATATGAAATCACAATTGATCAAATGCGGCATACTTTATGCGCCCATGAATAATTTATCGGCAAATGGGTGCATGATTCTGTTTTTTAATAATTCATTACTCTCAAGGAGGCTGGCATCGCACCAGCCATGATTAAAAGCCAACAAAATCCATTGGAATCGATAGCGGTGTGGAGGAGTTTTGTTTTTTTTTTCTTTTTCCTGGAAGGGTAGTTTGTGGTGGTGAACTTATCCTTGGTCATGCACATCCAACCTTAGCCAGAGCAAAAATGTTGGTTTGATTACATACATTTACAACAGACACAGTCTCATTCTGTCTTTAGAATTTTTTTATTTCTACTTCCAGTGCAAAAAGATGCATGATAGAGAAAGAGTGTAGCACCTGTGTTTGCCTTTCTCACAAGAGCAGAAGGAGTTTCACTGTGATGCTATGACTTTTGAAATGATGGGGAAATATTTTTAGAACCTGGAGCCTATATCTGCTGAAGTTTGGCAGTGCTCTTTGCAGAGCACAAGCCAAACAAGCAGCATAGCATGATTTAAAAGAGACGCTAGAGGTTGAAGAGGCCCCTCAGGCTCAAAATATCTCCCAGATGTCAATATGGAACCTAAATATTGCATCAACATAGTTTCTTACTGAATAAATATGATCAGGTGTATTATGTAGATGACATTATAGTATATTACAGCTTAGAGCTACACATCTAATTAAGCAAAGCAAGGTCATCCACCAAATGTGGCTTGAAATAGCATCTTTATTGGGAGGAAAAGTGCTGACCTATGCTGGTTGCATTCAAAATGTTTTGAATTCTTTACATTTCACCATAGGAAAATGTTTACATCAGTTTACAAATCACTAAAAACTTTTGTGAAACAAGTGTTAGTGACTATTCGAGCAGATTATCTACAAAAATATAATATGACAAAGTATACTTTGCTGAGCTATAGAACGGTAAAGATGAAATTACAATTGAACTACAAATCCAATAACTTCGTAATGCTCACAATTAAAAATAAGAACTGAGGGTTACTAGTTAAGTAATTGCAGAAGTCATAGTTGGCAAAGAGGCAGTGGTCACACCCAAAAAAAAAAGTACACAGAAAATGACAAACATAACAAAAACAAAGATCAGGCAACCAAGATTCAAAAAGGGGAAAGGCAAAAAAGAGAAAGTCAAGAAGTCAAATAATACGCTCAGATACACAAACAGGCAAAACAAATGTACAAGAATGCTCTGTAGCTCTACCAGGAGAAACAATACCTCTCAAAGTAACTAGTTTAAAGCCCAGGCTTCTATAGTAGACTAGATCTAATTGCATGATAAACAGAACAGGTGAGGCAGATTAGTACTAGGTAATTGAAAATGGTGAATGGTGGATTGTTAGATGGTTTTCCAAGGAGTTTTGGGAAATTGAGTCCTTAAGAATGTCAGCTGGAGGAATGCATGACTACTGGGAAGTTGACAGCCAAACCTGGTTTCCAAGGTAAATGGAGGGAGAGTCACCATGGTTGTGATCAGCTTGCTGCTTGTTAAGTCAAAATGCAACCTTGATTGTCTGATGAGTCTCCTCCCAGACTTCATTGAATTGCATCCACTTGGCAAGAAGTGATTCCAGTCCATGGTGCAACAGGCAAATCCTAAAATTCACTAGAATGAGGTGATACCAGTAATGCAACTGATTAGGGAGTTTTGTTCTATTTCAGCCCATACCAAATAGCAAGACCAGTCACTGGGGTTTTGATGACAAAATTACTCAGAAACGTCCCTAATTCATGATTTACTTGCTCACACTTTCCATTGGACTGTGAATGATAACCAGAATTCAAGCTAACAGAATCCGCAATATGCTCAAAGAAAGCTGACCAGACTTGTGATGTGAACTGATGAAGGATGTCTTCAGGGATACCAAAATATCTAAATACCCAATGAACCAAAACCTCAGCTGTTTGAAACTTAGTAGGTACAGAAGCGAAGGAGATCAATCTAACATTACAGGAAAATCTGTCCACTATAGTAAGTCCTATAAGCAAGCAAGCAAAATTTATTTATATAGCGCTTTGAGAGGAACCTTGAGAGGAACCAAGACTCAGAAGGGGAACCCATCCTCCTACGGTCGACACCGGATAGCAAACATTATTAGTATAAAGTATTATAGTATAAAGTGAGAAAAGAGAAGATCCAAGGTGAGGATTGCACAGCATTGTAAAGCAAGAAGCTCAGTGGTGGTCAAACCTGTCCAGAAGGCTGGTGAGCAGCAGAACCCAATCAAGGCAGAAGAAGCAACAGCATCAGATGCACAAGATGGGCAGCTATTCAGCTTGGCAAAGAAAGGAAAGAAAAATGCAGTCAGTTCTGTAAAGAGTGCCTGACCACAGATCACAGTATAACAGAGCAGCAGAGACTCCAGCGGGTCTAGATCTGACAAGGAAGACTAATCACTGAAGGCTTGACTATACAAGTAAGTTTTTAACCCAGACTTAAAAGCTGAGGCTGTGTCTGAGTCCCGAACATTAACAGGAAGATTATTCCACAGCTGGGGGGCTTTGTATGAGAAAGCTCTTCCCCCTGATATAGCTTTATTAATTCGAGGTACCAGTAGTAAGCCAGAACCTTGTGACCTAAGTAGGCATGATGGTTCATAGTAGGAGAGAAACTCACTCAGGTACTTAGGGGCGAGTCCGTTTAGAGCTTTATAAGTCAATAATAGAATTTTATAATCAATGCGAAATTTAACTGGTAACCAGTGCAGGGTTGATAAAATTGGGCTAATATGGTTGAACTTTCTGGTTCTTGTGAGGACTCTGGCTGTAGCGTTCTGGACCAGCTGAAGCTTGTTGAGGCTTTTGCTGGGACATCCAGACAGCAGGGCATTACAGTAATCTAGCCTTGAAGTAATGAATGCATGAACTAGCTTTTCTGTGTCCTGTAGAGATAATGCATTTCTTAATTTAGTGATATTGCAGAGATGCAGGAAGGCTGTTCTAGTGATATTAGTTATATGTGCGTCGAAGGACAGATCAGCATCTATCACAACACCAAGATTTTTTATTTCTATAATATACCTTTTTGAGTCAAGAAGGTCAGTAACAAAAGTTAGCACAATCCGGGACCTGTGTCTATTGGTCATGGGCAGAGGCATCAGTTTGCCAGCAGATAATGTCCTTGGTCTTTTACACTGTGAGCAGATTAAACAGGTTGCAACAAAAGTATGAATATCACTGTTCATAGTTTCCCAATAGTACCGATTAGTTATGAGCTGCTGGATTCTGGTTTCACCTGGATGGCCAGTGGTAAAGGATGAATGAGCACAAGTAATAGGTGATCTGCACACTGAACATAAATCTTTCCTGAGGGACACTGGTCTGGCATAGTTGTGTTCTCTAGAGCTTTTTTTATTTCCTCAAAATTTCTCAATGAATTCAAGAACTTTTACCATCTGTGGGCAAAATATTCTCAGGTTCCTGATAAATTCTGGATACAGCATCAGCTGAAATACTGAATTTGAACCTAAAAAAAAAAATAATGACCAGCATGCTTGATACTGTTGTTTCATGGTACAGATATATTCAAGATTTTTAAGAGCAGTCAAAACAGTCGAAGGGTGATTAGCATCCTCTAACCAGTGTCTCCAATCTTCTAGGCATAATTTCACTGCCAAGAGTTTGTGATATATACAACACCAATTCCAATGAAGTTGGGACGTTGTGCAAACATAAATAGAAACAGAATATGATGATTTGCAAATGCTTTTCAACCTATATTCAATTGAATACACTACAAAGACAAGATATTTAATGTTCAAATGGATAAACTTTATTGTTTTTTGCAAATATTCAGTCATTTTGTATTTGATGCCTGCAACACGTTCCAAAGAAGTTGGGACAGTGGCAACAAAAGCCTGGGAAAGTTGAGGAATGCTCAAAAAACACCTGTTTGGAACATTCCACTGGTGAACAGGTTAATTGGAAACACGTGAGTGTCATGATTGGGTATAAAGGGAGCATCCCTGAAAGGCTCAGTTGTTTACAAACAAGGACAGGGCGAGGTTCACCACTTTGTGAACAACTGCCTGAGCAAATAGTCTAATAGTTTAAAATTTGCCATGCAAAGCGAAAGCCACATATCAACAACACCCAGAAATGCCGTTGGAAATGCCGTTATCTGAGATGGACTGACGCAAAGTGGAAAAGTGTCCTGTGGTCTGACGAGTTCACATTTCAAATTGTTTTTTGAATTCATGGACATCATGTCCTCCAGGCCAAAGAGGAAAAGGACTGCCCAGATTGTTATCAGTGTAAAGTTCACACGCCAGCATCTGTATCAGTATGGGGGTGTGATCGTGCCCATGGCATGGGTAACTTGCACATCTGTGAAGGTACCATTAATGCTGAAAGGTAGATACAGGTTTTCATATGCTGCCACCCAAGCAACGTCTTTTTCAGGGACATCCCTGCTTATTTCAGCAAGACAATGACAACCAAGCCACATGCTGCACATGTTCTAACAGTGTGGTTTCATAGTAAAAGAATGTGGGTAATAGACTGGCCTGCCTGCAGTCCAGACCTGTCTCCCACTGAAAATGTGCGGCGCATTATGAAGCTCAAAATACGACAACAGAGACCCCGGACTGTTGAGCAACTAAAGTTGTACATCAAGCAAGAAAGGGAAAGAATTCCACCTACAAAGTTTCAACAATTAGTGTCCTCAGTTCCCAAACACTTATTGAGTGTTGTTAAAAGGAAAGGTGATGTAACACAGTGGTAAACATGCCCCTGTCCCAACTTCTTTGGAACATGCTGCTGGCATCAAATTCAAAATGAGTGAATATTTGCAAAAAACAATAATGTTTATCTGTTTGAACATTAAATATCTTGTCTTTGTAGTGTATTCAATTGAATATAGGTTGAAAAGGATTTACAAATCATTGTATTCTGTTTTTATTTATGTTTTACACAATGTACCAGCTTCATTGGAATTGGGGTTGTAGTTGCATTCCATGGTGGTTAGTTATGAGAGATAAACGCTATAGGGTGTAATTTAGGGGGATCTCCAGATCTTTGTGACAGAACTGTACCTGCTCCTGTTCATGAAGCATCAGCCTATACAATGAATGGTTCAGAAGGTCTGGGGTGGTTGGATGTGTTGCAAGGACTCTCAGCCTGTGGAGACTCAGTTATCAGGGAGCATCTTTTAAGAAGGGCTGTCAAGGGTGCAACAATGCTGCTAATATTACAAATGAAACACTGGTAGAAATGAGCAGTTTGGGGCCAGTTAACCACAGCGTCTACCTTGTGGTCATCCATAACAACTCCATTTGAGCTAATAACGTAACCCAAAAAGGATACATATTGCAAGTGGAACCCGCATTTTTCACCTTTTACATACAGATGTTATCCAGAAGTCATTTGAGGATTGAACAGACTTTTTGAACATGAGTTTTAAGATCACAGAAGTAGATGAGGATATCATCAATATAAGCAATAATGAATTTACTGATCATATCACAAAGTAAATCATTACTGAAGGCTTGAAACACAGAGGGAGGATCTGACAGTTTTTTGTAACAGTTTTTTGTGAAATAATGTGCTCAGTGCAACTGTTCTAAAGCTACTGGGAACAGTGGGAGTGGAATAGGGTATTACTTAGTTATCTGGTTCAAGCCTCAGTAATCTATACAGGGCAGAGTGTCTTTTTTCTTAACCAAGAAGAAGCCTGAAGCTATTGGTGAGGTTGAGGGTCTTATAAAACCTTGTTCTGATACATCGTGAATGCTCCTGAGATAGTGAGTATACTCTAGATTTGGGTACAGTAATGCACAGACAGTGAGCGGTATTTCATTTACAGCATTTAGCAGACGCTCTTTTCCAGAGCGACGTACAAGAAGTGCTTTGTCAATCTAGAGAAAAGTATCTTTGCTAGTTTCCAATAGCTTAGAGAAAGAGACAGTCCTGAGCTCAGATACTGCTAGAGACAAATATGTCACTGCAGACACCAAGAGAAAAAGAAACAGAGTTGAACGCAGAACTCTGAGCCATTCAATGCAATACAATAACAGTAAGATACAATACAATAAATAAAATAAGTGCAGCTTATAGTTCAATGCTCATTTAAGTGCTGTGTATTTCCTTTGCTAAATACTCCTTGGACGTCAGTTTTTGACTTGAAGTTACGAGGGTTAATGGTATTGGAACTCTTGATAGAAGTAGGTCTAACTGTGACAGAGGGATAAATAATACAATTTTGGTAGCAATAATCAGACCAGGACATTAGTTCATGATTGGACAAAGAAATACAGGGATTGTGTTTCTCCAGCCCAGGACGACCTAATATGATGGAGAATTCAGAGGAGCCTAACATTAACACACAAGAAAAAATCAGTTCAGAATGTAGGGCACTGGTGCTTAGTTTAAGTTCAGTTCTTTGAGTTATGGCCTCAGCTCCTACAAGCTTCCATCCAGGGCAACCACTTGTAAGGGGATCTTCAGGGGTATCAAGGGAATCTGTAGCTGATCCACAAGTTGTGCATAAATTAAATTTCCTTCTGCTCTGCAGTCAATCAGGGCTGAAACAACAGAAGAAATGTCCTGATTGTAAATGGTAACAGGCATGAGGAAAGACTTAGAAAAGGAGTAGCCTCCATGCGCTTTCCAAAAAACACAGCATTCACAGGGTTGCCATCAAACTTATCAGGCTTACTGGCCAAAAAAACAAAGGTGAGGAACACTAGCAGTATTATCACTGTTTGCAGAAAAACCTAAAGCTTGTATTTGGGATGTCAGCTCTTTAACATTGGCAACCACATTAATTAGTTGTGTTTGTTGTTCTGCTTGCTGTTGCATCAGAGGTTTTAAAAAGTGAGTAATGCCCACTGAAACCTGTTGGTCTTGTCCGAGCAGATGGCCTTGAGTAGCACTGGCCTTCTGGAAAGTCTCATGGTGTGCTTTCAGCACTGAAGATGAGAAATTATGTTATGTGACAGAACCAGACAGACACTAACAGTTAAAAAAAAGAACCATGGCTTTACTAATTTAGGGTGTGAAAATACTCATGGTCACTGAACAGGCTGCCTTTCACTGTCATTTAGTCATTTGGAACATTGACATAGTGAAAAATGTACATGAATATGGTGATGTCACTGCACAATGTTTGGGGAACCTGTAATATGCATCAAGACCAATTCATTGTTAACAGGAGCATTAGTGTAAATCAGTGTTTCAATTCATCCCAAAAATGTTAGATGGGGTTTGAGGTCAGGTGTCAATGTTGACCAGTCAACATTTTTCACATCAAACTCTTTGAACCCTTTTTTATACACCTTACTTAATGCTTGAGGGCACTGTTATGTCATTGTCTGAAAGAAGAAAAGGCCTTGCTCAAACTTTTGGAAGAACACACTTGTCTAGAATTTCATTGCATGCAGCAGCATTAACATTTTATTCACTGTAACTAACAGGCCAAAACAATTAAAAACAGATCATGACCATCATTCCTCCTGCACCAAACTGTGCAACTGGCACAATGCATTTGGGCTCCTGGCATCCACCAGGCCCAGATACATCCATCAGACTAGCAGTTGGTGAAGCCTGGTTCATCACCCCACATATGCCACTCCAGCCAATACTTGCCATTGCACTTGCTGATCTTAGGCTTGTGTTTAGCTGTTTGGCCATGGAAAACAAATCTGTAAAGTTCCTAATGAACAATACTTCTGCTAATGCTGTGTCCAGGGGCTGTTGAAAACTCGGTAGTGAGGGCTACAGCCAAGGTCAATATTTTTCCCATTCTTTTGCTTCCAAAAACTGACTTCCAGGGGAAGCTCTAGCAGAGCAGAAATTGGATGAATTGACTTTTAAAAGTGGCATACAGCACTTCCTTGACTTCTTCAACATAACCTATTCACTAATTGTAGATTGCATGGCTGTATGTTTGATACAATGCACCTGAATGCAGTAGGTGTTGATTAAATAGTTAAACCCACTAATTAGAAAGTGTGTCTACATACATTCAAAATACAGCACAGCAGTACTACAATTTATCCTTTAAAATTGGCAATCTGACAAAAAACATGGTGAAAGCTATGCCACCTGTATGCTTCTTCTAAACCTCTCTTAAATTAAACATGCAGTTGGTCAGTGTTCTAAAAGTACTCACAAAAAAAAACACATGCTCAGAAAAGCTTATCAAAATGTAATTGATAATAAAAATACAGCATCCTAATCCCCACCGCTAACTGAGAAATGGTTACTAGGAGTCTTTGAACAGTAGCTGTTACCGCAATAACCAAGGGCTCTTGTGGCTGTGCCTGGGGAGGCCAACAAGGTCAATTCAATGCTGGACTGAATGACGTAATCCCACAGAATAACAATTATCTGGGAGGCTGTGTAACAGTGTGCCTGAGCTGTAGCCTGATTACTGAAACCAATTATGAATTTCTTTTTCATGCCAGCCCTTTGAGTCAGAACATCACTATTAACCCTTAGAAATGAAGAGTTATTAAAGCCATTTTGATATACTATTTAAATATAATTACACAACTGCATGGTTCATTAAATAGTTAATTACACATAAATAAGTACATTTACTTTATCTACAAGTTCCTTAGATTATAGACTATAGTACCACTACTAATTTTATTCAAATTCAAATCATAACATAACTCCTGTATGTTTTTACAACACAAATGTGTTATGATTAGAATCTGCATGCTCAACAGAATTTCTCAACAATCTATGAATGAAAAATAATTAATGATTTAAATAGTAAATTGTGACCTCAAAATGTTTATCTAAATAAAAATCACACATTCCATTTGTGATATATGAATGTTATAAGCATTGTGATTTTGTTTAAAATGATAAGTGTCAAATGAGGAAAAGACACTCTCCCAGTTTACAGTGCTGGTGTACCACTGTGCCCGAGTGTTGTGGGAGTTGTGGGCCATTGTGGGGTTAAGAGAATGATGTGGTAACGCACCGCACAAGCTTACTCAACTCCAGGAGTAAATCTGCGGTTGGCGGCCCTTCCGTAATGACAGACCTCGCTCAATAGAGGTGAGAGAAGCATGACAGCCACTTCGATATTTCAGCAGCCCCTTTTGCTGATCGGAGGAAAACGGGAACAATTAGGCGAGAGGGAGACACTGCATAGATTAACAACATGGAACCACCCAGGGTCTGCTCCAGCTGTCATGCTTTTCTCAATCTATCTGCCCCAATTCCTCTCCAAATCCCCCTCCCTCCTACCCCAGTATGCCCCCCACCCTCCCACTTTTGGCTGCAGGGATATGGGGAGGAGAGAGGGGGAGCAGACGGGGAAGGGGCTTTTTTCTGCAGTAGGAGGTTGGGTGTTGGAAAGCTGCCATCTTGGTTCTGTCTGTGCTTTCTCTCCTGCTTCCAGCTGAGTGAGTCCCAGTCAAAGATGCTTCATAAGACACCATGACAATACTGGGGCTGGGGTGGGGGTAGAAAAGAGAGGGGAACATGAATGTATAGGCAGAGAGAGAGAGGAAGAGAGAAAGAAAAAGATTAAAGGAAAAATAATGGAAAAAAAGAAGTACAGAGGGAGAGAGACGGGAAAAGACAAAGGTAGTGGAGAAGAAAGACAAGATGAAAGAGCGAAGAAGAAAGTCATACAGAAAGACATGGGAAAAAGAAAAAGAAAATTAGAGGAGAAAAACAAATGGGTACAGAAGAAAGAGAATGACAGAGAAAGACAGAAGAAAGAAAATAGAAGGGAGGATGAATGATATCAAAAGAGAGAAATGAAGATAAACCGAGATAGACAAAGAGCAAAGAAGAAAGAAGTACAAAGACAGAAAAAGCAGAAAGAGAGGGAAAAAATAGGACACACAAATAGTTACAGTAAGAAAGAGGAAGAAAGAAAGAAAAAGGGAGGAAAGAGAGAAAAAACAGAAGCACAGCAGTGAAAATGGAGAGAGAAAGAAAGTGAGAGGACAGAGGTACAGAGAGAGACAGAATGAGGAAGACAGACAGGGAGAGAGAGGGAAAAAACCTGCAGACAGACAGACAGAGATAGAGAGAGAAATAGAAGAAAGAAAGCAGAAGGGAAGGTGAATATTCAGACAGAGAGAATGAATGAGAGCAAAACATGAAGAGAGATAGAGAAAGAGAGAGAGGAAAAAAGAAGTACGAAGAAACTGAGAAAGAGAGCAAAGAAAAAAGAAAGACAAAGAGATACAAAAAGGTATAGAGACAGACAAAATGAGACAGAGAGAGAAAAAAAAGAGGTAAAGAGAGGGAGAGAGAGAGAGAGAGAGAGAGAGAGAGAGAGAGAGAGAGAGAGAGATGGTGGGAGAATTCTCAAGTCTCACATCTGTTTTAGAATTGTGACTCACAGTGGTACCATACAAAAACACATACACACACACACACACACACACACACTCAAATTTTTACACATGCAAGCATGCACATACACACACTGACATCCACCCACACACCCTCACTCTTTTGGAATTACAACAAAGGGCAAACCACAACAAATACGTCTTCACCTACACACGAGACATGACATTTCCAAGACATAGCACTTCAAACTGTGCTTCCTGCGTACTTTTTAAACTGCACAGAGTGGTCATAAAGTCATAAAAGTAGAGTAAGTGTGAGAAAGAATGTAACAAGAAGGATGAGTAAATTTGTAGAGCCTGAGAGGTTTTAATTCTTTTGTAATGCCACGTGTTCAAATCTGCCCAATGCAGTAGGCGCAACCTGCAAATATAGTCCCTGTGTTTATCATTTTCTAATTATTAGCCAGCTATGCTACAAAGCTTATAAAAAAGTAGACATATCCCTTTGTTAAAAAAGACTCATGAAAGATTAATGAAAGAGTCATGAAAGATTCTCCATTTTAACTACTAAAGCCAATGCAGATAGTAGATTGATAAACATTTCAAAACTTTTTTCTTTAATTAAAAACTCTAACTAATGGCAAAACAGATTGAAGTGTTATTTTGTTCATGATTCATTTCCATGCTCACTTCTGTACCATGTACTTCTACACATTTCATAGCTGTTATGTGTGATAATATTAGGGCCACGGTTCCAAATCAATTCAGAGAACAAAAATGAAATATACAAATAAACTGTATTTTGCTAGGGACAAATATGAAAATAAAAATGTAATCATCTTTAACTGTTCTGCTACAGCTGTGGTTCCCACCCTTGGTTCTTGAGTACCCCTGCCCTGCACATTGTTGAGTTTCCCCTGATTTAAACACACCTGATCCAGCTCATTAACAACCCCTCACTGAGTTGTAGTGGGTATATTAGGGCAGAGAAACAATAAAAGGGCAGATGGTACTCCAAGACCATGATTGGGATCCCTTGTGGTACAGAAATGCTGATTAAAATTTTTTTACTGTAAAATGCTATGATTTTTTGTTCAGAAACAATTAGAACTATGTTTTTTTTACTTTAAAACGTCCAAATGTCTTTAGATCAATGTGTTTCAAATGCTTTCATAAACTATAGCTAAGCTATAATGTCTCTAGGCCTTTTTACCATCATCATTACACAATACATGGATGGTAAATAGAGCTTACTATAAACATTTTCTCATTATAAACCTCACTACATCAAAGCAACATTTTTAATCCTGCTTCTGCCTGCACACAACAAGTATTCCTGCAATGCTTTGGGTCACTAGGAGAATTAAAAAATGCTACATTAAACTTTCAGTCAGACAGATTAGGCCTGTTTGCTGTTGGTTGTTATAATAGGATAGATCTGAATAGATTGCTATAGTTTGGTGCAACACACTGATTCCCTAACATTTGTATGTGTGAACATGTCCTTATTGATACAAACATTATCATCATCATCATTGTTAACTGCTTAGTCCAGATAGGGTCACGGTGATACAAACAAAACTATTAAAAAAATAAAGTATTAAAATCTTACATATTAAGTACTTAAGTAAACTTGTTTGTGCTTTACATGTGTTTGTACAGCTGTTTAAACCTTGTTTATGTTTGATTCCAATGTACTGGCTAGCATTTTTTGAGCTTGGCTCAAAACTTGCTAAAATTGGCACTCCTGAAACAAACAGTCAGTTATGAGTCTTAATACAATAAACATTATTTTAGAGTTATTCAAAGCAAAGGGATTTTAGTCAAAAGTCTAGTCAATTAAAAGTTTGAACTTTGACTGATTTGAACCAATGCAGTAGATCCACATGGGCCCAAATATATATGGTACACCATATAATTATATATAAGGCCTATCTACAGCCTATGTAAAAGGAACAGAACTAATGCCTATTTACAGAACATAAGATTTTTTTGAGGAGAAAAAGGATTTTTAATGTAGTGGAACAAGTCCACACTTGAGAAAAACACTCTGAAAACACAGGATGTGTCATGGTGATTTCATCATATTTAACAGAGTGGCTTCAGTGTGGCATGAATGGACTAAGATAAAGGTAAATACACAAACAAACAAACAAACAGAAAATCTGTAAACCCTCGCTATATATGTATTTGCTGTCATTCAACAGCCTTTCAGACAATGCTATAGTGGGGAAAGATCCTGGTGGGCGAACAGTGTTTTGGACTAGTTACTGTGAGCTAACTTATCAACTCACTCAAATAAGCAAAATACCACTCAGATGATTGTAGTAAGTGTTGCAGTTTACATCTGTAGTAATTTAAAGGTTAAACCAGTGGTCCTTACATCAAGCTGAGCCCCAATTTGCTGATTGTAACTGAGTCGCATGCAGTGAATGGAGATTAGATGAAGCTGATGTTAGCTACTTTTGCTCATTTCCTGCTCTACCGTAAATGATGTTGCAGTTACATTCAAGTCCTGCACTACTTAAGGTGGAATGGAAATTTGAATAAGAAGTCAACAGATCAGCCCCAAGTCTTTAGTTTATCAAATTCAGCGCAACTTTGTGAATTTCACTAGCTGACACAACAAGCAGCCCTCTACAGAATTCATAGCTTTTTTTATGCATTACTAACGTAGCCATTTTCATTCATGAATCATGTGAAGATGAACAGTAGTGGCATGAACTGCAAAAAACAAGGTGGCAACTAGAAGATAAGAACAAAGGCAATGTTGTGTGTGTAGCAAGAGAAATCTAGTTAGAGTTTGGGGTGGGCTGGTCTGCATGTAACTCTCAGTCTGACAATAAGTCCCATTTGTGAATGAATCCCACTTCAGTCTGAATTGTTTTAAGTTTTGTTTTTTCTAACTGATTTAGGAAAGTTATTTTACAGTTACAATGCAAGAACTGAATAATTAAAATACAGTTTTTTCCTAATTCTGAATCCCTCTAGTTGCGGTGGCCCCAGCATACATATATATTCTCAAGTCTCTGTGATGGTGAATTAGCAATCAAACAGTTCTATTTTCTTAACCATCAAACCCATCCAGCAGGGATAGGAATGAAACTGACACCCAGGGCGTAGAGAATGATATGAGGCCTTCTCCAGGCCACATCAGTGTTCACATAAAAAGCAAACCTCTCGACTTTTGCCCCATAGGTACGGGGGTAGATGAGAGACCCCCACAGAGGATGCAACTCAGCAAGGCATCAGCACAAGTACCCCAGGCACCATTTTGAATAAATACACCTCTTCCTCCTTCTCCTTCTTCCCCCAGCCCCTATGAATATTCAGCGAGACAAAACGAGTCATGAAGAGATTGGAGTGTTGTTTTCTTAGGACTTGTGTTTGAGAGGCCTGCTTTGATTTGCTTTGTAATGAACACAAGTCATTATTTTTCTCACCATCAGACAAAAAGCTGCAAGAGTGGGCACACCAGGTCGCTGGGATGATTTGATCATCCCTGCAGCGAATGGCCTCACACCCCTTGCTCCGTCATGCAAAAATTCCACTTTCGACATGGGGCCTGTTCTAATTTGGCTACACGACATGAGGGAAAGAGATGCTGGGTTTTTGTTTTAGAGTTGTTTTTCTTTCTTTTTTTCATGGCTTACAATGACAAGCAGCATCAGTGCTACTAAAGTCTGCTTTCTTTGATACCTCATGAATTATTCAAGTGTGTGAGCAGCGAGTGTGGCGCACTGAGATGGAGCGCTGTGGGGTGTAAAATTTGGGCTGATTTTTAGCGGATATAAAGGGGGCTACGGGGAGGCATAATCATCGGCACCATTCGCACTCATTAGAGTGAGAGCCGTTTGAGTTTTTCACGGAGCAGAATTAGCTCGGGCCTCATTATCTCAGATCCCCTGAAATAATGCCATGGAAGCAAAGAAGAAGGCTCAGTAGGTTGAGATATCTAAAGTCAAGAGGGGCCAGACTGCAGTTTGAAAACCTAGGGGCAAGAGGCAATGGGAGAGCCATAATTAATATCAGTCTAATTATGCTGGAAAGGAAGAAAAAACAAAGCTAGCCAATATGATTCAGTATATCTTGGCATGAAGAAGACATTGTACAAGACTTAACAATTGTTGATGAAAGCTTGCATGTTGTTTTGTCTCAAGTGATCCTACCAAAAGCATTACACTAGGAAAACATGATTTTAATGGCTGAGTATAATGATGCTACGTGTGGTGATAAAAACATAGAGCTTGAAGTGCTTGAAAGTTACAGTGCTGTCTGTGACTTCCCTCCCAAGTCAAAAATCAAAGCCTCAGATTCTGACAGAGGATGAGAGGGGAACTCATCTTTGAATGGGTCTGAAAAAGCGCTTACCCTGCATCTTTTCCTCAAGTTTATTATTTTGGATTTCCAGTCCCACTGTTGACAACATCTTGGCAGCAAGCTGCCTCTCCATTTCTCTGAAATGGTTCAAATTCAAAGATCCTTCAGCTCTAAGGTTCCCTCGCCATGTGAAAGGCAGATACTGCTACTTAAAATATCTTTGTTGTATTATACATTGAATCCATTTAGGCTTTTTTTGCTCAATAATTCAGAAGAAGTGCAGCACATTATAAGGCAGGCTTACGCTCTTAGTAAGGTCCATATGATTTGCTATGATCTTCTTTCCGCATGCGATGGCCAGTGATTTGCTATCAATGAGAGTATGGGTGTAAGTCAAACGGCTTTTTCTATGGTGAACAGATTTTATCGCAAAGTGCAGACTGCTCGAATTAGCAATGTGTAAATTCTGATTAGTACCAAACTCTTCACCAAGTGAAGTCAGTCAACTGTACTATTGCACACTCTTATAAATACTGTATATGAGCTATCTCTTCATAGCTGCTTTATGAGAAACCTTAGTACACTGATGTTTGCTGGGTCTCTATAGCTGTACTTTGATCATCCCCCTCATCCAGGAATCAAATCAAATAAAAGCTATGTAAATCCCATCCCAATGGACAGAAGTGCCCCCGCTGCTCCTGCTGCATTATTGAGGGTGAATTGGCTGTGCCATCACACATCAGGCCCACCTCTTATCCATTATTTAAGACTAAGCAGTATTGGAAGTCTTTGACCTCCCATTATGAACAGTCATGTCTCCCATAGACACTCCAGCAGGGTTTGTATATGACTGACAATAAGTAAACATCTCAAACACAGAAAGTGTGAAAATGGGTTCCATTTGGAAGAAATGTACTGACCTTCATTTATAAGACAGCTTCTACCAAGGCATAGAGGTCAGGGGTCATGTAAGAGGTACATCATTAACTGTGAGAGCCTACTGTAAAAATGGCCTTGGAAATGGTCTTGTCCCCTCTATGCATAAGGCCACTTGACAGCAATATCTATGAATTTTAATGGTGTTTTTTAAATGGTACTTAACAAACTCACATTTTTCTGCCTTACTCTATGAAAGCTCAATTTTAAAACGATGATATTAATTTCATTGTTTCATTCATCCTCTCAGCTTCTTAAGATGGAGAAAAGCATTGAGTTTTTTTCTGTTTACTTATGTATTTGTATCAAAGGATTTCCCCAAGTGGCAGATTCTATCTGTTATGCCCTCAACCCTATATAACTTGCTCTCTTTTGCCAGCTGTTTATCACACAACAACAAAAAAGTGCAAGTTACAACAGGAGTTCTGCTTAAAAATGACCATTTTTTGTTAGAGCTGGGGAAAACATTTCTGTGAAATCAATGATGACAGAGTACATGACGGATTTAGAAAGCATATGGATAACAGTTTGAATGTTAAGTGTACAGGGACATGTGTGGACATGCAAAGTCATATGATGGATGACAATCAATAAGGGTGTACTATTTTACCTTTTGACAGTACAGTTTCTCTGCATTGATTTCAATTGAGTGCAATTCGGTTCATGTTAACTTTTCATTAATAACTAACTAAATAAGCTGGTAATGGAACATTTAAACCACCAAGAAAAATGGAACAGAAGGTCTAAGAGAACGTTTTCCAGAGGAGACAGTGTTTGCTACCAGGAGAACGTGAAAAATATTAGCAATACATGCTTATAATTTTTCCTTTTTCTCTAGGATGCTGAACCAGTTATTGATCATTGAGGCTCTGTTGCAGTTCACCGTATTGAACCTGACAATTACCTTTTTTATTAGCCAGCCTATCGTAGTCTACAGACACGAGCCACCACATTCAGTTCCTAGCATGTCATGCTTTTCACATGGAAATGCATTGTAATTTACTGTGCAGCAATAGAGGGATGTTTGCTCAGGGATAAGTAAGCGGCATGGGATTTGAGGCAGGGCGACTGTTAAAGGCACAGTGGCAAGATGGAGGAGGGCGAAAGAAAGAGGAAGTGGAAAAATGAA
This sequence comes from Pygocentrus nattereri, assembly GCF_015220715.1. Classification (NCBI taxonomy): domain Eukaryota; kingdom Metazoa; phylum Chordata; class Actinopteri; order Characiformes; family Serrasalmidae; genus Pygocentrus; species Pygocentrus nattereri. The sequence goes on from NC_051231.1 coordinate 20,269,209, forward strand.
AGGGGGGAGGGAAGGAGACAGGGCGAGAAGCTGGGTGGAAAAGAGGAAAAGTATTAGCACAGGGCGTACTGCGGAGATGAATCCGCAGAGGATGTGGTAAGGTTCCTCTCATTAAACAAAATTTATAGGGGAGCCGGAAAGGAATTTATACTTGCTAAAATGGGATATGCTTCACTTGCAGTGAGCCAAAAGATCAATGAGGACACTAGCTCACGTCTCTATACTTAATGGACATGATTTTGACCTTACAAAAATCAACTCTCCTCTTCCGCTTAACTAGATAATCACAGCAGTTACTGTCTAGGGTGAGTGATTTCAAAAGCCTCTGGCGAATTGATGACACCACAGAATGTATTTGATTTAAATCCAGGACATTGCACTTAACACAAACATTATGAATTGGTGTGGCATTAGCAGCAACACTTTCAGTTTCACTTTCAGAAATTTTTAAATGCATGCTCTGGCCATTATTAAGAACGTTACCATAATTACATCTTTTGCAAACATGCCTATTTGCATCCTACAGCAGCACCATGTCTCTAGAATGTAATTTTCTGGTTTAAAAACTTGGGATACCTCCTTCTGATGATGTACACTATATTCACTGACCCATCCAAATAACTGAATTCAGGGGTTCCAATCACCTACATGGCCACAGATATATAAAACCAAGCACCTAGGCCTGAGTAATGAATCATGAATAGTATGTGATGAATTGTAATTGTCTAACTGTATTGCGCCAAGTGTAAAGTTTGGTGGAGGGTCGGTTATGGTGTGGGGTTGTTTTTCAGGAGTTGGGCTCTGCCCCTTAGTTCCAGTGAAAGGAAATCGTAATGCTTCAGCAGACCAAGAGATTTTGGATAATTTCATGCTCCCAACTTTCTGTGAACAGTTTGAGGACGGCCCCTTCCTGTTCTAACATGACTGCACACCAGTGCACAAAGCAGGATCAGCCAGATCAATGATTGCCCTATTATTAATGAAACACATGGTTATAGTCTTGTGGCTAATACTTATCTCTTTTAAAAAAGCCCATAATATGACATCTTCCCTCCACCTTTAATTGTATGTCTGAAAACCAGAGTAGAATGCTGAGAGCAGGGCAGTCGACAGGTCAAACTGCAAAATCAATATATAGATTGACACTCACGGATTCTAAACAGATCAAACGATCCTTGAGCCTCTCTGTGAGCCATAACAAGTTTAGCATGTGAGCACATATTGAACTGCCTGAACCCTTGTTTACAGCTCAAAACAAGCTAGTGCTCGAGCTTGGATCATATTACTTACTGAGTACCTTCATTAATTAGCTAGACGTTGAGCATTTATGCCATTTAGATGAGCAATTGGAGCTTATTAGACAGCCAACCATTGGAGACTAACAGCAAGCTGACAGATTTGCTGTGTTTCATGTCACATATCACAGCAGTGTACACTCTAGCTAGCGTGTCTGGCACTCACACACCTGGGACAGGCAGTGAGAGGAGTCTCCAGAGATAGAAAATGCCTGCGTAGAGGGTTAACGAGCTCCTTGTGATTTTTTTTCTAATTAGCACATTCATTTTATGAATATATGTAAATGGAGGTTTGAAGAAGCGATGGCTCTTTGTGCTAACCGAACTCCAATCATTAATCATACAGAGCAGACATGCCGTGTTGCAGTAAGGGCTTGGGGGTCAGTTTTAAACTCTTCAAACAGATGCAGTATGTGTAACTGTGTCAGAGGTGGAAGAAATTTATTTTCACCAGCATAAGTGTATATGCCTTTATAGCATAGGAGTAGACTGCGGCTGTAAGGTTTTGATTTTGTTTGGGTTGACCGATCTATAGAGTGGTTTGCTTTGAATCTATTTTTCTCTCTTATCCTGGCAACACATTCAGCTGAGTTTTTTTTCCCCAGCATGTTTGGTTTTCAGGTTGGAGAGACTATAGGTTGTCAAATTGTAAAACATTTTCAAGGAAGTTGGTGGTGTGGTGATTATGACCTGGGGTGTACATAATTGTTTGACTTTTTAGCTGAAGAAAAAGTTTTCAAGTATCTCATTTTAAACTGTGGTTACATTTTCTAGAGCAGATCCTCAAAAATTCTCAAAAATAAAAGTGGAAAAAAGTTCTTTCATTCCTAGAACCTAGAACCTTTCAATAGACTATTCTTCAGATAATAATTTTGGTAACTGAGATTTGTGAGTGTGAATGACCTTTTTAAATTTGACAAAAAAAAAACCCATATGGAGCTTTCAAGGCCTTCTAGGGCCTGTCAGGGCCTTCAACCCTCTTGTATTGATGTATTTAAACTCTGCAAGAGTTGTAGTAATATGCATTGTTAGGTTATCCAGTCAGAATTGTTTTCTCTGTTTTATCTAGATAGGTACAGCCAATTGAGCTCTCCCACTTATCAGAGCATCTAGGATCTGGGCCGAAGGCCTTGCATGTCAGATGACCCACTTACATAATTTCAATCTGACAGTGGAATAAAACAACCACGTTTTGTAACTTCAAGCCTTCTGGAAACCCTAAATATGCTTCTGAGTGTGAATATTAGTGGTGATCTGGTCAGTGCATTTCAGACAGATGTTAGAAATGGAAAACAGTGACAGTTTTTTTCTGAATCACTGAGAAACTGCTACTGACAAGGTAAAATATATATTGATATGTCTATAACAAGCTTCGAATAAACCATTGGATGTTTTTTACGAGTTTCAAATGTCAGCATTTAATCTAGAACAGCCAAAAAATGCTTGTGTGAATTGCCATTAGAATAATGCTAATGGAAATACACAATGATTACATTATACGAAGGTTCATTAATGGGGGCAGTAGTGGGCTGGAGGTTAGGGAACCAGCCGGAAAGTCACCAGCTCAATCCCCTGAGCTGACAGTACATGACTGAAGTACCATTCATCCCATTCATATCATCCTCAAATTGAGTCTTGCCTATAGAGCTACAAGTAATACATATTATGGTGGGTAATTTGCACAAAATGTAGAATACTTTCATTATACGCACATTCACACTGTTTATTTGCCTAAACTGCAGCATGAACTTTGCACAGGACAGCAGGTGTACCCCGGCTAAAATCCCATTAACCAAGACTCTCCACCCAGTTTCAGCCTGGCCATTTGGCCCAGAGATCACCAGCCAACTCCATCAAGCTAAATCATTGGGGCAATCTGTCAGGTCCAGCCGGTCACATTGTGCCTGGCTTTTGCCTTAACATGACTGATTATTCAATCTGATTCAAACTACATATTGCCTTAATCCTAAAGATGGATGAGATTTAGCCTTTTAATGCTCCTAAGAATGTAGTTCATTTGGGTTAGGAGGGATTCCATGGCAGGGCTATAATAAAAGACACAGAAAGCCTTCCAAAAATGGTCCATATGCCCTTATCCACAATTCAATTTTTATATATAAAGTCTACGGTCTGGTCAGTAGGATTAAGGCCTACTGGATTAGCATATTGTTTTTGGAGTGACATCACATGCTCTATGGAGTCTGTGACAGAATGAGAAAAAAGCCAGGTGGGTGTGTCTAGTGGACAAAACTCAAGACAGAGGCTTAGGCAGAGTAAGTAGAGCAAACGAAATGAGGAGCTAGACAGATTCAGCATCTTGTAGCATCTTGCTAGCTCTAAAAGTAAATATGAAGTAACAGCCTGTGGTGAAGTAGTGGTAGCAGCATGATGTAATGGTTAGGGATGCGCCATTATGGATGGCATTTGTGGATCCATTGTTGTCTAAAAAAATGTATCTTCAAAATAGAAACTTTACAAGAGAAGGTAACAACATTTTTAACTTTGAATGTAAATTAATGTAACAAAGTTTAATTCCAAGTAATTATAGAGCATTTCTTTTGGTCCATTCATGAAAGAAATTTCACATAAGGTAAAGAAGAGTTGCCATGTTGAAATGATGTAGAAAAATAAAATCCAATAAACATGTTTTTTTTTTTTGGATGGCAGTGATATAAAAGATTTTTATAAAAAGTTATATGTAGCTGTGATATAGCTAAATATAACACAAATTTACAATTTACAATTTACAATGGCAGGCAAATGTAGCGTTAAGAGTCTAGCCAAAGGACTGCAGTTTAGACACCAGTGCATACAAGTGCATCAATACATCAACAGTTAAACATAGCTATGGGTTGCAAATATGGTCTGTAATTCCAATAATTAAGCAATAATAAACATTTAATTTTTACATTTATTGACTAATATGTTTTTCAACCACTAATATAATGCACCCCTAATGATGCTTCAGTGAGAGGTAAAAACCCAGTTTTAGTATTTTAGTTGATATGTTTAGTATTTTTGGATGACCATAAAACACATTACTGATAATTATTTTGGTAATAAAAACACATTAGGGTGAACATATGTTGTATGGATTATGGTCTGTGTTATAGTGTTGTTGACAGTGACCTGAAGCCTTAAAGCATTTGAATAGAAACAAAGCTGAGAACAAATATCCTTTGCTGTCAGTAGATTTCACACACCACAGCATAAGCTGACAGGCTCAAAGGCACAAGGCTGTGACTCTCATCTTACTTGTTTGTGTTGGGGCTTTTGATGGTTAGCTTTCCCTTTTTTCTCCCAGACCTCTAGCTAAATCCAGCTAAAGTCTCCATATTAGACAGTAAACAATCAGTGGATGATGCCAGGCTTCTGATGCCCCCCGCTGCTCAGCGATTTCAGCAGACGGGCACCACCTTCCCCAACACTCGCAACGGGGCTCATGAGCATTCTCTTCAGTATGGGAAGATGATGAGGGTAGGGGGTGGCGATTACCATGGCCTAACTGTTTTAAAGTAGCTTTTCTCTGTTTTGTTTGGCATCTCAGATTTGGGGTTCAGGCAGCAGGATGGTATTAGACTGCATCAAGGCAGTTGAATGCCTCACTGTGTCTTGCTGTGAGCTAGCCATGCACTGCAATGTCAATGACTTGACACACAGAGACTACTGCACACCCATACTTGTTTTTATACAATGTTTGGGTACTAGGTCATATATCCTATTACATCACTGTAGGAGCAAAACCTCACATCTCCAGATGTGTCCCAAACTTTTTTCAGGAGAAAGAAAATTGGAACACGAAATACTTATGAATACATTAAGAATCAACATGTCTTACAGAGCGGTTTAATGTGAAGTGTTTGTTCTGGAAAAACAGTCAGAACTGTTCACAGAGATGGTGATAGGAACCAAACCTCGATAGTGTTTAATGTCTCTAATAGCTGCCTACAAGAAAGCTATTACATGACATGCTTACGAATATGTTGGCCTGATGACTGAAATGGCAGAGAGATACATGCAAGGTTTTGTAAAGCAAAATGGTCCTCAAAGTAAGGTTTTTTTTTTTTTAATTCACCATTGAAAAAAAAAAAAACACTATAAAGTCAAGACCACTATGTTAGTGCCCTGATTTCCTCTGCTTATCACATTTTTGTCCTGAAAATATACATAAACAAGCATGCTCTCACACACACAAACCCAGAACTTGCACACTGAAAGGAAATGCATGTTAGAAGGCAGTCACAGACACATCTTCACACCTACAGGAGGCCATTCCACACACACTTTCTACACAAGCACACACGCTGACTCTAGCACAGCCCCCCTTCACACAAACGCAGCTTCCAAAACCATTTCATCTGCCTTCACAGACAAAGTTTTGCCAGATTCCTCCTCTTCCACCACCCGGAGCTCTGACTCTCCTGAAAAAAGTCAAAGGCAGCAGCAGCATATTTCCCCCACCTCAGATCAAGGGAGGTTTTCTAGGCTAGTCAGCCCTATTTTCAGCCTCATTAACTCTGCATGCAGGCCTCTGCTGTGGCTAATCCGCACTCTCATCTAACCAGGCCCATGAAAATCAATTCCGTTAATGTTAACAAAATATTTATACATCAAGAAGGCAAGAAAAGGTCCTACTGCTGCCACACCATGCACATTCGCTGCCCGCAGATCAAAATATAGGTCAGCTAAAAGCTCAACTTGTCATCCTTCAGCTCTGGAGAAGCTGGGAAAGGAAGTCTCTCAAGGTTTACGGAAAAAAAGTTTTGCTGCAAAAGTATGCTGGTTGAAATTGATCAGTCACAGGCTATTTCTTGGAAAGTCCATGGGCTATTGATATCCGACACTGATATCTGACAGACCCATAGACCCACTCTGAGAATTGATAGGGCCTCATAGAAAAATATTGATCAATTTGTCAAGAGAGCTAGAGGTTTGTTGTCATTTGTGTGCTATGCAAGGTAAATGATATATAATGGGCTTCTCAAGTTTAGCGTGAAAGAAGGGTTCTAGAGCCTTCTTTCTATTTTTCTTGGCTATTTTCTCCTCACAACTTATTCTATTATTATATGTACACACATAGACTTATAGTTTATTTTACATATGCTACATTTCTTTTTGTTTTTTTGTTTTTGTTAGATGTTGTGCATGGGGCGTGCAGTGCTCATGTGAAGATTTTTCAGTTTTGTTGTTTCCATTTATAACTTTATGGACAGAGTCAGCTATAAAATAATAATTTATAGTTTATTTTCTATTGGGAAGTGGCTGTTTCAAACAAAACACTCAATTTAGTGAAATATTTGAAAACCTCTGGCAACTAATACTCACATTTAAAAAAAAATGACAATCTTTAAAAAGATCTTTTTGATTTATTTTAAAGTGAAGTTGACATTATCAGTTATCAGTATTATCAATTAAAAAAAATGAAATTAAAACTCTGCTGTCCCACATTTTCATGTCACAGGTTAAGTCTGTAAGCAGAGCCTTATTTTTGCCACACCCCTGCGTTTTAGAGCAGAAGTGAGACTGTCCCTCATGGCCACATGTGAGAAGTTAGAAGTTAGACCCCATCGTTTCAAAGTAAATGTATCCTAAAGTCCAAAAATCTGTTTGTGATATTAAGAAATGTCAGTACTGAAATATATATTTGCTGTAATTCAGTAAACGTTTTTGTGTTTTAATGAAAAATATTATGATTTTATCTTTGTACAACTCTTAAAAGCTGTGTTTATTAGTAATGTACTGACTAGTGGATTTGGGTTTTGCTCAAAATTGGCAAAAAATGGTCAATACCGAATCAATCACTACTAAAACATTTGGTAGAATTTCAGTAGTGTTTTGGCTGTTTTGGTAGGAAGAAAAGGGAAGGTTCAATCATTTGTTTTAATAAAAATAAACATAATTAAGGTTTATGGTCATTCAATGCAAAATGAATTTGGTCTAAATTCAGTAGGTTGATCCTATCAAAAATAACTAGCTTACTTCATTAACTGTATTTCTTAATACTTTATTGCAAACCTTTGATCTTATTTTTTTCTTTTTTTAACTTCCCACTAGATACAATAGCTTTATGAAGAGAGAAATATACTTTGATACTTTCTTACTGCAACCCTGTAACTCTTTTTTATCTCTATATTATATGTCAACTGCCTTTTACATTGTACATGAAATTAAGAATGTTTTAGCCCTCTTCTTATACAGTTAGTGTTTTGGAGACATGTGGTTTTGTTATGACGACAAAATCCAACACACAAATTAAGTTAGAGCAAGTCAGTCGAGCCAGTGCAGCTGTGCTAACCATAGATTCTTTGAGTGGACTCAAAATTTGGGTTTTACAAAATGTGTATAAGTTAACCCTTTAAACTCTACTGCTTCTATGTTGGTCTACACTTTAGTTCCTCACTCTCATAAATGCATAACTACATATATATTAGTTTCATAGTAGGTATTGAATAATCTATAGTAGTTAGTGTGGAACCATAAGTATTAGCCCATTTTTATTAAATGTAATAATCATGCATGTGGTATTTAACAATTGCAAGTCATATAGTACTTACTCTTATTCCATTGTTTTGGTTGGAAACAAAAGGCAAAAACGTTAAATTCTTAAAACGCCCAATAGAAAAAAATGTCTCACTGGTATTTTTTCTGTGTAGTATCTAGGAGGATACAACCAAACAAGCTGACCCATTGGATAGGACTTAAGGAGCTGTGTTGAGGTCCTGACATTATCATAATTAGGAACTGATAGTGGAATGAACCAAAGATGTTTTGATTTACAATGGATGGAACCAAGTCAATGAGAATAAATATCTATCTAGGCATTCTGGAAGATATGTGACTGACTGCAAATACCAGAAGTAGCTTGACTTTATACATTTCAGTCACAACGACAATGACTAAAGACAGTAAGTTGGTAGAAATGGAAAACGGCTGTGCTCTATGCCAGGGCTTTTTACTGAGTCACTGTAAAATGGCTACAATATAAAGTATATGGGTAAAAAATGCGTTTTAAGCTTCAAATAAAAAAGAACATCTTTTATAAGCTTTAAATGTCCATGTTTAATCTAGCATGGGAAAAATGTTCACGTGAATCACTGTTGTCTTAGCACTATACTACCAGAGTCTTGTAAGGGCACTAGCAGAAATCTGCATTATCTTAAAGATGTTTTTTGTTTTTTTGACCGATTCTGACATTTATGGCCTGAACTGAAGGTCTATCTGTAATAGTCACTGTTCACTAATGGTGGTTTCTGAACAATAAGTCTTAAGATTAATAACTCAATAATAAGGTTAAAGATTAAGGGCTTATTATATTGTGTGTGTATGTGTGTGTGAGTGTTTGCCCTGAGGGGCCTTCAGGCCTAGGGGAAAGCGACGCTCCGGTTGGCCATCCCTCAGCCTTGAACTTCACATCAGAGCTATATCCTCAGCATGGCCTCCGTCAGCGGTCTGTGTAGGTGTCCTGACATTGGCATTTCACAGGTCACCATCCACCCAGCAGGACCACAGCATCATTAAAGCAGCTCTGACGTAACCTCACACTGAGGAACCACCACCACAGTGCTAAAACAGGAAGGAGAATGGAGGGCAGGCAAGGAAAGGAAAGGTACCCCTGTCAAGCTATGAATTCATACAAGACCAGTTCATCTTAGTATAAAAATTTTGCACTAGGCACCTACATTTTAAAATAAAATGCGATTTTCCACATTTCAGGAGTCTCTTATTTTAATTAACAGTTACACTGACAGATATACACTACATGTGTCATATTTATGGCAGTCTGTCAGTTATCAAGAATTGTGTTTGAAGCAGTTAGTAGCAAGTTAATGAGATATTGCATGCCTGTTGATGCATACCATTTGTTTCATAGTGGTCTTTTTTGTTGTGGCACTGTTTTGACAATTGCCTGCCCCTATACATAATGCTAAAACAACAGTCGTTTGGCATGTCATTCAAACCCCTTCCTGTCAAAGAAGGTGGTTCTTAGCCATGTTGAGTGACAAACCCCATGAAATTCTCTGATAGCAGTAAGAAGCCTGACTCATGAGATTTTAACTTGAGATACAGCTTACAGGATATTATAATTACTTTACTTAAAGCTTAAAGAATATTGGCAGTGTCTTAATAAAACCTTATGTATCAAAAACAGCAACTTTTCAGAATAGGCAAAAAACTTCATTAACTTGGATTTTTGATCATTTGGATGATTCCATTTATTATTGAAATTTCACACAATGTACAAGGCTGCTGGTGTTTTTTGATACACAGGGTTTTTTCAGTAGGTATAGCCTTGAAACAATTGCCCGTTCACAAGCTGGAAAACTGCTGAGGGTAAAGAAACGCTCCCACTCTGCAGCACTCACCTGGTTCTGACAGCGACAACATGATATATACAATATATTTATTAATTGTTGGGAACATGCAAACATTGTTGCTCTCACTTGCACATCGGTGATGAAAAGTGGAAACTAAATTCACCCTATCAAGAATTACAGAGAAAGAACAAATGATTAAAATTAGTAAAGTACAGTGGCAGAGAAGACCCAAGAAACTAGAAATAAAAAATGAGATGCAAATGCAGAAAAAACTTTCATCAGAACGACAACAGTGTTTTCTGTGTTTGCAGCGCATTTATGAGTTTGCATCAGTTTACTGTGAATAAAGTCTTTTTGGAAACCATAGTAAACTTATTTAGTGCACTATAACAGAAATAAAATGCATAGAGGTCTGTTCTTATTGTAGCACTGTTTTGACAATTGCCTCGCCCTACACAGCACGCATGGCATCTGTCATTCAAACGTCTTCATGTTACAGGAGGTGATTCTTGGCCATGTTGAGTGAAGAAGAAGAAGGAAAAACTTTCATACAATGGAAAAGGTAACTGGGGTTTACAAATTATGTGAAAGTAACAAAAAAAATAACATAAATGAAGATAAAAGGTTTTGCTTTGAAAGCCATGATATGTTACAGCAATGTGAAAAAAGGGTTTGCTGTGTTTTACTGACTCAGTTTAACAGAAAAAAAAATCCAAATGTAATACAGTGCCTTTGATTGGTTTGTGCATGTATGTGTGTGCGTGTGTGTTAAGAAGGCTGTGTAGGTTCTTTTGCAGAGCCAGCAGCAGGCATGTGTTTCTGTACTGATTAGGGGAGTGCAACACCAAACAGCTGGAGTTCTACATGGGGAGGGGGAAGGCAGGAGAGAAGAAAGAGAAATAGAAAGGGAAGACTGGCAGAATTTTAAAGAGAGGGGGACAGAAAATAATCCATAAAAGGATTTTGATGACTGAAGGGAGGCTGTACGTCATGGTGAGGGAGGTATGATGGTAAAGCCTGACTGAAAACATACAGCTACTGTAAAAACAAGGAAATCACACCCAGCAGAGTCAAGGACACAGGAATTTATGGGTTTATATTGGGCTGCACAATACATTGTTCAGTAATGATTGTCCTGATAATGCCCTTTAAAACACCTGTGTTGCAGGAGGCTCCAGCATGCAAATGAGCTCTCTAACAAATTACAGGGATGTTGAAAATCACATGCTAGGAGCATTCTGACCAAATTTACAAGAGGAGCTTTTTTATTTTCAATTGTCAATGTGATCCAAAAAGCATAAGCAAGTTTGATGAAAATAACACAGGTTAGTCAGAAGTGTGTTTTATTATATTGTAAGGCATATTACTATTACAATGTATAGCAATTTGGGCTGTCAAAATTAAAGCTTTAATAATACATTAGTCAAACAGTATTGATTCCACTAATATTTCTAATGTTTTTAATGTTGTTTACAGTTTGACCCTTCAAACTATCAGTAGTAGAGCAAACTAATGCCGAACTGCTCACGGACTGTATGTTGCTATTATGGAAGCCGCAATTGCAGCCCTCTGCTTCAAATACAATGAGCAGCAAACTAACAAAAACATTAGCAAATTGGAAAGCTGTGTTTACCTTTACATTTATTTATTTATTTATTTATTTATTATCAGATACATTTGTGATAATCAAGAGTTATATGAGAGCTGTAGTGAAATGAAGTGGAACACTGACTGTATATATGGCTGCTATTGTGTCTCCAAAATTGTGTTACATCACAAGTTAAGAACATTTTCCCTTCTCTTGTAAAGGTACTATTTTGGAGATACATTGTTTTGGTCCAACCAGAGTTTGGAAGTGGCGTGAAGCAACTGTGTTGTGTTATCATGCCACTCTGAGTTTTCTATTTCCCACTCCTTGCTCCTTTGCTGACACATCAGGAAAAATCCACTCCAGATTAATTATTCTTATGATATTCATTTTATGTCTTGAACATATGGTCACTATATGCACTCCATTCCATGAATTATATCATGACAGCGACAATATCTTATATACATTCATTGGTTGGAACATGAGACCACTGTTGCTCTTACTGTACATCAGTGATGAAAATTATAAACCATCTTCACTCTATCATTGATCAAATGGAAATTAAAAATGAAAATAATAAATACACTCTGATGAAGCTTATTTTGTGCACTATAACTATAACAACATGCTCTGCTTTTTAAATGAAAATTAAAATGTAGCTCAATTTGGCAATAGTTTATTTGGTTCATTCATTTATTTTATAAAAACTTGTTGAAAAAAATTTAAATAGCATAACATGACCATATCAAATAGCCCTAGTTTATAGGCCTCCAGAGATGTTCAATATCAGCTATCTCAATTTTTCACAAATAGCACTCACCAGAAATTTGCTAACATCTTGAAAATAATAGCCATAATACATTGCCTGTTAGAGAATGGCCAAGGACCTGAAGCTGACCTCAGTAAGGCCTGCACAATTCATGGCATTTACAATTAAATAAAAAAAGGTCTAGGCCATATTAAACTGGTGAGTTTACTTGATGAGTTTATTTCCATAACATGTTTAGAATCTGATTTTGCTAACAGTATTATAAGAGTATAGCTAGGCCAAACACACTTCTGTCTTTGAAATCTTTCCTATATCTTCAACCACCAAAGTGTTTGTTCAGTTAGTCATTTGCATAGGCCCACAGTTTGTACTTGTCCATTCTGAAAACTGGGTGGATACATCAAATACTTTCAATCAGGATGCTGATAAATAATTAATGCTCTGCTTCCAAGTTAATTCCAGTGGAAGACTGTCCATGCTGAAACATCAGATTCCCCTGAGACAAAGCAGATGTTTACAATAGAGTGCCATCAAAGAGGCATTCTAGTACGTGCCAGCTAGTTCTGAAGATGCCGCAGCGTCAGTTTGCTGTCAGAGCTGCCCACCTAAGTTTGTTGTTATACCGTATTACATTCATTTATGATCTCCAATGAGCTAATTCTGGACCACAGAGAAAGGCAACATTTTGGCTGTGTTTTGAGGTCGCCTAAAGAGTTCCTCTCAGGAGCTCCAAATCTGACGAGCGAAAAAACACGTAGCCTACAGCCGCTATGCAGTAACTGGCAATGATCCCTCTTATTTTCAGCTCTTGGCCCAACATGAGAGCGGATCATATTCACAGAAATTAAGGGATCTAATAAACCACAAGAGATGAATCCACAATGCATAAATACTAAACCCATACCGCTCGCAGGCATTGATAAAACAGGCTTTTTTTTTACCTATTATGGTTGCAAAGAAAAATCTGCATATTTTGGATCAGTGTCGAAATAACTTCCCCAACCTGAACAAGGCGGCAGGGATTAGTCATGGCCACTGTTTCTCTCCATTCCCTCCTTCTTTTTCTTTCATCCATCCTTCTTTTTCTCCTAGACACCTTCCCCCTTTCTCGGCTGCCATATTCTGCCCCTCCCCAACCACCACCCCACCCCCCAGTACAAATTAGCATTATACCCATGAAATTAAAACGTAGGTCCCAGGAGATAGCCACAGAGATTAGAGGTTATACTGCAGGTATTTAGAGATATACATGTCACGGTGAGTCAAATTAATTTCATGATAGCCAGAGACTTGAAAGCAATCCATGGCTGCATATCTGGTATGTATATAGTATGTCCATTAATAAGTTTTAGGGGTGAGGGGTGGTAGTGAATCACTGTTCAATAGACTGGCAGTGACTGCAGCAAAACATGGCAGCCTGGCATTGGTCTATTCATGTTGGATGGTAGGCTGGTTTTATATTTCAAGAAGAGGAGGTTTCTCCCCCTGTTTTATTTGTCAGCAGTGCTAGGTCTCATTTAATGATGAGCAGGGCTAGTGTAGGCCCAAGATGATAAGTGCCTGGCAAGTGCATTTAAATTAATTTAGTAATGCATGTTTAATCACTGCCAGGATGCATTTTCCTTAAACAGCTGTAAAAAAAACATGGCACTGCATGATAAAGTGCTACTGATGTGCTGCCAATGTATCAAATCAGTGTTTTACTATAAAAGGAGACAATAATGACAAGGCCCTTAAAACAACATGGTGCTTTATGTGCAGGTCATGCCAGTGGAATCCGAACTAATAGCTATGCCACAAACACACCTACGATAACTAGAGACTGCTTCTTAAAAAGTGATGGAAAAAGCCAAAATAGTTATTTTAAGTTATACCAAAGAACCACTTTTGTTTTCTTAACCCTCCTATTATGTTACGGGTCAAATTGACCCGTTTCAAGGTTTGAAGATCTAGGAAAAATAGTTAAAAGTATTTTTTCAGCATCAAACTTCTTCTGCTTGCCTTAAATTGTGTAATCAACATATAATATGAAAATGGTTCATCTCACATATTTGTAACCACCCCCTGCATGTTTATATCACATAGATACTGTTCGGGTCAATATGACCCAGCAGTCAAACTGGAGGTAATAGGGTGTCAAAAATGTCAGAGTATTTCTTTCTTTGCAACTGTGAGACATATTTCACCCCAATCACACACACACACACACACACACACACACAGAGGTGCAGATGTTATGACTTTTACCTTATAGAAACCATTTATGTTCTCGTGGGTAAACTATACCCACATTCAGTGGACACTAAACAGGGGAGGGGCAAAATATAAAATCCTCTGCATGGGAGTACACCCAACATTACACTCTGTCAAGCAGACCAGACCTTTACAAAATGAGCAGCTGAAGCAAAAGGATGACAGTCCAGGAGGCTCTGGAAGTCATCATTGATCATGACAGTGAAACAGAGGAGGATGTGTCTGAAGACGATGACTATCTTGAGCTAAATTCTGATTCTGATGATTCTGATTTTGAACCAGATGAGGGAATTGTTATTCCTATTCCTCCAAGCAAGACATACGTGTCAAAAAAATGGTGAAATACAGTGGTCTTCATCCACAAATGTGCGTCAGGCAAAACTGTCTGCAGAAAACATAATAAAGACAGTGCCAGGGCCCACTAGGATGGCACTGAGTTGTGTGACTGACATCAAGTCAGCCTTTGAGCTGGTCATGCCAGATTCAATACAAAAAAAATCATTCTGGAAATGGCAAATCTAGAAGGGAGGCGTGTTTTGGGGGAGAAGTGGAAGGAGGGGGTCTATAAGTCGAAGGATGAATTGACAGCCGGTCTGTGGGATGCAGAGACAGGCAGGGCTATATTTTGAGCCACAATGTCTATGGAGACTTTTCATATTTTCTCCAGAGTAATTCGATTTGATAATCGAGAGACAAGGGCTGATAGACCAGAGAGACAAGCTGGCAGCTATTAGGACAGTGTGGGACAAGTGGGTAGAGCAACGTCCACTACTCTACAACCCAAGCCCTAATATCACAGTGGATGAAAGGCTGGTGCCAGGTCTGCAGGCCATCTGACGATGTCAAGACAAACATGACCTGTGTGAAATGTGCAAAATTCATTTGCACAAAGCACAGTGTGATGACATGTCACTCGTGTGCTGTGTAGATAGTAGTACATTTCTGGTTCATAGTGCATGCATGTAAAACTATTGTGTTTTTTATGTTGGCATTTCAAAAGTAATAAAGTAGTGAAACATTAAAAAAAGTTTGAACATGCGTTTTTTAAAATGAAAAACGAGTGAATTATCCTAATTGAACCATTACCTGTTACAGGTAAAGAACACCATTGCACTAAATATTGGTAGAATAATTAGTAATGGAGTTAGTAATTAAATATTCACACTGCTTGTTAGGATTTTTTTGGTTTCAGACATCTTTTGGGTAATTAAACATGTACCGGGTCAAATTGACCCGGGAACACCATGGCTGTTCCTGACAAATGAACATAACAGGAGGGTTAAAGAACATTTCAATGGAGAGTTCTTTAACAAACCATTTTTTAAACGAGGTGTGCGAAGAACTTGTTTAAAGCGTAAATAGTACATTATTACAGTAGTTAGAGAAATAATGATTCTATTATACTATTACTGAAAATAAACAAAAAATTAGATGTTTTTTTTGTTGTTTTTGCTGAAATTAAGTTTTTAGTGCCCAGATATCACTACGCTTTTTCTAAAGAACAAAATGTATAATTCACATAAAGGAAAAAAATGATTTGATTAAACTTACATAAGTATTGTTATTAGGACAACGCAATGCAGTAGTCTAACAAAAGCAGCTTTAATTTGTTGTTTTCCACCTCTGTAAATGGCACACTCCTGAATCTTAATGACTGGTGCAACCCTGCATGTGAATACAGCTCCTGAAATATATCCTTATTAAATGGTTCAATTGGACCACTTGCTCAATGCAATCAAAAGAAAAATTTAATTAATGCAAAATCAATACACTCCATCTGTAATCATTAAGATGAAGCATGAAGCTTGCTGCCCATGTCACAGTCCTGGCTGTCTGGCTTGTCTGTCTCAGCAGGTTCAGCTGAGGTGACACACGCATTCTCTCTCTCTCTCTCTCTCTCTCTCTCTCTCTCTCTCTCTCTCTCTCTCTCTCTCTCTCTCTTTCCTCCTATACACACGTCAGCCGGCACTCATCATCATTATCTCCCTCTGCTCTCCCATAGGCCAGACGGACAGTGCTGTCGGTCAGAAACTAATCTATGGTCCTCCTCAGCAAAGTCAAACCAAGTGGAGCTCCAGCCCTGGGCCCACGTCTTGCATTTAAATGGCAGTAAATTGCGCCTCCTTTTCCCCCAGAGATCGTCATTTTCCCATGTAATGGTGTCTGATGGGAGTGGGTGTGATTTTACCATCAGGGGCTGTCAAGGCTAGTGCCTAGTGCCGAGTTTTAATGCACTGAAATCCAACTACAGACAGGCACGCACAGAGACTGGCACCTGAAGAGAAGCTAATAACACAGGGGAGGAAATGGGGACATGAAGCAAGAATCGGGCTGCATCTTAAACTGAACATCAATCCACATCTACTAGAGCTTGAAATATTTATCTGCAACCTTCAGGACCGCACTTGGATGTCATTTCCCAAATATAGGTTGAGCTCAAGTCAATTTCTTACAGCTCACCTCACACTTTTAACAGATCATCCACTGCATTTCCCCTGCTTTGGTTTTAGTGCTTACTTTATTTTCATACTTATTTACATACTACATGAAACAAGTTCTATGTAAATAAATAGAGCTTTAAGATTAAACAGATTAAACAGATGAAAGTTAACATCTTGTTATAGCAGCACCACACAGCATTAAAACAGCATATTATGGACAGTTTATCCAGACTAAAAACTTGATGAGGTGGTTCAGATTCATTGGCTTGAATAGAAGTTGCTCAACCTGTATTCAGGATTAAAATTTCAGGCTCTACTATCTCTCACTCTTAAAAATAAAGGTGCCAGAAGAGGTCTTTGCAGCAATTCCATTTAACCACTTTTGGTCCCTTAAAGAATCATTCAGAGCATAAGGTTGTGAAGAATACAAAAAACATTTTTCAATTTAACCTCTATCTGCTGCATCTATAGCACTACAAACCCTGAAATATAACCTTAAAAGATACATCCACTGAAAGCTTCTTTAAGAAAGTTTTTTTTATATGTGTCACTCCAAAGGCACTTGATTTTAAAGGAATTTTTTTGTTGTTATGTTGCTAGTTCTAATAAGTTTCTGCCTGCTTGAGAAAATAATGTGTCAGACTAAGAAAAAAAAGTGTCAGAATAACTGCAATTTAGATTTTATATTTTGATCTTTTTTATGTGTATAAGTCTAAAGCATCTAATTTAGCAAATGAGTTTTCTACTTATCTAAGTTAGATTAACACTAGCTGCTCTGACATGAAACTATATAGTGCTCACACACACAAATGTCTACAATTACAGAGAATCGTGTAAAATCAAAGTTCATGTTTTTCTCTGTCAAGTATGAAAATATGAGCAAAGACAGCTATTCTGTGTGGAGGCTAGCATAAATGTTAATAAAATTAGCATTAGATAATTAGTTCGCCTTAGTGAACTTTTTCCAATGTAATAGTTCTAAGAATAGCAAATGGCACATGAACACTATTTTAGTTTACATTCTAGAACACGTATTGGTCAAGTCATAGTGCCTGGTGACTTTTTCTTCACCTAGAGGAAGAAAGAATTTATAAAATTGTCATTGGCTTCAGTTGCATGTCTTAATAAAGACACAGAACACCCTCAACTACCATTTGATCCTGAGCAAATAGAACCTTCAGTACTGAACACAGTTCCAGTTTTCTATTGCCAAGGGTTCCAGGTGTTTATGCAGTGGGAAAATCAGCTAAGAGTAGTGTATTTCCAGTGGAAGGACTGAATGGAAATGCCTAATGGAATTAATTAATCCTAATTTCTGTGCACCGAAGACTAGTTTTGGATTCATTCCAGTCATTCAAAGTCAAAAAGTAAACATAGTGTGATTTGCTTTTCGAGCACTTCAGATGGTTCAAACATAGTGACGGCTGTCTTACAAAAGGCAACAAATGGAGCAAGGCAACAGCATGCTATCAGAAGCTCTTCAGCCTAAGAGGGCTATGTATAAATGGAGTGTGTGATGACTTGTGCAGTGTGTAATATATAGTAATACCAGGGCAGGCATGAGGAGACATACTGGTTGCCCATAAAAAGCTTGTCTTGGAAATCAATGAAGCATTGATATTGATTTTACACAAATGTACAGAATATGGATTGAGGGCTGAAAACCTCTTTCAGAATGCATATATATCTGACAAGCCTCATGTCCAGGAATGCTATAGTGAAACCTCCCTGCTTTGGGGGGAAATAGAGTAGTTTAATTGTGATGCAGCTGTCAATACATGTGTTTTTTATTCTACTTTCTATGTTTTGGTGCTTTGGGCATTTGTGACTATGACAGGCCTACTGCATATGGGCATGTCATAGTGGATGTAACAGCTTCACATGACAGATGTGATGAAGCCAGAAAACCGTTATATCCTGAAACACATTAAATCGACTGCCCCAGAATAAAGGCTGCCTCAGTGACAATAGACAAGTGCAACTTTCTATCATTACAAATCATTGCTGTCATAACAAAACATTGCATCACTTAAATGGTAATTTTATAGGAAAAGGAAAACATTACCTTTAATGCACAACAATGTAAAAAATAATGTCAAGTCATTTTAGATCATTGCTATTATTCTGTTCATCATGAAATGTTTACATCACGTAAAGGGAGTCTTTTTAGTAAAAAGAAAAGGTTTGAAAGGGTTTGATTGGAATGCATATCAGCAATAGACAGGCGCTGATTTCTACCATTTCAAGACCAAATGTACCATGCAACTGTAGGTTCTGATACAGGTTGGACTGTAAGAACGTAAATTTTACAGTATTGGTTCAGCTCACACCAAACCAACTGATGTTTTATTCTGTTCTTGTTTATTTTGTTTACTGGTAACAACAGATCTATTTTTACTTTACTTCTCTATTTCACAAGGTAATGTTCCAAGGTTTAGATACAACAACTCCAGTTAAAGGCTAAAGGCTTTCCAACAGCCATCCTGTTATGCAACCCTCAGAATATTAGTATTCTCCACTGGCAGCAGGATCCAGGACTTTTTTAGGGAACAAGAGGCTTTTGCGAGCAGGCAGCTTTTCTGCTGTCAGATGGGGAACAGGAGTGGCTCAGCAGGCCTTGAGGAGGAGAGATCAAGAGTGCAGGATGATGCAGAAACGGCAGGTCCCACAGGGCCAGTGGGGCTAATGCCCGCTCAGATCAAAATATTATTAAACCATGGACTTGGGCTGCCTTGCAGGCAAGGAGTAATTGGTACAGCATTGTGACCCCCAGCGCACATCCCATTCGGAAGCGGGAGAAGGAGGCATTGGTTGAGAGGTGGAGGGCTGGATGCCATTGCCATGCAAGCCAACTAAGCACAGAAAAAAATACACAATTTTGGCATGTTTTTACAACCATGAACACACCAGCCATTCCTCTGAGTGAAACAAAATGTCTGTATCAGTCTTTTTTGTCACAATAACAAATCATCTGTGGATGCATGCTGAATTGCATAAATTGTCAGAGTACAAGATACAAACAGTGCATTTTTACTCATAGAGGTCTAGAGTTATTAGTGTCATTAGTGGGATTTCATTCACTGAACACCACATCATCCTGTTATGGAACACCCTGTACACACACCAATAACTTTTCATCAAATCATAATAAAATATCTTCTTCTATTTACAAACACAAATGTGGTATCGGTTGAAAGTTTTTTGGCTTATTTCAAGGGTTAAGACACTTGGGAATCAGTCACATGCTAGACTCGAAATATCTTCCATTCCTGCCTACTGTGAAATATTCACATACACTGTATTGTAGGCTCCAAATCTTCAGATCTTCTATCATAAATTCACAGATAAATCTGTAATTGACATGCAGGGCTACTTCTGAACGTTTGGGGGCCCTAAGCTACATCCTACACGTTGCCTTTACACCCCCTCATTCCTCCACCCCACATTGTTATTTTGTGCAATGAGATTGAAAAATGAATATTTTTAAGTTTCATAAAAGCTAAACACAGTTATTATACTACTTATAGAAAGAAACAGCCTTGTGGACAGAGTGCATAAAGAAGGATTGGGTTTGGAAACCATTCAGTCTGCACTTATTTGCTTGGGAACTGCAGTTTACTAGAGCAATGATAGAAATGATGATGAAGGCCCCATTAGAGTTTTTCTCTCTTTAACCCATGCAGAGTACATTAGCACAGGGGGCATTGGGATGGGGGTGTGTAGTTTGAAATGTACAGTAGATTGGCTACAGCTATGATCATTAAACATATTTTTATGCTCATGATGTTTGTTTAAACCAAATCGTTACATTAGTTTGTAATCTTTACCAAATATGAACACTTTGGTACATTTGTTTCTCATGTATTACTCCAAGGCAAAGTGAAATTTATCCTTGAAATCTGTTGCAAGCTTTAAATCATGTTTATGGGGGCAAAAGGGGGAATAAAACCATACACATTAAATGACTCTGGAAGAAAAGGAGGCCGTGATGAATTTGGATGTCAGGGGCTTGCACCTTAATGGACTGGACTGGAGAGGACAGTATAAATGTTTGAGCCTTGAGGTTATTATGACAGAGTGGGGGAGCGTTTTTGAGGAGGAACCTTCCACACCCTGTCCTGCCCTTCACTCCAAAATCCTATTTCAGCAGCCTGCCCTGCCTATGACAATGTCAAAGCCTGGCCCATGATTTGTTAAGGGGCACGATGTAAACTCTACATATTTATATTTATCTCGCCCCTGCTGTCGACCTCCATTTTCCTTTTCGTTGTTCACTGAAGCCAACTGTCAAAACCGACCAAGGTGAAGCATATGGGGATATGTGTGTCACTGAGCGTGTTTTGGTTGGGGGGGAAGGGCAATAGCTGTAAAGACAGGGGTTTAAAATCTGCTAGTTTGACATTCATACAGTATAATCATCTCTTATGTGCCATATTGTAAATACATTAGGCTAGCTTCACCCACTATTTTCCAGTACTTCACCTA
Organism: Pygocentrus nattereri; assembly: GCF_015220715.1. NCBI lineage: Eukaryota > Metazoa > Chordata > Actinopteri > Characiformes > Serrasalmidae > Pygocentrus > Pygocentrus nattereri. Next base: position 20,290,358 of record NC_051231.1, read on the forward strand.
TTTGTCATTAACTCACAGCATTTTCTGCGTGATGTTTTTTCCATTGTTCTTGTTAACATTGTGCTTCAATGTTTTGCTCTGTTCTCTGTTGTTTATTGTTTTCAGTGTTTGTATTTCTTGGCGAATACACTTGGCGAATACACTGAATACACAACGTTTTTCCAAAAGTTTGTATAAAATGAAGGTTTCCAAAAAGGTTGTTTTTTGAGATGCCATAGAAGAACCACTTTTGGTGATTTGCATTCTTTAAGGAATCATCTACTGAAAAGTTTTTTAGGGAACCAATGGTGTCTCTTTTTGGCGCCTTTATATTTAAAAGTGTAGTGCTTATGTGATGCAGTAAGATGAACAGTATATGTGGCTACTAAGAAGTACCTCTCTCATGAATAAAGAAAGAGCTATGGGGATGCGGCCTCTTGGCCTTCACTTCGTTCGAGGCGTGGGGGGTTGGGGGGTCTGATTGTCTAAAGTGCTCAGACGCAACCTTTTAAGCTGCTCTCCTGTCACTGCCAATGCACAAGGTCTGAGACGTCTTTATTTATTTCATTTTATTGCCCCACTTAGATGCTGACCGCCAGGGAGACATTTGACCCCCTGGATACCCCAGCACCACCAATTGATGAGAGGGGTTTGCTTAGAGGCTGGCATCAGGGAGGAAAAGATATTTCCACTGGCCTGCTGCTCAGTGTAGGTGAAGTGATGCTTGAACTGCAGCGCATCTGCTCCCCTGGAAAAACCCCATCCTGATGACATGTTTTTAGTGTGGGCAAATGTAAAACATCTCTAACATTAATGGCAACAGTGAAACATGCCACTGAGTTGGCAGGCGGGCCTGTCTGTTTACCAACAATGCAAGCTGTTGTCTAATGCTTTTATTTACCATATGCTGAACCAGTTACAACAAAATCATTTTTTAATTCTCGGTTAAGCACTGCAGGTGAGACTATAGAAATGGAATAAGCACAAAAGTTAACAAACATCCACGTGGCATTTTATCACTGTTGTAACAAAACCTTGTATCTCCAAAAAGTAAATTGTGAACCCTTTACATGACAGCAGCATATATGGTCTATTTTGTCTAAAAATAAATGCACATTAATGTAGTGCCACCGGACTTCTAGCTGTCCCTTAATTCAGATTGGTGACCACTGGGGGCAGATCTTGTAGTGATATAGCTCCTAAACACTGACACTCACAATCAGTGCAACAAAGAAACAAGATGCCCAAAGCTGTTAATGCCTCTGAAGACTACCTTACAGAAAATTAAAAATTTCACCTTGACCTTGATTTATATGAGAACAAGATATTTAATGTTTTGTCTTGTCAACTTGATAGCTTTTTGTAAATATGCACGTATTCTGAAATTAATGACTTCAGTGTGTTTCAAAAAAGTTCAGACAGGGTTACTTATCTCCAGGACTGCTGTGAACTGTGAAAAAAATCAGGTGATGCACTCATGCTTGAGTATAAAGGAAAATATACACATAAAAGAAAGGCCAAGTCCTTTGTGTCCTTGAAAGGAAAAGTGATGTTTTTGGAACAAGTTCCAATCAGCAAATTTGGAATGAGCGTATTTTTTAAAAATAATGAAGTTCATAAGTTGGAACATCAACTTTTGTATTTTTGTACCATTTTCAATTTAGTACAAGTAAAACAGAATTTACATATCACTGCTTTAATTTTTCATTTGCATTGCACATACCTTTTTGGAATTGAGCTTTAATAAAGTAACTGATTGCACACCCTTTCTTGAGTTAATTGAACCCAGGACAGAACCAGAGCCTACCCAGCTTTAATTTCTAGGTTTAGATAAAACGTCTCCTAAATTTTATTTCTCTATTTGTTTGTACTTATGCTGAGATCAGGCTACATTAATTCAGGCCGACTGTAGCACAAGAAATAGTGTTTATAGCATCGGTTTGCATACAGCCAACAGTTATGCTACATTTATGTAATGTCCTTGATGTGTTAACATATTTCTTACCTCAACTTCCCTTGTGAAAGATAGACAGGCGTACTGTCCTCTTTGTGACACCTGTGAATGGGTCCACAATCATTTTTAAATTTTTGTTTTCTTTTCAGAACACAAAACCGCCAGTATCACACATAGCGCTCTGTAGCCATGATCAAAAGCTTCTTGACTTCTTGCTTCTCCCCAATGACCTATGAACTTGTGCAAGAATGTGAACAGTGATTGGTTGGGTCAAACTTGTAGTGTTGCCAGTCTTCTGACCAAGACACAGCACAAATTTATGGCACTAGAATTGCCTGATCTGACATAATGACAATTAAAAAATTTGTGTTGCATGCATTTACTCCTCATGCATTTTCTCCTCTTGGGCTTCCAGATATGGAGAGCTATGGGATCACTGGGGTTCAAGCACAATCTGAAGTTGATGTAAATTCTAAGACCATTTTAACCATATTATACATTGCTTTTCAAAATTTAAACAGTTTTTTACAGTTTATTAAACATAGGACACAGAAATCTGAGCCATTTCAGCAGCTTTTGAGAGGTGCAAAAGCACTGACACATAACTGAGGTTGCAGATTTGAACCCTAGTAACGCCACAGTCATTATAACTGGGAGCCCAACAAGAGAAAATGCTTGGTGGGATAGTCAGTTCAGTAAACATTGTTTACCTAACTGAAACGCAGAACTAAAACTCTAAGTCAGGAGAACTCAAACAAAACATTTTGATTTGTGTGAGCTCTGGTCTCCTCAAGTTGAGTTAATTAAAGAAATGAACTGTAATTTATATTGTTATTGTTAAGTTGAGCTAACTTTTCATTTTTAGCAGTATATAAATCAGTGGAATTCCCCTTTGTTGATTGTGGTTATCTGGAAAATGTACAGTAACATGACCAGCAGGCTTAAACAGGGTAGATCCTGGCTGCAACCAAGTAGTTAAATGAAACTTCCTTTCTGTCTGCTTTCCTAGAGTTTTGCCTGATCTAGTTGCCATGAAAGTCCATGTGCTAGTCAGCACTGCCAGTGCATTTAGTGAGGCCGCAAGCTACAGGTCAAGCATAGAACAGATAGGAAAGGAAGTTTCATTCGACTACTTAGATGCAGCCAATGTCTTGATATTCACCCTGATCTCTGTCCTGAGTCCGGCCTACTTGTCTGTTCCCAGAAATAGATGGCTGAGGATGAACTGGAGGTGGGGAGCTGTCTTAGAGGGGTCAGAGGTCATTGTCTGGGATACAGGAGTTCATGTTCATTTCTCCTTTTCATGTCTGCTGTTGGACAAGGGGCAAAGGTCACTGGCACAGGAGGTGGGAGGGGGGAATCTTGAGCCGGTCAGCTGTCTAGCAGAGTACCATAGAGGTAATCTGCCCCAAACATACATGCATACACATGCACACATATTATCCCCCCTCCCCGGGCCACCAACCAGCGAACCTCAGGGCCACCCCTGACCTTTGAGGAAAAGCAATGACTACGTCCCACTCAAACAACTTGGCTCTGATTCAGGGGCCTAAAATAAGCACTTTGTAACCTGACATTCTTCTGATGAGTGTGTTGTTACTATACGATTCATGTGGGCAGATTTACAAGGGCAGCTATGGAGGACACTAATAACCTGATTTGATGTGTAAGGCAGAGTGGTGGAACCACTTGGCTGTTAAAACCTCTAAATACACTCAAGAACTGAGTTTATGACATGTGTAAAAGTCACACACAAAAAAAAGAAACACTTTTGAAGTGCAATTATATTAGTGCTATATGGGTTTGGCACAACATGTCTTGGACAGTGCAAGAGTATGATGAATAAAGTGCTAAAATGTCCTCTATAGTTGGTCTCCTCATTAAAACACTTGACATATCCCACATACTCAGTTTCATGTCCAAACCACAAAGCAGTACAATGACTATAGCAAATAAACAGCTGTACATGAGAGGCATCTAAGAGGCCAAGAGCAAGGACAAGATTCAACACGCAAGAACAGGATGGAAAAAGTTTTCACTCTCAAGCCTTAAGCAGAAGAAGAGAGCAGAGTGAAGACACAAGGCCGTGTGAAACAAGTACTCATCCTTTACTGTCATCACCTGAGCCTTCGAAGACACCATTCTTAAAGGCTCAAAATCTACTGATCATCGAGCTTAGTGCCTACAGGTTCTATCTTCATTTTTCAGAAACACATTAAAGGAATACTCCAGCATTTTTCAAACCAGCCTCTATCTGCTGCATCTGTAGTGTATTGTAAGTATTATGGACAGTTATTTTCCTGTATTTAGAAAGGAACAGAAAACCTCTTAACTTAAAACATGTGTAAAAAAATACTTTAGTGTTCTAGAAACTGCCCTTTGGCTTCTATTACAAGCAAAGGTCATTAAGGTTCCTGAAACAAAAAAAGTACATGTATTTTAAATTTTAAAATTTTTTTCAATAGAATCCTGCTTGTGTTTAGACTCAGTAAGTATTATAGTACTACTACTGATTATGTGCATTTAACGATATTTACCATCTGCCATCATGTAAACCTCAATCAGGATAATGAACATGTGAATTAATATTATATGGCTTAGCACAGTATCGCAATAATGAAGAGTAATAGCTTGATTATGATATGGCGCACTTGTACAACTGCAAGCTTAGCATGTTAGCCTAATAAAATGTAAAAAAAAAAATAATAATAATAATCACAGCAATAGGATAATGTACAGTCATATACACCAAAAACAGAAAAAACAAAGAACAAAAAAAAAAACAAAACACATACCGGATATTGTCATTCTATGTCACAGTGATATTGACACTCTTCTATTATGACCATTTGGAGAGACTTTTACAGTACATACAACTTAATGACCCTACTTTATCTTATTGCTGTATTATTGTCACATTTAATATTTTTATAAGGGCTAACATGTTTTATCTATTACTGCAGATTGGTAACATATTTTATTTTGTTACAACAGATTCTTTCTCTACCCATCTTGTTCTAAGCTAGGTTGATGTGTTAGTCTGATTTTGTAGGTGCAGGCAGAGCAGGGATCAGGCTGTGCGCTCCTCCCGTCGCTCGTTAATCCCTGAAAGATGATCTACGTGCAGGCTGCTCCAATGCCTGTCCATTGAAGAGTCCCAACCTTATCAGCCAGACAGCAGTGTAGACTCCCGGCCCGCTCAGGGGGTCCAATCCACCCTCCTCCAGCCTCCTCGTAATTAGTAGATGTGTCTAGGGCTGCCTGGGGATTTGGCCTGGGCATGAACTAGGTCGCTGGGTGATATTTGGTGGTGTTTTTATTTTGCCACCCTTCTCCCTCCCTCCCCTCGCTCGCCACGTCAAGCTAATGTCAGTTTTATTTGTCAAAGGGAATATGTTTGACATCCGCCCAGTGGCCTAGATCATTATAGCCAGGGCCGGGGGAGGCTGCTGAGAGGTCACACTGGTCATTATAGGGTGTGCTATGAGCTTGACGCTATGGTGAAAGTGCAGCATACTCGCTTATTAGATGTCCTCTTCTTTTTTTCTTTTTTGCTGAATCAGAGAATCAGCCAAGACGAAATGATTACAAGAAGGCCTGGCCCTGCTCACATACATCAGAGCTACATGACTCATCTAATGCATGACCTTATGGAGGTACATAATTTGGCAGATGGAAAAGATTTTGGACACTCGCCCACAAAATGGAAATGTGGATCTTGTGAAAATGCAAAGCTTGCACTTCAGCTTCCACATATCCTGTAGCTGGCCTTTATCGACTGCTAAATGTGTATTACCATTATTGGCATCTCAGTGACAGTGGTTTAATTAACTGTTTTGGGGCATTTCGCCGTGCAACGATGCAACGGCATATTGATGCAACGGTGCTGTCACTATGGATTAGTTGACATATTTCACAGAGCCATTAATGGTTCGGTCTATTTGGATAATGAGAGTTCATTCCAATTGTCCATTTGCTGGGTAACATAATGATGGCTTTTACTAATGTCATACCAGGACATGAGACTCATGTATTCAGATTTTCTCCCATCTAGAATAGAGGCTGTGCATATTGGATTATGCCTCTGTACTCCTCAAACTGCTTCATTTACATTCCCATTTAAAAGGCTCAATAAGTGTGAAGCTAGCAAAAAGACATTGAAGGCCTATTGTATGTCTGAGTTTAAAATGTGATTAAAACACATGTATCTGCAATACTTGTCCATTCTTCACCTTTTGAAGTTAAGTAGCAATGAGGATTCATGTGAAATCCAAGGAGAATTAAGCAAAAAAACAACAAAAACTCTTAAAGTTTAAAGGTGTCCAAAGGGCCTCTTTCGAAGAGGAAATGAATAGATGGTTTCTTAAAAAAACTGAAATCACTCCAAATTTTTATATATTTTTTTATCGCATTGCTCAAAGTGTCTTCTTTGAATAGTTGAAAAAATATAATTCATATATCTCTATTCCAAAGTTTAGAATCACCTGACATATGTTAATCTTTCTCCTAATTATGCTGAAGGCTGCAAAGCTGTAGAGTGGTGGCATCATGATGAACTCATTTTGTACATGCAACAACAGCAGAAATTCCATTTCTTTGAAAAGTGAGTCCAAACTTTCGATTGGCAGTGTACAATTTAGAATATGTAGCCCTACTTTTGAAGTGTCTAGCTGTAGATCTTAATGCAGCATTGTGAATAAAATTGTTTGTGCTTGTACTTGCCAAACCATTAAATCTCAGTATTACCATTTTGACCTTGCCCCTAAAACTGACAAGAGTGGTGACATAAAATGAGAGCAAAATTCTTTGTTTCAAGTGGTGATTTTTGCTTACTCTTGACTTCTTTTTAAGCAAACTATAATCAGTCTGTAATCTTCTTACTCAGAGGAAATAACTATGTATCTAATGCCATGTATGCCAGTATGTTATGTTATGAGTGGAGTATAGTCTGTATCACATCATTTGAAATTATGTAACTCAGTTATATCATACATACTCACAAGATCATCCTGAATCCTGAATGTAACTGCATTAGCTCTCTTATCCAACTTAAAGGCAGATCCATTTCCAGACATTTGGGACCCCTGCACCAATACCAGTCATATTATTATGATTTATAAAAAAGGATATATACTTCTACATTTAATAAATGTTAAAGCAAACACAATAAAAACAAATATTAACTGTACCAAAGAGGACTTTTTTAACACAGGTTAAAAATTACAAGGTTAATTATTACATAATTACATGGAAAACTTTGCAAACTGTTATGTTTATTTTGGAGTAAGAAGTTGAAGCTGTAGAAGAAAGTAATGGAGGTCCCTCTTTTACTCTCTTTAATTTGCTAACGCTCTTTTGGATGGTTCTTCAATGGTCAAGACCTCCATACGACCACCACAGTGCAAACATTATTTGGATGGGGGATCACTCTCACCACTGCAGTGACACTGACGTGGTGGTGACATGTTTAAAGGTTTTAAGTTTCAGTCTGTAGCATTTAATGTTAGTACCTTCCTCATTTAGCACTTCTCTCTCTCTCTCTCTCTCTCTCTCTGCCTTTCGCTCGCTCGCTCTCTCTTTCCAGCCGCTGCTGTCGCTGTGCCTCAATGCATGGAAACTTTCACCCCCCTTTTTTTTCTCTCTGTCTCTCTCTCTTACACACACATATACACACACACCATGGCTCAGAGTGGTGGGTGGGAGGGGAGGAGTCTGTGTCTGGTAAGGTTGAGCTGTTTACAGTGTGGGTTTATAGAGCAGCAGACGGGGGGCCGTCCCTACAAAGAGGGAATAGGGAGGAGAGACGGCAAACAGGGAAAGAGAGAAAGAGAGAAAGACAGTGAGACAGAAAGGGGATAGGGAGTGTTAGAGAGAGGGTCTGCATGCTTTCTGTATGGGACAGGCTTGATGGAACTGCACGCAGACACCACACCGCAGCCTTTTTTTTCACTGCCTTCTATCACATCTGCTACAGTGCAGCTCATGTCTGCCTGAGGAAAGGACCAGCCGGAGCAGCACTGTACACTGTAGCAGAAAAGCAGCATTTATTTACTGTAAGTACTTTATCTCACATAGAGTATACCAATTTTTATATAAATTTATATGCCAACATGAAATAAACTGTATTTCATAGATCAGGCAAGGATGATGCATTGGTTAAGCAATCAGCATTCCTGTTTTACAGTCTGCATTAACCAAAGGAACTATTCTATGATAGGAACCCTAAAACTTGCCTTCCTTTCTTTTAGGACAAAAAGCAAGCATTGATAAGAGACTTGAATGCATCATACAGTGTCTAGTCATGGATGACTCTAGAGACACTTCTGAATAGAGTGTGCTCCTGCATCATGGTTCAGCAAAAATACTCTACAGCCATGGACAGAGATTCGAGCCGAGAGGTGTTCGTGGGACTGGGAGCAGAGGATGCTGATGAAGTGTTTGGACATGTCCCGTCCAGCAAAGACCCTAACTGGTGCAAAACTCCCACTGGGCACATCAAACGACCCATGAACGCATTCATGGTGTGGTCCCAAATTGAGAGACGGAAGATCATGGAGCAGTGGCCTGACATGCACAATGCAGAAATCTCCAAGCGCCTCGGAAAACGCTGGAAATTGCTCCCAGACTATGAGAAGATACCCTTCATCAAAGAGGCAGAGAGACTGCGCCTGAAGCACATGGCTGACTATCCTGACTACAAGTACCGTCCCAGGAAGAAGAGCAAGTGCTGCACACCTGTCAAAATTGGGGACAAGCTCCCACTAAAAGCCAGCAAGTCCCATTCAGGTAGATCTGCCAATTTCACCAGCAAAGGGCTCAAAATTAAACCCAACTCCTCCAAACACAAAGTGAACTTCAATGGCAATAAACACAAGAGCTACAGTGAGAGCATGAGTGATGATGACACAGTGGATGTAAACCTGGCAAGTCCAGTGACCCTGCAAGATGACCAGAATCAGACAAGTCTTGTTGTCCTCCACCAGCAGACCACTATTCCCATCAAAGACCAGCAGCCCATTCCTCAACTCAGAGTCAAAGTGCCCACCTCACAGCCCAGCAATCTCCAGAGTCTCTCCTCTGACAGTGGGTCTCAGGCACCCTCAGAGGTCAGGGCCTCTGAGGCACGAGGGTCTAATTCTGGAAGATCCTCTACGCCGACCTCCATCAGCTCCTCCTCCTTTGTTTCATCAGCTTCTTCAGATGAGGAACTGGATGAGGAAATCTTGCATATCATATCCAACACAAACTTTGACAGCATGCCTATGGACTGCTCCACTCTGGACAAGGACTTTGAAGCGTTTCATGCCAACTCAGGATCCCACTTTGACTTTCCAGACTACTGCACTCCAGAGGTGAACGAGATGATTTCTGGGGACTTACTTGTACCAAGCATCTCTGACCTGGTGTTTACCTACTAAGGTCAAGTCCAATGTGATTTTGGGTCAGCAGACATGTCTGCCAAAACCAGAGGTCTTGAACATGTTATGTCCATGTCCCTGACCTTGGACAATTCCTTTTTTCCATTGTTTTATTTCTCTATGAATTCCGTAAGTGCTAATGCTTTTGTTTTCCAAGCATGTCACATCTTGTTGGGTTAGGAAAGAACAGCATGGGGCTCTGCAGAGTCCTTAAGTGGAGTTAAATATTCAGACACCAGAGACCCAGTTTCAGACAAAAAGCAGACATTCAGCCTACAAAATAATGTCAGGGCAAGAAAAGGTCATAGGCAGCAAAGTTGTGATTCTTAGTGACAGCAGATAAACTTGTAACAGGTCTGAATTATTCCAGGGTTTTATCAGAGTTCAAAAACATAATTTTTATCTCTGGACATTGAAATGTTGCATGAGAGCAGCACAGACCTGGTAGTGCTAGCCATGCATTAGTATTTATAAACCACATAGCACTGTAAATTTCATGACTGTTCATAACAGCATTACTGTTCTGCTCCGCCAAGGTATTCAAAGAAATTCAGAGTAGTTCAACTGGAAGACTCAAGACCTATTTGCACAAGATATATCATGGAGTAGGTGCTGTATTACAGTATTGAGTACTGATGGTATTAGCAATCTGAAAGGATAAAGAGCTAGGTTGGGTGAGAATCAGCTTGTGTGAAGCTAATTAAAATCTGCTACACTTGACAGGCATACAGTATGGTGGAGTGTCAGAAAGCTGCCAGACATAATGTGCTGCGGAGTGGCAGGCGGCTGGCACAAAATTGAACCTCTGCTCTTTAATTAGGTAACAGCAATTTCATCACCTTGCTAATGCCGTAAGACATGAGATACAGGCATGATTGAAAGGAGCCCTGCACTGTCTGTGTGTGCCGGAGTGCGCTTGCTTTCAGGCAGGACAGGCTGCGGGTGAAGGGGACTAGGGTTTGGGGGTTACGGTAAGGGGGGGGTTGGGGACCGTTCTTTCTGGGAGCTGTGCATCTGTCCATGCAGGCAGCAGTCTTTGTGCAGGAGCGTCAGGGAGGGGAAGTGAGGGGGTTTGGGTGCGAGGGTGGGTTTTGGGGAGGGGGGTTACTGCCCTAGCTCTGTAAAATGCATGTCATGTCTGCAGTCTGGCTGCAGCTGCCCTGATCAGGGCGAGAAATCTGCGTCTGCCAGCTGGCCCCATTGACTCTCTCAGGGATCGTTTGTCTAGGTCCTAGTGCCTCCCGTAGGTAATTCATCTGTGATGATTCGTGTGTGTGCGTGCACGAGTGCATGTGTGTCTTTTTCTCTCCCGGCCGCTCTGTTCCCGGAGCAACCGTCTGAAGCCGGCTGAGTTGACTGAGTGCACTGCTTTCTTGCTGCTTCTCAAACGGGAACCATCCTATTATCCGACTCCCACACTCATTTTCATTTTAGCGTCAGCAAACCCGGCAAAGTTTACCTCTCACTATCAGCTGTCACAGAGGGACAACAAACCCTGCAGTTTCAATCTTACATAAACAGCTAATCCTCCTCCAATGCCTTGCACCCCTGTGAAGACGCAGCCACATGTGGTGCAGCAACAGCAGTGAAGCAAAGGAGCATGGGGCACCCAGTCAAAACGATCGCTGTGTGCTAGCTTTCACATTAACCTCATTTACTCGGGTTGCATAACGACTGTTTGTGTCATGTCGTCCCTCGCACACCCACAGGAATGGTTTTCTTTCTTACTGTGCTCCTCCTTGCAGCAAACAGCTGACAGTTTGATCAGTTTGAACTGTAATCAAGTGTATGACCATCACCATATGTGTTTTTTTTGTTCTGATACACACTTTCATTAGACTTCATACTACCAATGCTAGTGTGATTGTTTAAATACATCACATCCATGGTGTAATGTTATATTGTTACAAATAATTCAGGTATCCAGGATGTGAACCGAGAGAGGAACGTCTAATGTGAGAGGAAAATACGAAAAGAAAATAGGGGCAAGAACAAATGCATGATCAGAGGCCTTCAATCAACCTTACTATATAGATATATTTTGTCCACTATGTAGGAGGAGCAATTTGCCTTTACATATATGTACAGTAAGAATAGATTTAGACATGGCATATTCAAAGTGCTCAAAATGTTTAAAGTAATGTAATACTAGAACCCCAATTGTAGAAACCGAGTCCATGATACATTGAGTCCACCGACACATTGTGTTCATGGATGAAGCATGAATGCAAAAGTGTTCATACATGATGCTTGGTGGTGTTACAAAATAGCATCTACATTTGACTTGCTAAAAGCAAGAGCTCTTATGTGACCTAAAAATGGATTCGTGAATGGGTGTAAAAGAGGACTTTGGCCCAAACTATCAGGGAAAGTGTTGTTGATTATTTAAATGCAGATTCTGCACATCCAAGCGTGTCACCACAACTTGAGAGTTCAATGGTGTATCTCACGAGCAGGGAGAGCTTATGTCTCTACATTAAGATTCACACAATTAAACCTGTTAATCAAACTGTTCCTCATACACGTATTATATATGTGTGCATATATAATATCCAGGCTTCACACTGAACCAATACAAGAATCAACACCAGCAGTATCAAAACGGACTCAGGACCTTTAACATCAGCTCACTGTGGAACTGCATTGACCCTGTTTTGATTCAGCCATTAAGATTGATGCTTATGGACATTTGGAATCACTGATTTCATCTGCAAATATGTATGTAGCAACAGAGGTGAATTTTGCAAAGACAAAACCTTTCAAACGATGAAATATTTCCAAACAACATGGTGCAGTCTTTCAGACACATTTTTCTTTTTCAACTGTAAATAAACATTTATTTAAACATTGAGAAGATGTTAAAATGAAGGTTTCTTAATAGGGAGATCTTTGTAGTGACCATACCAGCATCTCTGGATTATTTATTCAATGACTTTATTTTTTTAATTATTTAATATATTATTTTGTAATGTTTCCAATAGCCTCATTTGTTTATTTATTAAATATTTTAGCAAGAGCACCAGAAAAAAGAGTAGACATTTCACAGATGGGCTCAGGCAAATTAGTGTCAAAGTGATAAATGCAAAAAAGCTGTATATAAATGAACCAGTGTAAAGAAAAAAAAAGAAACCCATCTGGTCCACACCTCCTACTTTGGGCTGGCTCTTGATGAATAGCATTATGGTAGACAGAAACGCAAGGACGATGCTAATTTTGCAAAGGCCGGACTTGGCTCCACTCAACCTGTCATAATGGTGGTACAATTTCATATCACAACACGTCGATCAACCAGAACCTCACTGCATGCGGCTCGCCTCAGCTTGCCTTACAGGCCACAACGTCAGTCTGCTCCTCAGGGTCTTACTATTCTTTCAGTTGCACCATGTCTAATGTGAAGATTTATTATGGAATTCGCTGTTTTCAAATCTTGACCAGTCCCAATTAATTTGTCAGTAAACTCCAAGTTCAGCCTGGAGTGGATGTGACACTATTTGGAACTTTGGACATCACACTAATAACTAACCCAAGTGCGCTCTTGAAAATAAAGGAGTCAAAAAGGGTTCTTTCAAGGCATGAAATAGAAGAACCACTTTTGGTTTCATTAAAAAGTGAATGCTTTGAAAAATAATCAGTTGAAGGTTCTTTAGGGACCTAAACGTGGTTCTTCTGTGGCCTAAAACCCTTTTTGGCAGCTCTATTTTTAAGTGTGTACAGTATGACCAGATTGCCTCACATAATGGTATACATTAGGTTTTATAGGTTTATGTCACAATATTACTTTCCAACATGTATTGTTAATAGGAAATATCAGAATTTTTTAAAGTTTGTACATTTTTAGTATCTTTACACTTTGTTTCTGAAACATATGTATTTTTTTAGCATTATTGATTTCAACATGGTTACACTAACAAGATCTACTTCTTTTCAACCTAAACATTGATGGTAATATGATGACCAACTGACATGCCAAACAAAGGGTCTACTCAATTTCATTTAAAGAATAATGTAACAAATGATGTCCATTGGTTATTGGCTAAACAGGCTTTTACTGTTTCCTGCAAACAGCCTAACCCATCATCATAACTTTTAATACACAATATCATGACTTGTGACTCCATGAATGCCTGACAGATGCTCTTTTAACATGCAAATACCCTGAAGTATTATAGGGATATGATTTTCTTGCCTTGCATGTAAATCAAGACAGGCCATTTGTCCAATCTGAATGTTTCAATACCACTATCTGTCGTCAGAATTTAGATTTCCTGAACTGTAATTGTAGGCATTTGTAAGTAGGCCTAATGTGCACCAGCATCAACTCTAAGCAACCACATGAAGCTAAGCAGCTGCTTAACCATGGACTGATACACATTATGCATGTGCAAGAAAAAGATGTTAAAGACTCCATTAAACCAGCCTCACACCAAAAAGTTCAAACTGAGTGAAGCTGAATCCATTTGTGGCTTTAAGAAAACAGCCAATGCTGTTGTGATGCTCTTTTCTTTTCTCTCTTTGAGTATTACAGCAATTCTATCTGACTGGTGCATAATTGACCATGATGTGTGTTTTATCAACCTGTCTCCTACTTTGTGTTCAAAAAAACTTATAGTTGGAAGAATCTTCTTCATCTCGGTAGATCAGTTTTCCACACGATTAGCTTTGTTTTTCCTCATGTGCGTGCGTGCGTGCATCTGCTTTTTTAGTCAGCTACAGTGCGTTCCCATGTGTCTGAAGGTGGGTTCTGTATGTGGGCAGAAATGAAAGCACTTTGCTGTACATAACAATGGTAGATCTGAGCATTGCAGTTTCTCATTTTGAATACAACTATATGTATAGTGGCAAGCTCATTAATAAACAAGCTATTTCAGCACACATGTGGCCTTGCTGTGTTTCTACCTGAATGTAAAAGAAAAAAAACAAACAAACATATTACATACACATATATATATGCAATCAAAATTCTTTTATTTATTAACAGAATTTAAATATGTCGCTCATTATTATATCTATATTAGTTAAGATAAAAGTAGTTTAATATGCTTGCTGTCTGGTGTGTACCTGTCTTGTGTGGTGGGTTCCTCCCACTGCATCTCTGACGTTGAGTTTCAGAAAGGATGCAGATGTTCTTGTGGTCAGGGCACACAAGCTTGAGAGGCTGTTGCAATCATGTCAGTGACAGCACGTATACATATACACATCACATGCAAAAAACACTTTACCTCCACAAACCCAACTGCTATTTCCAGGTATTGCATGTAACATTTGTTATCCAGCTCTAAATTGTAACACTGTGTTAAGATTTCAATAATAATTCTGTCTGGGGACAAAATAGAACTGATCCCATTTGGGGCCCATTGAAAATTTCATGCATGGGTCCCTTGCCTCACCTTATTTGCCTGTCACCACATTATAATATAGCTTTTTAATAACTGGAGCTTCCGAATGACACAACCATCTAAGCCTAGGCCCTCACAAGAAAATCATGAGCTCAGTACTAGGTGATGCCACAACCATCCGTGTCCAAGAAAGCTTAAATATCCTCAGTCGCTCTAGGTGGATAGGATGGCCTTCTCGCACTCAGCAATATTCTAGCCATTGTGAGTGCCTGACAGCTGTTGTAACAGAATTGACTGTTCTCCAAGCTCATTGAGTTGTCTATTGGCGTGGTATTTGCGACAACTCAAAAAGATGCGGTGGTTGGTTTGGAGGAAGCACTTGCTAGTCGTCCCCCTGCCAAGGGTTTTGTCAAAATACATAGCTATTCACATGAGATTGCAAAAGTGTTTGTTTAGAGTTTCTACATAACATTTAGTTTGCAATTTAAAATGCTATGCTACTGAAGCCACACTATGTTGTTGTAAGCAAGCAAGATCTAAACAATGACATAGACTTTGCCACCAGGCTAACATTCCACATCAAAAAAGTTACACACGATCTATCCACTGTATTATCTAACATTGTCACCTTTCATGCATATACAAAATAAATGGCATTTCACATTAATAACATACAGAGGTGGATAGAGTAGGCTAAGCTGAAGATAAAAGTATAATAACTGCATACATAATCACTCAAGTAAAAGTGCTTTTCCAAAAAAAAGTAAAAGTACAAAAAACTAAGTGTTAATTAATTTTGTAGAACAGCATCTGTCTGCATAGGAATATAAATTTGTTAGGCTTTATTCTTTTCTTTGTGATGTTTGATGTGTAAAATAAAGTCATAACCATCAGAGGTCAAAGGCATAACCAATCACAAAGTAGTAAAGATGCTGTTGTCATGCTTCTGGGTTCTCCTCCCTTGCCTAGCATGCTTCAGGACTCCATTTCTCATAATTCCAGTCCCAATGATGTCATCTAGTCCTCCAATCACATGCAACTGCCTCGTTCTCAGTCACCTAACATCTAAATCGATTCACCTGTGTTTGTGTTTGTCTTAGACTTTAAGTAGTCCTTGGTTTATTCTCCTCATTGTGAGGTATTGCCATTTCACTGGACTACTGAGCATTATTTCTTTGACTTCTTTACTTGTGCTTTGACTGTTTTGACCGTTTTTGGATTTTGCTCTGTATGTTTTGACTATATGTTTTGTCTATTCCGGTTTTTGACTTTTCCGTTTTTTTCTTTGCATGACCTCAAGTCTAGGTTGCGGTGCACTGTTGAAGGGATACACCGTGCCGCCTGTCTCTAACATAACATAAATAAATTAAACAACAGCAAAAAAGGAAATTAGTAACTAAATGTTAATGACTGAAATTGAGCTGGGTAATTACTTTCCTGACTAATGCAGTTGAATGGAAGTAAAAGTATTGTAATAATACTCACAATTTTAATACCCGCAATTTTACTTGAGTATATGTAGTAGAAAAGATGTAGGCAGTTATTACTTTTATCTAATAATTCATTTTAAATTTAGGTGTTTTGAATTGTGTGCTACACTTTCTCATTAGATTGAATGCAATTCTGTGTAGCTTGACCAACCTCACCCTAACTGCTGTAAAAGAGCATTGTTAGGTAAATTGTAACTTTGATATTTTGTACCTATGCTCAGTAACCATGCCAGTTTGTATTTGGATGCGCATGCTAATGGGGTTCCTCTTATTTCACTTCATAAAAACCTGAAGCATACACTACATCAAACATACAGACAGCTGCAGTGAGAGGTTCCCAAACCAGAGGTCAAAACACAGCTTTGTGATCACCAAGGTTGTGAGTGAAGTTTTGAGAAAAATCAGAAACAAATACCTCAAACCCTTATTTTTCAGCTATTATTAATGCTTATTATTTTACTCTTTTACCTACTATGTGAAAAAGTTAAATTCAGATACGAAAGAGCCCCAAATCATCAGAGTTTCAAGTGTTATGACTGTTCAGAGAGATACTCAGTCTGTCATTTTACAATGAGTGAGGTATGCAAACTGGCCCCCCATCAGTTAATATCAGCTAAAAGTCTGGATATGTGAGGAAGTTGAACACGAGAAGTGTGCTTGCACAATGCGGAGGCACCATCTGCGGCTTTCAGTTTCACTGATGGACTGAAGCCACAGATTTCCCCTAAATATGACTGTTTATTTCAGGTAAATGCATCTTCCTCATTGGAAAAAAAAAGTTTACAATCATGCAATAACACGTTATCACATACAGGAAAGCCAGATTTGTTGTCATAAAATGCAAATATCATCAGGGCAAGATACAACTGAGCTGCAAGAGAAGCAACTTAGTCTGCTGTTGCCAGAAAAGGCAATGATTTTCCTGGATTTTCTCTGCACTAGTGCAGAGTTGTGGGCTCTGGCCTACGACATGATATGTGAATCGAACTAAAAACAAGAGCTGATTGCATGTAACTTCCTCTCATGCAGGTGTAAGCACAGCTAAGCAAACCTACCAAAGGAAAAGAGGCCAGTGGTACAAAGTACATAGTACTGTATACTGATATTCATCTAATTTGTTTGATATTATAAAGCAAAAAATAAAAAGTTTAGAATTACAGTAATAGGTAATAAAGGAGTAATAGTAATAAAGGAATTATAGCAATAATAATTGTTGTAGCAATACAGTTATATAACATGATATACACTCACTGGCCACTGGCAACACAAGTCAGTACACCTCACAGTGAACATGTCCAAATTGTGCTCAAAGTGTCAATATTTAGTGTGACCACCATTATTATCTCGCACTGCCTTAACCCTTTTGGGCATGACATTCACCAGAGCTGCATAGGTTGCTACTGGAATCTTATTCCACTCCTCCATGATGACATCACAGAGCTGGTGGATGTTAGACACCTTGTGCTCTTCCTCCTTCCGCTTGAGGATGCCCCACTGGTCCTCAATTCACCTTCAGCAAGGCAGTTTGGGGTCATTATGTGGTGCAGTTTCCAAAGGGAGGGGATCATGCTCTGCTTCAGAATGTCACAGTACATGTTGGAATACATGCTTCCCTCAATGAACCGAAACTCTCCAGTGCCAGCAGCACTCATGCAGCTCCAGACCATGATGCTACCACCACCATGCTTGACTGTAGGCAAGAGACAGTTGTCTTGGTACTCCTCACCAGGGTGCCACCACACATGCTGGACACCATCTGAGCCAAACAAGTTTATCTTGGTCTCGTCAGACCACAGGACATGGTTCTAGTAATCCATATTCTTTGTCTTCAGCAAACTGTTTGCAGACTTTCTTGTGTGTCAGCTTCAGAAGGCTTCCTTCTGGGAGGATGTCCATGCAGACAGAGTTGATGCATTGTGTGGTGTATGGTCTGATCACTGACAGGCTGACCTCCCACTTTTTCAACCTCTGAAGCAATGCTAACAGCACTCAACCTCTGGATATGATGATGTGAACTTCTTTGGTCGATACTGGCGAGGCCTGTTCCGAGTGGAACCTCTCCTGGAAACCTGCTGTATGACCTTGACCACCATGCTATTGTCACATCTGCCGACTGCCATTCCACAGGAGGTCACCGTTTCCCCAATACTAGGCATTTCTTGATCCTTTGACCTCTGTAGTCTGCCATCTTGTGTATATATACCCTGCGTTTGCAGGTGCTCATTGTGAAGTCTTGTTTGGTTTTTCCACAATTCTGAGCATTTATGTTTATGATTTGGTTTTCTGGTGTTTTGACCTTACCTCTTGGTTTGTTTTTGACTACTCTTTTGGATTTGCCCTCTTTGGATTTGTCTGCTTTCTGTGGCCTGCTTTTATGGATTTCTGACCCCCTGCCTGTTATTACCTACCTTGCATCCGGAATTAAACTTGCACTTGATTCCTGCCCCTCCTGTGAAGCAGTTTGTGACAGCTATAGCTAATGTGGTGTTAGCAATCTTCTTATAGCCTAGGCCATCTTTGTGGAAAGCAACAATTCTATTTCTCACATCCTCATAGATTTCTTTGTCCCATGAGGTCCCATGTTGAATATCCAGTGGCCAGTATGACTGAATTTTACCCAAAACACCAAATTTAACAGCCCTGCTCCCCATTCACACTTGGAACCTTGTAACTCTAATGAGTCACATGACACAAGGGAGGGACAACGACAAAATCGGGCACAATTTGGACATGTTCACTGTGAGGTGTACTCACTTGTGTTGCCAGCTATTAAGGCTGTGTGTTGAGTTCTTTTCAGAGGACAGTAAATCTATACTGCTATACAAGCTGTACACTGACTACTTTAAGTTATATCCAAGTTTCATTTCTATAGTGTTGTCTCGTGAAAAGATAAAATAAAATATTTGCAGAAATGTGAGGGGTGTATTCACTTTTGTGAGATACTGTATGTTTATGTGTTAAGCTCTGCAAATAAAAGATACAGAAGTAATAAACAGAAGCAAAAAAAAAAAATCAAGTTTGTTCCCTGTATAGAATGTTTACCAAAATTTAATTCAATGTTCAAATGTTATGCATATGACTGTACTTTGTTATACAATAATCAGTCAAAATAAATGTATTCATAACTAAAAATATATATTTCACTGACAACCAATGAATCCTTATCTTAATCAGGGGTGCCTATAATTCTAGAGGTCAATGCTACTTAATATAAACATGTTAAAGTTCTATGCAGTATTAACATGCAGACAGGCAAGTGTTTAAGGATATCTGGCCTGTGTCTTGATTTCCCATCACCAATAAGCTGCCGTACTGTGTAGAGTGACACCACACCTGAGAGGATTAGTAGGATTATGTGTAGAAGCTTTCACACAGAATTTGGTGTATCCCTTCGAAAGTGCACCGCAACCCAGACTTGAGGTCATGCAAAATAAGCTTCCCCTGTTCACAAACACTAAAACCCAGGCAGAGGTTCTTTCAGCTGTAACAGGCTGCTGAGAGAGTCCATTCAGAGGTCAATTCATTGTGCTCTGCTGTCTGGTGCCTTGTATTGGAAAACCTGGTGATAAATGCTGGCAAAAAATCTGTCTCCAGTAAAAGCGAAGCCTCATCGGTGGAACAACTTATTGAATTGGTCTGGGCGCTTGGCTAAGCAGATGTTTTACAGTGTGAATAATTGGACGTCTATAATTCACCAGGCCCTGCTTTCCAATGGCCTGTGAGAAGAGGTATCGCCAATAGCGGGGAAGCTTCTCGCACTACTTTTCTAAGAAGCAGTGCGTGAAATGGACCGCTCCATCCCTGATTTATCTCAAAGAGCTGTTTTATATAGGCCATGGATAGGAAAAGAATTAGCCGAGCGCTAAAGTGCTGTGTCAGTCCGCTTTCATCCATATGCGGATCAATTAGTGTCTGCTAATTGCTGTCCTTCCAATTATGTGGTGATAAGCAGTCAACGAGATGATTGCAGGGTTTGGGGAGGTGTGCAGAAAGTGGAGATGAGAGAGCAAGAGTTTATTAGAAAAGCCAAGTTAGGATGAGAGAGCAATAAATTAAAAAGAGATAGAATACAGCAGAGAAAGTGAGAGAGAAAATTACAGATATGCATACATGTTGACAACCAATAATGCCAATAAATCTGGAGGTCACTGTGGTTTAATGTAAAAGTAGTATGGGTACAAGATGCCTTGAGTTCAAAGATGTCTAGTGACAGTTCATTTTAGTTTTGGATGTGTAGAGTGCAATCTGACTCAGTATGCAACCATTGCTTGTCTTTTAGCAGAAAGTCCTACCTATATGACTGCTCAGAAAGTCCATGCCTTAAACAAGCCTCATTAGCAAGTGATGTTAGCTTTAGCTAAGACACACACCTTGCTAGCTAGGTATGTTTTTCAGAAGTACACAAAGTACACCCCTAATGGCTGGTTTATGTTACATGGATAGTAAGGGGAAAAATATGAAAATGCCCCTCCTGAGGTATTCTTTCAATTCTTTGAAATAAATCCAGCACCTGCTTATAGTTACTAATTTTAACTGTACATTCTTGCATGTTTACATTTGAATTCCCGACTCATTTTTTGTACACAGGTGTGATTTGATAGAGAAAAAAAACTCTCCAGGAGGAACCCCTGTTTTTACATTTGAGCTCATGTAGAAGTGGCCTATGTGTTGAATCAAACTTACATGAAGGTGCACCCCTGAGGAAGTGCTAGAAAGAGAGTAAAAGAGCATTTGCCTAGCTGTAATACATGTGAACTTTCTGGGATCACTTGGTTCTAGAGCTGCAGATTTCAGCCCAGCTCCTGCGTCTGTGCAGCGTTCTCTCTCTTGCCTGACCTGGCTCTGTACGCACCACTGGGGATTCAGCAGCCCGCGCTAATGAGTCAGCGCTTCCACACATGCCGATTAGCAGGCCAGAGGGACGTAAGAACCATGCAAAGTCTCTGCAGGACAAAATAGGCAATTTTGCCTTTGTAATATTCTTCTCCCTCAGCTATCACTAAAATGTTCTTTTTCAAAGTAAGTCTGGTCAAAATCAAATGTTTCTATTTCCTTTACATGTTTTGCCTCATTTTACCTCTGCACTGGACTAATGAAACTAACAAGTAGAGTCGCAATTAGCATTGTTAACACTGCATGCCTCAATCATGACACACTTCATTAGTGACAAAATTCTGTTCTAAAGATGGTTGCCACTACTGTTTTCAGAAATGCAATGTAGAATATGTGCCTGTTCAGTCAGAATAGTGTTTTTGTGGTCAGGTATTGATGTTGTGGCTTAATGTTCCAATTCATCCCAAAGGTGTTCTGTGGGGTTGAGGTCATTGCTCAGGAAAAGGCCTTACCCTAACTGTTGCCACAAAGGTGGAAGGATATAATTGTCTACAATATCTTTGTATGCTGTAGCATTAACTGTTCCCTTCACTGCAATTGATGTGCAAATCCTGAAAAGCAGTTCCAGACCATTGGCACTATGTGTTCTGTTAGATTGGCATCCACCAGGCTCAGATTCGTCCATCGGATAGTGAAGCATGATTTATTACTCTAGAAAACACACTTCCATTGCTCCAGTGTCCAAAAGCAGAGGGATTTACACTGCTCCAGCCAATGCTTGGCATTGTGCATAGCGATCATAGGCTTGAGTGCAGCTGCTCAGCCATAGAAACTCATTTCATGAAGCTTCCGATGCACAGTTCTTGTACTGATGTTCCAGAGGCAATAGTTAGTAATGCAAAAGAGGATGACTTACGTAATACATGCTTCAGTGCTTGGTGGCCCCACTCTGTGAGTTTGTATGGTTTCAGCTTCATAACTGAGTTGATTCATCAATGAGTTCTTGCTGCTCTTAGAAACCACCATTTCACAAAAATAGCACTGACAGTTGACCAGGGCAGATCTAGCAAGGCCATTTAAAAATGTGTTTTATTTGTGGTAAGGGGATAATTGTGCAGACTAGTGCGTTAAGGTTAAGAGAAATGTATGTCGATACTGACAATATGAATGTGAGAGTTATCGTCTGATTTGGGTGTGTTGGGTAAGAAAGGAAAGGTGGATATGGAGGGCTGTGCCACCACCGCCATACCAAAGCCCTCTTAAGCTGTGAGGATTTGAGGGGGCAGTGGGACATGCAGACAGACAGATTTGGACTGCTTGTCCCCTCTGGCCCTCTCTCTAGACATTTGGATGGAAAGCTGTGACCCACAGTGCCAGGAGGAGACAGTAATGAGAGGTTTAGAGGGCTGGGAAGGAGTGGTTGGCCCTCGCACACACACACTCTCTGACCTGGCATGATACGAACAGAGGGGACATTAGATATCTTCACTGTAACTTCCTAGTGCTAGCCTGCTGCTAAGCCACGCTGTATGAGACAGGCCAATGGTTACAGCCACACAGATACAACCAATAGTTCAGATGAGGTGAGACAGTTCTCATGTGGCTGTTTGTGAAGGAGAAAAACAAAGAATGAAAGATTTTTGCTAAAGAGATAAAAGAGAAAAGGAAGCCAAGAGAATGGAGCGACAGACAGCGGTCTTCCTGTTTCTGTTGCATTCACCTTTTGTCTTTTTCCATGTTTTTTTTTTAAGAGTAACCTCACAGTCTAAAGGTGGCGAGACACACAAACAGCTCATACGTCATGACTACTTCCCCTTTTAGAATGTCATGAACTGCACCAGTTTTCATTTCCTGAGGAGGCAATTTTAGCCTTGACACTTTACTATTTGCCAAACTAAATGTGTAAAAGCAGTGGTGTGTGAATGAGCACATATGTGTGTGCTGTACAACCATAGTTCATGTATGCTGCTGCAAATTCTAAATAGATGCACTCATTCATAAGAGGATGTACACATTATCACAAATGTTCATAAAATAAGACAAATTCTCAGAAAGCGCTGCAAAATGTCATGTTATATAGAACAGAAGTTGTGCAACTGTAAATACAGACAGTATTTAAAGAAAACATTGCACGTCTTGGATAAATCTGTAGTCTTTAAGCAGTCTTTAAAGTTTTTTGGCATATTTTACCTTCAGTGCAAATGGTAGAAGTAAAATGAAAATGTAAAGCTGTCATCATTACTTCATTAAACTTGACTACCCCAAATTAACCTAAAACATTAACAATTTAAATTTATGTTCTCAGCAATCTGTAATCATTATTTGACAATTTTCATGATGATGCATATTTTAAGTTCTCCAACATTGTTTAGGGGACAGAGCTGAATGGACACCCCGTTTGTATGAATTCCTTGTCATATAATGGCTTCATAATTTTAAATGAAGACTTCCCAGTTAACTTTTCTCCAGTATTTGGAGTCTGTTAAAGGCCGTGCATGGTTTGTTATAGTTCAGTTAAGTCCATTTTTCAAGTTTATGTTGAAGACACATTGAATGCAGCAGTAATTCTTGCATTAGCATTCCCAGCCTACTTGTCTACACATGCCTTGCATCAACAGAGTGGGCATGACCAATCTGGCAACATGCTTCTGGCACTGACCTAGTTCCTCTTCTGACCTTGTGCTTGCGTAGGGCATTCTCCAGACATGATCTTAGTGCTAGACTGATATACACACACCAGACTGAACACAGCGAAACATGCATGTTTTTTTCAGGACATTGGTTTTTGTATGCATCTCATATTTAGCATACTGTTTTATTGGATTGTGACTAGCATGTTATATAGGGGGCACACACAGATTTTGTTCAGTGTTTCTATGCTGTTACGAAACTTGCCATTCTGAAATATTGCACTTCAATAACGTTGAGTGATCTAATAAACACACACACACACACACACGCGCACAGACACACACACACACACACACACACACACACACACACACACACACACACACACACACCCACACACACAGGGACACACACATGTTCTAAGCCGCTTATCCTTCTGGGTTGCAGGGGGGTGCTGGAGCCTATCAAACTGGTCATTGGGTGGAATACACCCTGGACAGATTGCCAGTATATCGCAGACTCTAATAAACAGAAAACAGAAATATTAAGATACAGTGTAGGACTGTATGACCTGAATGAGCAGATTTTTGCCCGAACAAGCAATGGGCAAATGGCCCAACTATTGTTTTGCGTTTGGCCAATCTGTCATGCGTTTTATGATAAAAATATATAGTAGTGTTGTATTTGAGGTATAAAAGATATATCTATATCAAATTATCAACTGATTCTTAGAATTTCAGAATTTGGTCCATTAATGAGCAAATTATATAACTTTGATTAATAGAAAATGTGAGCAAATTTGTGTGTGCTTCATGTTAAAAAAAGCCCCTAGGGAACACCTCATGTTTGAGAAATGTGATGGATTTGAGACACCACTGTGCTGCATCATGTGTATGTGTATACACTATGTGGCCAAAAGTATGTGGACAACACACTTATTTATAGAGTTCAGGTGTTTCAGCCATACCTATTGCTAAAAGGTGTACAAAATCAAGCAGATAGCCATGACTGAAGGGCTCAGTGATTTTAAATGAGGCACAGTTATAAGAGGCCACTTTTGCCACAAGTCAGGTTGTGAAATTTTTGCACTGCTAGATCTGCTGTAAGAGCTGCTATTGTGACATGGAAACGTCTAGGAGCAACAATAGCTCAGCCATGTTGCGGTTGACTGCACAAACTCACAGTAGGACTAGTAAAAATTGTCTATCCTCTACTAAATTACTCACTACAAATTTCCAAACTGCATCTGGAAACAATATCAGCACAACAACTATGTGTCGGCCACTGAAATAGGTTTCTATGGCCAAGCAGCAGCACGCAAGCCATCACTACACATAATGCAAAGTATTCCAACTTTGTTGCAGCAGTTTCAGTAAGGCCCTTTACTGTTCCAGTATGATTGTGATCCTATGCACAATGCAATGTCCATAAAGACATTGTTTTAAGAGTTTGGTGTCGAGGAACTCCAGTGGGGGTAGGGTTAGGGGAATCCAAATTAATGCATATAATTTTGGAATTTGATGTTTAACATGTGTGGGTTTAGTACCAAAATACTATTTCCATTTGCAACAATTTTAGATATAAAAAGCTTTTTAAAAGAATAACAGTTTATGACAGTTGATAACAATAAAACACATCTTTATTTATCTAATAAAAGTTGTGTTAATCATGATATAGAACTGGTATTTCTTATATGTGTAAAGCCCACTCCCAACAACCACATTAAAAAATTTGAATTCTTGAACGTGTTCTATAAAGGGTTTTGCAATCAAGCCCATGTAACCATCTGTATGTAATAAAAAATTAAACCAATTGTCTTACCATTTGGATTTTGAATTTGGCAGGTACAAAAAAGAAAAGCCACTCTTCAAAGTTAGGAATATTTTAGTAGTGCTGGCATGCAATGGTGCTGTTTTTTTCTGGTTTTCCGGGGTCAGGACAGTTTTGTCCTGAAAATATACAAAAATTAGTACCCACCAATAAGGATATATATGTGTACACAAAACATTGAACAGACACATTAAGAATGAATTATACAATGCACAGCTCCGTATTTTCTATTTGCCCCCCTCAGAAAATGATTAACAGTGTTATTTCTAAAAGCTTGTTCTTTATATCATATGGTGAGTTTCCTGAGAAACTGTTTACGCCATGGCTGTTTCCTTTAGGCTACATTGAGAACAGCAGAACGCTGCTCCAGGTTCTGCAGGCGATATATATACCCTCAGCAAATCCCTGACATGCGAATAATCTTTTATGGCATGATGACAAACTCTCTCAGTGAAATGTCAAGGTAAATTCAGCCAGCTAGGGGCAAGAGTTAAAAAAAAGAGGAAGAGGTTCGGCAAAATCGTCAGCAGCTTGACACACCTTACCAGCAGAAAGACAGACACAGTGTGTGTCATTTGTGACAGATCTTACTGACGCAAACCCACACAGGCACACACAACCTACACACACATCCTCCGCACCTGGTGGGTTGGATGCTGCTGAAGAGAAAACTGAGACATGGTGAGGTTTGTAGGCCACAGCTTATCTGTAATGGCATGCACATACACACAAGGCAACGTTAAGTCTTTCCTTCTTCTTTATACACTCTAAATGTGGCTTATGCTTGCTATATTTGTATGTTAGTAAAAAAAAACAAAAAAAAACAGGGAAAAGGTCTGATCTGATACTGCTCCCCCCTCAGACAGACTGATGGACTGCTAAAGATGGATGCTAATATGGTGAAGTATGAGTCAATAAGCACCTCATAGTTGAATTTGTTACAGGCACCTGTCCTAAAACACAAAGTGGACCTGAAATCAAAATTTCTCTTATATTGTTAATATCTCTGGTCACCATATATCATTTAAAAGACGTCTTTTTTTCTGTAAACTTCTATCAAAATGTAATGACTTTTACCTACCTCTAAAACATCTTTTGTTTTTCATCTACATCACCATGCAACAGGGAAAAGGCAGGGACAAATAATATTACCCAATGTTTCAACATCGCATTTCATTAAGCAAAAACTAATGTAGCTTAGTCACCCTGCCTGATATTGTGTTACATTATGTTACATTGTGTTACAAGTACATTATGAAAGTCATGAAAATGTATTGTGATTTCCAATTCATGTTGACTTTTACAGCCTTTAGTTACTTAATGCGTTGTTTATGCAATTTATTTAAACACATGTATAACTGAATGTGAAAAATATATATTATTTAATTGTTCAATATTTGCAGATTTTCACAGGTGACAAAACTCACTTACCCAATGTGATGGATTAGTTGTGTTCCAGCAACTCTTGCTCGCTCTCGGCTGCCATATATACAGTATGAAGCTAGCATCTCGAAAAGCATCTCAAACAGGGTTACGGCCATCTAAGTGTCCAGTAGTGTGCAAACTTTTAAGCAGCCAAGAAAATAATTTAAAAATATTTATGTTAGCAGTAAGTAATTTTGGCAGTGACACTTTTTAACATTAGAATAAATACAAGTAAACATAATACAGCACAAAATAATAAAAATGTTTTGTCTTTTAAAAACTTTAGAAGAATAGAATAACACTAGAAGACTGACTTCTCAGAGCTCTCCAGTTATTGAATGTATTTGGTGAATTCCATCAGATAAATAAATAAAAGGGGCATTACAAATGCTATTATAAAGCTCATTATCAATGTATTTTTTCTAAATGTAACATTGAGTGAACATCTCCATGTCCCTTTTTATATGTCAGCCTTGGATATAGCCTAACCATCGTCCCAAATAAATGACGCAGAATTACTTGAAAAGACTTTGACTTACAAGCTTACATTGACTTAAAGTATGTTTTTTCCTTCTCCTGTAGATTTACCATTTTGGGGATACAAGGTGTTGTTCCAACATATATATATATATATGAATGATATATTGAAGAAGACACTAGATAAAAGACAAGATTGCGTTTTTGAGCTTGAAGTGTCCAAGCTGAATATGAATGAAATATTCACATCAGGGTTTTAGTCAGGTTCACATTCAGGTCTTTTTGCCTGAAGTAGTTGTTACTAAAGTTATTACTAGTTATTATTAAAGTTACTTTCGTTCCTTACATTTACTGCCTTTTACACCTGTTTTTCTGTTTTCTGTAATCTGGCATGTTAAGGTCACCTGTACTGCCATCAGTGTGGTTCACAAACATCCACAAGGCCATTATGAAACCAAATGAAACCAATGCCTTAATCAATGTAGTTATGGATCTTCATTGTTATGTAGCTATGATACTGTATCCAGACAAACATATTTTGTTATGTTGTTGGAAAGCACTGATTGTTGAATGCATTTTTTAAAATTAATGTTAATGATTGCCAGAAATTCACGATATTTACATAAATATAATTTTTACAGTAAATTGCTACAATCATTATCTTAAGATATTTTCTGCAATAACATAATAAATTGCTGTGAGGTTAACATTGAGCTGTAACGCATGGGATATGAGATATGACAGATTAAAAAATGAACATTTTAATTTTAAAACATTTTATATGTTTTCATTGTTACGTTTCAGGTTTTGCTATTTTAAAAGCTTATTGTCTGGATTTTCTTATTGATTGATTGACTGATTGATTGATTAAATGAAGGAACACTGGGGTGCTGACAAAATTGTTATTTATTACTGGTAATGCCAGATATATGTTTTGGTCATGTTTGTGCAACTTGTAAGTAAAGTTCAAATGTCTGTTATATGTAATATGAACAGAGTTACATTAACTTTATGATTGTTATATTAAAATACAGGAGATTACTGTTTTTTAATTGCACATAAGTACTGTAAGTGTACAGTAGAGATACAGCTACATCACAATAATCTTCTTGTCCAAGTGACTGTCGAGTCATAGTATACAGATGCTATTTTACTGCTATTTACTTTTAATGTAAATTATTGTGGAAGTAACACAACTATTAGTTAGTAATTCCCTGTGATTTCACAGTGATTATTGGTCATTTAGCAGTCACAATTAGTGAAAATGTGTGTTTTGTTTTGTTTTTATTAGATCTCAGCTGGGTGGTAGTTCGGTTCAAGTCTGGTTCGGTTGCAGTCAGGTTTGGGCTCAAAACGCAGTGCTTTGCAGAATGTTCTTAGGCTGTTTTCGAGTTCAGATGAAAATGTTATCCCTGCTTAAAACTCTTCTCAGACTCCTTCCTTTCTACTCTTTCTGGCAGCTCCTCCAGGGCTCCTGATGGGCTTCTCTCTAATCTTGTGTACTCTGCTGGCTTTACGTGCTTTCCCAATAGGTTCAGGCTAAAATGTAGACCCTGGATCCTCTCTAAGTCCAGTTTAAGCCTCTCTAGAAAAGAATGTTGGAGTTTTTGAGAAGTTGTTAAAAGAACTGCTTCGTTCTTATTAAACAGTCTAGTTTGATCCAAAACAAGGGCTTTTCCTGCGATGCCAGCATTATGACAAATAGCAGTTCGAACTTGTGCTTTATGTATCAAAGTGTGGGGCCAAGGAAGTGGTTATATAAAGCGCCTGACCCATCCCTCATCTTCTCTGGGTGGTTTTGATCTCCCAGCAGGACTGCATAGGTTTAGCGGGAGAGACAGATTAACCTTAATACATCCGCAACACATTAAATCCTTAAAACAAGTATGAGCTACGAGAAGCTTCAGCATACACAACACCCACATGCATCATAAGCCTGGTTGTGCATTTTTTTAATGAGTCCAATAAAGATTCTCGCAATGGAACTGCATTTGATTAGCAGTTTGTTTATTCCATCCCATTATCAGAAATGCCAACATGAAACAGTACACAGATAATTTCCAAGAGCGTTTTTGATGATATTTTTGGCAGGAGAGTATCTGGGTCCAACACAATTTCACACCACTTCATTATTTGTCCTGTAGCTAGAGTGAGACAGCAGAGGAAGAAAGCCACATTCACCAGGCCTGCCTCTTCGGCTTGAACCTGACGTGATGAAAGGCATGACAGCTGAAACAGTCTTCATACAGGACAGTTTTAGTGGCAGACACAGAATCCTAGACAAAAAATATGTGCCAATAAAATGATGTGATTAGGCTGAAAAGCAAATGAGATTAAAAGCACACTGTGATATTCTTATAAAAGGCATAAAACACCCAACTAAGAGCACTGCCAGTACAGAAAGCTTTTTACCATTCAAAAGTCGTGGATAACCAAAGCTGTACAGCAGGATTATCAGTGGGTGCACATATCTAGTGCAGGGGATGTATGAGGTCTGAACATTAACTATAATATGAAATGGTGACAAAAGGGTTCTTCGGAGCAGGACTATGGAAGACCTACTTTACATCCCTCAAAGAAAAAAAAGTGCTGTAACTTTAAAAAGGAAATTCTGCAGTAATCTACTGTATTCCTTAAATACAGTAGCTTGCTGTAAAACCAGCACCAATGTAACCTTACACTTAAGTCAAGAAATATGCAGGAAATACTCATTTTTAGTGTATCACAATAAAAAGACAATAGCTGGATTTAATGAGGGCTGATGTCACAGTCCTGCTTCACTGATGCCCACTGAATCGCTGTGAATGCCACTACAGCAAACAATTCATATACTGCCAAACAATGTGACTTTCATTCCCTCTATGGAATGGCTTATTCAAAGAATCTGCTTTCATTGCTGTTCATCAATGTTTGGCTTTTCCATCCAGTTTTTCCATATATTCTCAAAATCCACAGAAAGGAGGTGAATGAAAAACTTTTTTTGCCACTGATAGACTTTTCACATGTTAAGTAGGTTTAAGTTGGGGGAGCTATATTCTGACCCAAATCCATCTTGAACCATCTCATGGATTATCATCAGGCACAGCTTGGCCCTTTGCGTAAAGCCTGCCATTTCAGAGATGACTGTCAAAGGTCAATTATTTCAAGGCAATGTCCACTCCTCCTGTGCCTACTACATCTGAGCATTGAACAGTAGGTGATTTCTCCCACAAAAACACATGTTTGTGGCATTCTGACCTCACTTGTGCACACTCTCACTTGACAATTCTCCAGTGACTTCTGATGACTCAAATTCAGTTTCAGAATGTTCAGTTTACCAGGCAAACTGGCCCTACATGAAAGGAGTCAAGTGTCAGGCAGCATCATCATCAGTCTGATCATGAATGGCACTCAGAAGCTGTGCTTCACACGCAAATGCCACCGCCAAAATTAATTTCTAGGCCACAGATGCTTACAAATACCCCTGCTGCAGGCTCCGAAACCGGCCGATGCATATCAATCGGGCGCCCCTGTGATTTAAATCAATAACGCAGATAGGATGCACAGCGCAACGCCTGAATGTGTGAATAAAAAAACTCCAGGAGTGTAAGCCTCTTAGACATTAAACCAGGTCAAAGCTTGTAAATATGCAGTTAGACAAGGGATTATCCTTTGCATCATTTTCTACTGCAGCGTACTCCTACGTGTCACTCACGAGTCAAAGAGGACGCCTCTGCGAGTGACATTTTTGTAACCTTGCACTCGGGACAAGTGTGTGAATGGAAAGGCAAGATAAAGAGCGTCCCACTTCTAGCCGGGGATTAACGTCCCCTGTTTATCATAAGTATGTTTAGAAGTCGATGGGCTTCTGAGTGTCATATGGCTCCAACTCAAGTGAGCTGGAGAGTTTGTCAGTTACAGTTTGCATGCTTAAAGTAATACTTCAGCAGCAACTCAAATGTACAGTTTTCCCATTACCCAAAATATAGTCTATCAGCCAAGACGTGTCCATAGTTTGCAGCTTTAATTTTGCATATAGTATTCTTTAGTTATACTGCAAAAAATATACTTCAGACCACATAAGCAAGTCTGTTTAAGATGAACAACCACTGTACAAAACTTCACAGTATAAATAACAGTAAATTACTGGCTCAAAGTAGCATTAACTTTACCTTTAATTTACTGTACCATATTAACAGTAAATAAGAATAAAATAACAATTGTGATTCCACAGTCACCTGCATCTCAAGATTAATGTCATGTAACTCTTATTCTGCTGTACACTTACAATATGTTAATCTCCTATATATTTACATAACAACTGTAAAATTGACAACTTAGTCACCAGTAATTAACCATATATTTACATGTAAAAAATACTTTTAAATTTGACCAGATGTGTAGATATGTTTTTCATTTAAATAAATAAAAGGTAAACCATTTTAAGTGCAAATACCCATTTTACAGACAGTTTAACGTAGGAATTTAAGGTGGGCTGATTTGCATTATGTAACTCAAATTATGTAACTGGCCATGGTAATAGCCAACATTGTAAGGCCTGAATTTTCTTGCCCATTTTTATATGTGAAAGAATGTCAGAAATAAAATAAGCAAGTCTATTTGAAATGAGTTAACAACTCAACAAAATTTGACTTGTGCTAATTTTCGAGGTATGCTGCAAAAAAATTAAAAAGTGATAACATCTTAAATCCCCGCGACCCTGACGGAGAAGCGGCTTAGAAAATGGATGGATGGAACATCTTAAATCTGGCTAATATATCTAATATTTCTTATTCTGGTATTGTTATAAGAACGTTATAAGATTATGCAACCTGTTTATAGACTTTTTAACTAGCTTTATCACTTATCTAATGGAAGTAAAAAAAGTCTTAGTTGCCTTTATCAGCAGCTGATGCTTTCGGTTAGCATACAGCAAAACTTGTCAAAAAATGTGTATACATAGCTTAACTGACGTGTGGTTTTTGATTGAAAAACATGACTTTCTGTAAGGGTTTATGTGCTATGACCATCCCTCCACCTCACCCCACAGCAACTTAAGTTTTTTTTCTTCATTTTAAATGGACAAGCCAGCAGCTAGATTTAAACAGAAGACAAATGAGAGAGATAATTAATACCGTAAGTAATATACTTGAACAAGAATGGTTACATTCATTTTTATTATTTGTGATGTGTAATTTCTGTTTAATGAGATTGAATTAAAAGGTCCTGGCATGGAAAATTATAGTTATAGGCTAACGAAAGCAAATGATGCCATTACAACACTGGCACAGCCTTGCTAACTAACTGACTATCAATTTAAGATTACTTGCCGTATTAGTATTGGCAGCTCTTAGCAGCTCATGTTAACTTATTCCCTTCAAATAAGTTAGCCAAGTAGTTGGCTAACGTTGGCTTGCTTACAGTTATCACATTAGGTAGAGTCTAGCACGTAAGGTGTTTCATGTGCTGTTGTTTTGTACACCCAATTACTTATCATATAAAAAAATAAACAAAGAAATAAAAAGAAAGAAAAGAATTTATATATAATTATATATTATAATAAAATATATATAAATATATATTTTTTTCTTTTAACATTTAGAGACTATCAATAGAGTAGCAGCAAGTTGAGAAAAGAAACTGAAAACTGTGGTTAATAAAAAATATTTTGTAAATATTGTTTTGTTTGAGAAGTGAATTGTTGTACAGGAACAGTGAATGACAACAAAATGATATGTCACATGTGAAATATCATAAATATGTAAAAATAATTGTAAAATTTCCACATTTCCTTAAATACATGTGAAAAATACACACTTCATTCTTCACATTCATGTTCATTATGTGATTTTTCCACACATTAAATCACATGTGAAGTGTGTGAGAGCCACATGTGAAGGATTTACATGTCATTTATTTTCATGTGTGATTTTTTTTTTTTTTTTGTAAGGGCCTTACTGCTATGTTATATGTCAGGTCATCCACCCACACTACTAGGCAGCTGCCATCACCTCATAGGCCTCCACATACTACTTTGATAACCATCTAGCAACACACAGATTTTGTCATCTTTCCATCTAATCCTTGCACTTATCATTTGTCATCACTCAGCTAAGCCCTATTACTCACAGTTACTCAGAGCATGAACCAGCAGCAGCAGATTTACCTCTCTTGCAACACTGGCACGTTGATACTGTGTAATTAAACACCCGATGTGCTTTTTTTCTTTTTCTTTTTTTTTTGCAGACCCAGCAAAAACGGATGGAAGATGGGATAGTTCCAGTTCATGTTTTCTGAACCAATTTCATGCACAATTTGCTCTATGTTGGATGAGAGCTGTGTGTGAAGTTGCTACAGTAGCCTATTGCTGGCCCTTCTCCTTCACCAGAGAAAAAAAATCCAACCTGCTCTGCCACTTTCATTATTCATTTTGGGCTACCAAACTGCTGGGTTGCACTTGCCATGCTGTATTTTATCAAATCTTGTCCTGTGGAAATTACTGCATTTCTCTTCAATGCAGAATGTTTAGCTTTCAAAAAATTAGGCTAAAACAGCTACCAATACATCTAGTCTCAAAGTCTAAGACTGAATTTACCCACATCACAGTAAACATTTGCAGTTGGCGTGTTGTTAGTCGACACAGTAACACTAGCCACCAATAACAATATGTGGTGAGGAAACTGTCTAAGTTAGCTGCTAGCAAGCTTGCTAACCTGTCAGCTCAATACAGTAAAATAACAAAATACAGGTAATAACACCATCTAATTTGGCATGCAGTTAACTTTGTATCATGCTGCCTCTTTTTTATGTATTGATTTAGGGTCAGGTAGGAAATGCGTTTATGTATAGACATGGCTCTCTGTCAGGGATGACCATTTGTTAAAAGAGTTCATGTAAAACTGCACCAAGTAGCTATTTAATGAACGCTTTATGTTGTGGAGAAAGGGTTTATTGTTGTTTTTCCCTTACATAGTGTTTAGATTTTACCTTAGAAAATCTTTGACACTCCTGTCTATTCCGATTGCAGGTTTTGAATGTACGTGTCTAATCTGGAAAATGGCCAAAAATTGTTTGTGTAAAAGACGCAGCTTAGAAATCCAAATCTAATTTTGATTTTTATGATCGAAAGTGAATGCCTAGCTCTGAGTGTCAAAGTGTTCCACTGGCTAAAACTGGCATCTGCTTTATATTGGATCATCAATGCTACTATATAAAGGAACAACCCTTCAGAGGTCGGTGCAGCCAAGCAGCTGTGATGTTGGCCACTGATGACCTTAAGTTTGACACAGTAAGCTTACAAAGTTAAACTTTTACTCAAAAAAAAGTTTGCTCAAAAATGTTATTGGCAAATCAGATGTGAAACTCCTGATCATGATGATATCTATTTCAATGAATGCAATTTTGCTTGAAATTTTTGCTGTCAAAACACGAGGGTGCACTGGAATAAATGTTAGGCACTTTCATTTTTGAAAGCATTACTATGATAATTACAATAGCAGTTCATGAAATTCATGACAACAGCCAGGTGCCAAAGATAAGCTGAATACTGTTTAATAACACAGTGCCTAGAAGGCTGCCTAAGTGAAGCTACCTTGACAGGCCTCAGAGGACACATACTCTATCTAATCAGTGTCATTCATTCACATTCCCTGTCCTCTCTCCTGTCTAGCAGTTTGTTTGTTTGTGTTTGAGATTAAATGTCTGTGTGTGTGAGTGTGTTATCTGCTCTGAGCTGTGTGTAGGAAAGTGAGGAGGAGAGGGAGGGGCTGTGATTTGGCCTTCATTCTCCACTGATGAGCATGTTCCCTCCTCTCTCCTCCTTTATCCATCCCTCCCCTCTCTTTTCGGCAGCTGCAACCACACAGTAGGGGAGCCCACGGGCAATCTGTTCCAAACACACCCCCAAATCCCAACACTGTGCACTGTCAAGCAGACACACATGCACACATGTGCACATACACACACAGACACACATAAAGGGCCTCCATGAAATAAGCTTCCACCACAAAAGCTCACTCCTATTTATTTATCTGGAAAAGCAGAAGCTACCAAACTCCATGCACTGACTACATCACTGCCCACCCGATACTATGGCCCAATGGAAAGCACTGATATGATCTGTCAGGCCACACAGTTATAAACTGTGACTAATAGCAAAAAATGTGATTTCAAATTTTCTGTAGTGTGTAAAAGATATAGAATTATACTAAGGGCTAGCCCAAACAGCATTTTACAGTGTTTTAAAATACATATTAATAGTGTAGTTAACACTTTATGATATATGGCACTTATTAATTGCAGTTTTATCATTATCTGATCATTTGTTGATGATACTTTATATTTATATAATGGATATTCATGAATAAATACTACCATTTGTGTTTTTAACTGTTTACTGTGACAACCCTATTTCCAAAAATAAAAAATAACAAATATATATATATATATATATATATATATATATATATATATATATATATATATATATATATATAAAATCATGTTTTAAAAAAACAACAATTTCTCAGTTTGAACATTTGAGATGTTGTCTTTGTGCTATTTTCAATTAGGAATTCAATGATTTGCATTTCATTTAATTTTGTTGTTGTTTACATGTTGACAGTGACCCAACTCTTTCAGAAACAGGGTTATAGTGTATTTTGAATATAGAAACCTAATCATTGTTCGTAATTAATACTGATTTAGTTATTTGATGCTCATAGCCAATAAATGATACACATTGAGATATTCATTATTCATAATCATGATGAATCGCTATTGAGTAAATGTCTACATCTTAATTTTACTTCCAATGTTGTTAGTGTTTTACAGCACTGTAAATGCTTTTCATTATTATATTATATTGCATAACATAATTTAATATAAGTATATACAAATAAAGTACATGTAGTAAAAGTAAAAAGTAAAAAAGTAAAAGCTGCTGTTGGAACAAAAACTTGAATCTTCATTAAAAAAATTTTTTTTATCTTTTCAGTTTTTGATATAATTAAAAAAAAGTCTTGGTTTTTCTCAAATTTTTTCCTTACCACTGTCACTAATGGCTTGCTCATGGGGACTCGGACCTTTCTGTGAAGCTGATTTGCAACAATGCCTGTTGTAAAAAGCACTATATAAATAAACTTTGACTTGACTTGAAAATGGCTGTTTACATTTTGTGTACATTTCATGATGAAAGGACTAAATGGCACAAAAATACTTGGAAAAAGTGTGGATCCATTGATTTACATTTAAAGTATGTTTTCTTCCTTCTTCTGCAAAGATGTAATTTTGGAGATACAAGGTTTTGTTCTGATATGCTACTATATAATATCAGCAGCTACCACCACCTACCTTGGACGAGCTGCCCACCCTACGCTGATAGACTCCTAGTTATTCCTAATACCAATATTACTGCTGTTAATATAAGTAGTATAATCACTTGTAGGTAGTTTGACCAGAGGAGGATGGGTCCCCCTGGTGTGGCTGGTTCCTCCCAAGGTTTCTTCCTCAGTTCTGAGAGAGTTTTTCCTTGCCACTGTTGCCCTTGGCTTGCCACCGGGGGGTTTCTGTACATTCTTACAGTCCTGTTGAATGTTCTTTTGCATTGCTCATTAAAGAGCTCCAAATGTTCCATGGACATCACCACAAGAACAAGAATTGTGCATCAGAAGCTTCATGAAATAGGTTTATATGGCCAAGCAGATGCACACAAACCCATACACGGATTACTATACATAATGGCAAATATCAGCTGGAGTGGTTTCAAATATGCCAGCACTAGATTTTGGAGCAATGGAAACATGTCATACATGAATTTAGGTTTGCCAATAGTAAAAATTGGTGGAGGAGGGATAATGGTCTGAGACTGATTTTAGGGTTTGGGCTCAGCCCCTTAGCTTCAGTGATGGGTAATGTTAATGCTACAGTATAAAAAGAGATTCTGGATGATTATATGCTTCCAGCTTTGTGGCAACAGTTTGGGAAAGGGCCTGGAAACAGTTTGAGGATCCCTGACCTCAACTCTGCTTAGGATAATTTTGCATTGCAAGCCTGTCCTTCTCATTTGACATCAGTAATTCACAGATGCTCTATTTTATTGAATGGGCACAAAATCCAATAGACGCACTCCAAAATCTTGTGAAAGGCCTTCCTAAAGAAGCAGAGGCTTTTATAGTCACAAATAGGGGGCAACTCCATATTTATGGCCTTAAAATGGAAAGCCCTACAAGCTCATACAGGTGCAACAGTTAGTTATGCACATAACTTGGCCCTATAGTGTAGTTTAGTTGGAAATGTATAATTGGAGTCCAATTAATGCTTATTAATGTTTAAAAATGATCTAGTAACCATATAATAATAATTAACTATGCATAAAGGAAAGGTTTATGCTTTTATAATGATAGTATTTCAAGATATGGAATTTGAGTTAGGAGTATCAAATAATGAAAATGTAAGGAATCAATAAAAATAATTATTAATTATTTGTGTCAGTAAGTAAATGATTAATAATTCAAATAGTAGCATGTATAAGAAATAATTATTTAGCAATCAACAAAGTATTAAATAAGAAATCAGTGTGTAAGGCATGTCGCCTACTAAGTGCTTCATGGAGAAGGGTCACCACATGCACACACACTATACTGCCAAAAGTATTCACTCTTCTGTCTTCACATGCATATGAACTTGAGTGACATCCCATTCTTAGTCCTTAGAGTTTAATATAATTTGCAGCTATAACAGCTTCAATTGTTCTGGGAAGGCTTTCCACAAGGTTTAGGAGTGATTTTATGGGAAGTTCTGACCATTCTTCCAGAAGTTCATTTGTGAGGTCAGACACTGATGTTGGACGTGTTTCTGCACAGTCTCTGCTCGAATTCATCCCAAAGGTGCTCTATCGGGTTGAGGTCAGGACAGGCCAGTAAAGTTCTTGCACACCAAACTCGCTCATCCATGTCTTTATGGACCTTGCTTTGTGCACTGGTGCGCAGTCATGTTGGAACAGGAAGAGGCCGTCCCCAGACTGTTCCCACAAAGTTGAGAGCCCAAAATCTCTTGGTCTGCTGAAGCATTAAGAGTTTCTTTCACTGGAACTAAGGAGCTGAGCCCAACACCTGAAAAACAACCCCACACCATAATCCTCCCTCCACCAAACTTTACACTTGGGACAATGCAGTCAGACAAGTACCATTCTTCTGGCATCCGCCAAACCCAGACTCGTCCATTGGATATTTAGAAGGAGAAGCCTGATTCGTCACTCCAGAGAACTCCACTCCACTCTCCTCTAGAGTCCAGTGGTGGCACTTTACTTTATGCTTGGTGATGATGATGGATGCAGCTGCTCAGCCATGGAAACCGATTCCATGAAGCTCTCTACGCACTGTTCTTGAGGTAATCTGAAGGCCACATGAAGTTTGGAGGTCTGTAGCGATTGACAGTTGGTGACCTCTGTGAATTATGCGTCCGCTGACCCCCCTCTGTTATTTTATGTGATCTACCACTTTGTGGCTGAGTTGCTGTCATTATAATACCACTGACAGTTGACTGTGGAATATTTAGTAGTGAGGAAATGTCCGACTGCAAATTTCCAACTAATTGTGATTTCTTAGCTGTTTTTGCTCTTTTACCTTCAGTGAACCCATGGAAAGCAGTACAGTTTGTGCTTTTAGTAATGATGCACTCAACATTTTTTTTACATTTTACATTTTTTAACAATAACGTGTCTATTTAAAGGCCTTTGCTGATGAAATTGGTTGCAGTTTTGGCTACAATGTTGATGGCTTTAAAAAAGGACAAAGCTTAGATAATAGCAGCATACTGAACAAATAATGAACAAAATCATTCAGGCCAGCCCTGGTTATACTTAAAAGTAGATTACAGTCATGATTCCTCAGTCTTAAAAAAACATTGTTTAAAATATTTTTTTCAAAGATTTGTTGCTGTTAAGTGTATTTTTTACAAAAAACACCAATTACTCAATTAATTGTTAAAATGATTGGCAGATGACTTGTTTACTAATCTCTATAGCAACAGAACAAAAATACTTGAAATTGAAATTTTATACTTGTTAGACTGTGATATACTTTTCATAGTAATGTCTGATGCGTCTGGTTGCATCTACATTCCAGCTACATTCACAGACAGAAACACACACACAAACACAACCTCACACACATGTGAAGGTTATAGAGTGTTTTAAAGGGCAAACAGACTTGTATCATTTAAAACATGGTGCCACAGGCTCTGGCAAATGCCCCTTGCAGATAGGAGAAGACAAGCTTGCAATTAAGGGAGACGAGTACAGTTGCCAAGTCATTCCCCTTGAAATCCCCCTTTAATCCATCATGGGGGGGTCAGAGGTGCTGTCATGGCAGGTAATGAATTACAGTACCTCCCCCTTTAAAAAAGCCCTCACCTTGCTTCACATTAGTGCTCAGCTTGATCCAAGTGCAGCGGGACACTGTGGCATCCTGCAAGCGGAAAACAGGCTGAAATGAGTCCACAATAAAGTCACAGATGAGAGTAGATCTTCCTTCTCTGAAGACATTACAGTCTGGCACACATCTCTGAAAAAATCAGTCCAACCATTCTCTCAGTTAATCAAGTTCACGTTCAAAGTTATTTATTAATCATGTAGGTTTAGAAAGAGGGAAAAGTGGTAGAGCTTTTCAAGTTGGAGTCTGATAAGGGTGCACTAGGCATACTTTTAAAAACCCAACCCAATACACAGCATTGACTTATCAGGTTAGAGAGGTTTAATCACACCCTATTCAGGACTGGCCCAGGCAGATAGATTTAGATTTTCCAATTACTTTTAATTAGTTCCCTTCGATCTGTTTCAGAGAACATTGAAGGCCATGAAACAGTAAATCCTGGAAGAGGAGGACTAGCCTCCAGAGTGCACGACTTTAACCAACAACATTTACACATGCAGGCAAAAAAATGAAATTGGAAGTAGAGACGATGTGAAAGGTGGGAAATATCTAATTTCTGGATAAGGAAAGCAACTTTTCTCCCCAGAGGTTCAACATCCGACCTGCTGAAATCTGACCTGCTGGATTTAATGGAAGTTTCCATTCAATGTACAGTTCATGTACAGATGACTGCAAACAGCTATATTCAACCATTAAATGACTCATATACAATATTCTTGTTGGATTTAATGTTTTTTCCTGAGGTTCATTTATGACATTTGTGTGATTTGTGCCAAGAAGGTTTTAACCATTACAGTTAAACATGATGTTTAACTGTGTCTTTGAGGCTGATATAGGTAAATAAACTAAATTCTGTTTGGCTGCCTAGTTCAAAAAGCAGTCTAGGCTGAAACACTCCTTATAATGTCATTATAAATGGGGAGGGCTAAACTGCTGTAGGCTGAGTAAGTGGATATTCAGTTCCAGTTCTAAATGTGAATGAGAAATGACACTAAAAACAGAAAGCAGCTATTAGTAAGTTCTGTTTGATCTATAACTGTAACAACATATGATATATGATGTTTTACCTTGTGAATTCTATTGTTTTTGTTGAAAATATATGTTTATTCCAAATATGAGGTCTGCAACATGTTCCAGAAAAGCTGGGACAAATTATGTAGGGCCTTTATTCTCATATTTTGTGCTTCATAATATACTACATATTTTCAATAGGGTACAGGCAGACAGGTCTAGCACCCACTCTCTAATTATGCAGTCATACTGTTGTAACGTATTCAGAATGTGGCTTGGTGTCATGGTGAAATAAGAATGGCATACCTGAAAAGACCGCATCTAAAATGCAGCATTTTTCTCCAAAATTTTAATGTATCTATCAGTGTTAATGGTGCTTTTACAAATGCACAGGTTAGGCACAGCCCAACCCCCCACCCCCCCCAACCCATACCATAAAAACATGGCTTTTGAACTTTACACTGGTAACAAATTGAATGGTCCTTTTTTCCTTTAGCGCAGTACAACAATACATGTTTCTCATGTGCAACAGTCCATTTCAGATTGGCTTGAGCCCAGAGAAGTCAGCAGCAGTATTTTTAAATGTTGTTGACATATGGCTTATGCTGTGTAAATTATTCCTAAACCAATGTGGTGATACAAATCATTGCTTTCTGTTTTTATTTGCATTTCACATACTGACCAGCTTTTTTGGAATTGGTTTTGTAAGTAAATGTGTTGATTTTTATAACATCACAAAAACAGTGCATCCAAACCAGACTGAATTTTTAGTATAGTTTTCATAAATGGAACATATGGATTGTAGAGTGAATGATGCATTTTTAGACTGTAACACAGTTTACATTGTACATCAAACTCTTTCCGTTTAAAAATAATAAGAAGATTGTTTTCTATAATGGGTCCTTTAGGACTTCCAAGATATACTCAATTACACTGTGCACTGGAGTCACTTAGGGCCTTTAATTGTTTTTAAAGCAATGGCAATTAGAATGTCAGTTAAAAAGGACGCATGAAAACAGGCATCGAAGAGAAGCAAAACTCCTGCAGAAGTGGGAACGACATGCAATGAGGGGAAGACCGCATCTCTGGGGAAAAACAGGATCGATTGAGGTGCAGGTGATGAATTTGGGCCGTGTTGCTAAGCTGTTTAACGGGCAGCATCAGTGTGCCTCTCTTAAGCGCACTGAGCTGAAATCTGCACAGTAATCCATTTTCACAGTCACGCTCCACTGTGTCAGGAAAGCGCTCGGCAGAGCTTTATAAATATGCACTTGCTCACACACAGATTCTGTCTTACTTGCTCACTTTCTCTTTCTCCTTTTAGTGGGTGTGATTTCAGTGCTGCTGTAGGAAGGAGGAAGAAGGCTCATCACAAAGAGAGAAAGAAAGAAAGAAAGAAAGAAAGAAAAACAATAAAAAAAAATAGAATTCCATTTCCTAAAAGTTGGAACACTGTGC
This sequence comes from Pygocentrus nattereri, assembly GCF_015220715.1. Classification (NCBI taxonomy): domain Eukaryota; kingdom Metazoa; phylum Chordata; class Actinopteri; order Characiformes; family Serrasalmidae; genus Pygocentrus; species Pygocentrus nattereri. Next base: position 20,332,610 of record NC_051231.1, read on the forward strand.
AAATGTAAATTAAAATAAAATTCAATGACATGCAAATCATTTAAACCTTAAAGTTAATTGAAAATAGTACACAGACAACAAATCATATGTTGAAACTAAGAAATTTGATTGTTTTTTTGAAAAATGTATGCCCATTTTGAATTTGATGCCAACAACACATTCCAAAAAAGTTGGGACACGAGACATGTTTACCAGTGTGTTTCATTATCTCTTCTTTTAACAACACTCTGAGTTGGGGAACTGAGGAGACCAATTGCTGTATTTTTGAAAGTGAAATGTTTTCCAATTTTTCTTAACATAGGGTTTCAGCTGCTCATCAGTTTGGGGGTTCATTTGTTGTATTTTTGATTTCATAAGACTCCGAATGTTTTAAGCCATGCTGTTATAATACATCCAGAATGTGCTTTGATATTGTCTTGCTGAGATAAGCAAGGCTTTCCCTGGAAATGATGCAGTATCGATGGCAGCATATGTTGCCAAAACATGTATATATCATTCAGCATTAATGGTGCCTTCACAGATATGCCAGTCGCCCATGCCATGTGCACTAATACACCCATGTACCATCATGAATACTGGCTTTTAAACTGTGCACTGAGAACAAGCTGAGTGGTCTTTAGCCCAGAGGACACAGTAATTAATAGTTACTAATCAATAATTTCCCAAAAGAATTTCAAATGCTGATTCGTCAAACCACAGAACATTCCTCCACTTCCCCTCAGCTCATTTTAAATGAGCTTGGGCCCAGAGAAGGTGGCAAGGTGTTATTATGTACCATAGATGGACAAAAGATCTTTGCCATTTTATGTTGAGAAACGTTATTCTTGAATTGTTGCACTATTTGATGGTGCAGTCTTTCCCAGAGTGGTCAACCCCTCCTCATCTTTACTTCTGAAAGACTCAACCTCTTTGCGATGTTCTTTTTATACCCAATCATCTTACTGACCTGTTGCCAATTAACCACCCAGTGTTTTCTAAGCATTACACAACTTTACCAGCCTTTTGTTGCCCCGTCCCAACTTTTGGAATGTGTTGCTGGGATCATATTCAAAATGGGCATAAATTTTTCCAAAAAACAATTAAATTTCTTAATTTCAACATTTGATATGTTGTATTCAAAGCATTTTCAATTAAATACAGGATTAAAACGATTGGCATATAATTGCATTTAGTTCAATTCAACATTTTTCAAAGCATCCCAACTTTTTTGTTGTAAAATGTGAGAGAAAGATGGAAAGAAAAGGGGGTGAAAAAGAGACACAGAGAGAAAGAGAAAAAAGAAAAGGAAAATATAGGAGAGAGTTGCTGTGTCAATGACAAGAGCATCCTCTAAGGGCTGCAATGGTTATTTCAATCATAGGGACAGACAAGGAAGAAAGAAGGATGACCAAAGCCTCTGAAAAAGCTGTGGACTCACTCTGATTACAGTCAGTGTTAAACTTCAAAGTCAGCATTGCTTTTTTATCAAGCATAGAGCATCAAGCATCTCTCTCATTTGTTTCCACTCACTTAATCTATGTACACATCCTGTCCGCTCATAAAAGAAAGCCTTTTAAATTGTTCTTGGCTTGGGAATGAGGTTCTAGGAAAGAACCTTTATTTGCATTATATAGTGGTTCTTTTCACTTTAAAAAGATTTTTCATCCATGCACGTTCAAACTATGCTGTGGGCCTAAAGTCAAGGCAAAGCTGATTCTTCAATGGTATCACTCCAAAGCGCTCTTTTTGTCAATTTTATTTTTAGTTTAATTTGTTTAGTTATTTCTGCTTCCAAGAACCCTTATGGTATATAAGTAAGGCTACTGAAATGTTAGGACATATTTCAGTAGCCTACATTATAAAAACATTTATTTAGAAAGTTAAATATCATGAAACAGCCAGAAGGCTTTTCCATGTACTAGCATGACTGCACAGAATGAGAAGAGGAAAACTCACCAATTAAACAGTAGCATCAAAAAAAGAAATGACTCTGAGGACTCTTTTTAAAACATGGTTCTTTAGGGAACCAAAAGTGGTTCTTCTGTGACACTGCTCAAAGGACTCTTTGTGGTACTTTTTAAAGAGCTAGTTACACAGCCAATCACAGAAGGATTCAAAGACAGCATTAAACTAACCTAACACACACTTTGCTTGAAAGTATTTGTTTCATACTCAGTAAGCCTCAAGTAAATTACTGATCACCACACGAACATTTATTAATTAAGGCTAGAAGATTAAGATTCATTAAGGTACAAAGGACATTACTTGTTTAATTTCTCAGTGAAGACATGAATTTTGAGGCAATGATTAAAAACTACATCCATAAAACACAACCTCATTAAAACAGAGTTGTGATGCCACGCATGATAATAAAGGTGTCCTTGAGTCAGTGATATTTCATCCGTCACACTTGTGTTCATCCATCTCTCATGTGAAAGGACGAAGACCCTAATCAGCAGTTACACGTCTGACGTCAAAGGTTAATGCGACACGGCTCGACTAATTAACTAGCAGTTTGACTTCACAGCTTCTCTTTTTGTTCGGCTTTTCTGAAGTTCTTCACCCACTTCATGGTGGGATAATTTCCTGTGCGGCACAGCACCCAGCGTTTAAATGAGCTCTCTTATGTGGAACAGATTGCTCAGTTCCAGTACCTCCGGCACCATATTTGGGGGTCATAAACGTGGATTTTCGAAGTTATGACTTGATGATATTTCTTTTTATGGGGTCTTAATTGCCAAATGGCACCTCAGTGGCAGTGAGGCAAGGTCATGCTGATAAATGGCTGTGTCACCCACTGTTGGCACTCAGATCACTTTTGCTTCCTGCAGCGTATACAGATGACATGTTTCACTGTGGTTTGCTTTGCTTTTTCTTGCCACATCTAAAGTGTACTAGAAGCAGCCATGAGCTGGGATAAGTTAATCATGCTCTTAAATGGCTAGAAAGAATAGTGTACTACACTATGGCTTATATAGGTCATAGAACAGAGGGATAACCTCATTTTCTAGAGGGCCTAAGCCATGCAGAGTTTGATGTTTTTTCCCCTTAAAGAGGAATCAAAGTTAGATTTGTTTACTGCGACACTGATAGGAACCAGATATTCAAAGCATAATAGCACCCCCCCCCAAAAATAGGTTCATTGGTCATTCTGGATAGCAAAAAATAAAAAGGGCTATATTTGTGTTGTAGCCACTGTGTCCCCTGGTTCCTATCATCACCATTGTAAAGTAATCAGAGTTGGTAAAATGTACCATTTCACATGAAACAACTCTGAATTACATTTCAACTCAACTAAATACTCACATAGAATGATAGATTAAAATAGGTAGGATTTCTCTTTAAAAGAGATGCTAAATTCATCAGGGCTGAGGCCTTCCAGTACTAATAGTCCTAATAGTAATAGTAAACGCAACTTTAGGATCAGATTTTTTACACTCCTTAGTCACCTCCATAAGTATGCAGTCAAAAACACTGAATCAGAAACATCTTTTCTGAATGGAGATACTTTGTGAATAGCACCCATGGTGGAGTTCTGAGATAGGACTATTATTTATCAATAACTTTATAATTTTTCATTTTTACAATGTGGTGTATTGATACACTAATTTCATAGTGCACTACATATTGTTTTTTCACTCTATGATTCATGCATTTTTTTATATAGAAGTGAAGTCTTTGAAAGTTCAACAACACCTGGTGGAAGCTTCATTTACAGGTCATTTTCTTAGATGCTGAACAATTTTTTGCAGTTGTCTCTTTTAGGACTGGAAATGTCAAAGTGTTTTTAATGGAATTTCTGTCAGTTTGCCAGACGTCAAAATGTCAAATATTTTTAAAGTAGAGAATTGAACTATAGTTTGTTTCACAGCGTATGCCATCTCACAAGTCCTGTATGAAAAAAAATAATGTTAATATGCACAGCATAACCTCTAATGTTTACAGTCCAGTTCTGCATAGAAGGCAGGAGTTGAACTAAGGTAATGCATCTCACCAACATACTTTTACATTTACAATTACATAACTTGGCTAATTGTAAGAGTTACTGTAAAAATGTGGTAAATTAATGAAAACACAATTTAGTATGATGATATATTGTTTTATCCAGACAAGTCTACCAAGCTGAATACATAAAAAAACATATGCATCACCATAAATATAACAAGTGAAAAAGGATGTTATTTTTGAAAATGAAGCAAAAATATGAAAAAAAAACAGGACAACAAATGTTAGCATGATAAAACAAGTCTATAGTATATTTTTAATACAAAGACATACAAAGACCAACAAACACAAGGGGCAAACACATGGAATCAAAAGCACATGGACATGTAAACAGATGCACATGGACAGGACTGGGAGGGGCTAATCGTGACAGCACCCCCCCACCCTCCTAAAGGTGTGCAACAACAAGGCCCGCCTAAGCAAAACAGAATAAAACCAAACAAGATACCAAAAACAGAGACAGATCTAAACAAGGACAGGAGCCAGGGCAAGAAGAGCAGGGACAGGACACGGGACAGGAGGAACAGAAGACGGAACAGGCACAGGAATAGACATGGGACATGGAACAGGACCAGAAGGCACAGGCACAGAAGTGGGAGCAAAAATGGGAACAGAAGCAGGCACAGGAATGGGAACAGGCACAGAGGAACGGGACAACAGGAACCGAAGAAACAGAAATGGGAACAGGAGAGGAAACAGACACAGTACCAGACACAGGAACACATGAAACATGAACAGAATGAGGACAAGACACGGGCCAGGATGGAGGACGAGGAGGCACAACACAAAAAGACGCCGAACGAGGGACAACAGAAGGCACAAAAGGACAAGGAAAAGAAGAATGTAAAACAGACCACGCAAAAGACAGGGGAACAGGAACCAAAACGGACACAGGCACAGAAACGGAAGGAGAGACAGGAACGTGAACGGGAACCACAACAGGAACGGGCACAGACACACCAGAAAGGAACAAAATGCCAGGGATCGAGGAGGGCAAAACACAGGGAAAGGCAAAACAGGTGACAGAAGACACAGGCAGAACAGGAGGCCCATGGGGAGCAGACACAGGAGAAACGGGAGCAGGAACAGAAGCAGGAACAGAAGCAAGAACGGAAGCAGGAACAGAAGCAAAAACACAAACGGGAGCAGATGGGCGGGATGGGTGGAAACACAGGGGCCGTGACATGCACAGAGGCAGGCAAGCCTGCAGTGACGTCCACAGAGGTGCGGCGACGGCCGACGGGTCTGGTGGCGCAGGCATGCCATGGGTAGCTGCCATGGGATCAGGCTTGCCACGGGTAGTGGCCACGGCATCAGGAACTCGGGCGGTGTTCAAAACGCCAGGAATAGACTGCTGAACAACCCTGGAGGAACAGGCAGAAACAGAGCCCACTCGCCGCTCCCACGTCTCACTTAAACTATAGGAAGCTCACAGTGGCGCTTGAGAACAAGCCAAGTGCCGTATAAAGTGTTATCTGCAGGTTCCTTCTGTCTCACCTCGACTTCTTGAGCGAGTTGCTCAAGCCGGGTGGACCCAAGGCACAGGGTGGACCTCTGCTCTCGTTGTCATGACACAAGGCGGTATGGTCCTTCGCCTTTCTACGGGACCAACGAGCTGAAAACAGCTGGAACAGCTGGAGTTTCGTCCCAATGGAACAACCACAAACCGGAGTCTTGCTTTCTCACTGCATCCCTGATTGATTGGTCTTTCTGTAATGTGGAGCGATGAGGCAGATGCGCATGCTGAGAAAAGCAAGATTTATTCAGGGCAAATTCATAACCAGGGTCGTGGTTGAAATGGTCCAGGTTCAAATAGTAAATATGGAGAGATCTAGAGCCAAGCATAATGAAAGAAACGCAAGAAAACTATAACAGGGGCTGGAATAAAACAAACAGCAAACGATACATCCAACATATCAAAGGGCTTAAATACAAGAGGGCTCACAAGGTATAACAGGATACAGGTTTGAAACACAGGTGGCAACAATCAGGGGTGGAGTCGGAAAACATGGGGGCTGGACTGGGAATCAAAACAAAGAAAGCACAAGCAGATGCACATGGACAGGACTAGGAGGAGCCAATCGTGACACTTTTAATACGTAGTATCTCTAGAACAACAGTAAGTCTTTTGTTTAGGGCTAGCCTGGTGATCAGACATTTCTCCTTAGAAAAAAAACTCATGTCTCTTTTTGAGATCTTAGTAAAGTCTCTCCTTTATCTCTCCAGTATTCTATGTCTTCTTTTTGCCTAATGCTATTTCTGCTAAGGAATTTTAGGAGAATTACCATAAAGTCTCCTGAGCTATTAAAAAGTAACATAATTCTGAAAAGGGTTTGACAGCATACCTTTTATTAGAGGTTTTTTGACTTTCTTAGCTTTTCTCTCTTTGTACTTTGCACATTTTACAATTTTTACATATGTTAACACTAGAAATATGCTGCCAATATGTTGAAAAATCATTGAAAATGTTGTTAGCACATCCACTCCTGAAATGTTCCTGAAATTATGTATTGATTATTGGCAAAATTGTCAAATAGCCTCTGTGTATTGTGTCATTTTATTTTCAGTTTATTCATGCATGCAAAGGTTTTCAGCAGCATAAGCGGAATTGTTAATTACAATAATTAAAATTGCCGCTCTAAGACAGCTAGTTATTAAAAAATAAATAAATAAATGTGCAATAGGAGTGTTACTTATTAACACCACAGACTACAATGGAAAGTAGGCCTGGGGGAGGGGGGGTGTCTAGCTCTCCAAATATTGTTCTGAAATTCAGCAAAATGATATGCGCATATCATCATCAAAAACACATGGCAACCGAACAGTGGATGAGTAGTGTTTCACAATGAATAGCAATGAGAGCAATCATTCCATTTCAAAGACACTTATCAAATGGATCCGCTGGTGAAACACTTTATAAATAACCCTAGTTCGACTGGCTTCCCTGTCATTTCTTTTCTTACTTTTTTTTTAAACACTGATGTGGTATTGATGTTGACACATGTTTGTTGTTGGCTTGCTTTGACACGTTCAAGTCGACGTATTTGCTTAGGAGTACAAATAACCTTGAAATGTGTCATTCAAGGGAAGTAAATCTGTGTAGTGTACCTATTCATTATGGATCAAATCAGATGAATGCAATCAGCTTGAGGCTGTCAGCTTCGCCAGTAGTGTTTAGTTTCTATCTGAATGTCATATTAAGAATGCATGTATTCTAATCTTGTTTTAAGTGATGCAAAATCTTGCACATTTGAAAGCGTACTTTTTTCTGAAGATTGCTTTTGTCAGATTATTTGAGGACAGCTCACATTGGTTCAGCTGCAGCAATTATGGCAGTATTGTGCATACTGTGATTGAATGTCTTTCACCTGGAATTCTAATAAGCAAACTGATGGCATCTTTGAGCAGCCACAGGGTTGGGTGGTGGAACGTGTAACCTTACAGAATCAGGCCTAAATCACTGTTTTTAGGTTCAGTTTTACATTAAAATAATACATATTTGAAATGTGGGAGCATCTCTAACATAGTGATGCTGCAAATTATACTTTTGCCAGAATTCAGTTGCATGACTACTGGCAGTGCAGACAAGGTAACCACACTGGAGTCTGTATCATGGGAGGTCCCTAATATATAATTGGACTACTTATCGCACTACATAGGAAATTTTACACCTGACTACAATATCCATAAAAGCATTGCCAACAGAATGATGCACTCTGAAGCAGCTGCATATGAGCCAAGTTTAAACTTTAGATAATTGTAAACTGTACAGTCTGTAAATAGTGTGTGTGTGTGTGTGTGTGTGGGTGATGATGAGGCTGTGTGAAAGTATGTTTGTGTAAGTATGTGTGAGTTGCAAGGGTGTTGCTAGTTGGTTTCTATGGTATTCCTGGTAGTTGCTATAGTGTCGCTTTGCAGATGTTTTGTTGTTCCAGGTGGTGTTAGGGTATTGCTAGGTGGTTCTTACGTCTTTGCTAGGTTGTTACTATGATATTGCTAGGTGGTTGCTATAGTAATTTAGGTAAGTACTATGGTGTTGGCAGATAGTTGCTATAGTATCTCTAATGGTTGCTAAGGTGTTGCTATGTGATTGCTATGATGTTCCAGGTGGTACCTAGAGTATTGCTAGGTGGATTCAGAGGTATCCCAGATGGTTAGTACAACCCCAATTCCAATGAAGTTGGGATGTTTTGTAAAACATTAATAAAAACAGAATACATCCATCCATTTTCTAATCCGCTTCTCCGTCAGGGTCGCGGGGGGGTGCTGGAGCCTATCCCAGCAGTCTTCGGGCGGAAGGCATGATACACCCTGTACAGGTCGCCAAGCCATCGCAGGGCAGACAGACACAGACTCACACACTCACACCTAGGGGTAATTTAGCATGTCCAATTGACCTGATTGCATGTCTTTGGACTGTGGGAGGAAACCGGAGAACCCGGAGGAAACCCACACAGACACGGGGAGAACATGCAAACTCCACACAGAGAGGACCCCGGTCACCCGGCCGGGGAATCGAACCCAGGCCCTCTTTGCTGTGAGGCGACGGCGCTACCCACCACGCCACCGTGCCGTCCTAAACAGAATACAATGATTTGCAAATCTTTTTCAACCTATATTCAATTGAATACACTACAAAGACAAGATATTTAATGTTCAAATGGATAAACCTTAATGTTTTTTGCAAATATTCACTTATTTTGAATTTGATGCCTGCAACACGTTCCAAAGAAGTTGGGACAGGGGCATGTTTACCACTGTGTTACATCACCTTTCCTTTTAACACTCAATAAGTGTTTGGGAACTGAGGACACTAATTGTTGAAGCTTTGTAGGTGGACTTCTTTCCCATTCTTGCATGATGTACAACTTCAGTTGCTCAACAGTCCGGGGACTCCACTGTCGTATTTTGCGCTTCATAATGCATCACGCATTTTCAATGAGAGACAGGTCTGGACTGCAGTCTAGTACCTGCACTCTTTTACTATGAAGCCACGCTGTTGTAACACGTGTAGAATGTGGCTTGGCATTGTCTTGCTGAAATAAGCAGGGACGTGCCTGAAAAAGACGTTGCTTGGATGGCAGCATATGTTGCTCCAAAACCTGTATGTACCTTTTCGCATTAATGGTGCCTTCACACATGTGCAACACACCCCCATACCATCAGAGATGCTGGCTTTTGAACTTTGCGCTGATAACAATCCAGACAGTCCTTTTGCTCTTTGGCTTAGAGGACACAACGTCCAGATTTCTAAAATCAATTTGAAATGTGGATTCGTCAGAACACAGGACACTTTTCCACTTTGCGACAGTCCATCTCAGATGAGCTTGGGCCCAGAGAAGCCGGCAGCATTTCTGGGTGTTGATGATATATGGCTTTCGCTTTGCTTGTCAGAGTTTTAACTTACACTTGTAGATGGAGAGATGAACTGTATTCACTGACAATGGTTTTCTGAAGTGTTCCTGAGCCCACGTGGTAATATCTGTTACAGAATGAGGGATCGAAGGTCATGGGCATTCAATGTTGGTTTTCTGCCTGCCTTGTAGTGTATTCAATTGAACATAAGTTGAAAAGGATTTGCAAATCACCATATCCTTTTTTTATTTATGTTTTACACAACATCCCAACTTCATTGGAATTGGGGTTGTAGTATGTATATAAGTCTGTATGTAGTCTGAGTGTTTGTGTGAGGGGTGTCCTTTGTGACGTGATTTGTGGCAAATAGATATGAAGTTTTGGAACATTCTGCCATTCCTACAAAAAAAATAAGCCTTATTGGTCCCAAAAGCACAAGCATAAATCTTAGGCATAGGTTGTACAATCAAGCCAACTTATACAAAATGTGTGAGTATGTTGTGTTGAGAGACCAAATGATTAACACATAGAGGCGCTACAGTACTAAATGTACTTTTTCAACATTATGTTTACAGTTCTAGGTTCCATTATTCATGAGACGTGAATAATGTGTGCACCTCTGTGTATGTTTGTATGTATGATTACAGGCAAAATGAATAAAATATGGACAAACTAAAATATTTTATCAGAAAAATGTTTGTTTAGAGGGTTTTATGCTACTAAATATGCTCTTTGACATTGTTTACTGTTCTTATATCCGATGATCCATGAGACATGCATAATGTGTGCATCTGTGTGTATGACTGTGTGTGTGTCTGTATGTGTGTGCGTATGCTCCTCAGGGCTTTATCTAGTGTCACCAGCCATCAGACAGACTGGGTCGTCTCAGAGCTATGCACACGGCCTGATAGAGCCTGATTAGGCCTCCCTCATCTCCCCAATGTGCACGCTGACAGAGGCAATCGGACAAGGTCGCCCACAGTTACCATGACAACCAGACACGCAAGCCGGGAGGCTTCAAAGTCCCCCCTCCTTCCCAGCCCGCCTCTTCTTCGACATAAAAGCTTAGCTTGCAATCTGTGTGTGTGTGTGTCTGTGTGTGAAATGCCTTCTTGTAAATGATAAGACCATTAAGTGGAAGAAATTTCTGAAATGGCTTTACATGTTTAAACGTTTGAACTGTGCTCATTGTTGTCACAGCTTATGCATAAGACAAAAAAGTATTTTCAGAACTGCAGTGTTGTAACTCAAATGCTTTTAGCTTCAACAGCTCTGTCCCCTGTTTCACCTCTCCCTACTGCAACCCTGTTTATTTCTACCTACTCACACTGTGCGTTTTTTTGTGCTGTGGCTGTCACTCATTCTGGCCACCTCTGTCCTCTGGGTATTGCAGTCTATGGTTTAATTAGCTGACCATTTTGACTCTGTCTGAAGAAAAGGGTTTAGCACGGCCTGCTAACTGGCCTGAAAAAAAATTAAGTGGTGAAATGTCTTTTTAGTGTGAATTGCAGTTTGGAATGTTTGCTTTACAATGAAACAAAATGCTGAAATACAAATGAAAGCAGTGATACCTAGATCCTTAACTCACCTAAACGTGCTCTGCCTAGAAATGCTCTTTCTTAGCAACTGTGGCAAAGATGGACAAGCTTTACTGAACACTGAAAAAATCTCTTCCAACCTAGAGTTTAGAATCAATACATGATGTTGAGTTTTTAGTTTAACCCTTTTTCACTCTAGCCATAAAAAAGCAATTTCCACTTGTGTTGGAGGCCCCTTAATTGAACTGCTGTGTTTCCTCAATTACACTGATTGAATATATTTCCACGGAAATGTGTATGATGTACAAAACTGGAAGAAAACTAGATTGTTTTTTAGAGAGGTGTGAGTTTTCCCAGCACCCTTCCTCTTAATGTTGACTAGCAGCTCAACATACTGTCACAACATTAACTAGAGAACAGTGCTCTAGTTATTCTGATAACAGATTTTTCTTTCTATGAATATTTTATTTGATTATATAAGAAATAAAATAAAAATGTGGATTTTCATTACACCTCTGCAAAAAGTGGATACAATGCTACAGTGACCTTTCACAGACATACAAAATAAATATTTGTAAATAAATTAATTCATAAATAAATGAATAGCACATTCTAATTTTCTATATTTAGAGTTATCAGCGGTGCTGTCATTAGTTTCCGACTTCATACTTAATACTAATATGTAGTCAACACTTATTGTAAAGTGTTACCCAAGGTAACAACATGCAAAAAAACAGTTGCATGCTGATGAGATGAAACTGTGCTCAAAAACACATAATGAAAAGAGTTCTTTTCTCTTGTGGTCACAGATACTGAAAGTTATCTGTTTGCCTCACACTAGCTGTGCCCTAGGTGAAATCAACCAGCCCCTGAATTCTTGCAACTCTGTGAGTCTGTGTGCCAATTTGGATCAGAACTTATGGCCATCAATCTAATGTGATAAAAAGAAATGATCTGGATCCAGTCTGTCACTGGCCCTGACCGATACACTGTCCATGCAGCCAGCCGTTCCACACAAACTCACCATTTGTCACTAAAGCTCAACATCAGCCAAGCAGAAAACTAGGCCGCTTTTCTCCATGCTTACATACGCGCACACACACACACACACACACACACACACACACACACACACACACACACACACACACACACACACACACACTTCTGTTTTTTATACAATATCATACATATACAGTATGCAGCCAGAAATTGCAAATGGAAGTTAAACATCTTGATGGCTGTCTGGCACCTCATCGCTCTGGCACAGGGGCATCCCAGCTTGTTCATATACTCTCTCCATATACTGAGGAGCTCATTGCATGTTGTTTTATTCAGATTGCTTAGTCCTAGCAAGAGTTATTACAAAATATTGGGGGTCTCTTTTCAGCGAATCGCCCTGTATTTTGTTATGTATATACAACCATAATTCCAATGAAGTTGGGACATTGTGTAAAGCATAAATAAAAACAGAATATGATGATTTGCAAATCCTTTTCAACCTATATTCAATTGAATACACTACAAGGACAAGATAATAAATGTTCAAACGGATATACTTTATTGTTTTTTGCAAATATTCACTCATTTTAAATTTAAATGAGTGAATATTTAAATGTCTTATGTCTTTAAATGTCTTTGTAGTGTATTCAATTGACTATAGGTTGAAAAGGATTTGCAAATCATTGTATTCTGTTTTATTTATGTTTTACACAATGTCCCAACTTCATTGTGTGTGTGTGTGTGTGTGTGTGTGTGTGTGTGTGTGTGTGTGCGTGTGTGTGTGTGTGTGTGTGTGTATGTGTAAAGTTCAACCAAGTTCCAAATTCTTACTTCATTTCTTAAAACCTGAGGTGTTTCTGTGCATCCTTCCACTGTAAGAAGACAACTCAATGAGTCAGAGAGGATGTGTAGCTGTCAAGAAACTGAGTAAAGAAAATCTACAAAAAATTAGAATAGAGAAATATAAATGCTGATCAAAATGTGCAGCGTGGGAAACTCCACAGTTCATGTCATCAAGGTATAATCCTTAATAAGGCAATAATCATTTATTGTCACTATCCATTGACAAAATACCATGTCTACAATACTTATGTGCATAGCATGCACAAAATAAGAGTATATAGCTTTATAATGTCAGGTTTACTAACACACTATAATCTGCATTCAAAGGGACAGTGTCAATATAAATACCTGTTATATAACACACTATAACAAGGTATACATGATACTGTATCACAAGATACTGACATCCAGGTAAACGTTTGTTGGATATAATCACTTTTGCCACCAACAGCTATGGGAGACCTGACCTTCTAAGATTATTTACTCTTGCTTTACACATAACTACTTAAGAGCAATTATATAATCTTATACTTAGTGTTATAAGATGTTTTGTATGCCATACACCCATCATCCATCCATCCATCATCATTGACCGGTCCAGACCGGGTCACCGTAGCAGTTGGGAGAGCAGAGAATCCCAGATGACCCTGTCCCCCGCAACTTCCTCCAGCTCATTCCCGGGGACCCCAAGCCGCTCCCAGGCCAACTTGGAGACATAATTCCTCCAGCAGGTCCTAGGACGACCCCAGGGTCTTGTCCCAGTAGGCCGTGCCTGGAACACCCCCACCGGGAGGCATCCAGGGGGCATCCGGATCAGTTGCCCGAACCACCTCAGCTGGCTCCTCTCAATGCGGAGAAGTAGCGGCTCTACTCTGAGCTCCTCCCGGATGACTGAGCTCCTCACTCTATCGCATAGCGTGTAGCCCGCCACCCGACGAAGAAAGCTTATTTCCGCCACTTGTATTTGCGATCTCGTTCTTTCGGTCATTATCCACACCTCATGACCATAGGTGAGGGTTGGGATGTAGATCGACCGGTAAACAGAGAGCTTCGCCTTTTGGCTCAACTCCCTCTTCACCACTACAGTCTGGTACAGTGACCACATTACTGCTGCCGCCTGTCCCAGCCTACGGCCGATCTCACAATCCCTCTTCCCATCACTCATGAACAAGACCCCAAGATACTTAGACTCCTCCACCTGGGGCAGGTCCTTTCCTCTTACCTGGAGTGGGCATGCCATCCTTTTCCAGGCCAAAACCATGGACTCAGACTTGGAGGTGCTGATCCGCATACCAACTGCTTCACACTCAGCTGAAAACCGCTCCAGCGAGCACTGTAGGCATCCATGTGATTCTGCCAAAAGAACAACATCATCTGCAAATAGCAGAGACACCACCCTCCGGCCTCTACACATAATGCCCTCCTGACCCCGGCTACGCCCTGACACTCTGACCATGAATGTCACGAACAAGAGTGGAGACAGGGCACAACCCTGGCCAACGCTACCACTGAAAGAGTCTGACTTAATGCCGAGTATACAGACACAGCTCTCACTCCAGGAGTACAGCCCGGATTAGTCGCACCCATACTTCCGGAGGACCTCCCACAACATATCTCGAGGAACATGGTCATAAGCCTTCTCCAAGTCCACAAAACACATGTAGATTGGGTTGGCAAACTCCCATGCCCCCTCAACAATCAGTGAGAGGGTGAAAAGCTGATCTATTCCATGGCTGGGACGGAATCCACATTGATCCTCCTCAATCTGAGGTTCAACTATCGGTCGGAGTCTCCTTTCCAGCACCTTTGCATAGACTTTCCCAGGGAGGCTGAGCAGTGTGATACCCCGATAATTGGCACACACCCTCCGGTCCCCCTTTTTAAAAATAGGGACCACCACCCCAGTCTGCCAGTCCAAGGGTACTGTTCCTGAGGTCCATGCAATATTGCAGAGGCGTGTTAGCCATGACAGCCCCACAATATCCAGAGCCTCAAGCATTTCTGGACGAATCTCATCCACCTCTGGTGCCTTGCCACTGAGGAGCTTACCAACTACCTCAGTGACCTCCACCAGGGAAATGGAACTTAAAGTGGAACTCAATAAATGAAACTTAAATGGAACTCAAAGTGCTCCTTCCACCGACCGACATTATCCTCATTTGAAGTCAGATTTTCTCCACCCTTGCCAAATACAGCTTGGGCGCAGCCATCCCGACCACTCCTGAGTTGCCAGACAGTTGTCCAGAACCTCTTTGAGGCCGAACGAAAGTCTTTTTCCAAGTCCTCACCAAACTCCTCCCATGCCCTGGATTTTGCTCCTGCCACCATTGCAGCTGCCACCTTTTTAGTCCACCTGGAGGTTCTTGGGTTACTGCCCCGACAGACACCCACAAGCTTTTGGCCACAGCTATGCCTGGCAGCTTCCACAATGGAGGTTTTGAACAGGGTCCATTCAGACTCCATGTCCCCAACCTCCTCCAGGACATGAGAAAAGCTCTCCCAGAGGTGGGAGTTGAAATCATTCCGAACAGGGGCCTCTGACAGTCATTCC
This sequence comes from Pygocentrus nattereri, assembly GCF_015220715.1. Lineage (NCBI taxonomy): Eukaryota > Metazoa > Chordata > Actinopteri > Characiformes > Serrasalmidae > Pygocentrus > Pygocentrus nattereri. The sequence goes on from NC_051231.1 coordinate 20,347,883, forward strand.
TAGCATACCCTAACTATTCGCTTGGGACTACCGGATCTGACCATCAGTCTTCCCTGCCATCTGATCCAACTCACCACCAGATGGTGATCAGTTGACAGCTCAGCACCTCTCTTCACCCTAGTCCCACGTTAAATTATGTTATGGTCCCACTTCAAATGAAACGACAACAAAGTCGATCATTGACCTTTGACCCAAGGAGCTCTGGTACCATGTACACTTATGAATATCCTTGTCTTCGAACTTGGTGTTCATTATGGACAATCCATGCCTGGCACAGAAGTCCAATAACAATTCACCATTCGGGTTTAGATCAGGCAGGCCGTTCTTCCCAATAATGCCTCTCCAGGTCTCCCAGTCTTTGCCAACGTGAGCACTGAAGTCTCCCAGTAGGACTATGGAGTCTGTAGGTGGGACCCTTTCCAGAATCCCACCCACTCGCTCCAAGAATGCAGAATATTCTGACCTGATGTTTGGTGCATAAGCACAGACAACAGTCAAAGTTTTCCTCTCTGCGATTTTAATTCGCATTGAGGCGACCCTCTCGTCCACCGTGACAAACTCCAACTGCATGGTCAGCAGCCGGGGACTTGTGACCCTGTGCAACCCCTGAGTAGGAGAGAGACCAACCCCTATCCAGGAGTTTGGTTCCAGAGCCGACACCGTGGGTGGAGGTGAGCCCAATTATATCTAGTTGGTATCTCTCAACCTCCTCCACAAGTTCCGGCTCCTTCCCCCCCAGTGAGGTTACATTCCATGTACCAAGAGCTAGTTTCTGCTGCCGGGGCCTAGGCCACCTTGGGCCTCCCCGCAATCTCCCACTGCCAATACGACACTGTACCGCTCCCACATGCTGGACCTTGCGGGTGGTGGGCCCACATGGCCTCCCCACATTGCCTCTTCGGGCTGAGCCCGGCTGGGATACGTGGGCTGCCCGGCCACCAGGCGCTCGCCGCGGAACACTACCCCCAGGCCTGGCTCCAAAGGTAGGTCCTGGTGACCCTTTCCCGGGCAGGGTACACGATTTCTTGTGCATGGAGAACTTTCGTTCGTGTTAGTCTGCGTCTTCACTCCAGACCTGTTCGCCCTGGGAGACCCTACCAGGAGCATATTGTTCCCGATGAGTATTGTATGCCATACAATGCCATATGAATGTATTTCAAGACATTGTGAATGTGGCTTTTAGAAGATGCACTTTAAGTCAGATTATGTTGTTGACCCTGCAGATTTCTTTTCTTTATCTCTGGTCATGTCATTTTGTCCAGAAAATGTACAATAACAAACAGTCACACACACACATATATGCCAGAAGTAGACATATTGGCACACACGCAACCCAAACACACGCACACACTTAAAACTGAAGGATGTTTTCAGTAGCGCTCCACATTCCTCTGCTTTTTCTAACATCTGAGGAATACGCTCTGCTCTTCAACGTCTAAAACCACAAGTAATGATGTATAATGCAACCACCTCGACGAGACAATAATCATATTCACCTGACCTAAATCTGTATTTTCGCATCACAGAGAGTGTGTTTTCCTGTCACTGAGGGGTTTGTGAGCCGGGTTTTCTCTCAGAGCCCCCCAGGGGAGTTGCTGCCTTTGTTTGATTGCTCCGACACATTTCTGAAGCCCAAGTGGATTTGAGATTTAGTTTAAGCTTTAATGAGCCGGAGCCCGAGCAGCATTCTCTCTGCTGCTCCAAGTGAAAAACGCACTACATTATTTAAAGGTATTATTTCACGTCTGAAGCACTCGTCTAAACCAAGGCAGGCCTGGAATGAGAAAGGGCAGAGGACAGGGACAGGGCCAACAAAATCAGGAATTACATGCCACGCAAGCTCTGCAGTGCACAGATCTGCCACTAATGGTCTATTCTTCATACATGAAAAAAGGTTGCTGCATCACTGCTGATGATGCTGATGGAGAAGTGTTTATTGGAATGTAAAGTTAGGAATGATACTGTTTTTGCAGTTGCTAGGTGCTTAATTGCTAGCCAGCAGTCTTCCTGTCAGTAATGAAGGAAAAGGTATTATACCATATATAGTGGTATAACGTATCTGGACATTTGTGCCATACTTAAAGATGTACTAAGTTAATGTGCTAGGAGACAAAATGTTAATCCAAGTGACATTTATTTTAAACATATCACTGCTGTCGAGATCAAAATCTCCAAAGAAGTAACTTTACAGGAGAAGGAAAAAACATACTTTTTTTAATGTAAGTCAATGGAACCAGAATTTTTTACATTCATACAAAGTCATTTTGGGTCGTTTCCTTTAGTCCATTTATCATGACATTTAAGTATACAATGTAAAGAGTAACAGGCATTTTCAAATTATGTCAAAAACTGAAAAACGGAGTTACGAGGTTTCGTTCCGACAGCAGCGATGTGCTTAAACAATCCAAGACCTCCAAAAGATGGTTAGTGTGTTTCAGATCATTATACTGCTGAAAGACCTTTTGTCATTTCTTTGAGACTTCTGGAGAGTTGCCCCAAAAATGCTTATGTATAGTATGCACTACAAAAATGTATAGTTCATGATCCCATTTCTCTGAAACATAATTTTTAAGCATTAGCCCTTTATCCCATTCATCAGGACCACCACAGAGCAGGTATTATTTGGCTGGTGGATCATTCTCAGTACTGAAGTGACGCTGAGATGGTGTGATGTGCTAGAATGCTGTGCTAGTATGAGTAGATCAGACACAACAAGATTACTGGACATATTTCTTTTTTTGAACTTCTTTTTATTTCCTTTTTTATCAAGTGCAGTTATATCTTCAAAAAAAAAAACACAGCACAGGGCTGAGAGGTGTATGTCCTGGAGATAGTCCATGGATTTTAGCATCCTCTCATTGTCCGTAAGTAGTTCCTCAGGGATTGATAACCAGATTGTTTCATAAACATAAATGAATCAAATATACATGTTTCACAGTAGGTCACACAGTACTTTTGAATACATTTACTTGTGTATACTTACATACAGAGGGAACTGTTTCATTTAAACATCTGTTGAAAACAAATATGTGATTACTGAGGACCATTTAGTCAAGAATTCATCTGATCTTAATTGTAGTCTCGCAGTTATACTTTCCATATAGTAAACATTCTTAACTTTTTCCCTCCAGTGCATTACCGTGGGGGGCTGAGGCCTCAGCCATAAATCTGTAATCATCTTTTTAGCAATTAGTAGAAGGGCTCTCAGTAATAATGTATTATTATTATTTCCTACATTTTCTGGTAATATTCCTAATAAAAAACAAGATGGTTCTAAGGGCAGTTCTATATTTAGGCATTTTTTAATTTCAGTTTGTATGTTTTGCCAGTATTCTGATAACTTCGGACAGTCCCAAAATATGTGTGTATGGTCTCCTACCAGGCCACAGTCCCTCCAGCACTGATCCGAGGTACCATTAAATTTTGATATGACAAGAGGAGTCCTGAAAAATCTAATCTTAACTTTCCATTCGAATTCCTTCCAAGTTGGGCTGCTAGTTGTTCGAAATCTCTCTCTGCATGATGATTCCCACTTTTTGTCAGAAATTATGGTGTTCAACTCCAATTCCCATTTTTCTTTAATGTCCAAACTATTATCCACTATTTGTCCCATTCTCTATGTGTCTGTAAGTAATGCCTCAACCGCAGGTATCTGAATAAGTCATGGGCTGGAAGATTATATTTATAAAGGACATCAAAGGACATCAGGTTACCTCCTTCAAATAATTGAGCATACATAATTAAGCCTTTTTCTTCCCATCTTTTAAACCCTATTTCTAGCTGAGATGGAAGAAAATCACTGTTATGTGCAATCTTCATGGTTCTAGATATTGACATAAGGAGTTTACGATTTTTTCTCACATTTGACCATATCTTTAAAGTATTTTTTGCCCATTGATTACTAATTTTATTTACTCTCCAGGTTTTCTGATTCATAAATGGGATTGTATCCAAGTACATAGTTAGGCAATCTCTCTGTTCCATCTCCACCCATATGGCATCTTTATCTTGGGATATCCAAGCAACCATTGATCTTAGCTGGGCCACCTAGTAATATTTTTTCAAGTTAGGTAAATTTAGGCCCCCATGTTCCTTTGAACATAATCTTTTATATTTGATTCTGGGTCTTTTGTTCTGCCACTGTTCTTACTGTTACAGGATAGCTGAGTGGAGATTGAAAAAACTGGAAAACTGGAAGTTCCGATGAAGGAAGGTTTATTAAGTCCACAGTGAAAAGTGCATGGTGTTCCAAAATCCAAAAATAATTAATTAGAAAAAGAAAAATGAAAATAAAGGGAAAACAAAACAAAATAAACTGATCAACTTAATTCAAACTCATATCAAAAAATGCCTTCAACCATGGCCTTACAAACACATCTGCCCACCAAGCCAGCTTCCCCCTGACCAAAAACATCCCCGAGTTCTCCATTTTACAAACCCCTTAACCTATTGGATTCAACCAACCACAGGTAAGTTTGCAGGTAAGTTTTAAAATGTACAAATTCAAATTATATTTATACATTTTACTTTAGTTAAACTATTTTATTATTTAATCAATATTTTAAAATAAATATAAAACATTTAATATTAAAACATTCCTAATGCAACACTACTATTTGCTCAAGCATGGGAGATGGAACACTCCACTTGTAGTACAACCCCAAGACTACATAACCCATGAACTCCCTAGGCTCGGATCCTTTGACCTGGAACAAGCAGGTAAGTCAAACTCATTTCAAAACAAACAGTTATTTCAAATAAATAGGGTCATAGATAAATTGGTCATTATCTACACCATCAGTTGGCCACCCTGAACAGTGCAAGATAATCACAGTTGTTTTTATTTGTTTTGCAGAGTCTCAAAAAGGTCCACCTGGTGTTTGCCATTGCAGCCATGTGGGTAACAATAAAAGAGTCTTTAAAACTTTGAGGTTGTCTTGTGTTTTTGTCCATTACACCAGCTCACAGCATGGAACGGACTAGAGCTCCGTTACACATACAAATTTAGATTACTTATTTATGTTTTTAAATTGTTTGCATTCTTTTTGCCAGAATATTGGTCAGTAACTTTTGATCATTACACAGCAAACTAATGGGTCCATATGCCTCACAGTACATCGGGTCTTTCGCTTCTTTGTGAATCACTGATATAATGGCCTCTGACCACGTATTTGGTGGGTCGTTTTTGGAGAGAGCATAATTGAAGACTTTAACTAACACAGGTACTAAAACATCCATAAAGCATTTATAAAACTCCCCAGGGAGACCATCTGTGCCCCGAGATTTGTTATTTTTTACATTTTTAATGGCTTCACGTATTTCTGTTCGTGTAATGTCTGCTATCATTTGCGATGCTTCTTCATCTGACAATGAAGGTAGATGTAAACTGTTAAGAAAGGCATCAAGTTCATCATTAATTGTTTTTGATTTAGGCTCTTAGTATAAATGTCTGTAGAATGATGCAAAGGCGTCCGCAATATCCTTTGGGTGAGAGAGTATTTTTTTTTTTGATATAGGATGAATAATCTTAGGAACCACACGACTGGCCTGGGCTTTATGGAGTTGAAAAGCTAACAGGCGACTGGCTCTGTTCCCCATCTCATAGTATGTCTGTTTGGAGAATCTTAGGATTACTGGACATTTTTAAACAATGTGTCCACCTACTGTCCATTCTATTAACTCCCCTGTCTTTTTAGTCCATCTTGTAAATGTAAAGTGAGAGGCAATAGCTGCTGTTGCATAGTTTGTGTTAGTCACCCTCTAGTCCTTCATCAGTGGTTAGTGTCCTATGTCCAGAAAATGACCACTGATAAAGTATTAGAGGATGACTAGCACTAACTACACAGCAAAAAGGTGGACCGACAAGGTAAGAGTGTCTAATAGAGTGCAATCCTGTCCATTTGCACCAGCACAACATACACTCTATTTCCAAAAGTATTTGCTCGTCTGCCTTCACACACATATGAGTGAGTGACATCCCATTCTTAATCCATAGGGTTAAATATAATGTCAGCCCACCCTTTGCAGCTATAACAGCTTCAACTCATCTGGGAAGGCTTTCCACAAGGTTTAGGAGTGGGAATTTTTGACCATTCTTCCAGAAGCACATTTTTGAGGTCAGACACTGATAGATGAGAAGGCTCGCAGTGTCCCTCGACTTCATCCCAAAGGTGTTTTATTGGGTTGAGGTCAGGACTCTGTGCACACCAAACTGGCTCATCCATGCCTTTATGGACCTTACTTTGTGCACTGGTGCGCAGTCATTTTGGAAAAGGAAAGGGAGAATTCCTTTCACTGGAACTAAGGGGCCGAGCCCAACTCTTGAAAAACAACCATACACCATAATCCCTCCACCACCAAACTTTACAATTGGCACAATGAAATCAGACCATTCTCCTGGCAACCAGCAAACCCAGAGTCATCCATCAGATTTCCAGATGCAGAAGCATGAATCGTCACTCCAGAGAACACGTCTCCACTGCTCTAGAGTCCTGTGGTGGTGCTTTACACCACTGCATTCAATGCTTTGCATTGCGCTTGGTGATGCAGCTGCTTGGCCATGGAAACTCATTCCATGAAGCTCTCTACGCACTGTTCTTGAGCTAATCTTCATCTAAGGCCAGATAAAGTTTGGAGGTCTGTAGCGATTGACTCTGCAGAAAGTTGGCGACTTCTGCACACTATGCATCTCAGCATCCGCCGACCCCGCTCTATTGTTTACATATCTGGACACTTTAAGCATTTGAACTTTAATGAGATTCTTTGAGTTGCTTTGTAAATTATTTCACAAAAGATTTTTCAAGCACTTAAAGATAAACAGTCTGCAAAGAAATTGCAGCATAATGATCTAAAACACACCAGCTGCATTTTTAAAGTCTTGGAATCATCTCCATAAAATGAACTTGATATCACCTTTGATGTTCAGTCCTACATATTGGTTGCATTTTCTGCTTCTCACAGTCCAAGTAAAATTAAGACTCAGTCTGAAAAAATCATTTAGAGTATTCTAGTCTATTTTCTCTTCCCAGCAGCAGCTTCTTTACAGCTACTCATCATTTTAAAATCCATATTGTTGATATGTGATATTCTCACAGTGGATTTTTTCAGATCTGACTTTTGCACACAAACATAACAAAAAACACACATGCAATCACAAAACATGCATCCCCTAAAGGGTATTGGAGGATGAAAAAACTTAACTACTTGATGAACTAAAACCATGGAACTGAAAAGCCTAAAGAAAACTGCTATTGCCTTCTGGCTCAATCAGACTCTATGAATAATTCTTCCATTGTATCTCAGAGTTTGGAAGCTAATACCTGTTCAAATTACTGACTTGGTGACAGTTCAGCAGAATGAGAAAGAGTTGGACACTTTTGTGATAAGAGTGTAAAATCAAAATGTACATGCTTACAAATTCAAAGCATGTCCAAAATTCTGTGGATAAGTTTAGACACACAGTAGATAAAAGCCTTTTAGAACATGCAGTGTGCAGTGTGGAGCAGCAGGGGGAGGGAGAGTGCTTCAGCTGAGGACTGCAAGTCTACTATTTCACCACTAGGTGGCAGAAAAGACAGTGAAATGAAAGGAGTTTGGAACAGCCTTGTATTTCTCTCCTGGGTCAGATTCCTCTCTGTCTAGACTGATGTTAGTCATGAAAAACAGATCATAGATTAGTGGACGTCTTGTCGAATTTCTTGTTCCCTGATCTAACCTCAAGTGCAGCATACAATCCAAATATCTTATCATACAATACAATCACAACAACGAAATTAGTAATGATTTGTGACAGTGAAGAACCACGTGACCAAGCCAATAAATATTTAGGATGCCTTATTTTTAAAAGTGTTCTATGGTACCACTCCAAAGAATGCTTTCTAGAACTGTGTGAATATTTAACACAAGAAAAGTCAGGAAAATTTTTACTTTTTGGAATATTTCAATTTGACATGAAACTGAGTCTCTGTTTTCTAGATAAAATCAAATGGACACCAAAAATGAACTGTAGGAAATGGATAGCATTTTTATGCAGTGCTGTGATGATGGGCAATATATGTACAACCAACACAATAAACCTTGCTTTTGTATTTTCATTTTGTTTATTTTTTTTTACTCAAAATGCCAGTTGCTTTATGCATTGTTAAAATGTCATGTTGAAAGGACCAATAAAAATGGCCCAAATGTACTTGGAACTAATTCTTGCTAAATTCATCAAAAGTTAAGAATGTTTTGGTTACTATTTTGGAGATAGAAGGTTTTGGTCTGGCAGCGGCCATACGCAAACAACCCTTTTTGACACCATTATTTTTAAGAATACAATGAGCAACATTTACAAGAAGACAATTTCACCAAATCTTTCATTATTGTAAAGACAAATGTGTTTTCAAATCTTGGAAATAAGCACTGCAACTTTAACAAAGTTCTCTGCCTGTACGTATGCATGGTATGAGAGCCATACTGACAACTCAGGCCCACGTGGCCTGATGCCAGAGGCACAAATCCTATTTGGTGTGATTCAGGGCTGGGTGCTCTAAAGTGAGTGCATGACACACAGGCCTGAGGGCTAGCTGATACATTGTGCTGGGGCACAGAGGGAATCAAGTGAAGCTGATTCATTAGGAGGGGTCAGCTATGAGGTGAATCAAATGCCCATTCTCCTGACTAGCTTCCAATATGAGTGCCAAGCATCATGAAATGCACATGCATACACATAACCCACATCCTGCATCCTGCCCCAGACCGCTCCTGTCAGGAAGAAGCATGATAATAAGCACTGGACATCCCTCAGATGAAGAAAGATATCCTCTTTAGAGGACTGTATGTGTGCAGGAATCTACAGAGGATGATCACTCAGTGTGGTAATAAAAGCTTCTATAATTTTCCTGTTCTATGGAAATTAACAGGAAATATTGCTTTTGATGTGTCACACATCTGGAATGACTGCCTAAATCCACATCATGGTTCAGATCTGTTTTTGATGCTCTTACTTAAAGTTGCGCAAGTTCTTATTTGACCATACATTTTGTGCAAGCATTCATCTGGCCTGCTGTGTGATGTGTCCACTGTGAGATTTACACTTTATACCAAGGTTCAGTCTTTTATATCAAAGCAAAATGAGGATTTGATCTGAGATGGGCTGACTGACTTAAAGTAAGGTGATATGTTTGATCAGTCAAGACATGTTTGGAGTGCAAATATTCCTTCTTTAGTATATGGCTATGAAGCTAACATTGCTAACTAAAACTAGTTGCAGTTTCTGTTGTTTCTGTTTATAAACATATTTCTTCAGTTCAAGAGTTCAAAAGATGTACTTATAACTGAAACAACAGAATCAGTAGAGTCTATGGTGCAGTGTCCCAACATTGTCAAGTGGGCAAAGGGGCAAAAAAGACTGGTGAAGTTGTGTAAGGCTATTAAAAACACCTGTTGGAACATCTCACAATGAATTAGGTTAATTGCTAACAGGTCAGTTACACAATATAAAAAGAGTTTTAAAAGAGTCAGGAATAAAAATGGGGAGGGTTTACCACTTGTGAAAGACAATGCAACAAGTCAAGAATAACATTTTTCTATGTACAGTAGCAAAGAATTTAGGGTTTTTATCATCTATGGTACATAATATCATTAAAATTTTAGAGGATCCACTGAAATTTCTGTATGTAAGGGACAAGGCCAAAAAATAATATTAGCTGGCCATGCTTCAGGTCCTCAGGAGGCAATGCATTAAAAACAGATACAATTCTATAGTGGAAATCACTGTGTCAGCTCATGAACACCTCCAAAAACACTGTCTGTGAGCACAGTTCTTCGCTGCATCCACAAATGCAAGTTAAAACTTTACCACATAAAAGAGGAAATCATATATAAACAGGATCCAGAAACACCACCGCTTTCTCTGGTCCTGAACACATTTAAGATGGACTGAGGCAAAGTGGAAAGGTGTCCCGTGGTCTGTGGAATCAGAATTTGAAATTCTTTTTGGAAATCATGGATCCTGCATCCTCTGGGCTAAACAAGAGAGGGGCCATTTAGCTTGTTATCAGCACACATTTCAAAAGCCAGTATCTGGTATAGGGGTGCATTAGTGCACATGACATTGGGTGATTTGCACGTCTGTGACGGCACCATTAATACTGAACAATATATGCAGGTTTTGGAGCAATATTTACCATCGAGACAATGTCTATTTCAGGGAAGGCCTTGCTTATTTCAGCAATACAATTTAAAACAATATTCTACATGTATTATAAGAGAATGGCTCCTGCAGTCCAGAACTGCCACCCACTGAAAAAATTTGACACGTGAAATAAAAAATAGGATGAAGGATGCCTTGAACTGTTGAGTAGCTGAAATTCTATATCAAGCAAGAATGGGAAAATATTTCACTTTCAAAACTACAGCAATTGATCTCCTCAGTTCAGAGTACAGAGTGTCGTTGAAAGAAAGGGTGCAAGACAGTGGTAAAAAATTCCCCCTCTCAACTTTTTTTAAACCTGTTTTTGGTAGCAAATCCAAAATGGATAAGTATTTTTCAAAAAACAATGCGATTCCTCAGTTTCAACATTTGATATGTTGTCTTTTTACTGTTTTCAATTAATTATAGGGTTTGCAAAATTTGTACATAATCACATTTTGTTTTTATTTAAATTTTGCACAGCTCTTGGAAACAGGATATTATAGAGTAGTTGCAAAATTATTAGCCTAGTGATGAGATGTTTTATCATGTTTACTACTGAATTTAAGACTATAATCGACACTTGAACCCTATCAGTATGCCTATAAGCAAAACAGCTCCAGTGAGGACATCTTACCCACTGCCATTCACCCAACCTTTATCACACTTGGACAATAAAATGTATGTTACTATGCTGTTTATCAACTTTAGCTCAGCATTCAAAACCATCAAACCCCAGTCAAGAAGCTAGTCAGCCAAGATACTTTGCACAACTGTGGTTGAAAGCATCATAGACAGTATCCTGACCTGCAGAATAACTGTCTGGAACAACAATTGCTCTGCCTCACACAGGAAAGCAACAGGTAGAGAAGGCAACCAAGTCCATTATGGGGATAGATTTTCTTGCTGAGGACATCTGCACCAAACAATGTGTGAGGAAGGCCAGCAGAATCAGGAAGGATCCCTCTCACTCCTCACCTGGACTAATTACACCCCTCCCATCTAGAAGAAGGCTATTGGGCATCTGGGCCAATCTTTCAGACTGATGACCAGTTTCTTCCCACAGACAGCCAGACTACTGAACAGATCTGCCTGATGGACTTTTAAACATTCATACTAAACTGCCACCTCAGCTCCATTCCTCACTTTCATCTGCTGCACTATTACTAACGCACCGAGCCACTTTACATGTGGAACATTATACTTCACTCAGATTATATCCCACTTCCAAAAAAGTTGGACCAGTAGGTAAAATACAAATAAAAACAGAAAGCAGTGATTTATAAATCTACTTTGATTTGAACAAAAAAGTACAATTAGATAAGATTCATAGTTTTTTGTAAATATGCACTCATTCAGAAATTGACATCTGCAACACATACCAAAAAAGTTAGGACAGGGTAATTTAAGACTGGTAACATTGTGAAATGTTCAATCTCAAAACTGGTGATGCAATCATGCTTGGGGATAAAACAAGCATCCAGCAAAGGCCAAGACCTTTTTGAGCAAGGATGGTTTGAAATTTAAGGGTTGTAAACATGTACCAGTAAAAAATCCAATTTAAAAATACCTTTCTCAGCCAGGATTATAGGTATTTCTCCCTCTATAGTACTTAGAAAAAATGGCATAAAGGGTATGGCCAAAAACCACAAGTGAATACCAATGACCATTGGTTCCTCAGAAAGCACTGCACTGGAAACAGGCATGTTTTTGTGATGGATATCACCACATGGGCTCAGGAATATTGACAAACCATTGTCAATAAACACTGTATGTTGCTGCATCCACAAATTCCAGTTTAGGATGTACCTTGGAGTTTTATTTAAATAGTGCTTTTCTGACATCGAATGTTGCTTTATATAAAAAACAGTCATTTAAAATTTTAAAAATACCAGAAGAAGTCTATGGGATGGGATGTAAGGATATTACCAGTGCAATGCTGAACCAGGGACAGGAGCAGGAGGGTCTGTCATGGACTTGGGGGTTATTAGTAGGTAACCTGCACATCTGTGAAAGCACCAATAATGCTAAACACATTTTGAAGCAATATATGCTACCTTCTTAAAAACATGTCTAAGTACACTCAAAATATAAAAACAAAGGCCCTGTATGTTTGCACAGCTGGAGACTTATATAACAAAAAATGATGTCTTCAGTCCCCAAATCAACAATAAATGTTGTTAAAAGGAAAAGTGATAGTGGTAAATATGCTCCTGTCTCGACTTTATTGGAACATGGTGCAGGCATCAAATTTAGAATGAGCATATATTTACAAAAAGCAAAAAAATTTCATGAGGTAAAATATGAAATATTGTATTTCTGTACCATTTTCACACAAAATTTACTAATCATTGCTTTCTAATTGGCTTTCTAATTAGATTTTTCATTGAATGATTTTCTCTTTTAAATGTATTATTTTAATCATGTTTTCTTATAGTTTTAATGTTTTTAATTATGTTTTTCTCTTTGTGATTATTTCACTTTTTAAAAATAACTCTGACTCTGAATTTTCTCATTTGTAAAGTACTTTGAATGACATTAGTGCTTGAAAGGTGCTATATTAATAAACTTGCCTTCTGTGTTCATTAACATTTCACACACTGTCACAATTCTTTTGGAACTGGGTTCATATAAAAATGTATTTAGAGATATTTGCGTCCCCAACATGGTCCCACATATTGACTACATAGGACAAAACAGAAAATTGGCTCAACTTGATTTTTAGCAGAACTACTTCTTGAAACTGCTAAAATACCCAGCAATGGGCAATATGACAAGGTTCCCATTTTCCATTTGTATAACTTAAAAATAAACTCCATGCAGCTACGGAATAATAAGCCTGAGAATGTAATAAGCCTGGGAATTTAAGGGGTTAAGTAAATACTGTGTTCAACATATTTCTATCCCATGGATTCCTCTGAGTAGCACTGAGCTGATGTTATTCCCAGAATGACTTTCTCATATGGGCAGAGAAGACATACAGTTCTGGGTAAAGGGCTGTTTGCATTGTCGTGTGAGGGTGAGTGTGTGTCTTTGCTGTTATTAAGATGAGTAACCTTACACTGACAATACATATCACCAGTCAGCTAAAAGTGTATCAGCTAAAACGCGTCAGAGGCATGGGACCTGGCTTGGGCAGTGACACACACACACAGACACACAGACACACACACACACATACACACACACACACACACACACACACACACACAGACACACACACACTCAAACACATACTTGTTTTAGCAGTAAATGTTTTTGCTTGTATAAGATTATATAGTAGCCCTTCTGTTGTTACAGTAGCCCTTCTGTTATTTCAGACTGGATGGAATATATTCCAATGCCATCATGCATGGTTTGTCCCTCCTCTGATCACTGTCGTTAGGTACTGACCACAGCTGATCAGGACCAAGAAGAACCAAGAAAAAGAACCTCTGTTTTGTTTGAGTTGAGTAGGAGGAAGTTACTCGACATCCAGTCGAGTTTATGTCTACACAGTCCTCAATCTTATTTAGTTGAAGCTTATCGTCTGGCTTGGTCGATATACACAATGGTGTGTCATCAGCATAGCAGTGTAAACTGATAATGGTACCCAGTGGTAGTCTGTATAATGTAAATAATATAGGTCCTAAACAGATGATTCACCACTTGCATTCACAAACTGATAGTAATCAGTCAGGTAAGATCTGAACTAGGAAAGAGCTATTCCTGTTACTCCGACAAGGTTTTCTAGCCTATCTAGTGAGATGGAGTGGTCTATCTTATCAAATGCTGCACTAAGATTAAGTAGAACCAGCAAAGATACATTTCCTTGGTTAGAGAATAAAAAGAGATCATTTACAATTTTCACTGGTGCTCTCTCTGTACAATGAGGAGGCCTAAATCCAGACTGAAGTGTATGGGATCAAGGATAGGTTTCTCAATCAGGTTTAATTATTGCTAATTTGACTGTTTTTGGTATACAACTACACTAAGAGAGGAGTTTATTATGCATAGTAGATGCTTGGTTATTTCTGGCCACATTTCTTGGAGTAAACTTAATATGCAAGTAGAAGATTTTGAGGAGGGAATCATTTTAACTAGTTCAGTTTGTTGAAGTAAGGGAAACGATTCCAGCCTCTCTGCAGTAGTTACAATCTCCTCAAGCTTTGTAAGGCAGCAGGTTTGTAGCACAAAAAATAAAGGGGTCCACTTATTATTGCAACAACACTCTTGACTTAATTTTGACCTTTATTGTAAACATAGATAATTTAGCTATTTAATTTAGCCAGATTATTTCAATTTTATTAAAGAAATTAATAAAATAATTGCTGCTGTGGGCTGATGGCATCTAGGGTTCAGTAGCCGTTTGGTTCTTGGTCAGTTTAGAAATTGGGTGAAGTAATACTTATTATTTTCAATCAGAGAGGTTAGGTAGATTGAGCATGCCTCAGTAAGTGCCCTTCTATAGTCTATAAGGCAATCCTTCCAAGCAGACTGAAATATTTTTAGTTTAGTCAGGTGCCATTTTCACTCTAATTGTCTGACAGTCTGTTTTAAAGCTCAGGTATGATCATTGTACCAGGGGTGAGCTTTTTTTTCCTTATTATTTTTCCTTTTATTGGAGCCACATTATCTAGAATAGAAAGAAAAGTATCCTCTAAGCACTATGTAATAATACCTAATTCAATATGTTCACACAGACAGCTGATAGATCTGGGAGGTTTCTGCTAAAACTACTAGCTGTGGAGGATGTTAGACACTACTTAACATGATAGCGTGGCGATGAACAAATATCACGACTAAAGCATATTTTATATGAGGTAATGATCTGAGACTGCTGTGCTCGTGGGAATAGCTAAATTATCTATGTTTACAATAAAGGTCAAAATTAAGTCAAGAGTGTTGTTGCAATAAAAAGTGGACCCCTTTATTTTTTGTGTGAAACCAACAGTCTAAGATAGATACAAATGCCTTACTAAAGTGGATCCTGTGGTTTGTCAAAGTACATATTAAATTCATCAAGAATTATTATGAAGAGCAATATTAAATTTGAAAAGTCAGCAATTTCCTGTATAAAGACAGAATAGGGTCTTGGTGGCCTATGGATTATAATTAGTAAAAATTAATTATTTTTTGTTCCTCAAGCACTTATATTAGGAAATTAAATTTCCAAGGAAGAGAATTTGTAGCCTGCTGTCTGGTTTATGCCTGAAGCATATATATATATAAAGATATTTAAAAAGCTGATATACCTCCATCTTGCTGATTAAAGAAGGTCTATGTACATAATTGTAGCTCACTGACAACGCTTTGTATGTCTTACTTCAGTACTTTTTAAAATTTTGTATTATTCAGGGAACAGACACAGTCTCAATTGGATGGAATCTATGTGGTATCTCAAGACAGCTAGCAGATTTGACAGTTTAGCCTGTTTGCTGCCTGGCCTTGGCCCTGCTCTGTCAGCAACTGACTGTCCTACACTGATGGCTATCTGAGAGACTATGAGCTATGCTACAGGAAATACCCTTTCATGAGGGGTGGATACCATTCCAACTCAAAGGACCAGGCTTGCTCCCGAAGGTAGATACCGGCATACAGCTTATGGTTACTGGTGCCCTTAACAGTGAAGCTATTTTCACTGGCCATAAAATAGAATCAATTATAACCTATAACCTCTTTCAACATGCATCTCAGAGAGTGTCTAACAGAGTGGGGCAAACCTGTTTGACCTGTGAATGGGAAAGGTGCGGTGCTTGTGTGAGGAAGCTTTAGCATTAGCTTTAGCTTTGCAACTTTGCCACTGAGATGCCACCCAGAGCCTCTCTGTGAGGGCTTTGCTGCTGGAGTTGAAAGTGTGCTAACTCTCCTTGAGGCACCTGAAGCTTCTAACAGCGATTCTGAGACCTACTGACTAGCCCTGCTCTTTTCTTATCACTATCACTTGTAGGTAGTTTGACCAGAGGAGGATGGGTCCCCCCTGGTGAGCCTGGATCCTCCCAAGGTTTCTACCTCAGTTCTGAGGGAATTTTTCCTTACCACTGTTGCCCCTGGCTTGGGGGGGGGTCTTTTCCGAAATTCTGTAAAGCTGCTTTGTGACAACATCCGTTGTAAAAAGCACTATACAAATAAATTTGATTTGATTTGATTTTCTAACTTCCGGATGCACACCTCTAACTGTATATTCTTCTCAGTCAAAAACAAAACTAACTTGTACTTCTAACAAGCGAAGCTGGTAACACTGCTGTCACTTGTGACAGAGAAAGAGGCATAGCTGAACATACTGCACAGCAGCAAAGCAGCAGCTTGCAATCTGCCATATGTTGCAATTCCAATGAGACAAAAAGTGACCTCCAAAAGTTGGTGGTTCAATTTATGTATTATGCAACAACTACGCTGTCGCCAGCACAGCAAAGAGGGCCTGGGTTTGATTCCCCAACCGGGTGACCGGGGTCCTCTCTGTGTGGAGTTTGCATGTTCTCCCCGTGTCTGCGTGGGTTTCCTCCCACAGTCCAAAGACATGCAGTCAGGTCGATTGGACATGCTAAATTGCCCCTAGGTGTGAGTGTGTGAGTGACTGTCTGTGTCTGTCTGTCTGCCCTGCGATGGACTGGCGACCTGTCCAGGGTGTATCCTGCCTTCCGCCCGAAGACTGCTGGGATAGGCTCCAGCACCCCCCGCAACCCTGACGGAGAAGCGGATTAGAAAATGGATGGATGGATGGATGGATGCAACAACTACTTGAAAGTGCAAATTCAGCATGAGTCTAGCCAGATAGAATGAAGAAACAATAAACACTCCCTCCAGCAGTTCACTATTCACTTACCATTTAATACATCCCTAACATTGACATGCACTATTGCTATCAATGTTAGTCACCACTTACTTTTTAAAAAACATTAGTTGCCATTTACATTATGTGAAAATTTCATGATAAGCCGATCAAAATTTTTTGGAATCTTGTTACATTATTATACATTAAAAATTAAGGAACAATTAGATACAAGTTTTTGACAGTAAGAATGTTCTAAACTTAACCCCGAACCTAAACCTAACCTCAACCACAGTAAAAAAAAAAAAAAAGCAAAAAGCACTTTACACAGTCAGACAATATAGGCCACCCCGGTATTTTAGTAATTTGCATAAATCAATATTCTAACATTCCAGTTTTACATTTAATATTAAATAAATTTAACTATAAGATCTTATTGTCCAGCACAACACACAACCATTCACACAAAGGACCTGCATAGAAATACTTGTTCTGTGCACTCCCATCACAGACAAAGAAACATACACATACAAGGGAAGGGGCGAGGAGAGGGGAGGGACGAGAAGAGTTGGGGAGAAGAGAGGGCGTGGGATGGGCGTGAAAGAGGGATGGAGGGAGGGAGCTGTGGCCGCATGCTGAGGGCCCAGGCAACACATCCTGTGTCGCTCTGTACTGCTCATATTTCACATGACCTGAGAGGATGTTGAGCAATCAGCTGGCCCGGCTGAGGTGCAAACACACACGCATACACACTTGTTTTTATACAGCGTCAGGACAAGGGGTCATAAATATACCCTCTTACCTAACACCTGTATGTTAAAACATGTCATATATACATACACAGTACTGTGCAGAAATCGTAGGCACCTAAGAACATTGCTTAAAACTACTTATCTTGGAAGCAACAGTAAAACACCATATGGCATTCAAATGCACAGTATGTCAATAAACACAAATAAAGTAAAAAGAACATAAAGAAATCATTGATATCTTGTGAGCTAGTTTGTGCTATAAATAATTATATATATAAGTCTAACTCTAAACCTAACCCTAATTTTAACCTTAGTAACCAAATAGAAATGTTTTTGACCTTTAAGTTTTAAAAACATAAGAATTTTCCTGCTCTTCATATTATAGGTTAGTCTTGGTTTTTGTCTTAGTTTTCCAAAAGAAATCAGCACATTTTTGTATTGAAAACATACAAAGTAAGCACATATTATCTGCACACATACAAACACTCACTCACACATGTTGTAATGAACTGCTAAGCTGTGCTTTCACTGGTTCTCTGCTATCACTCTAACACTATAATCATTATATGCACAAAAGTCAGCATGAATATTTCCAGTAATGCTCAATGTGACTAGCCTGCCAGCCAGAAGTGTCCTGTTTCACAAATAGCACCGGTAATAGCAGCAGTGAGATGAGAGAAGCAGCAGAACACATGTACACAACCACACACACACACACACACACACACAAACATACACATTGCTGACCTACTGTCCACAAGCCTCCTGGCTGCAACAACTCTAATCAACCCCCAACAGCAAGCAGGAGACGTAGCCTCTTGCGTAATCCTGCAGAGTCTTGCTGAAATCTGTGCTTCTGAAGACATCCCATGATTACAGATTAGATTAGGTCACCTTCAGGTTAAGAGATCTGTGTGTGTCATTGGAAAATGCATTCATTGTACAGGTCTTTCCATGCTGCAATCAAGTGTATGCACATTGCACAAGTCAGAGTTTGTGAATGTGGACAGTCTGTTGTAGGAGCTTGTGCCGGTCCACCACAGACGCTTGATTGTTTCTCTCCGAGAGGCTTTATGCTGCTGGCACAAACCCGTACTGAAGTAAGACATACAAAGCGGTGACCTCATCAAACAGCTATTCTGCCCTTCAGGCTACAGCACAATGTTGTTGATACCACTAAAAATGCCACCAAACACAATGGCGGCGTAAAATGTGTGTGATGCAACAATTACAGACATTACAGTACATTCCGCATACGGCCTGGTCTTCGGTGCCATTGTCTACATTGCTCTGGTCTGATGTTTAATGAGGGCTATTTTTCTCTATGGCAAAAAACAACAACAAAAAACTACAGATGACAGAAAGATAAAAGAAAAAAAAGTGATGCATTAAATTGACTTCAAAAGTATTCATTGTTTCCATATAAATACAATATATTACACCAACACATTTAGCTTATCCATGGTCTACGCTGTCATAGCAACTGCCACAAGATTCTACAAGCCATATACAATACATATAATTGTAGTGTACAACTGAAGTATTGTCTAAACACATAAACTCTTCAAATTGAACTGCTACAATAATTCCTCAATACAAATGTTGAATTTCTAGTTTAAAATGTTACGCTACTAAAGCTGCCCTGTTTTGTTGCAGCTGAAACAGCATATTTGAAATGACAATGACATATTTGAAATGACAAAAAAACATTAGAGCCTTCTATGAATCAGGCCTATGCAGAGACATTTTGAAAGGAAGGAGCTCAAGGGGGAAAAAGAAAAATCAGCATGTGAATGAAACTTAATTCAATTTACCACATATGGTAGACACTGTCATCCAGAGTGATGATCTAATCAGGTTTCAAAGGAAAGTAAATGTAGGAGTCATTTTTGGAGTAAATGTGTAGTTTTAGGAGTCTTTCTCGAAGCAATCTGAAGCAATACCATTTCTGCCAGTGCTGGGAAATGAACTCTAGCCTTGTTAAACACTACACTATCTGACTACTAAAGAGATACAAGTTACTTTTGGCAGGTTAGCTCATTATTTGCTCCCCTTACTCCAACATTATGAATGGTTGTTGTTCAATATAAAAACATCATTATGTGAATGCTTTTGTAAAGAGATATTATCAGTGCTTTATCAATAGAATCGTGATGCATGCATGTGTGACAGGTCTGATTTGACTGAAGTGAAATCTAGAAGCAGTGCACCAAAGCAATGTAGCTTGTGGAACACAAGCTGCCCTGTAGAATATAATAATGCAATAATTTCCCAATATTTTAAAAGCAGACAGAAATATTTAAAAATAAAATTTTGCACTTAACTTGGTCAAACGTAATAAAACCTAATAATGTAATAACTTGGCCAATAACGTAATACAATGTCTTAACTGATAATAAAATATTTTACTGATTATGTAGCACTTTATTACATAAATTGGAATTTATTATTTTTTTTGGGTTGACCAACGTCTTATTAACCAACGTCTTATTAACGTCTTATTGCATCATTGCAGAGATTGGCAAATACCACTCTTGGCCCTTTGGTTGTATTTGGTGATATTTGATTAATTTACTGTTTTCTCCATCATATGGACATTATATATATATATATATATATATATATATATATATATATATATATATATATATATATATATATATATATATAGTGTGTGTGTGTGTGTGTGTGTGTGTGTGTGTGTGTGTCTGTGTACATATAATAAATTCCCAATAATGTAATATCATTACATTATGAGTTAAGACATTGTATTACATTATTGGGTTTAAATACATTTTGACCAAATTTGTATTACATTTTTGGGGTTCTTACATTATTGGGAAGTTATGACAATATTGGGTTCTACGTGGCCCCCCATAGCACTATTCCCCAGGCAAGGTTAAGCTGACTGTGCCACACAGGTACAGATCTTGAATAATAGTGGAGGCTACATATATATAGTCCATACAACCAAAAGGGCACTTGCACAGTTTGAGAGCAAAAGGATAAATTATGCAGCCTCTGGGGACTATCTGCTTTAAATGTACATATTTCAGCAGTTGTGCACTACAATTTGTCATGAGGTCAACTAACATTATTGCATTAAATCATTAAAGCTTGCCAAAACAGTTACAAAAAGAAATGCATTTGAGGGTGGAGCATTGGCAGGTCAATGATTTCCAAAGGTAAGTAAACAAACACAATTATGTTAATGTACTAGATTTTATTCATGTGAAAATTATGTACACATTGGAATCAAGACACATTATGATCACTTTTTTTTTTCAGTGTTGTCTGCAACAGGGCATGCAAGCAAAGTGCTGAATCTCAGCAGATCTAGCCAAGGGAGCAGGAACAAGACAATAACACGGAAGTGAGAGCATCCCAGTGAAATGAAACGAACCCAACCGCAGAGCAGAGAGCAGGGGGAATAGGGGGATGGGGGAGGAGATATGTCTAAACAGGCTGTCATTGTGTGGCCTTCACTCATGGGACCACAGCAGAGTGACCCGCTCTTGGGCAATACTTGCTCGATGGGCCAGAACAAAGCTGCCTTTGTAGGGCCCTCCATAGACTCTGTCTCTGTGTGTTATTACAGAGGGTGCATGATGTCCGCTGAGCACTTCGTAAAAGGAAGTGAGGTGGTCTTCAGGTTACAACAAAAAACAGAAATGACTAAGGCAGCCGCTCTCATTCGAGGGTCCTAACAACAATGGATGTAATGGCTGGCCCACCTGCCCCTTTTCCCTTTTCATTTCTCTCTGACTAAGGAGAGAAAAATAAATCTTAGATAGTCCGTCAGATGGGACTCACTGTGTGTTAGAACTGAGAAAGCACTAACATCAGCTAGCTATAAATGCTAGAAGTCGACAGCCAAGGGACAAAGAAGACTGAAAATATTATCCTGATAAAATAACCCCAAACAAAACTAATTAAATTATGACCACCAATCTTAATGGGGGAAGTGGTGGGCTGGAGGTTAGGGAAATAGCCTTGTGACTGGAAGGTCACTGTTTTGATCCCCTTG
This sequence comes from Pygocentrus nattereri, assembly GCF_015220715.1. Lineage (NCBI taxonomy): Eukaryota > Metazoa > Chordata > Actinopteri > Characiformes > Serrasalmidae > Pygocentrus > Pygocentrus nattereri. The sequence goes on from NC_051231.1 coordinate 20,369,587, forward strand.
GCCGACAGTATGTGACTGAAGAGCCCTTGAGCAAGGCACCCAACTGCTCCCCGTGCGCCATGGATAGGACTGCCCACCACTCCAAGTAAGTGTCCTCACTGCCCCCTAGTGTTTGTGCGCACTAGTGTGCATGTTTGTTGGTGTTTCACTGCACGGATGGGTTAAATGCGGAGGTCTAATTCCTCTGTGTGCAAACAGAGTTGGGTAATGGTTCTGTGATCTATATTCTAATGTGATAAATTAATAAAAACCTTTTGTTACCAATTTGCATATGTGACATGTACGTGTTTTGCTATGGTTATGGACAGACATAATTGTGTACAGCAGTGTCAGATTTAATGTCTGGTAGACAAATTGATGCGCTACATCAGAAATGAGGGGTTTTAAGGAAAGTGGCAAGACAACTTGAAATGGTTTGTGAGTAGTTTCAACATGAAGTATGCTAGCTAGTGCTATAGCTGATTTAGCTAACATTTTCAGCTAATCTAGCATGCGAACTTGTATGAGTGCCTTGTGAAAGTCTCTGCTAACAAGTAAAAAAAGCTTACATGCCATCAATTAGCACTGTTCAGTCTACTCGATTAAATCATTAAGCGCTTGCCTCAAATTGTGCCAAGTTGTTAAGTAATCTGAAACAGACTGGAACATTTTTTTGACATTACACAACATGCTGTTATCTATAAAAATGACAAAATTCAGACTCCAAGGTGGCTGCTACTTATGTTTTTAGCTGTTAGTCACACAATATTGACAATTCTTTATATAATAGTGATACGATGTCAGAAACTACGTAAGCAAATCTATTAAGATTACAGCTTGATTTGAGGAAAATCTGTGATGCTTTGCATGTTGTTAGCTTATTTTGCTTATTAGCTAAATTAGCTTTAAGAACCATTCCTTCAGTCTAGAGCTGGGAGACCAGACTCTGTGGTGTGGGATGGCTGGCTTCTGTGAAACCAGTCAAACTGAGCATAAATGTACATTTGGCTGATCATTGTGGTGACACAGACAAGTCTCTATTGTGGACTAAGCAGACAGACATTAGCAAACAACCCTGTTGTCTAATGATAGGTCACACGCTTTCTTATCGCAATACTGTCATCATATTGCCACAGAGATTGCAATACTCTCACAACCCTAAATCATGACTGGACTGTTCTGTCAGCACAGCACGCAAATCGAGCTGCTTTGTCAAAGAGCTCTGAATGGCATTTCAACTATCTAAAAACAGAAAAAAATATAGGAGTACAAACAGTTTAAGATTTAAAAAACAGAGTGAACAGAGGAAAACATCCTTTCATTGAAAAAAGGGAAAGGCATTTGTTGTTATCTAAGCATATCTCTCTGAAGTTTACAGAGACAGAGAGTGGAACAAAATAATATGTTGGGCAAGTCTGCGTTGCGCTCTGGGAACTAGGAAGTCCAACATGTCCAAGGGGTCAAAGTTTAGAGTACTGAACACTGCCCCCCCCCCCAACACCCCCCCCCCACACACACACAGACACACCACCCCTTTGGACATAGTGAGCTGAACAAGCAGCTGAACTTCTCTCTCTCTCCATGGGAAAACAGAGTTCCTTTATTAATAGCATGGCTAGGAATGTGTAAATACTGGCCTCTTCATACAGCACAAACACACATGCTTAGATGTACAGCCACTGGCACACATCGTGTTGCCTTCTAGAGGAAATTGTAAATGGGTATATGACACTTGCATGTGATATTCAATACAGGGTTTGTCTAGTTGCAGGATTTCCCTTAGCGAAGCAAAGCCTTTTAGTCATGTAAAGTGAAGCAGGCCTCATTCAGTAGGGAAGAAACTAGATCTCTCCTAAATGCACATGTAGCCTGAGAAATCCATTATCCACAATGGTTCATCCGGTCAATAGCCTCTACCCACTCTTCCATTTATGCACTATAGGCTCTTCGAGGTCATTGAGGAAAAAGGAAACCTTTCCTGGAACCAGCCCAAAACGGGTAATTGACCGATGGAAAGCTTGAGAAGAATGAATGAGGTGAGAGAAGAAGGAGGATCTCAATTTGAATCTGTATCCAGTCACAACAAAAGATATGCTCTCCCAAGACGAACCCTATCACACATACAAATCACTCGATAAAAAAAAGCATCTTTAGCACATTTGGGCTGCCCTCTCAAAGGAAATTAAGCATAGCCAACTGTTTCACCAATGTGGCTGAACCCACCAAAGCCTACATTTAGTTTGTGTTTGAAAAAGGTTCAGGTCGACATATAATATTTACAGAACTAGTTCTTATAAGATCAGTCCATAAAAAATACCACTTTAATGGTATTGCTAAGACAGCAACTTTGCGTTACTGCCAAGTCAGCAGTCTTTTTAAATATAAGCATTTATACATTAGAAATAGTTTATATAGTCACTGCTATAAAATTGCTATAAATGACTTTAACTTAAAGATTCTACTTACACTCTTTACACTTTGTTAAACTTAGAGTTTTGTCTGTATTCAACAGAATGTATAATTCAGTTAAGTGTGACTTTAAGAGCTAGGCCTTCAGTTTGGTCCATAAATCTGAAACACAAAAAAAAAATACCTGTACAATAATGCTTATTTCTGGTAGTGCCCCCTTGTGATTCCAGTTGTATGCTAGCACTAAGCAAACAGCAATTTAACTTTTTTCTGGCTTTTCTATATTAAACACAGACATTTGTAGCTTATATAGATGTCCCTTTTCATCTGAAGCTTGTAACTGACATATTAATACAGATTTGACCATATAGTAGTTTTACAGTGTTTCCTTCAGAGCTCTGGCATAGACTTACCGCTGTTTTCATTTCTTCATTGTTCATCTGACTGAAACGTTGGTCAGGCTACCTTAAAGTCAGGTCAAGTCAAATTTATTTGTATAGCACTTTTTACAGCTGATGTTTTCACAAAGCAGCTTCACAGAATTCCAGTAAAGACAAAGTAAACTCTGAACTAGTCATATATGTAGGACTTCCAAAATGACTTCTCAGAAAAGTAGTTCCATACATTGGAAATCAAGATGTGATTTCACTGTCACTTTAAATTGTGAATACACTAGGCTTATGTCCTTAGCTCCTTATGTCCTAACCAATGAGAGCTCTGGCTTGGCTGTATATACATAGATAGCACTGGAAAAGCAATGCAACATGAGAAATAAAAATGAAATTAAAAAATACTAAAGGTTGCAGGCAATTTTTCTGATGTCATGTTTTGTATTTCAGGGCCTCTGTGTCTGCTAGGCTTTTTTCTGAAAGGTATAATGACAAACAACTGAAAACTTCATTCCAATTTCTTTAAATGATATAAGTAAACTGAATATATCAGAGTTTAAGTGGATGGCTTTGCTCCAGCGAACCCATTTTAGCACCTTACTGGCACTATTTTCACTGCTATTTTTACAATCTGACCCTTTCCCAATATCAGTCTAATCAAGGAGTGAATTCAGTTTGTTTTTCAAAAGTCAAAGTTCAGCCTATTTGGTTGTCACAAACAATTTTGTTTTGTAGCACACATATCCTGTCCTGGCTCTATGTAAATGCCACACATGTGATTTTTCAAGATTATCATCTCTGCATAGCTAAAAGGTCTTTTCCTGTGGTAGGTTTCATTTTGAGTCACATCGGACAGCTACTATGCATGCGTCTTTGTAAGCACCGTGTGATTGAGAATGCCTGGTGGGTGATGTGTGTACTCAACTGAAAACATGAGTGTGCGTCTATGTGCAAATGTGTGGGCGCTCATGTTGACTTGACAGAGGACAAGGAAAGTGCTACATTCTACACAACTCTAACATTCTTAGACCTCTAGGCCCCTATATGACCGTTCTCCGAATGTAGTCATGGAGACATCCATGTCTCCCTGCATGCTTCAGTAATGACTCACCCTCCTGGCCCTTCATGGGCCAGCCATCATAGGAAGGAAATCACAATCTTAGACCAGTGCAAATAAATCACAGTGCTGCATGCACGGTTTATGCAAGCTCTCTTTTCAATACCTTTCATATTCATGGCCATGTAAACAGTTTTCATGCCAAAAGAGCCCCGGGCCACAGATAAAGAGCAATTTTGAGATTATCTAGGAAAAAAATCTATGCAATAAAACAGCTTCTGACTGCAAAGGATATTGGCTAAAGTCAAGAGTGACCCTAAAATTAAAAAAAAAGGAAGTCAAATGTATGATTAACCCTAAATGATTATGACATTGCGATTCATGGAATGACTAATGATTTCATGCGAGCTAGCGCAACAACCCACATTATTCTCCTCTGCAGCAACTTTTTCCAGTGAGTGCAACGACGACAGCGCAACTCGCCTGATTTAGCCATGTTAGTCTCAAGAGGGGAATACCAGTCTCTGGAGAAACTTCTTTCTCTCTTTCTGTGCCTTTCAATCTCTCTGTAATAACATGTTCACAAGAACAAGGGAAACCCTGACTTGCCTCTCTCAAGTTCCTTTTTCTGGAAACCACAGGAGAGCTGAAAAGAACCATGAATGAGAGCCAAGAACTTCCTCTTTAGCTTCAGGTGAACTTCTCCTGCCACTGCCTGCCCACATGAAAGAAGTGAACTGCTGCCTAATCGCCTTGTGGCCTGACTTAACTTTTCCAGTGAAGCCATTTGCAATAGGTGTTGCATAGGATGTGTCACTGAGATTGCAAAAAGTAATGGTGAAGCTGCTTGTTTCTTCTATGCCAAAGCTGCTTGCGCACTACTGCATTCTTGGAACTCTTGTGAGTTTGGACAAACTTTACATAAACTAGGAAAAATTCCATTTAACATAAAGGGACATTTGGGCGGCATGGTGGCGTGGTGGGTAGCGCTGTCGCCTCACAGCAAGGAAGGCCTGGGTTTGGGTCCTTTCTGTGTGGAGTTTGCATGTTCTCCCCGTGTCTGCGTCAGTTTCCTCCCACAGTCCAAAGACATACAGTCTGGCCAATTGGACAAGCTACATTGCCCCTAGGTGTGGGTGATTGTGTATGTCTGTCTGCCCTGCGATGGACTGGCAACCTGTCCAGGGTGTATCCTGCCTTCCGCCCAATGACTGCTGGGATGGGCTCCAGCACCCCCACGCAACCCTGAGGGAGAAGCGGCTTAGAAAATGAATGGATGCATAAAGGGACATTTATGGAGTATTTTTAGCGCAGCTACATCAAGTTTACAGTTGAACAAGTCTATAGTTTGCCCTGACAATGTTGCTGTTGCCACCTAAAATGACAACAAACTTGTGGCCATGCTAATGTTAGCTTCATTACACAAAAAACTACACCAGATTTATCCAAACTGTGCGACCATTTTCAAATAAAGAAAAATCCCATTTGAAATGAAAAGCAGAACTAAAGTTACAAAGTTTTTACAAAGAACTAAAGTTTTTGGCAAATCTGTGTTAGTGAATGATTAACACATGGACAGGTCAGCTCAGTTCTGGCCTCCATTAACTTTTACAGTCAAATCCTTGCAAAAGATGTAAGAAGTATCATTGAGATTGCATGTATTAAATATTCTTCTTGTTGTTTCTTCCGCCCTATGTATGTGTGTGTAATTGTAATTGTAAATGTATGTGTAATTTGGTATATTGTTTCCGTTCAACCCAAGTAAAAAATATCAGTGATCTTTTTAGAATAGCTAGATAACGTGAAGTTTTTAGTTCAAAATGTACTGGAATATTGTTTTAGCTAAGTCAGCTCAACTAAGCTGAGATCTATAAAGCTTGCCCAACCTCGCTTTCTAAAACTTAATTGTGTGCAAAGCATGGACAGTTCAGTTGCCTTCTGGCCTGCCGTAACTTTTCTAGTGAAACACTAGTAAAAGATGTTGCATACAATGCATCACTGAGATTGCACAGTTTTCTTGTTGTTTCATCTGCCCTAAGACTGCTTGGGTAATATATTCTTGGCATCAGTGACTCCTATGAGGTAAAAATTTATGTTGTAAACGCCGGATGCTGGTGTGATAAGCTAGCATTCTCAGGAGGAACATTATCAAGCTCCCTGGAGACTCAACTCCTATTGAAACAACGCTTGCACTCCCTGATCAGACTTCCCCTTTTGAGCCATGGCCTTGCCAGGCTGATCTCAGAATAGGGATCTGTGGTTGCTATATGTCAACACCTGACTCACATCCTGCAATTCCCATGCAATCTCTGTCTCAAAGCCCTTGCTGCTGTTATTCCTCGTGCACACACACAACATGATTGACCCGCCTTCATCCATCTGAGAGCGGGGTGTGCGGGCTTGGTGTGCGGAGGTAAATGCTCTGTGGTTGGTCATCGTTGCACTCTGATTGCAGATCGTTACGGCATAGTAAAAGCCCAGGCCCTGCTCCCTATTGCAATGCCAGACGGTGCTATTGCCTGGAATTGCATGTGATCGCATACAGTACAGCGCTATCTGGCTGTTGTGTCATCAGACGGAATCCACGCACGTGCTCCCTCGTTCACAAAAGCACTAAAAAGGTCTTCTCAGACTAACATACTGTACAGTCAGTGGTTTGTACAGCCAGAGGGACATTGCAGCAGAGCGTGCAAAGAATCCATCTACATTAACCCCTCAGATTCTAGGCCTAATATTCAATCGTGCATCTTAATAGCTTAAAGGAATAGCTCAGCCAAACATGTGGCTAATGTGGCTAATGATGAAAGGAAGTTAGTAGATACTAGTTAGAATGATTTCAATGGTGGCTATATGATTTCATTCACTCTTAGCCACATAAACATGTTTGACTGAGGCCTATTGTTCATTAAACACTATGAATTTTACAGCGCCAACAATTAAACTAATATGTATGTTGTGTAGTTATGAGAGTGAACTGGAGTGTTAAGGTTGTGCCTCACTGTACAAGTTAAAATGAACCCTGAAAACCTCCCTTTATTTTCCACCACTATTGTCTCTCCACAGTCACTCTCTTTGTGTGCTGATGTCCCTGTCTACCTTGCAACTTGTTACAGCTGTGTCCAGCCCCTACCCGGTCTACAGTACAGCCACTAGCAGCTCTAGAGTTTCAGAGAGCAGCTCCAGACAGGCGGTTGTGCAACTCCTCCCAGCCCACCCCTTCCCCTGCATAGCCCCTGGGGCCAGAGGCCGCGTATGTACATGGCATTACCTCACCTCCGCTAGCAGAAAGCTTCACATTCCTCAAAGAGTTTGATTTACAGGCAGCTCAGCCTGAGAGAGAGAGATAGGGTTGAGTGAGAGACATATATAAGGTATATGGTACAAGAGGAGACAGAGGAAGAAATAAGGTGGAGTGAAAGGGACAGAGAAATTAGACACTAAGAGAGCAAAGTGAGAGGTAATATAAGAGAAACAGAAAGAGAGAGAGTGAGTAAGAGCAAGAGAGAGAGTGCGAGAACACACCTGAGAGTGGCAGTGAGAAGGGTAGGGTTACGCAATAGCCTGGGGATTGCTCAACCCTCTCCCTTACTCGTCAGCCAACAGGAACTGTGTCGACACACGCAGGCAGGCATGGAAAAAAAACACCCAAAGCACGGAGGCCTGCAGCCATGGCAACTACCTGTACACAAAGCAGCAGTTGCATATTCAAATGATGCCATGCAACACTCTCCACTCCCTCAGATGATCAATGGGGAATGAATCCAAAGGTGTTGATCCTGAGCTCCACCTCTGTGATACTGAGTCTCACGATAGTGTGACCCGATTGAAATGGAATTAAAAGGTGTGGAGTCATGGAAAGGTCAGCGTTAGGTAAAAAACTGCTGGTCACTTGCTGACGGAGACGCATTTGGCCTGGTGTGGACATGCAAGACCTTGACATCCACCTTCTGCATGTGCGCGCAGCAGCAGCTGATTCATTGTGAAACTCTTTGCTCTGAATGAGGAAATTAAAGTCAAGTCAACATCCTGGAAATAAGGTTCCACTAGACGAACACATTTGCCTAAGGTCACTGATTTCAACACACAAATTTCTGTGAAACTGCTAAATGATTATAAGTGGCCCCCTCTAACAAGCGTCAGCTATTTCTGGGCGTTGTTTTGAACGTTCTCTTTGTCTGAGGGTGCATCTCTTGACTACGGGCACTTTAATCGAGCAGATCGTGATGATATTTGGGTTGCATCATGTGAAGCTGTACTTGCCATACTCGTTTTTTTCCTTTCTTTCTTGCCTTTCCCGAGCCAGACCTGTCGGGCTGGAAAAAGCTTGTGTCTGAGAGTGTGAACTCTTTCAGCTGTCACAGCCATGCAATTTAGATGAGCTGGGAATAGGAAAAGCAGGCTTGTGCAGTGAGAGAGCAATAGGGGAAGAAAAAGAGAGTGAGAAAGAATGAAGGAATGAGACAGACAGTCAAGACAGAGAGACAGGGAAAGAGCTACAGAGTGAGAAGGAAATGGGGAGAACAGAGAGAAGGCAATACGTCAGAAAGAGAGAGAGAAATAGAGAGACCTTTGCTATTATAAATACCTCTGTCGAGCATTACACAGAGTTTCATCAGAGGTACATGCATTGTAGCTTGCTGCCACTACCCTCAGCTAACAAAGCAGCCTTTTTGGGCGCAACCAAGCCTCAACTCACATTTGAAGAGCAGATGATAAAAGTCTCATGTAATACTATAATAAGGGAACATGAATGCAATGCATAATAAAACCGGCAATGACTTTCTCTATAGTCTAATTGCTTTAGACTTGTTTATTGTAAACAAGGTTATTTTCAGATGCAAAAACAAGGCCTTTTGAAGTGAAACTGCATCTGATAAACATCTTGCGGATTGCACTGAAGTTAGCCTACATTGTGTGGAGGAACGAAGTCTCCACAGTCAAAGTCGAAGATATCTTTGCTGTCATATTAAAACATTGTAAATATTTTCTTGTTTTGTTCTGTTTTTTGGCTACTCTTTTAGGCACACCTAACTTGTGTCTGCAATTATTGTCCATATTATCATTTTTATAGTTCTACAGATCCCATTCTCAATCCATAGGGTTTAATATGATGTCGGCCCACGCTTTGCAGCTATAACGGCTTCAACTCTTCTGGTAAGGCTTTCCACAAGGTTTAGGAGTGTGTTTATGGGTATTTTTGACCATTCTTCCAGAAGAACATTTGTGAAGTCAGACCCTAATGTTGGATGAGAAGGCCTGGCTCGCAGTCTCCGCTCTAATTCAACCCAAAGGTGTTTTATTCGGTTGAAGTTACGACTCAGTGCACACCGAACTCGCTAATCCATGTCTTTATGGACCCTGCTTTGTGCAATGGTGCGCAGTCATGTTGGAACAAGAGGGGGCCGTCCCCAAACTGTTCCCACAAAGTTAGGAGCATGAAATTGTCCAAAACCTCTTGGTCTGCTGAAGCATTAAGAGTTCCTTTCACTGGAACTAAGGGGCTAAGCCCAACTCCTGAAAAAAAACCAGACAAGTACCATTCTTCTGGCAACTGAAAAACCCACTCATCCATCGGATTTCCAGACGGAGAAGTGTGATTTGTCACTCCAGAGAACACTGCTCTAGAGTTCAGTGGTGGCGCTTTACACCACTGCATTCGATGCTTTGCATTGTGCTTGGTGATCTAAGGCTTTGATGCAGCTGTTTGGCACATTCCATGAAGCTCTCTATGTACTGTTCTTGAGCTAATCTGAAGGCTACATGAAGTTTGGAGGTCTGTAGCGATTGAGTCCATTCTGTCATTTGTGGCCTATCACTTCTTGGCTGAGTTGCTGTCGTTCGACAGTTGACTGTGGAATATCTAGTAGTAAGGAACTTTTACAATTGGACTTGTTGCACAGGTGGCATCCTATCATGGTACCATGCTGGAATTCACTGAGCTCCTGAGAGCGACCCATTCTTTCACAAATGTTTGAGAAGCAGTTGCATGCCTAGGTGCTTGGTATTATACACATGTGGCCATAGAAGTGATTGGAACACCTGAATTCAATTATTTGGATGGGTGAGTGAATACTTTTGGAAATATAATGTATACAATGCTGCTTTCAAGTGGTCTTGATTTCACTGGAAAAATGAGTTTCCCACCAGGATGCACCACATGAATGGCCTACGAATTCAGGTGGAGTCAAGTACATTGAAATTTCAGAAAATTTTGTGATATTTCAGGTGAACTTTAACCTGTTCATTAATAATCAAGACCACCACTGAGCAGGTGTCATTTCATGACAAACAGACCAACAGCAAAAATTTTGTTATACACTGCTCAAAAAAATAAAGGGAACACTTAAGCAACACAATATAACGCCAAGTAAATCAGACTTCTGTGAAATCAAACTGTCCACTTAGGAAGCAACACTGATTGACAATCAATTTCACATGTTGTGCAAATGGAATAGACAACAGGTGGAAATTATTGGCAATTAGCAAGACACACTCAATAAAGGAGTGGTTCTGCAGGTGGGGACCACAGACCACTTCTCAGTACCTATGCTTTCTGGCTGATGTTTTGGTCTCTTTTGAATGTTGGTGGTGCTTTCACACTCGTGGTAGCATGAAACTGACTCTACAACCCACATAAGTGGCTCAGGTAGTGCAGCTGTGGCAAGAAGGTTTGCTGTGTCTGTCAGCGTAGTGCCCAGAGGCTGGATGCGCTACCAGGAGACAGGCCAGTACACCAGGAGACGTGAAGGAGGCTGTAGGAGGGCAACAACCCAGCAGCAGGACCGCTACCTCCGCCTTTGTGCAAGGAGGAACAGGAGGAGCACTGCCAGAGCCCTGCAAAATGACTTCCAGCAGGCCACAAATGTGCATGTGTCTGCACAAATGGTTAGAAACCGAGTCCATGAGGATGGTATGAGGGCCCGACGTCCACAGACGGGGGTTGTGCTCACAGCCCAACACCGTGCAGGATGCTTGACATTTGCCAGAGAACACCAGGATTGGCAAATTCGCCACTGGCGCCCTGTGCTCTTCACAGATGAAAGCAGGTTCACACTGAGCACATGTGACAGACATGACAGAGTCTGGAGATGCCGTGGAGCGCGATCTGCTGCCTGCATGCATGCATCCTTCAGCATGACCGGTTTGGCAGTGGGTCAGTAATGGTGTGGGGTGGCATTTCTTTGGAGGGCCGCACAGCCCTCTATGTGCTTGCCAGAGGTAGCCTGACTGCCCTTGTGAGACCATATGCTGGTGCCAGCAGTTCCTGCAAGATGAAGGCATTGAAGCTATGGACTGGCCCGCCCGTTCCCCAGACCTGAATCCGATTGAGCACATCTGGGACATCATGTCTTGCTCCATCCATCAACGCCACGTTGCACCACAGACTGTCCAGGAGTTGTCAGATGCTTTAGTCAAGGTCTGGGAGGAGATCCCTCAGGAGACCATCCGCCACCTCATCAGGAGCATGCCCAGGCATTGTAGGAAGGTCATACAGGCACGTGGAGGCCACACACAATACTGAGCCTCATTTTGACTTGTTTTAAGGACATTACATCAAAGTTGGATCAGCCTGTAGTGTGTTTTTCCACTTTAATTTTGTGTGTGACTCCAAATCCAGGCCTCCATTGGTTAATAAATTTGATTTCCATTGATGATTTTTGTGTGATTTTGTTGTCAGCACATTCAACTTTGTACAGAACAAAGTATTCAATGAGAATATTTAATTCATTCAGATCTAGGATGTGTTATTTCAGTGTCCCCTTTATTTTTTTGAGCAGTGTATTATCTTCATTAAATGTCAGTAACATTGCTTTTTTTCTCCTGTAAAGTTACCATCTCAGAGATATGAGATTTTCTTACAACAGTGACAATAAGAGAGACAATTTACAATGTGGTTGCATTTTTATTGAATGTTGTAACCTGACCTCTGAACTCATTCAGATTTGATTTGGCAGTCAGCAGGACAGTCATCTATTCACTCACTGTCACTCGAGCATGTGTATTAGATAAACTCCTGGGTAACAGAACCATCAGCCATTTATCTGCCTCCCACCCTGCAGTACGGACATGCTGTATCCTTCCTTTCCTTCCTTTGAGTTGACCCTGGGGGTCACCCCAAGAAGTCGCGAAAGCTTACAGGAAGGCATTCTGGAGATTAGAAAATCAACAAGGGAGCAGATAAAACACAGACAGTAACAAAGACATCCTGAGATGAAGGAAGACACACACATGCATAATGTTGTCAGTTATGGAAACCCTGCAGTGCTTCCCCTTACCAGGAAGACTGCTTTGGAGAACAGGACCTTTGATCTTAGTACTTAAACTAAAGTCATCTTAGCCCCCAAGAAATCCCCTTATCAAAAGCCTTTATAGACCCATCAGTCATTGACCCAGGTGTCTTTAAAATTTGTGCAGTGTACTTTTACTTTCTGTTTGTTGGCCAGGATGGCGTCATTTTCAATACCTTTGCCTGCCTATTCTCATTGTTCAGATGGAAAGACCTGCCAGGCAAAGCGGCTCCATCTTTCCTGTTCCCTGCTGTAGCTTGCGGAAGCATCAGCTCCGGAGGAAATCCTCGCTCTCCAGGATGGGCCTGACTGGGAAGAGAGCTAGGGATAATTGCATCCTGATTCCCACCACTGTCCCTGCCTTGTCTCCAGGGCTCTCTTCAACAAGACTCTGTCTCTCCCCAGGACATTCCACATTCCTCAACTCATAGGGTGCCAGATTGGGTGACACAGAATTGTTGATGGGCCCAGCAAGCCAAGTGACTCTTAAAAGTAAGGTTATTTAAGGCTCCTTAATGGTTCTTGGGTTAGGCATACAATTCTAAAAAAATGTTTAAGTGGTATTGAATGTTGAGGTTCTTTTTATTGTTTACAAAAATAGTTTCTCAAAGAACCACCCATCGAAAGTTTCTTTAAGGAACTAAAAGTGGTTGTTCTATTGCTCTGAGGCAACCTTTTTGGCACCTTTATTTTTAAGAGTGTAGTATCAGAAGGAGGATCTTGTGATCACACAGAGGTGACAGAGAAAACTGAAACATGACCATTTAAAGGTTAAAGTGTATTGTAAAAACTCCCATCAAAAATACAGCAGCTCTGCAATCTTACAAGTCAAAATAAGCCAAACCAATTCCAGTAAGAATGTGAAAATACCCTAAGAACATTTTCATATATTCTATAAAATGCCCTCACAAGGAAACGAAAAGCTCTTAATCCTGTGTCCTGTTTTAACACTTCTCTTCTGGTAGTCCAGTGGTGCTAGTTGTCACATGCCTAAGGCTGGAAATACAGTTGTTTTAACTACACATTGGGAAGCACCAAAATCTCCCCAGCTCAAAGGCAATGAGCCACCCACGCGTTTTCATGAGATGTGTTGCTCAATGCCAACATGACCTTTCTTCTTACTTCGCCTCAGGTAAAAGCTGTTAAAATAACTTGATGTCACCACAAGGAATCCCAACCCTTATTACAAAATCAGTCAATACTTTCAGTGCCAAACCTTAATCTACTGTGGTCTAATGTGGCATGAAAAGTGATTACATGAGTTACCTCCTGATGAACATCACAGCTTAGAGGCCTATAACAAAGTTCACGAAGTGTCAGGTGTATGGTGTGCCACTGAGTCACTCTTAAGGCTGGGGAAAAGCTAAGCCTTCGATCCCACTTCATAAAAAGGCCAGGATTCTTGCAACATCGTTAATGATTTACTCCTCCGAAAGAATAAACAAGATCATCTCAAAAGTTCTCAACCCAAAGAAAAGCTTATTCATCTTTTTTCATTTGAGACAGCCAAGGGAACAACTGATGCATAGAACAATAAGGGAAACCTTTGGGGGAAACAGGCGGCTAATGAGAATGCAAGGGCTTGTGAAATCTTGCAGTACTGCTTGCCTCAATTGGGTTAAAGCAGGATGTATCTATTAAAGTAATTTCTCTTGTTCTGCTCACTCCTACTGTCTTTAACTCTTGGTAACACTTTACTGAAGGGCACATTCATAAGGCTACATAGACATTTTTAAGGCTAATTCCAACAGGCATCGTTTGTCATAACAAGTAACAAATCAAATGCCATTGAAATTAACAAAAGCAGTGTTTATGACACCTGATAGAGTATGCTGTTGGAATAAGCTTTTATAAATTGTTTATGTTGGTTTATTTAACTGTCATGAAAGGCCTGTATAATATTACCTCTCTGTCTCTCATTTTTGCCCAGTTTACTCTTGTCTTCACATCCTCATTTTTTTTGTAACTTTCTTGTTCTCTCATTTTTCTAACTTTTTTCCACTCTTTACTCTTGCTGTCTTTCACTCTCTTTCCCAACTTTCTCTCGCTTTCTGCTAAACACCCCCCCCCCCCCCCCCCCCCCCCCCACTTCTCTCACAGCCTCTCGACTTTTAATGTCAGCCCATGGTTGACTCACTTGGCCCCAGGTTTCATCACATTTGTTATGAAAAGCATGTGATTCAGAGAGAAAGGCAGCTGACTCAAAAAAGCCACTTACGTGTCTGGGAGTGGACTGGAATCTGCAAAGTGTCTCACTCAATATAGCACCACAGTTAGAGCCCGCACAAACCATGGAACCTAATAAAGTGACAGCCAGCATTTATTATTTATTATTATTTAATTCACTTGGAGATTGAGTTTAGATTGGGCTGAGCATGTGGGGTATTGCAGCTGCACTTGATGACCTGCTCTACACATATGATGACTGAAGATGAACTCTAACGTCATTTAGCCATTTAACCACAAAATGGCATCAATTCACAAATTAATCACGGAGGGCTGGAAATAAACTTTTGAGATTAATCTTGAGTGAAGTATTTGTGGCCTGAGTCATCATGGCCTGTGTCATTGTGCCCACGCCTTCAGCTCTGTACAGAAACCAGCCTGTTGCTTTTCAATCACGTGCTCTCTCTGGGATGGCGAAAAACAAAACGGGAGGGGATTATTCAGTTTTGAGTTTTGCAATGCCATGCACAATAAAGTGCTTGAAAGTCATGCTCTCCCCCCAACCCCCCCCCATGCAAGGCATGAACAGGCAGACATGCAGAGCCAATCTCCAGTGATTTCATTTAACCTCGGCTATGGCAGAATCAAAGTCTTAAGGCTTTGGAATGGATTATGACTAAAACCCAGAGCAAGATCTTTTAGTCTCAGAGTGAGAAGTAGGTTTTAAAGGAATATTCAACCTAATCTCTATCTGCTGTAGCCTATCTGTAGCATACATGTCGAACAATCATTTTGGTGTGTGCTGTGCTTGCTATAAAATAACATTAAAACTCTTTTCACTTGGAACACATTCATAATAGGAGCCATTGGGCAGGTGCTGAAAGGTCCACCCATTGGCTTCTAAGTTCATTTTCAACTTGTTTTCTGTTCTTTACAGGGAAATTACTGTCTGTGGAAATTGGTTATGTGTAGAGGTGGCTAGAGTAGCCTAAATCAATACACATGTAAAAGTATTGATACTTGGGTAAAACAATGAGACAACTAAAAGTGCATTAAATTAAGATTGAGTAAATGTACAAAAGTATTACGATAAAAAATACTTAAGTGCTGAGTAACTAATAGAACTGCATTGGAACTTCTTAGTAAATCCAGCATCTAACAGCACACTGAAGTTTGTTTGGCTCTATTTTTCAATTTTTTATTAATTTGCTCTAAAATAAAATGCTAAAACTCTGAAATCTGGGATGCCACCAATTACAAAGCAGTACAGATGCTGTCAACAACAAAACAGAATTAAATTAACCCCTTACATGGCCGAGGTGTACCCTTCTATAACTTAGGAATGACTTAACGAGTTTGCACTGAAACTACTCCCTGTAGTTACTGAACAATAAGCCTTAGTGTGTAATAAGCCAGACATTTTAAGGGGTAAAATACAAATAAGCAATTGGTAAGCAAATATAAATGACTTAAATGTAACTGAGTACTAAGCAGATTTGTTTTCTTGCTAATACACTTGAGTACAATTTTAAAATCCACTCTTTTTTTTAAAAAAAATGAAACTCTCCCTGTGGTGGTACCCTCAAGGGTACATCTCAGTACCTTTAGTCAGGGAACATAATTGTACTATAATCCATTGAAATTACATATACGTTGTATTGAATGCTAAATTCTATCCTGAAAATCCCCCTTAAGAATATGACCATGCATTTAAAGGCAGCTAAATATTCAACAACGTGCTTCCCAGGCCTAACGAGGCAAGTCAGTCAAGGAAAAAGTCTAGATAAAAGTGTTACTACACCCTATTCATGAAGAGCTACTTTGTTACACCACTGAAGCCTTCTTTTATCACACTTTGACATCTTGTGGTTTGTGCCATGCTTGGGTAGACCAGTCACGGATACTGTAAAAATGCTCCAAAGTGTCTCTTGCAGTTTCCAATTGCTGAGGTGTCATAACCCCTTAACATATACACATGCTTTTTTCCAAACCTATATGTGGCCTGTGCTCAACACGCACCACCTTCAAGGACAAACTGTACCCTTTCATACAATAAACAGGGCAAATATATTAGTATCATTACATGACTCAGCAGGTGAAGTTATGATTTTCCTCTGTAATTTTTTGATTCAAATCGACAGGTAGACAGCTACAGGGGTGTGAAGTTTCAGTTTCCTTTCTCCGTCTCACTTCACAGTACACATTGCAAGGGACCTCGCCACTTGTTTTGAGAAGCGCTGAAAACTGCTGAGCTAAGTGCTTTGTCGTCTGTGTAGGGTTAAGTAACACTCCAGCCGAGACTTTTGGCACAAGATGAATTGGGAAGTTAATCAATTAGGTAATTTGGTGTCATGCCTGTTGCATGTGAGGCCGAATGACTGAGAAGTATTTGCCAATGGTTCCAGTAGCTAAGTTGGCAATTAACTATTGCCTAATTAAAGACAAGACCTTTTAAATTGATGCAGAGTCTAAAAACGTAACCATGGTCGTGCTTACTTCCTCTTTGGCAGTTGCTGCCACAGTCATACAGTGGCCTGAAACCACAGTCTACCTCATCAACTCAGCAGAAAGTGGTCTTAGGCTTTCTGCATGATCAGCATGTTCTGGTGAAATTCCTGCCTCCTTATGGCAATGACTAGTGGATATATACACTGTCTAAATAGATAGATTTACATTTTTACAGCATTTTGGCAGATGCTCTTATCCACAGTGACTTACAATTTGATGATATTACACAGGTAGGCGAAGGCAGTGTTAGGAGTCTTGCCCAAGGATTTGCCTAGCACTACTTTAAATGTTGTTAATAGCACACGAGTGGCTCTGAAGTGATACAGTGAAGAGAGCCTTTAATGAGCCAGACTGTACTATCTCCTTCCTCACAACACATGTCGAGCAGCCATTTGATCCCTTCAAGAGATTACCCTGCACTGCTCACCAGCTGTATTGTCTGAGCAGTCTGCAGCGCTTCCGAAGCACAGTAACCAAGCAGTAAGCTGGGCAAAAGAGCAAACACACTAGTGGAACTTACTAAAGAGTCCACGCCCCAGAAATGCTCATTAATGTTTGCTCATCTTTTAAGTGGACAAGAAAAGAACTGCCCGTATTTACCCACCTGGAATGGAAGAAAATGACTTAACACTGTGTCAAGGTACATCATTTCATGCTGCTTTTGTCTGGACATTTCCGGAAACAATTCAGCATAGACTTATAAGTCTATGCAAGCCTGAATAGCTTCCAAAGTAGCTGTTTCCATTCATCACTCACTTCACATACGTAAAGCATTCAGCAACAAATCACAAATAAAGAAATAAAGGCTGAGTACATTATCTACTTGTAGCTCAGGCTAGCGGAGGAGGAATAAACAGTGCAGCCATGGGCTTGCCTATGTTTAGCACTGACATCGGTGTGGTTGACCAAATTCGCAAGTATCAGTGTCACCCCTGCTTCTGTTACAGTGTGCCTTTTATGCTTTCGTTCAGTGCCAATACCCACAGAGAAGGACGGAGAGATAGAGAGAGACACACACAGACACATACACACACAAAGCCCCGTCCAGACGGAAGTATTCAATTTATTCAGTTCTCAGAACAGCTGTTGCCAAAACAACCAAGTGATTAAGAGGGCACAGGCTTAAAAGGACAAAATACTCCTAAGATACACATTGGCCAGACTCGAAAGACACACATTACGAAAATGGGACATACACTGCAGCACAGTTAATATTTGAAAGCCTTCAGCTGAGGCAAAATCTATTTGAAAATTATTAGTATTTTTGAATAAGAACTGGTCCACACAGGAATGAACAGAACTTACGCTTCTAATTCTAGTTCAATTTCAGTCTGCTTGAGAGACACCACGTGCACCTGCCATAATAACCATGAATAACAAGTTCTATAGTCATTTGGTCATTATATGTGTAAAAGTCAAAAGCACCTAATTTGGCTTTATTTGCTTATTAGTTATTTCAGCTTAACATGGGTTAAACTGCTGACATTAAACAACATAGTGCACCCTTCTGCACTCACACATTGACATAATATCTACAATTACATAGAATTGTGTGTAGAATCACCCAAAGTTTATGTTTTCTTTGTCAGTGTGGACAGTAAAGACTTAGTGTTAATAATGTTAAGAGTTCTGTGACATCTCAGTGAACTCTTTACAAAGTAATCATTATATTTATCTTTATTTTTCCTTTATTTTACAAGGAAGTGCCATTGAGATCAAAGAATCTACTTTACAAGAGAGATCAAGCTCGATTGTTAAAATACAACACATGTCATAAAATATGACATATACAACATGATGTATAATACAATACAGCTAATTAAACTCGCTCAAGCCTCTCAAGAAAAACAACCACATCTCATTTACTAAATTCTTCATGATGCACTTATATTTTTAAATAGATATAAGTGTATCTATGTTAAGATCTTTCTGCAGATTATTCAACGTCCAAGGAGCATAATAAGAACATGCACTTTTATCCAGATCTGTCAAAACCCATAGTACATACAAAAGTAACCACCTGGATGAGCATAGCTGAAACAAAGCTATTTGCTATTTGTAGACATCACTGACCAGTGCTGTTGTCATTGACCAGTTGCAGACAACAGCACTGGTCAACAATGTCTACAAATAGCAATCAAGACATAAACAAAATAAAGTGATACTGAGTAAACTTCCAGCTTACCTCTGTACTCTACTTTACATTGTGCTGCACATGTAGGTCATCTAATAATGCTTAGTGACTTTATCTTCTGCTGGAACAGTAAAGAGTTTGTTAAATGTTGGATTCAGCTACAAAGGTTAACAAAGACAGAACAGAATGCCCTCAAGTATCTGCTCCTGTCAATTTTGAGCAGGTACCAAAAACCATAAAACTTGAACCTCTGGTACTGGTAGCCAATGGAAACACATAATTCAAGTTTTCTGGTGCCAAAGCTTCAGGTGCTTTGTGCAGTGGAAGAATGCCTTTTGATGTATTCTGCTTAAAATGATCTGAAGCTTTGCATAATCACAATGACATTCAAATGCATATTGATTCTGTCAGAACAAAAAACATATAATTTTGTGTGTGAATGTGTGGTAATGTAACAAGGGTTTATTCCAAGATATTTGGACCATCTCTTTTGGTCCATTCATCCTGAATGCATGAATCATGAAGCAAGTGCTTTATATGAAATCAATCTTCAATACAAATAACAGCTAGTATTTTCAAATGGTTGCAAAGTTTTCAAGTCAAGTCAAGAGGGTTTTATTGTCATTCGATCTATGTACAAGTACACAGGGGAGTGAAATTACATTCCTCCAAGGAACACAATGCAACATGAAACAGAATAAGCGGTACAAAGTGCAATGTGAAGATGTAAGTGTGAAAAAAAATTTTGACTAGAAACAATACAATAAATACGATAAATTAAACAGACATTATACACAGTAAACAGACAGGACAGTGCAGTGCCGACACAACACTCATTTCTGAGCATGAGGTATGATTGCGAAATAAGTTGCAAAGATTATTTAACATGCTGTGATCTGTGAATGCGTGAGCACAGCAGTTCCTGAGATACAATTTACATGGTACAAAGTATAAACACTGTATTAGCAGCAAGTTCCAGTTGTGTGTGTGTGTAAGGGGGGCTTTCAGTTCAGTCATTGTGAGTTCAAAAACCTGAGTGCTTGCAGAACAAAGCTGTTGCAGAGTCTGGCAAAGATGTCACAGATGCTCTGTTACCTTCTGCCAGATGGAAGCTGTGAGAAAAGTCCATGTGAAGGATGCATGGGGTCATCCACAATGCTGGTGGCTTTTCGAATACAGCGTGTGGTGTAGATGTCCATGATGGAGGGGAGAGAGACCCCGATGTTCTTCTCAGCTGTCCTCACTATACGCTGTATGGTCTTGAGGTCAGAGGCAGTGCAATTCCCAAACGAGGCGATGATGCAGCTGCTCAGGAAGCTCTCCACAGTCACACTGTAGAACATGGTGAGGATGGGAGAAATGGAGATGAGCTTTCTTCAGTCTCCACAGGAAGTAGAGGTGCTGCTGGGCTCTCTTGGCTATAGGGTTGATGTTGAGGGACCAGGTGAGGTTATCTGTGATGTGGACACCAAGGAACTTGGGGTGGACACCTTGCACTATTCTGAAGTCAGCAACAATCTCCTGGTTGTTCAGAGACAGGTTGTTCAGATTCCTTTATTGATCCCAGGGGGAAATTGCAGTTGGTTCTGCACCAGTCTGTTAGGTGCTGGACCTCCTCTCCGTACGCTGACGCATCATTCTTGCTGATCAGACCTACCACAGTCGTGTCATCAGCAAACTTGATGATGTGAATTAAGCTGTACTTTCCAGTACAGTTGTGAGTCTGAGCGGCGCCAGTGCTCAGTATGGTGGTGCTGTAGGCGTTATTACCTATCCTGACTAACTGAGGTCTCTCAGTCAGGAAATCCAGGACCCAGTTACAGAGGAAGGTGTTCAGACCCAGCAGGCTCAGTTTTTCAACCAGCTGCTGAGGGATGATGGTATTGAATGCTGAGCTGAAGTCTATGAACAGCATTCTGACATAGGCGTCTTTATTGTCCAGGTGGGAGAGCGAGGTGGAGTGTGGCGGAGATGACGTCATCTGTTGAGCAGTTTGGCCGATATGCAAATTGCAGTGGGTCCAGTGAGGGAAGCTGGTCTTTCATGTGCCACGTAGCAAGCCTCTCGAATGGGAGTGAGTGCAATGGGACAGTAGTCATTGTAGCAGGACACTAGAGACTTCTTTGGCACAGGGATGATGATGGTGGACTTGAAGCACGTTGGAACGACCGCTCAGAGAGATGTTGAATACGTCCATGGGAACATCAGCCATCTGTTCAGTACATTCTCTGAACACTTTGTGCGATAAGCTGTCAGATCCTGGGGCTTTTCGTGGGTTGACTCTGTGTAGAGTTCTCCGCACATCAGCTGTGGACAGACACAGCACCTGTTCATTTGGAGGAGGTGCGGTTTTACATTGCATTCTGTGCTTCAAACCGAGCATATAAGTTATTTAGCGCATCTGGAAAGTAGGTATCACCATCACAAGCAGTTGGAGGTGTCTTGTAGTTGATGATGGCCTGGATACCCTGCCACATGCGCCATGTGTCTGTAATGTCTTGAAAATGTTCATGGATTTTCTTTGAGTAGGCATGCGTTGCCTCTATGATGGCCTGGGAAAGCTTGCCTCTAGCTATTTTGAGGCTTGCCTTATTCCCTAACTTGAAAGCCTTGTCACCAGGTTCTCAGCAGCATGAGCACCTCTGCAGTCATCCATGGCTTCTGGTTGGGGTGGTAGTGATGAGTTTGGAGACTACTTGCTGATGTAGCCAGTCACTGATTATATATACTCCTCCAAGTTGATGGAGTCACTGGAAGTTGATGCTTTTCTGAACATCTCCCAGCCAGTGTGCTCAAAACATATGATATGACAGCACAGATGTGTAAGTAAATATAGACTGTGTATAGTGTACTATAAAGGCTAAATAAAACTTTAGACATGGTCGTTCTCTCCTTAAACAGACACCAGTCAAATATAAACATGATTATGTGTGGTTTAGAATGACATAGACACATGCTGTACATGATCAAGAACCTACAAAAACCCTTTGGTTAGATTTGGAAAACGATTTTGGAAGACATTCAGAACAAGGCAATGTTGATTAAAACAAGTGTGAAAGATGCAAATTAGTCAACACTTATTTGAGAGCACCTCTTTCATGTCAAAGGGAACCCCTACTTTGTCTGTCCATTAATGAACCATTAGGGAGGGAATACACAACTCTAATAATAAAGCAGCAGCCTTTGTCAAGCCCATTAACGCATAAAACTGGTTAAATACTGCTAATGAATAGACTTACCTCCCCAGACCTGTGATCTCAAAAGATTACAATCCCCTCTTTGATGGGTGGAGGGCCTTTAAAAGCAAGCTAATGGCAACACTCTCTAAAGTGGAATGAATTAGATCAGTGGAAGACTGGAAAAATGGCAGAGATGAGTATTTTTACAAAGCTCTGCAATGTATGCAATATAAAGGATAAAATTACATTATATAGTATTGCAACACTAAAAATGGCTTGTTTGTTCTTTTTTTCATTGAAATCAAAAGGTTGTCTACATTGCAGGCACTGATACACACATTCAGACACTTAGATCAAAATCTATATGGAGATGGCATTCTCTTAACTGTTTAAGTGGTCTTTGAAAAAGTCTGGCAAAGTCCCAAGATGTCTTTTGAGACACATTTCAAAGACCTGGAATGGAAGCACGAGACTGTCAGTAAGTACAGTGAAAGAAAAAAAGAGGGGAAAAAAGCTCTGACTAACTTGTTTATGCAGAACGCTGGTCGCTGCTGTGGAATTCAGGCTTTCACAATCTTTCAGAAACACAGTACAGGATCCAGGGTGAGCCTGAATAAGGAAATAATCCACTGTATAGCTAACTCTCTCTATTTCTGTCTCTCTGTGTTTTCCCCACCGCAACACTTGCAGGAGCACCATGACATCATCAGCCAAAAAGTTTTTTTTTCAGCAATCAGTAATAACATGAAGTAGTTCCTTGAACCTGTGCTTACATTATGTACAGAAGCAGATTGATACTCTTAACAGTAAAAGTTCCCAGATGGTTCAGGGCTTGTATGCAATTTTATGGGAAGAAAAAAAATATTGCATTATGTGGAAGTTCTTTAAGAGTAGAAAAGCTGTTTCTCATTCTCATATATATATATATATATATATATATATATATATATATATATATATATATATATATGCAGTAGGATATTCAGGGAAGCAAACAAATGTGTTTCTACTATGGCATTGCCTTCAAAGAACCATTAATTTTGAGAGTGTGGGCCATGTTTTTCTTCCTTTGTAATTAGGTGCAGTTATGTTGATTGGAGAAGACGAAACCCCAAGAAGAAACTTTCTATAGCCCTCATATCCCCCACACCCCACCATACCCACCCCACCCATTCCCCTCAGGACTGATAGTAATCACAGCGACACACACAAGTTTCATGGGGTGGAAATGGTCTGCCAGTTTCAGTTTGCACCTGTAAACTACCACTGCTTTGCTTCAGATGAACAGCAGTAGAATGTACAGGGGCTGCAGAATATATTTTAGATTAAAAAAGCTTATTGCCACCACTCACAATAAAATCTGTATCTCCAACTTTGAAAACAACAGCAAACCTCCTGATAACTCATAACATAACTGTAATAGAAGACAAAGCGTCAGCATGGTCCGCATGGCCATTGGCATTTATACAGCTGTGTTTTAAGTCAAAGAGTTTTCTGTTCTTTTACTAAATACAGAAGTGGTAGTCTTGCAACTCCAGACAAGACTAATTGAGTTCAGGTTAAAAAATGCTGCAGTATTTCTTTAATCTGCTTCCAGAGTCTTATTACTCTCCACAGTGGACTGGCTGATTAAACTCAAAATGGCCAAAAATTAAAGCAATCAATCACAAGAAGCAAGTAAAAGATCATTCTCTTACACGTTATGTGCACCACTTTTTCAACATTTCTGCATTCTGCATCGTTAAGATGTAAACAGTAGTTTGAGGTGAAATGCACTGTTTTAGACAAACTTATTAAGTAAGATGATGACAGGAATTAAGCTGAGATGACAGGAACCAGATGTGAAAACATTTAATAAAGCTACAGAAAATGATTACATGGCGGACAGATACATGCAGGGAATTTACTTTAAATTTACTTAAATTTAAAAGTCATCACTACATACAGTATAAAAACCCACAAGACACATATAGTTTCACTGGTCATTCGCATTGTGCACATTGTGACACTGGTTCTCATCACCACTACTGTAAAGAAATTAGAGTCTGTAAGTTTCTTTACAATGAACCAATTTAAAAAAAAAAAATCAGTGGAAATCAGTGGAAGTCCCCTTTAAACATCTGTCTTGTCATGCAACAAAGTGGGAAGGATAATACATTTATACCAAAATTATATATGGCACAAAACTGGATTTGATACAATGATAGGTTAGTGAAACCTCTCTGGTCTACATTTGAAAAAAGAAAACAGAGGTGGCTCCCATGTTCTGTAGGACCACAGCTAAGAATGTTATTGGTACCATTTTCTATAAAGCCCGTACTCATAAATAGTTACAAACCTGCTTATAACTCTCTGTAGCTTGCTACCAATGCTTGTAAGCGTAATAACTTTACTAATGTTGTACTGTTTATGTGTGTCAGTGTCTTTTATTATTGGAGGGTCAGCTGAAAAGCTTCCTGCCCTGCAACGTCAATTAGATGCCATCTATGTTTTCGGGTCATATGTGGGACAAATAGCTGTGTTTAGTATAGTCTTTTTTTCAGAATTTTGAAAACATTCAGAAAGAAAAGTTTACAAAGTGCAACAATGCCTTTGTAACTGGTATGATATTAAATGTCACCACCTCACATTACAAAAGTAAAGTTTATAATACCTTATCATTCATTCATTATATGATAGCTTAAATATCACTTTACTTGAAGCACTTTAAATGTTCAGAATGTGTTTCAAATTATTCATAAGTGTTATTGGTGCTTTATAATTCTATACAGGTCACTCTCTGTTTAAAATTATTTTACTGGATAGTGACACTTTTATTACATTATGTTTATGTCAAACATTGTTAAGAGTTTATAGGTTTACAAAACATTGCTACAAAGCTACAAATAGATATAAGTGCATTTACAATCACTTATAAATGGGGGCTTCATAGAAAGTGTTACAAGAGTAATAAATAGCAGGGAGCACTATTGTTGGGGCAAAGAGTTCATATTGCCCTTTCTCAGGATCTGAGCAGGCAGTATTGTTGCTGACACAAGTGCCAGCCGGAAGTGGTGTGGGCAGTCGCCAATGAGACATGTGTGACCTTAAAACAAAGCCCACTCAATCGCACAGCTGCATAGCTAATCCAATTAGACTTAGACACATAAGCCAGGGCTGCTCTGTAAACTAGGCTAATTAATTACTGTGAGTGTATTTGTGCGTGGCTAAAGAACAGCACGTCTACTATCAAAACAGGTCTGACCGAGAAAACAAGCCTGGTCTTTCTAGTTACTATACGCAATCTTAGAAATGAAGATGCCAAAAAGAAACGTCCTTTGGAGGAAGTGCCCCAAATTTAAGTCTTGGCCAGACAAAGTGTGTGTATATGCACAACAAACATGTAAATTGTGCTTTGATAATGTTGACAAATGTTGGATTTATTTAAAGATTGCAATCATTTCCTTGCATATGAGGCCAATTGTTTTGCCTTAAATGTCCTGAAAAGATATTCTTTTCTCCAGTGCTCCCAAAATCTCTTCTTCTCCGTCTCCCCACTACCTGTTATGACCAGGGTCCATTTTTGTCCTCAGCTGATAACTGATACAGAACACGTACAGTACACCCCAGTCAAATTACACGCTTTGTTCATTTTCTAAGTGCAAATAAGTTAACACGTATTCTACAGGGAACAAATTTATGTGTGTCAGTTTTCTGCTAATTTTTGTATGTAATTTCTGTTTTATTTTTGCTTAATGTAACATCCATCCATCCATCCATCCATCCATCCATCCATCCATTTTCTAAGCCGCTTCTCCGTCAGGGTCACGGGGGGGTGCTGGAGCCTATCCCAGCAGTCTTCGGGCGGAAGGCAGGATACACCCTGGACAGGTCGCCAGTCCATCGCAGGGCAGACAGACAGACACAGACAGTCACTCACACCCAGGGGCAATGTAGCATGTCCAATTGGCCTGACTGCATGTCTTTGGACTGTGGGAGGAAACCGGAGAACCCCACACAGACACGGGGAGAACATGCAAACTCCACACAGAGAGGACCCCCGTCGCCCGGCCGGGGAATCGAACCCAGGCCTTCCTTGCTGTGAGGCGCCAGCGCTACCCACCACGCCACCGTGCCGCCCTTAATGTAACATATTGGGGAAAAATAAAGCATAAAATACAAAATGTGCCAAAGCTTTTGTGCAGGCCACATTTTATGCTTTCTTTTTCAGCAAGTAAACAGAATATTGACATTAAAATGCGCAGAAGTGTGTTCTCTGTAGAGGATATGAATGTGTAATTTCAAGGGCAATGAAACTTCTGCACTCAGCTGTATTGTTGCTGCCCTAACAAAACAATAAATCTATAAAATAGCAATTTTCCAGGAAAAAAACAAAACATTCATGCTTTCAATGTAAATATAAGCAAATAAGATTTTTTTCTTGTCCAGGGTGTTTTCTGGTTACATTTGGTTATATAAAGAACCTATTAATGTGTTCTTTAAAGAATCACTTTTGTACATCAGATGTACCAATGTGAATAATCTTTTTAAAGCTTAAAAAATCTAAACATAATCAAAATGTTCTTTACAAAAATGAATTTTTCTAATTTTTCTAGACTCGTACGTCTAAACCCAACTGATGAACTTTTGTTTTCAAAAGTGCTGTGAGGGATCGTATAAAAGAACTTCATCTGTCAGTGTGAATATGTGACTCCAATATGTTCATCAGCCTCCATCAGTATGAAACCTTTCGTGGAGAACATGGCCAGTTCCCATGGTGATACGATGTCTCAACTCAGGAAGTGTGACATTTTCTCAGAACCATTTCTGAGCCACCAACAGCCAGAGGATTTCTGGGAAACGCAGCTCATCCTGTCCATTTCTTCTCAGCTCCAACTGGCAGAGAGATACTGTAAAAGAATTCAACTAACGACTTCAGTCACACCATGTCAGAGTCATCCTCCAGTGCTGTGACTCAGCTGATAACAGGCAAAAATGCCACAACAATAAACAACCTCTCTAATGCGTTCTCTGACTGCTGAGGTGCTAAAATGGTCTGGACTGATGTGTCTAGCTATTTGTGGATCTGAAGACACTCGGAGGTGTTGTCCTGTAAGCTGAAATGTACTGCTCGGCTGAGACGTTTCCATTTTAAGGATCGGCCGGTTGCTCTCCCACTCAGAGGCCTTCTGATGGTGGAACAGCCCAGGAAGCCTCCGTCACCCACACACTCACGCACACAGCCTCTGACTCACCCTGAAACCATGAGGGCTGAGCAGCAGAGCATCTTGCAGTTTAACTCACCCAGGCCTTACAGCAAGCTGAAGAGCCTTGCATTGAAGCCAGTCAAACCTGTGCCATCTGGCCACATAACAAAAAATTTAAGTGGGACAACAAACAGTCTGTGACATCATGCTGAAACAGTGATGACAATGTAAAAAAAACAATGTGAAATTAAATTAAAATATGCTAGTGTATATATGTACATATTCTGAGATGTGCAAATCCACACATATGCATAAAGGGTTTTTTTCTTTTCCATCCAAGTAATGTGAATATTTTTACTGAAAACATGGAAAAAACATTCATGATAGTAATGCTAGATTTACACACACAGGGACAGACATAAAATTTGGTTTTGTTCATTTTCAAAGTGAAAACAAATTTACACATCCTCTACAGGGAACAAAGTTCAATATGGTATTTTCTTCACATTTTCCAGAAATATTATAATATATATATATATACACACACTGCTCAAAAAAATAAAGGGAACACTCAAATAACACATCCTAGATCTGGATGAATGAAATATTCTCATTGAATACTTTGTTCTGTACAAAGTTGAATGTGCCAACAACAAAATCACACAAAAATCATCAATGGAAATCAAATTTATTAACCCAACGGAGGCCTGGATTTGGAGTCACACACAAAATTAAAGTGGAAAAACACACTACAGGCTGATCCAACTTTGATGTAATGTCCTTAAAACAAGTCAAAATGAGGCTCAGTATTGTGTGTAGCCTCCACATGCCTGTATGACCTCCCTACAATGCCTGGGCATGCTCCTGATGAGGTGGCGGATGGTCTCCTGAGGGATCTCCTCCCAGTCTGTGGTGCAACGTGGCATTGGTGGATGGAGCGAGACATGATGTCCCAGATGTGCTCAATCGGATTCAGGTCTGGGGAACGGGCGGGCCAGTCCATAGCTTCAATGCCTTCATCTTGCAGGAACTGCTGACACACTCCAGCCACATGAGGTCTAGCATTGTCCTGCATTAGGAGGAACCCAGGGCCAACCGCACCAGCATATGGTCTCACAAGGGGTCTGAGGATCTCATCTCGGTACCTAATGGCAGTCAGGCTACCTCTGGCGAGCACATGGAGGGCTGTGCGGCCCTCCAAAGAAATGCCACCCCACACCATTACTGACCCACTGCCAAACCGGTAATGCTGAAGGATGTTGCAGGCAGCAGATCGCTCTCCACGGCGTCTCCAGACTCTGTCACATCTGCTCAACCTGCTTTCATCTGTGAAGAGCACCAATCCTGGTGTTCTCTGGCAAATGCCAAGCGTCCTGCACAGTGTTGGCCTGTGAGCACAACCCCCATCTGGGGACGTCGGGCCCTCATACCATCCTCATGGAGTCGGTTTCTAACCGTTTGTGCAGACACATGCACATTTGTGGCCTGCTGGAGGTCATTTTGCAGGGCTCTGGCAGTGCTCCTCCTGTTCCTCCTTGCACAAAGGTGGAGGTAGCGGTCCTGCTGCTGGGTTGTTGCACTCCTACAGCCTCCTCCACATCTCCTGGTGTACTGGCCTGTCTCCTGGTAGTGCCTCCAGCCTCTGGACACTACGCTGACAGACACAGCAAACCTTCTTGCCACAGCTCGCATTAATGTGCCATCCTGGATGAGCTGCACTACCTGAGCCACTTGTGTGGGTTGTAGAGTCCGTCTCATGCTACCACGAGTGTGAAAGCACCACCAACATTCAAAAGTGACCAAAACATCAGCCAGAAAGCAGAAAGGTACTGAGAAGTGTTCTGTGGTCCCCACCTGCAGAACCACTCCTTTATTGAGTGTGTCTTGCTAATTGCCAATAATTTCCACCTGTTGTCTATTCCATTTGCACAACAGCATGTGAAATTGATTGTCAATCAGTGTCCTATATATATATATATATATGCTGAGTTTAACATTAGGGAAAAATAAGATATACCGATAAAATGTGAAAGTACTTCTTGTTTGAATAAACATAACAAACTTATAAACATAATAAACTTATCCTATCCATATGTATCACTTTCCTCAGAAACCATAAGCAACATTATGTAGGCTACCTGAACGACTTCGTTATAAACAGTGCAACAATGGTGCAACTCCTATATTGGCGTCGAGTCATAAAAGGGGTGCGGCATTGCTCAGTGCTATGAGTGGAGTATTTTTGTGTGTGTGTGTATTTTTGTATCCTGTATCTGAAAATGTGTTTGTATTGAAATAATATTCCTCAATAAAGTTTGTTATAAAAAGCAAGTCGCATGAAGTACGAGGTTACTTTCATCTCGCTGCGCACCTATCTCAAAATAATACTTGCAAGCTGTTTAACACTGGTCGTTTGGAGCAGAGGTCTAAAATACTTGCTTTTATGCAGTAAACAGCTACAAACGCAGTGAAATGCGAAATGCGGAGTGGACTTAAGCTCTTTGGCGCACTGTTACGGCTCATTCGGACATGTCCAGCACGGACGCTATCTTTGCAAACAGCTCCTTTCCTGGTACGCTGTTTGTTTGCTCGCTATGCAAAAACTTCAACAGATGCGTGTTTTTCCCCACCCGTATTTCGGCAGATCCAGCTGCCGCGCTGGGATTGACTCGCAGTGTTGCTCCTCCTGCGTCGATTCGACGGATTTCTGCGAGTGTGAACTCTTAGCCAATCATAGTGCAGGGAGGCGGGATCTGTCGGAATGCGGGTGGAGGAAAAATAATAACTCTCGATGTCGTCAGACGCAGGAGGCGGAGCTTAGATGTTGCAATCGGGCTAAAGACAGCATCATCGAAGGCAGTCGAGTGGTAATGTAGAGGAGCATAATAGGAGTCTCCGACTAAATAGAGATCTCACAGTCGGACGGTCAGGCGGAGGGGCCACACGTCTGATCTGTAATCTATCTTATAAAGGGATCCTTGTTCCCGTTTGAAGGGAACCGACACACCGACCAAACAAAAATCCACCGAGCATTCACTCATTGCTCGTAATCCGACGAGTCCTCCGCTTCTGCTAGGAGAACTTTTTTTGACAACTTGTTTTTTTTTCGTTA
The DNA here is from genome assembly GCF_015220715.1 of Pygocentrus nattereri. Lineage (NCBI taxonomy): Eukaryota > Metazoa > Chordata > Actinopteri > Characiformes > Serrasalmidae > Pygocentrus > Pygocentrus nattereri. The sequence goes on from NC_051231.1 coordinate 20,399,994, forward strand.
GCCAAATTCAATATATTCGGTTCGAGCTTAATTGCTTTCATCTGTTTGTGAAAGAGCTTCACTTTATTTTTCCCCGCCGAGGACTGCACACCCTGTGGAAACCGAGAAAGAAATTGTGCGCAACATCGTTCATTCAGCGGGAATAAGGAACAAAGAGCTTCGTGCCGACAACATTAGCGCTCGCCGGTGTCTCTCCGACTTCAGGACGGACTGTTATCTGGCATACAGCGGATGAAGAGAACTAAAGACTGCAACCAAGGAGAACCCAGAGGCCCATTCATATTCACATCAACACGAGCTGGTTTGGTACTTCGGCAAGCGGAATTGTAATTTAGCCTAATTAGACTACTGTCAAGAACGGGCGCCTCGTCAAAGTCAGACTGACTCGTGGCAGTTCTACTTCAGCCTGGCGAAGAGTTTCTGCCCAACTTCCTTCCATACATGATCTAAACTCCGTGTACCTTCAAGTATACTTTTCATTCGAGGGTTTCTTCTCTCAAGCTGGACATGGGTTCACAAAGCTAAATCAGCCTTCAGCTCGTGTTGACTGGAGTTACCATTGTTCTGTTTTGGAGAGGAGCGAGTTCCTTTGTCTGAGAGCGAGGTGAGTCAAACTGTACGTGTTCGCTCCCAACGCACCAGCACATTAAGAGTAGCGTTACTCCTAATTTAGCTTTCAAACAGCCCTCTCTGCTGTATACGTGTCCGTTTCCGATTAGCTGTTTTCCCTCAGAAATTATAGCCTTAATTGTGAAATAGTCCGGGTTAAACTTTAGAGGGAAAAGTGATGGTGCAACTCTTTCCTCAGCCACTCCTCACCCCTGTGATAACAGTGTTGTTTCGACTTTCTCAAAGCGATGGTTTTGTCAGGTTCTCTCTCTTTTTTTTCTTTTTAAGCTTACATTTCACACGATGCTGCTTTTTTAGAAAAATACACATGTACTTATATGGATGGAATATGTGTAAAATCTGCGAATAGGCATCGGCAAGTGGAAAAACGAGACTGCACTACGTCACTTTATGACGCGCGCTTGAATGTGTAATAACCCGGTGTGTGTGTGTGCGCGCTCGCGCGAGAGAGAGTGACTCACTCACTGGCTTTCGAAAGCGGCGGACAGTAACTTGAGTAACAGTCTGCTTGCATGAAGCAGTGGTGATCATCACTCAGGCGTTTCGGTGGCTCATATTTAGCTCCTTTGATGGAGCAGCGGATGTGAATCAGCGTTGCCTTCTAGATCCACGCTGCCACATTAGTCTCACTGTTGCCAGCTAGACCTGCGAGAACAAATATTGCACAACTCCTGGAACCACTGTGCAGGAGACAGAAAATATGCTCACTCATGCACTTGCAAGGTTATGACCTTCATTCCTCACCCTGACCTTCCCTCTCTCCCAATAGATGAGCGTGAATCTCACAACACCCACGCTGCCTCTGCGACTGAAGCGAGTAGACTGCGAGGACTCCCACAGCACAGAGACGCTGAAGTGTAAGCGCCGTAGGTTGAGCCAGCCCCCCTCCCCTGGCCTGGCCCCCTGCCTTCGGCCCCTGACCCAGAGCTCAGAGCATGCAGGCCCAGAGAACCACCGTGTGTCCTCCATTGGGCCCTATGTTCTGTTGGAGGCCATAGAGGGCACACAAACTTACAGAGCTGTCCACCGTGTCACCGAGCAGGAATATACCTGTAAGGTAAGCTTGTTGTCCTGCGATATGATACCAGAGAGGCTTGCTAGCAAATGCTATACTTGTGCCTGTTACTGATGTTTGGATATAAAAAGGTAATCACTGCGTCTTTAGCAGTGTACTTTTCCTCAGATAAGGTGTAGTGCCTGCTTTTGGCCTACCACATGCAACCATGATTAGGTCATATCTGCAGGTTATTATTGTTCTTCACATGACTCACATGCACAAGAAGAGTAATGGCCTAATGATAGCCTTTGTCCTTTTTTGCAGATCTATAATCAAGTTTGTTTGTGTTTCCATTTGTAGGTGTTTTCTATGAGGAAGTACCATGACCTCATTGCTCCTTACACCCGATTGCTGCCTCATGACAACATCTGTAAGATATCTGAGGTGATTATGGGGGAGCATAATGTGTATGTATTCTTCGAGCGCAACTATGGCGACATGCACTCATATGTGCGCACCTGTAAGAGGTTACAAGAGGACGAGGCTGTGCGTCTCTTCAGGCAGATGGCATCAGCAGTCGCACACTGTCACGAAAATGGTGTCGTTCTCAGAGACCTCAAGTTGCGCAAGTTCGTCTTTGCTGATGCACAAAGGTCAGTTTAAGGGAATGGGTCAGTCACTGCTGCTGACATTGCTAACAATGAATGAACACAGGTGGCCTTATGAAATAGCTTTCCTTGACAGTTACTAGCTTCCAGTCACTGTTAGCGTTTGTGTTTGAGAGTTTTTAGTCATGGTAATAACTGTGCAAGTATGTAACAGTGTAAGGATATCCTATTGAAGATGGATTCTTCCGACTAGCTATAACACAGATACAAAAGAATGAAAAAGCGCAAACTAAGAGAATCTTTCTTTTGTCTCCACAGAACAAAGCTGGTCTTGCAGAACCTGGAAGACTCCTGTCTTCTCAATGGAGATGACGACTCTCTCACAGACAAGCATGGCTGCCCAGCCTATGTTGGCCCAGAGATCTTGAATTCGCGCCACTCATACTCAGGGAAGGCAGCAGATATTTGGAGCCTGGGAGTGGTTCTTTACACCATGCTGGTGGGACGCTACCCCTTCCAGGATGTGGAGCCTGCAGCGCTGTTCAGCAAAATCCGCAGAGGTGCTTTCACCATCCCTGAGACTCTGTCCCCCAGGGCCAAATCTCTGGTGTGCTGTATGCTGAGGAAGTTGCCCACAGAGCGGCTGGAGGCCCCAGATATTCTGCTGCACCCTTGGCTGCACTGTAGCACCACAGTCATCTCCAATCAGCACCCTAGCTCCAGGCACTCTGCAGACCAAGTGGTTCCGGACTTTGACAAGAGTGAGGATGAGGACTGCTATTGAGACTGGTAGAGAGCGTTTTCTCTCTCTCTCTCTCTCACTCACGCTCTCACTCCCCTGTGTTGGCTGGCACCGTAGAGAGTCCCTGCAGAGACTTTAGAGGGTGTGTAGCGGTCAAGTACAGGAAAAGGCTGAGATTTCAGATTCCAAAAAAGGTGAACAGCTTCATTGCTGTTTGTCATCAGGCAAAGAATCTGAGAGGCTTCGGTCAGGCTTTCTGGCCATTGTGATACAAGTAGACACAGGACCACAACGCTTTGCTAGCCTTCTTATTACATCTGGGAACTACCTATGCTGATGTGGTCTCATCAAGAGAAAACAACCAAGGGCTGTGAAAATTTGAAAGACTTAAGCTGTGCATTGGCCGCTCTGCAAGCAGATTTGTCGTTCAAAGCACAACTGGACCTTCCTCAACCCGTCAGACTCGTGCAGACATTCACTTCAGCAGTATTGTGATTACCATGTATATATGTCATACAGTGTACATCCACTTTGTTGGAGAGACTTCGAATCACTTGTCTGATACCTCTAACTTGAATCCTGGGATACTTGATGCACAGTATGTGCCTTTTTTCGTATGTACTGTTTACATAATTTGCAGTGGAAAATGAGGTTGACTATTTAAAGTGCCTTTTTCACTAGGACAGTTGATGTTATGTAGTTGTATTTTTTTGGAGTAACCTACCAAAGATTTACTTTCACCGATCCTCATTTTAACGAGTGAATCTCAGTTTAGCTAAAGTGCTTTCCCACCTGGAGGTTTCATGTTCTGTACCAGTAGGAGACATGTCTGTATTCTCATGACAAATCCTGGTCTTGATTCACTCAGAGAACATGGTAGAACAGGGATGATAAAAGTAATGCTGTGTTTATAGGTAGACCAGGAGCTGTACATAAAGTCCTGCTACGATTCTGTATAACCTTTCAGGAAAGACATTTCCTCAGTGCCAGGGTTTTTTTCCTTTCTTTCATTGTTCTCTGAGGAACCTGTGATGTCATTATAGGCATGGTGACTTAGGTCATAGATAAGTTAAAACATGATCTAAGGCATGAGTACTGTCTGTTTTGTATGTGCTGTGGGTGGACTTAGTTAGACCCCGAAGGATACAGAGTGCTAGCTGACTTGCACCGCAGTTCAAGTTTCCATGTAATGGTAACGTGGTGTCTAACATGTGAAGCAAAACAAAGGCATTACGTTTGATGTCAGTAATGATGCCTGCATGCAGTGCTTTGACCCTCATGTTTGTCAAACTACTTTTGTTGTGAAAATTGTAAATATCACTTTTGTAACTATGGCAAAAAGAACACTACACTTTTGTTCAGTTTCATGTGTTGTATTTTTTTTTAAGTATTTTGTTGTTGCCAGTACAAATAAAGAAAGGTTAAATAGCGTTTTGTTTTTCACAAATGTGCCTGCATCAATGCTGACAGATTTTGACTTATTTCAAGCCAAGTAATTCTTTAGAAAGTTCAATGTCAATGAACAGACTTTCATGAGGTTTGACCCAGAAAGTCTGGAGATTTATTACACATGCCACTTCAAAAACAGCATATTTGAGCAAAACTCCATTAAAAAAAAAATCCATAAAAGCTTATTGCCCCTTAAACTGCCAAAATTGAACCCCTTGAATGTACAGAAGCAGTGTAAAACTTGACTTGTGTCTGGTTTGGAATATCGTCACACCAAATAATATAGCCAGAGTGACAAAAAAGCACTTTTATAGCATTTAAAAATTCATAAAACTTAAATTCCTTCATACTAAACTCTGGAACGTAAGGAAGTAGGCTACTAAAAACAATACACTGAAAGAACCAAGTCGCACAGAATGAACAGAGTTAAACACAAATAAACTGCACATTCACCTGCTGATTGATTTATACTTTAAGAATCAATAGGTAACATTTTTAACCATTGGCTTTAAAACTATTAATGTACTGGACATTACATTTTGACCCTACATCTCACAAAAGCCCTATAAGAGCAGCTGCCACAATACATACTAATCTGAACACCAAAGAAATTCACCACAAAAATATAAAGTCATGTTCTATACTTTCATTTAACAATACAGAACACTGATCACTGAATGTCTTGAATGTGTTAGAATCTGAATTACACTTGTAACATTTAGCTAAGGAAATCGATTGACCAGCTTTTAGCATACTAAGCTTGCTTTATTTACTTGACATCTAGTCAAACCCCAAAAAGCTGCTGGTTAGTTCAGAATGTCCCAACAGAACTGTGATGCAACTCCACTATTCAGTGGGAGTAACAGTAGCAAACCAAACATTATATTCAGGTCAAGCAAATAATCATGTGTTCATTTTAGAGATAATACTAGGACTGAAAATATTTCCAATTTCTTCGAGAAGCATGGGCTTTAGCATAACAAACAAAAACACTGGAGACTCACTGTGCTGCACTGTTCTTTTTTAAAATAAAAATAAAACAAACATCCCAAACATGCTCACAAATCCCAAACTGAAATAAAAGCAATTGTGAACAAAGGAAAAGGAAGAGAACAGGAAAAGTTTTGTTATCTCATCCTCTCAACAATTAGAACTGGTACAAACTGGTGAGCTCTGGTGACTGAACTCCTTTTCCGCAATAAAACCATAGAAACTTAATATTTATGCAGTAGTTGGTGATAGAGAGGCAAGCAAGCTCAAGAAAATTTCAGCCTGGGATACAAGCCTAAAACTGTAATATCTTTAATGCTGGTTGGGTTTATCTGTGAGAAATAAAAAGCAAAGCTAGGTACAAAACCCAAGTAATAGGTTTACACAAATGCAGACAATTAAAATCTATCAAACAAGATATGTGGATTAGGTTCAAACAATTGTGCATCTAAATAATGGCTATCTTCGTTATCCATATATGGGAAAAGTGAAGACTGTACAAACACAAAGCTAATTCTGGAATTTTTGTGTTATGTTTAGCCTCCCCTCAGGCACACTATACTTGGAGGGCAGTGGTGGCTCTGGAATCTGGATAGTAGAACATGTTAAGAGCCCCTAGAGCCTAGTTTAGAGAGGGCACCATGGATAGGCCATGTAAGTCACCCACTAACCCGAAATGTCCCTCCTCTGAACAATGCATTTGTGCCGTTAAGCACAGCAATTTGCCTTTGGTACAAGGGTGCTGGATGTAACTTTTTTTCCCTCCCGCTGAAAATAAGCAAAGAATGCCATGCACCAACAACAGTAAAAATTCTCATGGAAAAACACTCTAACCATCTCTAACCAACAATCCAAAAACATGCCTCAAATCTTTGGTGCTTGGTCCCCTAATGTCACAGCAAAATAAAATAAAGTTCAAAATGTGATGGCTTGACGAATCAAACAATGCTCAAAGCTCAACAGAAACAAAAGAAAGTGACATGTGGGTTGACAATTGCATGGTGCAATCCGCCCCCTGGTGGCAGATGACTCAGGAATAATTTTGAAAAAGGAATTGGAAGGTTTACATTAAAAACAATAATAATAAAATAATAATAATAATAAAAAACTAAAACACCTTTGTCCATCACATGATGATGGGTCTAAAATAATTATTATAAAACATGTAACAGACTGTGCTCTATTAAGAGGTTAACAGGAAAAAAATGCCACAAAAAATTCCATTAGCACGCAATTTTTTGTCTTAAATAAGAAGGAAAAACAATCCAACAGTAACTGGTAAGAAAAAAATAATAATAAAAAAATAATTACACACCATAAACACCTGAATACACATAGAACCCCTGTACTGATCTCATTATCACAGAAATCCTCCTAAAATATGGATTTATTCTGTCACATAGTGAAAGTAAGAAACAACCATATCGGATAATAACTTGTGTGAAGTATACGGGCAAAGTAACACCAGACTCAGAGACATCCATGTTGTTCAGAGGCATTCAGGAGCAAAGCGCTGGAACTACGGCACCTTCACTAGGCACATAAAGCTCCACACCTGCAAGGGAAAATAATACTGTTACAGTAGTTCAGGTACATTCACATCACTACTGATGAAACTGATCCTTTCATTTGGACATCTCCTATTCCACTTGGACATTTGGCTTACTAAATGACCTTTTTACACATCTGCCCTCACCTCTCCTCATCCATGTTCTCTTCTTCCTCCTCCTCCTCATAGCTGCCTTCGTCCAAGTCCAGATCCAACTCTGTGCCAATACCAGAGTCCCGTGGAGCCATGAAAAGACTGGATCCAAACACAAACAGTTATTACACAAACACTATGTTTAAATATTTAAAGTATTAAATATTTAACACTACATGCTCAAGAAACATGCTGAATCCATAATTAAGTGCACAGAATTAATGAGCATGTGCTTGCATAAACATTTTCTTCTGTCTCAAGAACTTCACCTAACAGAGCGGCATGTAAAGAACACAATCCTTTTCAGCCTTTTGTTGTAGAAGAAATAGTTGAAGGACCACAGGTTACCCTCTTCTCCATAAGGATCAGAATCAAGGTCTGGATTATAACTGGGAGAAAGAAACCATTAATAGTCAAATGTGGGAGAGATAAAAACATCTCAAAAAGTTCAAATATTAAATAACTGTCATCACAGACAGACACAATGTAACTCACCCTCAGGACCTCAGCTCAACTGACCATTAGTACCTTTTCACTACTACCTTTATACTAATCTGAACTCTGCATGCCCTGTTCTAGTACCTTTGTCCATTTCCAATCATACTGGTACCTATAAAAGTAGGCAGGTTCTCTGGAGGCTGTGTAATTGTGTGTGAGTGACATGAGTTTGCATATGAGCTAATAATAAAAGTAAACACCAACATTGGCAACAATGGAGGAGCTTCAAGTTTTTTTTTAAATTTTGGTTTGGTTTCACCCACTCATAAGGGTGAGAAGATCAGCGATTCGGAAGAGGCTCGGAATAGAGCCGCTGCTCCTCCACATTGAGAGAAGCCAGTTGAGGTGGTTCGGCCATCTGGTAAGGATGGCCTCTGGTACGCCTCCCTAGGGAGGTGTTCCAGACATGTCTGATGGGGAGGAGACCCCAGGGAATACCCAGGACACGTTGGAGGGATTATATCTCTCGACTGTCTTGGGAATGCCCCGGTATCCCTTCGGAAGAGCTGGAGATCTTTACAAGATGTTCAGTGTTTGTGAAATTATAAAATAATTTAATTGGCCAATTCAAAGCAAATAAAGCAAAAGATATTCTGAAAAACATGTTTATACTGAAGCATGGAAATCAAAGCAATCAGTTTTCATGTCTAATAAGAAGGTTTCATAATTTAAATACCCTTTTTTCAAACATTTTTAGCAATTTAGCTAAATCTTTAGCAATTTATCCAGTTATAGTCTGTTATATATTCATCTGCTAATATTACTAACTAAATACAGACCACAAGTATCTATATATTGCTCAGTTATGTTTCACACAAATTTTTACATTTACATTAGTTGTTAAACATGTCTTATTAAAATTAGGTTAGTCTAATCTGGTTATATACCAACTAGTAGATACCATTCATGTGTCTTATGCACACAAAGTTTAAGACGAAGTTTTTCAGCCTCAGGAAAGAAATAAGACTACCCATGACAAGATTGGGCATTATATGTTCTTATGCAACTTTCCCACCACTTCTTAGCCTAATAATTTACTGTGACTGCAGTTCTCATTGTAAATTTGTTCTGAGAAGTTAGTCGGAATTCTCCTTACAAGTAGCATTTAGAGATTATTAGAAACGCCTGACAGGAGTGCCAATCATAATTTTGCAAAGAGCTGATTGCGCTTAGCCAATCAACAGTCTGCATTATTGAAGATACGGGTAACCAAATTCAGCACAGCAAGGTCACTTATCGATGGAAATGATGACAGAAATTGAGATTACGGATCTGTACGGTGCCATACTGCAGTGAATGTATGTGGGTATTTTCAGAATGTTTAGCAAGTATGTGCATTAAAATAAGTTGTACCTGTAAATATCACACTCAGCCAGGCTGATCTCATTGTCAATGGCCTCCCAGAGCTGGGGCTGCAAGCGACTGTATGCCTCCCCAGCAGCAGCAGATAAACTACTGTTCACTGCATTAAACACCTGAAAAAACACCAAACCATGAAACAGATCAGTACCTTTTGTTTTACTGCTACACAGTCCTAGCTAGGATCATACAGAGCATTACATCAGTTCTTTTTACATTAACTGTTTTAGTTACCATTACAATAAAGTGTTCAGAACAACTGAATGTGGTACAAAAAATAAAACAAACGGTAAAATAAACTAGTAAAAAAAAAAAAAGGTTTCTTTTAGGCACTTTTTAATATGCCTTGTACATTGATCAACATTTTAACTTCCTTACCCAGTTGACACTGGGCTCTCTACTGAAATCGTGGCCTCTGGTGCGGCTGAAGTCGTAGTCTGGCCTAAAGGACTCATTGAGAGTGGCGATCAAATAGAACAGAGTCTTTCTGCTGCATTTATCTGAGAGAGGACCCTCCCCTTCATCACCACTTTGACTGTGGCTCAGCCTGAGAGGAAAAACATGTACATACAGAATATACAACAAACCAAAAATGTGTTAAAGCTCTGACTTAAGGTCTAATGCTTTTGAACAAACTAGTCATTCTCTTACCTGTTGGGGCTGACTCCAGAGGTCTGTGGAGGGGACAGTGCCTCCAGGACATGAGGTAGTCCCTCCTGACAGAACTGTTTAAACATCTGCTTGTCTTCACCTGCCATTTTGCAGGAGTAACTTTCAATCCTAGCAAAGTCAACAAAACATCACAACACAGACAGTAACCCAAAATGCAAATTCCATAGAGCATAGAAAAAGCTGCAGACAACGTACTAAATACATACTACAGTCAGCTCAGTACAATATTAAGTATATAAGAAATGTTTTAGTTGTACAGAAACATTATAGTATGTGTAGCCTCTTAGAATCTGAAAACAGTTCCTTGCATTGGCTTATCCAATTTATGAAGAAGAAAAAGTTTTTTTTTAAGGAACTACCATTTTAAAAAAGTAGAGATGGCATAAAACCACTTTTTCTTCTGTAATACCGTTACTGAAATCCTGACAATCGGCCGGTTGCGATACCTGTCCAACTTAATTTTTTCTGAAGACTACTAAAAGCTGTAAAAGGAGTTATTTTAATGGAAGCACTTTACTACAATAGGCCATCATGCTCAAAATATCCAAACAGTGACTGGCCCACAGAAAGTAATACAAAGCATTACATAAAAATGTATTCAAAAACAAAATTGTGTTTTTAATAAAGTCTAGCAAACTGTCATTTTAGGAATAATGATTTTTTTTCAAATTAAGTTACCATTTCGTATGTTAGGTTGTAACGTATGTCACGTTAAAGTTTTCTGCGAACTTACCGTCCTATTATCTTGCAGTCTCCCGTCTCTATGGTGAGCTGCGTGTTTATGGCCTCAAAACTTGAATTTTCTAAGAGCTTCATGGTCTGTTAATTTACCGTTACTGCTATGTTGACGGAAACGGTGCCCCCGAACCCTCACAGAGCTGCTAAGCTAGATAACGCTCAGGCAAACAAACAGATAAAACAGCAGCTAAGCGCACGCAAACCATCAGTTCGAATTTGCTACAAAACTGGTAAAGTTGGCTACCTAACTGGACGTTATTTCGGCAGACCCCGACACTAAAATACCACAAACAACTCGTGCTAACATTACAAACACACTATTAACTCACTGACCTAGCTAAATTCTCCCGCAGCAGTGTTTTTGACTCGCCCACCGCTAGCGACGCAAATCATGAGGCCGAGGCAACAACAAACAGGCTTGCGCTCCCTATTTACTCAAAATTTCACAGAGACCTCCTCCTGCAGTTTAGGAACGCGTTAAAAATCTTTGTCGCGGGCTTATCGCACTTCTATGTCTAATAAATATGTCCTCCTTCTTACTGTGAAATTTCCAGTACCTTCCATTAAACAAGCTAAAATTGCGAGGGAAATTATGCATCCCAGCTACTGAATCAGCGCTCAGGCAGAAACGCAAGGCTTATGCAAGCCTTTCTCTTCGGTGTTTCGTTGTCTTTGAAAGAAGGAGTTTTTAAAAAGACAAATATTTATTTGTCGCAATATTAGCTGCGCAGCTAAACTAAGTTTAGCCCTTTCCTGACGCCGTTATCTCTGATGTAGCTGAAGCCACAGACGAAGACTGTGAGCTTACTGCCACCTGCAGGACCGGAGCACGAACTGAGTGAATTCAGTGGAGAGGATACGTAGCCTTGGTGATGGCGGATGGCAAACTAGATGTTCATACCGCCACCTACCGTGCTAATGTCCGAGTAGGATTTGAGTTAGAAAGAAGGAGAGGAAAGAGAAAACAGCCGTAACTCAAACCTTTCTCAAAAATCGCCTCACGTGAACTGGTATCATGTTAGTATGCTAACTAAACTCTCTTAGCAACCCCCCAATACCACTTTAAACCCACGTGCACCCATAACTCTAGAAATTCAAATGTTTATTGGAGCAGAGGTTCCGAGCTGTGGGGAAACAAATGTGTCATGGTATTGCCTTTCAGATGGCCTAAAAGGTTTTGCTCAAACAAATCTAATCTTAACAGTTTGTTCTGTACGCTTCAGCCCAGGCTGGTTTTCGAATGAGCCACGTCACAGGGCAGCCACTCAGAACAGACGTCATTTACATATAGCAGTACAATACAATTTGTACAATAACAACAACAACAAATTTACTAAGGAATACTGAGATGGTGCATTTATCAGCCAATAAACAATGTAACCTACTAGGTTGCTGGATATGAATAAATGTTTTTTTTTGCTAGATGTTGCTGCATGAGTGCTGTCTATGTTTTGATTGATTTGTGACATCATCATCGTGGGTGAAGCTGCACTTATTTTTGCACTCCATAAATCAGAAACTATGTATTTTCCTTTCATTCTATGATGGGTGGGGTCGGTGGGAGGGCGAGGTGAAATGTGATATAATCAGTTAATATTATTTTTTCCTGCCCACTGGTGCACAGTGACGTAGTCAATACTCGGCTGTTTCAGAAGCAAATGAAAGTCATTACACTTTAATGGAAGATGATGGAAAAACTATATATTTTATGTAATATGATAAATTATGTGCAGGGTCATGAACTAACAAAATATATGTCCATTTTGATTTCAAGTTCAAATGCATTTAAAAGGCACATGGTAAGTATGATGACATACAAAATTCTATTCTAAAATGTTAAGACTTTTATCAGGAATTGCAAAATATTTTGTACCTCTGGTAAGACAGTGATTTAACATAGTGTAATACTTTTGTTATATCGATATGTGTCCCATTCAAGGAATATGTTTTTAATCCACTATCCAAGTCAAGAGACAGAAAGGTGCATACGATTTCACACAAGCTATTAAAAGTGAACATACTGAATAGGTTTGATATATATGTAGTGAAGGAGGTATGGAGGCAGGATGCCTGTGGAGTCCAGGGTTTACAGAGTATGGATAATGGCTGGTGGAGGCAAGCAGAGTCTAGACACTCATTAAAGAAACAAGGACACACACAAAAAAATCAAAACCACATGATAATCACAAACCTGAATACTGCAAACTAAGGAAGTAAGACAACTAATAACATAAATATAGAAATTACAAGGAAAACCAAACAGGAGATAAATCAGAAGCAAGGAGATAATCCAAGGAACCATGAGGAGAAAAACACACAAGGTACCAAACAATGCACAACAAAGGACAGGGTTGTGAAAAGGATCATATACAAATGGACAAAGAACTAGGCTTCATTGAAGGGCTTCTAAAATTTCCTGAGCCCAGGCCAAGCTGTCAGTCATTTCTGACAACTCAGCAAGTCTTTTAACCTTTACAGAGAGAGTCATGCTTTTCAACAAGCTGCAAAAAAGAAAAGCATGCCTAAAATTATATGCAGAATCATGAAATGAAATGACTTGTCAAAAATCTCTTCAACATGTTGCATTTTCTTCTCAGAATCTTGAGATTTCTTCTAAGAAAACACAGGAATGGCTGATGTAAAGATTTAGTTCATTCTTAAGCTGTTCTATAACAACAAATGACTGACTAAGAACACACGATTTAAACGTACCTATGTTTCTGCTAATACAAAGAATTGGCCTCTTTACAGCCAAACAGTTTTTTAGGTGTTGTCAGGTGTTGTCACTTGAGGTCTTCTTGGTCTGTGTTTCCATCCTTGCAGCTTTTTCCATGTCTACCAAATGCCTTTCATCATAACCAATCACCACTCCTAGTCCTTTCCACCCCATATAGTCCACTCCTTTTGAGATACACTGTCACCTGCTAGATATATTTTCTGTAAGATGGAGTTGTTTGCATAGCGCTCTTGAAATTTTATCAAAACATTCTGCTTCAGTTAAAACCTTTCTTAATGCATGCTGTGCTGAAATATGATGTGTCCCATTCATTGTGGTAACTTCTAGAGCAGGATATCTGTCAACGCGTTCAGAGGGAAGGTTGAGGTTTTGACCAAACACCCTACAAGTTGGTGTGAGCTGCACACCTATGATACCTTGAAGCTGCAGCTGACACTTGGCAACATTTTCTTGCTGGATCTCTTTAAGAGTTTTATTCTGATTTCCCCACGTGACTTTAGGTGCAATGAAATCAGTGGTTGTTTTTCATGTACAGGTCTGATAGCTTTAAGGGGATAGTTATTAGAGTTTTTCAAGTGGAACACAGATGATGCTCTTGTGATATAATCAGTGTTGGGGTCATAATAAAAAAAAAGTCATGTATTAAAAATTACTCATTACTTAAGTAATGCATTATTTTATTCATTGACTGCCTGTGTAAACAATGCATTACACTACTCATTACTTTTGCATTTCACCCCAACATTGCCTGAGATGAATTGTGATGTAATTGCTAGCAAACAAAAGCCTATAACGTTAAACCTTACATATGCTACAAAGCTAAAGTCAGGTTCTTGTTCAAATTTTCCCATTGCAACTTTAATGGTGCAGCAGTTACATTCTAGTGCCAGCGGCATTAAAATGACTGCTGCACCCTTTAATGTAGAACAGGAAAATTAGAACAAGAAGCTAGCTGGCAGATTGGAAGCTGACTTCAACCTCAGCACAAAACCCTATCCCAAAAAGCAGGACATACACCAGTTATTTCTTTTATGTTCTTTAGTCAAGTAACACAAATCCGACAGCAAAGTTGGTGAAAACCAGCCCAAAGAGCACTTCACAGAATAAGCCTGCTAATCTCTGCTTTTGTTACCTGTTGAAGATTAAGCTTTGGCTGCTTGGTTAGGGTTGGCATACACTCACTCTGAATCCGGGGGTCTTTCACCTACTAGATTAATGATAGCATGTTGCCTGTGCAGATGCTTGGTGAGACCTGATGTTGTGTTCACAGCTGTGGCCAGTACTTTACAGAATTCACCATCATTTAAGTTTCATGTATTTTAAACACTGGTAACTGTTATACTGTAACAAACTATGATGAAGTCAGACTGTTAAAATTTGGTACTAATTAGTAACTAAACTGTGTCATAAAATCATAGAGTAGCCTACCATGCTGAGCTAAAGCTATGGTAAACTATGGACTACACAATAAAGAAAATGGCCAAACTACAATGGTTTATAAGATTTCAGCACCACCCCACACATCATTGCTGCTGTTCAGTGACACCATATTAAGTCACTACTGCCCACAGGATATTCACATCTACATTTTATCACCACCTTGAAGTCATCTTTCTGTCTGTCTATCTATCTAGCTATCTTTGCTATTTTCGAACCTCATTCAAGATTTCCACCAACTGTCTCAATCTCACTTTCTCAGTCATTGTCATTTTATTGCATGGCTGCACCATTCCAGTCCAGATTTGTGATTAATATTAGGTCTACTAATAAATTATTACTTGAACTTTGTTGTGTCTTATTGTGGTTTTCGCACCACGGGTGCACTGCTGTGATTTTCCAAAAGAATGCCATCAGTAACATCGTCACACCCCCGCGTCTGTGTGTCTGTGCAGTTCAACGCCACTCAAATAAAATCGACCACTCAACCTCAAAAACTCAAAGATGGGCTCAGGCTTTTATTTATTTATTTATTTATTTATTTATTTATTGTTTAATTAAATGGTGAATTGTAAAATCGCAGAGATTATGGTGGAAGTTTAAATATGAAACGCTAAGACAACAGGGTTAAGATAAATCGTAGATAAACATCAGACACAGCGACGTCTAGTGGCAGATGTGTGATTTTGGCTTTGTTTAAACCCAGGCGCGCAAACTGCAGCTTCCCAGAAGACAACAATTTCAACATAGACAACAATATCTTACACTTTTCCTTTTTAAGCAATTCCCCTGAGGTCCACTTATAGTGTTTGTGTCCTTTTATGTATAAACAGTCATAACGCATTTTGCACGATCACTTCCCAACCTCTTTTATCCTTTAAAATGAAACAGTCTGTTTTGTTACTGTGCCTTTAAGACTGATATACGCGGCTATATTGATCTGATCCTGAAGGTTTCCATAATGTGGAGCTTATATGAACCTACTACTTGACTGATTCCGGTTTAAGCTCTAAACTGCAGCTAAAATGAAGCCAATGTTTGTGCAAGTGACATAGGCGCTCCTGGCCGTTGGGAGTAACCGAGCCTTTATGTGCTAGGTGTGAGTAAATGTGACTGTACGAGTGTTTAAAATAGTATGATAGATGTGGGACATCGCTGTAGGTGTGGCTGGATTTTATTGCAAATTTATTGAAATACATCAAAAAGTCTTACTGCAAGTATGAAAGCATGTAAATGACATGGCTAAAATGTTTAGGGCAGTTTTATCAGTCACTGTGCAACTGCCTTTCCTTTGTTTCTTACATGACTGGGTAAAGACAGCGATTTAAGATTAAGTGACCCTTATTAGTCCCACAACGGGGAAATTTCATCTCCGCATTTAACCCATCCGTGAAGTGAAACAACACATACACACCAGCGAGCACACTTGCCCAGAGTGGTGGGCAGCCCAATCCGCAGCGCCGGGGGAGCAGTTGGGGGTTAGGTGTCTTGCTCAAGGACACCTCAGTCATGTGCTGTCGGCTCTGGGGATCGAACCGGCGACCTTCCGGTCACGAGGTTGGTGAAATATGTGGTCAGCTTTTGACTATTCAGAATCAGAATAAACTTAGTCAAGTATGTCACATATACAAATGCTCACATGTATGGCTTAAAATGAGAATACAGATTAAAAATAGCCCATGTGAAATTACCTATAGATTATGTATACATACATTCGTAAACAGTCAATATTGATATTTTAAATATGGTGCTTCACTTTATTTCTTTAAATGTCCCACTCAAGCTGAAACTAATATTTCCTGCTGCTTGAACCCTGAACTCATCTTCCACTAGTGACACCGGTGATCTCGGTTTGTTTCTAATGCCTGGCAGCATATTTAAACACATGACTTGTATGTGTTTAGCTTCTGTTAAGCACTGTTTTAACTGAAAGTTGATATTAATTTTTCAATAGGAAGTTGGGTACGATTAGGAACAAACACACACATTTTCATTTAAGAACCATATTAAATATGGAACACCTTTTTTCATAAAGGTATTTTATTTACAAAGAGATTGACATAAATGGAATTAAGCAAAACCTGGTGCAGAATCTGACAAATTATATGAACCTACATCTAGTTCTGAACAGACAGCAAAAAAGGAAACGGTGACAAATTAAAGACAAGATTTCTGACAAAAAAGGGGAAAACATTTAACCCACACTGGTTAAAAGTGCTGAAACAGTCCCTGAGAACCAACCTTTTCACATTAAGGTAACACCAGAATGAAGTGGGCATACGATTTCACCCGAATTACTTGGAGAGGAAATGCAGCTAAGTGGTCCCAAGTAAACAGCTTGATGTAGCCCAAAAAGAATCATGCAATGGGGTATTACAGAACTGATCAACATCCAACTGCTGGGAAAAGGGAAAAAAAAAAAAAAAAAAAAAAAAAAAAAAAAAAATTCAACTGATTTGTTTCAGCACATACATTTCATGAAACTGTTTCAACACCATCCACTGACTGGCTACACATATGATGTCATAACATGGCTCTGTCCATTCCTGAAAAATATTCAGCAAACTAAATTGTGAAAATGTACAAAAAAAAAAAAAGAAAAAAAAAAAGAGAGCATCAATTAAAGACATGATTTGCCTTCCTGGCCCTCTAAATCTCTTTCACACAAAGCTCTCCAAAGCATACACAGTATACAAGATAAAACTTTCTGCATCAACAATACATAATTTGCAACAAGTCCTCATACAGTCCATCTAGTTAAGTACAAGCCAGGCTCCTGAGGATGTCTTGTGATGGCTTGAACAATTTCTTAAAATTTTCTGAATTTCTCCATCTTCACACAAGCCATTGATAGTGAACATACTGAATATGCAGAAATTTAATATAACATTTCAATTTAAACATTAAAAATAATCTAAATAGTAAAGAAAACAGATCCAAATTTTGAACTAAAACTTTTTTTAAACTTTAAAATAAAGTTAAATCATGATAAGCTCATTAATAAGTCAAACTACTTTAAAAGTTTACAGTCCATTATATCTTAGGTGGCAGTGGATTAGGGCTGGGGTGTACAGAGCTTGACGTAATTCCATGATTTCCTGAGCTCAGGCCTAGCCGTCAATCATTTCTGAGAGCTCTAGCAGGAGATCATCCTCGCCTTTGCCAGGGTCTAGCTCCATCTCATCCTCCAACTTGTCATCAGTGAATTCATCTAGCAGGTCCTCGAAGTCATCCACCGTGGAGGAGCTTCCTGGATTAGTAGCAGCCCGAGCAGAAACCAAACTCTGCCGACGTGCCCGAGACAGGGTCAGTGTTTTAACGACAGGACTACAAGAGGTGAAGTGGAAGGAGGTGGGGAAAAAACAAAAAAAAAAAGCATTTAGACACACACCACACATTTTTCTTTATCTTTTCTCATTTTTCCCCTCAATTTAGTTACATCCAATTCCACCCACAAGCTAGGACACCTCCAGCCACATGACAGCACCATGTGAAGGTAAATACATGCTTCCTCCGAAGGATGTAAAGACTGCCACCGTATCTTTTTGGACTGTCGTTAACACAGTTTTGGACAGCTCGATGCACTTGAAGGAAAGCGCCAACCATCAGTTCTATTACATCAGCTAAGTGACGCCTGCACTGGCTAGCATCGAGTGATTTGGAAGGAGGAATAAGGCCATACTACCCACCCATAGAGAGCGAGGCCAATTGTGCTCTCTTGGATGCCCAGCCATGGATGGTTGTAGCTTCACTGGGAATCGAATTTGCAAACTCCTGATGACTGAGTCAATGCTTAGACTCTACATGTCTACCTGTACATTATAACCAAAGACTGGAATGTATTAACAGATCAGAAACCATGCCATACCTTTGGGGGACAGAGAGGGTCTCAGTAACTGGCGATGTAGTTTTGCTAGGAAGGCCTATGACATCTTCCACAAGGGATGAGATTTGTTGGGTACCAGCACCAACTTCTGCACTGCAGACTGTAGCAGTCGACTACGGAATGAAAATAGTAGCAAGTCAACTTAATATTTGTCAGCAGTGTAAATTCATTACTTGATAGTACTTCATGAGTTTGCTGCAGCAGTAATACATGCTTCACCTCAATGCGCTTGCAGGGTGGCTCAATTTCAGGTGCTGGGACAGCGTTAAGAGGTTTCACTGCAGCAACCGCAGAGCAATGACTCCCTGCAGCTTTCCTCTTCTGGCCAAGTTTTACCTGAGCAGCTGGCTTCATCACAGAAGGTTTCACATTCAACTTGGGCCTCACTGAAATTCAGATGCAACCACACATTGTCAAAAATGTTTACATACAGAACTTTCTGTAGTTGATTTACACGTATGATTATGTATTTCATAATGAACAGTACCTTTCATTTCCATGACTTTGCTTGGGGACATTTTGGTGGCTTCTTGATTCTTCTCCATTTGTGGCTCCTGCGAGCTGGAGCCTGGAGAAATCGCCACTTCTGCCGCTTGCCTATGAGGAGCTACTGTAGGTGACAGGTTCAGTTTCTTTGGACTTGGGGCGAGAGAGTTCTCCTTGGCCTGCACCTCTGGAGACATCCTCTCTGGTATTACCACAGGCACAGGAGAGGAGGTCTGGGATTTCATGCCAAGACGCTGTCGCGCAGAAGGCTTTGCTTGGTCTGAGGACTCCGTGGGCGGTGGGGTTGCTGCAGGTCCAGTTATGCGCGATCTGATTACAATAGGAGTCTTCTCCTCAGAGAGTGCTGGAGTTGGCTGGCTGGTAGATATGGCCTGATTCTCCTGCTGCTTGCGAAGTTTTTTCTCTCGCATGATCTCGTCAAAGGACTTTACTGTAACACCTTGGCTCGATGGGTCACTTTTTCCATTGGCAGACTAAATTGGTAAAAAAAAAAAAAAAAGAGAGTGTATAACTGCATCAACTACAAAGAAATTATATGCAAGTAAAATGACTATTAAAAGCATAACCCATCCTTGCCTCTGCAGCACAATCCACTTTCTTCTCAGAATCTTGTGATTTCTTCAGGGGAACGGTTGACGTGACTGCTACAAAAACACAGTTCATCTTTAAAATTAAATTCTTAAAAATTTCTATATCAAATGATTAAGAAAACCAACTTATTTAAACATACATGTGTTCTTGCTGATGCGAAGAATTCGCCTCTTCACAACCACATCATTAGAACTAAGGGTGCTGTCACTTGAGGTCTCCTGGGCCTGTGCTTGCATCCTTGCAGCTTTTTCCTTGCGAATCTCATCAAGGGTCTTCACTCTGACCTCTCCTGACTGAGCAGCTACTTTAACTGCTACAGTATTTTCAAGGCCTTCACTTCTCTCTGGGCTGGAACTACCTTGCTGAGACACCCCCTTATCCTCCTGCAGCTTTTTCTTCTCATGCAGGATCTCAGAGAAGGTCTTTACTTGAGGTCCACTCACAGGCCTGTTCCCCTTTTTGGTGGAGTTTAATGTTTTTACTGGCACCTCCATGACAACTCTGACACCTTTATGCTGCAATTGGGACTTGGTAGCCTTCTCTTTCCGTATCTCTTCGAGAGTTTTGATCCGGATCTCCCCAGATGGCTTTGGTTCAGCGTTAGGCGACTTGGGTGCAGTGACATCAGGGGCTGTTCCAAGTCTTTCACGCACAGGTTTTACAGCTAAAGGAGTAGATAGTAAAAGTGGTTTAAGTGCAACATGAAGATGCACTGCAGTTGCAATGTATCATCGATAAAATTAATAAGGACAGTCACTTACCTTTCTGAGGAGGCATATCTGGGTTGTTCTGAGGTGAGTCTACAAACCCACCAAGACGCTTAGCAAGGCTCGTTTTCAGACAAAGGTCACCTTCCACATGGATGTCTAAACAAAGCAAAATATGCCACCTCAAAAAATGCTGAATAGATGCCTATTTACATCAGTTGAATAGGAGAAGGGGCTGCGTAATAAAGGTTAGAAATTACCTCTGTTAAGTCTTTTACCAAGCCTGTCAGTGACTTTCTTTTTTCCAGGGTCCTCCAACACAGAAGACTCTACAGGAGAGAACATGTACAAAATCAAAATATATAGAACCATAACAGCATATCGTATATTACAACAGTACTAAATCAGTTATTCCATGGCATACCACTCTTGGTAGCAAGAGAAGCCAGCTGTGTGAGAGACTGAATATTTTCCTTCTCTGTGCCACCTCCGTTGCTACTGGGATAGCCTGAAAATAAACAATTAAGTGCACAATCAATACATTTAACATGCACTGCATAAAGTATTATACACTCCAAAATATACTTCATAAGCAAGGATGCATATCATTTGGCATACCAGCTCTTTTTAGATTGGCCTTCAGAGCTTTCCTTAACCTGATCTCCTCCAAAGTATTGATACCAAAGTTGAGAGAATCATCTGCGGAAAAACAGTGAATTTAACAAAAGGTTTAGTGTACAATGAGTAACAGACAGAAGAGAGATTTTTTACCTTTGCTAGAGCTCATAAGTTTCCTTGGAGACACACTGGAAGCTTCATCTCCCTCTTCAGAGACTTGATCTACAACCAGCAAAACAAAAAAAAATTATTTCCAAGCCTGCTTAGCACTGTGAATACATTCTGTAATTGACAAATCACTTGTTACCATCTTCATCATCCTCATCATCCACAGGATTAATGACTACTGGTGGATGTGTAGGACTGGGGACACTCTCCTGAGTCTCCGACTTAATGACACCTCTTAGCTGAGGGTTGGTGGGGTTGGAAATGGGGGCCGGAGCAGATAGAACATGGTCCTCCTGTGGAGTCTCCTCATCTTTTTCTTTTCTTACAGCTGGCCCTGTGAGGTGGGAAACATCATTACACTATGTGTGTAAACTGTACTGTTTACAGTCACAAGAGCACGAAGGACTAGAGTTTATTTATTTTTTGGGAAATAAATAAAATAGGAATGTCATACCTTTGTCTGGGGGTACATACAGCCCATCAATCATACGTGGCTTCTCATGATGGAAAGCACAATGTGGTTTTTGACAGCCACCTGGTTGGGTTTCCCAATAACAAGGGATTTCTTTGCGGTTTTTCTGTGTGAAGCAGGAAAATTTATTAATCAATAATATAATGCCTTAAAGGCTCAAATCAGAAAAATGTTACTCCATACTCACTTTTATTTCCATGTGGCGAAACTTGCATACACTGCGGAAACAACGGTTCTCCTGCCAAAGGCTGCACATAATCTCGCTACCCATGGCAGCATCACAGTGTCTGAAAGGGCAACTATCACCCTTTTGAAGAAGATTAAAAAAAAAAGTTAGAAAGTATAACATGGAGAAAAACATATTGCCAACTTTCCACACAACTCAAATAAATGTGTCTGCTTCAGATTTTTTTTAAGGTAACAAAAAAATACACAAATACTTTAAGGGATTAATGCATTCTAAAAGAACCAATTTATACTACCTTTGTGCATGTTGAGTAGTAGTAGAAGTAGCAGTCATCTCCTTTGTTGGTCATGCTCGTCACAGCCAGGGAATATTGCAGGTCAGGAACTCTTCAGTGCTTCTACAGGGCCCTCAGAAGTCTCCCTACTCAACAAGAGTGCAACAAGTCTATTTACATTTGGGCTCATGTTACGCCTACTAGCATTCTATGCCTACAGAATGATATAGTGAAACTAATGTGCCCACTTACCTGCAGTGGAGAAGACGTTTCCAGGTGCACGTCTTGAGGGTTGGCTCCAAGCTGTTTAGATCCTGAAGGAACACTTGACCGATGAGTAAATATTGAACAGGATGAGAGACAGGCTACTTGTGGCCTAGGTTTCCTTCTCTGAGACCTGCTCCCATTAAGACTGCTTTGTAACAAGTGATCGGTGATGAAACAGTCCTTTGGTTTTTTTTTTCTTTCTCCTTTATTTCCTTTCTCTTTTTGTTTCCTCACCAAAGACAGATGTAGAAAGTATGGAAGGGGTTTGGTTTGGGGCACGAATATCTTCAAACTAGAAGTTGCAGATGGAAGCCAAGGAGAACGAGACCGAAAATCTTGAGGGTGAGTGAGGGGTGTGTTTGGGGAGGTGGGGGGGTCTTCTAAATCTTCACACAGGGTGGTAATTTGAAGAAAAGTGAAAATTTAAACGAAGTAGAATTGGAAATTGCAGCAGACCTTTGAGAAGATAAAAAGCCCAATGTGAAAAAAAAAATGCATGTGGGGCTGAAAGATTGTATTCTTCAGGGATAATATTTCCCTTTAAGCTGGCCTGCATCCAAAATCCAGTTTTCTCCGGGACTGAAGAACAACTTGATGCACAACCTACATTTAAAAAGAAAACAAAAAACACTCCCCACATACTGTACAAAGCGGGTAAATGAGTGAGGAAAGCATAAAACATCATGTCAGATATTAGTGATATTAGATATATTAGTGAGCACAGCACTCAAGAGAGCCGTAAAGATACAAATTACGCACACAATGAGACACTGTTAGGTTCACAACAATGTATGGTACATTCGGATTTACCAGACTTGAAGTTTTCGTGATCAATCAAAAGGAAGTAATGCTCTTTTCAAAACGGAATTCTAATTCAAGCATGTTTAGCCGTCTGATGACACGGAGCCCAGAGACACGTACAACGTACTGGACAAATAAAGCGTGGTCACAAACGTAATAACGATTAAGTATCAAGTTTTAAAATCTGATGAAATGTGATGAAACATTTTCAGAAAACTAAATGAAACTAAACGGCTATGTAAAACGCCAGTCATGATTAGTCTGCGCTATCAACAGCAACAGTGGAAATGAAACAAAAATGTCTCAAACGACTGCAATGTTTTCTATGTTAACGTTTCATAACTGGTTTAATTAAACAAAACTTTCTAATTTGAATTAGCTAACTACCCTCATTTACTTGTACAGACGTAGTAAAATACTCCAAGCAAAACGACAGAATTAACTGGAGAAGTAACCTAGGTTATGTAGTTATCTTTAAATGCGTTTAAGACAAACAGTAAGGTTCTGGGATCACAAACATGAATGAAAAATGAATAAATGTTGACCATAAAATTAACACATTATTAACAGTTTAGTGTTTTCGTGTTGATTTGGGCCTGTTACACAACGGCTAAATTCGTTAACTTAGCTAGGTTAGCTAACGCTATATGCATCTGCATTTAACAAAGCAACCGCTCGCTGACAGGCCCTTCTTGGCTTGGCTGAAGTCGAGGCACATCACGATGAAACACTTGTGTCCAGGTCCGATATCAGATATTAAGACGAGCAATCGGTTAAACAAATAAAATATTGTTTACCTTGAATCGTCTCAACGATACCAGCAGCTAGCTAGCCTAGCTATCAAGCTACATAAGCTAACCCAGCAAGCGCTGCAAGTTACTTAACTAACAAACTCAAGGAACAGTTACGCCTAAGAAATAATCATGTTAAATATACAATCGATACAAATAAATCATAGAAATTACCAGTTCTATGGATTTGACTGTTTAAAACTTGATTTCATACAAGAGCACTGGTCGACGACGTTCCCGGCCTGCTGGTATAAACGGACAAAATGGCGACAGCGCTTTACCACAAACGGAAATGCCCCCCGTCGGATTTAGATGGGAAACATTTCAAGTGGCAGAACTGGCCAAGAAGTTGAGAAACAAGCACATCAACCACTGAATGTGAACTTGAATTAGTTAACTAGAATAACCTATATATCCAAAAGTTTTCAGACATCTGCTCGTCCAAACTTTCTTCTGAAATCTAGAGTCTAATAGGCCGCGTTTATTGCCTTTCAAACGCAGTCTGTATTATTGGCGCTGATAATTGAGAGAATTGGTATTGAGAGAGAATTGCTACTCAGTAATGTGTTCCTTATTCCGGTCAGACGCTATAAATCATAGTTTATAAACGCTCAGACGTTTTATACAGAATAATGCATTCACTTTCTAAATACAGGACACCACAAAACATCACTGACATATTTTAAGCGCGTTTGCCATGTTGGAGCGCTCAATATCCGCTTGTAAACTAATATAAGCTACGTATCCTGACATATGATGAGCTCTCAACTGATTTTCACTGAATGTGCTTTGTTATAATCCTCACACATGGATGAATCAAAAGTGCACTGACTGCTCTCGGTAGCTATTGAATAACTGATCGTGCTGATTAGCTGTCCGGAGCAGCAGGAAAGTAACGTTATTCAGTCTGTACCTGACGTTAAAACGAGCTTCCGCGAGCTCCAGTACAAACTCACACACATCAGCAAATCCATCAGTGTGTGACTCACTTCTGATCCTAATACATATAAAAATTAAATAAAACAGTAAGAAAGACGATGCATCCTATTAGCCAGCTTGGTGTTCGAATTCTCTCGTTCCACCTTAAATGGTGCACCAGTCTGAGGCTGCACCATAGACCGCTGTAGTCGTGTTGTCATTTTGTAGTGGACGTCATGTTCTTATGCCCATATCAGGAACTCTGGGTCTAAGCAGAATGAATAGGGTTTTCAAAAAACTCGCCCCTATCGCACCCTGAGCTAAATAAAAAATGTTCAGAACCCGATACGGTTTGTCCTGTGGCAGGCGTTATTTAGACAGTGGTAACTGTTAGATCCTAATGTCAGCGCATACTGATCAATGCACAATCCTGGGTCCATGACTATATCATGACCTATGGGGTTCAGGCCTATGGTACGCATAAGGCCTTAGGGCTTGTGTCATACAGAGGCCTCAGCTTATGCTCGTGCGTTCATATGGTTAGTTGTAACCCATAGTGACAATGACATCGTATTAGCAATGTTCTAACATTATCTGTTGTTTAGGCTCCATGTTCCTGGACATCATGAACGTCCTTGGGGGCCCTTGTCCACCTAAATCTCTATTTCATCCAATCCTCTCCCTCTATTGTCTTGTCGCATGATCGCGCGATGGTCATGCCATTTGTGTGTATATAAACACTGCTATTCTGATTAATAAACGGGAGAGACTTTTTGAGTAAAGACACTGTCTCTGTGGTCATTTGAGTTTCCCCCAGCCGGCTGGACTCTTAGAAGGACGGAGGGCTTCTGGCTAAGTTCACAGCTTTGGTAGTGAGGTCGAACCCTAGAACCTAAAACACGATCAAACGGTTCGAACAACCTGGCGACAGAAGTGGGATGCTGCGTTGGTAAGACTTTTTTTCTTCTTCTGTCTTATTACTCGCACAGCATCTCATAGTTAATGTCTGAATGTATTACATAACCCTGTAAAGGCATAAGAAGCCTCCGTTGTAAGCGGAGCTGAGTTTCTCTTGACACGGGCAGGCTGGGATTCTGCCCCGTGCAGGAAAGGGTTGTTTTGTGCTCACTGAGAGAAAGGAGAGGATCACTCCTTGTCCAAATTGGACTGGTTTACTTTTTTTTCTTTTCCGTTTTCATGCCTGGGTTAAGCTGAGTACATGCAGTGTTTGTGAACCTGAAGCCTTCCTCCTTCGAGTCTTCATTGTTATAATTTTTGTCGTTTTTGTGCCGTGTGTTTTCGTTCTTCTTTGTGTTTTGTTTTGTGTGAGTTTATTAACCATTTAACATACTGCCTGTGAACCATGGGGTCGGGTGTTAGTTATGTTAAACCTAAAGCAGGGGAAACGCCAAAGGATTGGCTTGAACGCTGTAATTTGGGCTCACATTGCAATCCTTATATCGATTGTTTGGCTGGGTGGACTGAGTGTACAGGACTTAGGCAATATCCAAGAACTGACTCATTTAAGCAAGAGATGCTAGATTTAACTCACTGGTTGATTCATGGAGGTTATGGGAAAACGCAAAAAAGGTGTGGGATAAGTTGCATGGAATAGAACTTAGTAGGACGCCTAAAGCTCTGAAGCAGGGTAGTTCGTCTCCTCCTCCGTTGGTCAAACAAGGGTTAACTAAGCTGGCAGCCTTAGTTAGTAAGTCTGATGTGAACCCTGCAATGGTCTCAGACTCGAATGGCATGAAGCAGGAAGTCAGCAAAGGAGGGGCTGGCGGCTGCGCTGCCCCCTCCTCTTCATGCTTGTCTCCCTCTCCCTCTTGCGCAGGACAGAGTGTAAACATCTCTGCTCCCTTTGTTCAGGTTGGAGCTAAAATGTGTCAGGTTAAATCACTGAATATGATGGATATTAAACATATTTGTGATAGTTTACCAGATCCTTCTAATGTTCATGCATTTGTAGATGCTTTGAAAGGTTTTAAAGTATGCACAGCTCACAGGCCCTGATTTTAGAACCATCCTCATGCATTGCTTGAAAAATAGACTTCATTCAGGGCATAGCCTCACTTTCTGCTGATAACGATGCGCTGAGGGTGCTCAAGTTTATTACTGGAGCGTTTCAGAAAATGTTGATCGGTTTTACACAGAGCTCAGAAATTTCCTCCTTGGCCTGAATGCCTCTAATCGTGATTTAACTGTGGCTACTGCTTCTAAGCAACTCCCAGGGGAATCATGCTCTGCTTTTCTTTACCGCTTTACTAAGGCATGGACTGAACAAGCAGGATTAGGTCAAAACACAGATGCAGAGAAAAACCTGTTTGTGTCCACATGTTTACAGAACATGTGTCAGGAGCATGGACAAACCATTAGATGTAATACTGAAAATCTGCTCAAGAAAAGCCCATCTGATCTGGCAAAATGGGTGCGAGAGCTTGAGTCAGTTGGAGCTCTGCCTGCCTTATTTGAACCAGTGCCCAGTATGTATAATGGACCCCACTACCTCTCCTCAAAGGCAAATCTGGAGTGTCACTATTGCCAAAAAAAGGGTCACTTTGCACGTGAATCTCGTAAGAAACGTAGAGATGCAGCTAAGAAAAAGGAGAAGGGCAGGAACAAAACAATGGGGGCGGAGTCCAACATCCTCTTCCACCTCCACCTCGTCAGTGGCAGTGGCAGTGGCAGCCTGCCCCCACCCTCGCTACAGTCCCCCCTCTTCAGTTCACTCTCTTACAGTGGTCCTGTGACTGGTGTGTCTCTCTCTCTTTTGAGCAGGGTCGCTTGACTGTGCAGGCCGCACCAAACATCTCCATGTTCACTGAAGTAATTGGACACGCACTTCCTGAAGTTTCAATTCCTGAAGAATTGTCTGACATTCCTGCTAACCTGTGGTCGTCCCATAAGGACGATGTGGGCTTCATTGAATGCCCCCCGTACAGGGCCACACTTAAGCATCAAACACCTGTCTATTGTAAATGATATCCCTTGTCCCCAGAGAAAGAGGTTGGTCTAACTCCTATTATTCCTTCTCTTCTCAAGCAGGGCGTCATTATCCCGACAACCTCACCCTATAATACAGCTGTGAATCCGGTACGGAAGCCAGGGGGCAAGGGCTGGCGATTTACCCAAGATCAGAGACGAATCAATGACATCATACCTATCGCCCTGCTGGTGCCACGTGTCAGCTATTTTGACCTCTATCCCAGCAAATCATAATTTTTTAGTGTTGTGGATATTTGCTCAGCATTTTTGCGGTCATTGACTACGCAGACGACATTCTGCTGTCTTCCACTACTGAGGACCAGTGCCGTAAAGGGTCCTGTATGCTACTGGAACACCTGGCTACATGTGGCTTCAAGGTCTCACCCACAAAACTATTTGGGGTTTGTGCTTGCTGCTGGAGAACGCCGTCTCTCAGATGACCGTCGTTCTGTCATACGCGACATCCCTCCTCCAGTCACGAAACAGGCCATGCTGAGTTTTATGGGCCTGGTGAACTATTGTCGTCAATGGGTGCCGGACTGTTCAGCACATGACAAAATATTGAAACGAGCTTGCACCAAAGACTGCCCTGATAAGCTTGTATGGACAGAACCTATGTACCACGGATTCAGAACTCTAAAGGCCGCATTGTGCTCTGCTCCAGCACTAGGCCTGCCCAACTATGGCCTGCCATTTCACCTCTATGTCTCTGAAAACGGCACCACGGCAGCAGGTGTTCTGGCCCAAGAGCATGCAGGCAACTACAGACCTGTTGCATACCTGTCTAAATCTCTAAATTTGGTCCTACAGGGCATGCCCGCTTGTCTTAGAGGTGTGGCTGCTTGTGCCCTAATGGTCTCTGATGAAGAGAAACTGGTTTTGTCACATCCACTAGTTTTGCACACCTCTCATCAGGTGCTAACAATTTTGAATAACATTGAAACACAACACATGACTGCTCAGCGGCGTTTAGGTTATGAAGCCATTCTTCAGAATCTCTCCATTAAGTCCATTACTACTCATAACACTCCCGTCTTCCTTTTGCAATCCTTGATAGCGTCAGCTTGCTCCAGTGCACCAGCTGATCATGATTGTCTTAAACTGATTCAAGAGTCATCTAGTGTTAGATCAGATCTTTCTAGCACTCCATTAGAAGGTGGTTTTCATGTCTTTGTGGATGGATCCTGCTTTAAGCCCTCTGATTCAGAGTTCCATTGTGGATACTCTGTATGCTCTCTTTCGAACACTATTTGGGAAGCATTGTCTCTGCCTTTTAAATCAGCTCAGGCAGCAGAACTGATGGCACTAGTAAGAGCTTGTGAACTCTTCCGTGATCAAGTTGTAACTGTCTATACAGACTCTTGTTACGCTTTTGGGGTAGCTCATGATTTTGGTAAGATCTGGCACTCACGTGGTTTCAAGACCTCTGAGGGTAAGTCCATTTCACACTCAGAATTGGTGTCTGCACTCCTATCAGCATGTACAAAGGCAAAGCGTTTGGCTATTGTAAAGGTTAAGGGTCATGACAATACTTCTGATACTGATCTTGCAAGGGATAATGCACTAGCGGATGAAGTGGCCCGCTGAGCTGCTGTTAATGCTTCTTTATGTCCACAGGCATCAGCTACTGAACAGACATTCTCAATGTTTTCTCATGAACTTGTTCCAAATGACATTGATTTACTCTTTTTACAATCACAGGCCACTCCCCAGGATTGTGCCTTCTGGACATCCATGGGTGCTGCTCCTGCTGATGATGGGCTGATTAGGGATGAACAGGACAGAATTGCTCTCCCAAAATCTGTTTTACCTTTTCTTGTGCGCCATTTTCATGGTATTTCACATGTCGCCCAAAGGGGGGTGATGGCAAACATTCAGAAACAATTTTGCATATCTGATGTACGCAAAACTGTCAAACTCTTGTTAGACAGTTGTTTGACTTGTGCAAGAAGTAATCGAGGTAAAACTCAAGCTACACACGATGCTTTACCAGCCCCAGACTATCCATTTCAATGTCTGCAAATAGATTTCACACATATGCCACCTTGTGGTCAACAATTTATTGTATTTACTATAAAATATAGTATTTACTTGTCATAGTGTGTAAATTTTCAAAATGGGTCGAGGCTTTTCCTTGTTCAAAGGAAAATGCTCACACAGTGGTTTAGATTTTGTCAAAAGAAATCATTCCACGCTATGGAATACCACTTCGGACCAAGGTCCTTCATTTATATCCAAGGTAACCCAAAAGCTGTGTACATACTTGGGCATTGAGTGGAAGTACCACATACCATATCATCCTCAGTCCTCAGGTGTTGTAGAGAGGATGAATCGCACAGTGAAAGAAAGGCTCACTAAAGCAATGATGGAGACAGGGAAGAAATGGTTAGATTTACTGCCTGCCATACTATGTGAGCTTAGAATGACACCCAGTGCCACCACTAAATTGTTACCATTTGAGGTAATATTTGGTAGACCATTTACCACCCCATGGGTCAGAGGTAAACCCGGCGTTTCTTTTACAGGTGACATGGACACCATTTTGGCAGAACACACCCAACTGTTGATTGAGAAACTGAACATTGTGCATGGTAATGTCTCTTGTTCTCTCCCTGTTCCCGCAAACAAGCCTACTCACTCCTTTGTTCCAGGTGACACAGTCTTGGTTAAGACGCTGAATCCTCGGAAGGTTGGTGAGGCTGCGTATGGTCCACCAACAACAGTAATCGCTGTGACGAGAACAGCAGTGCTGACGACTTCATCACCACAGTGGATACACCAAGTCGGCTGAAGAAATCACCTATTCCAGAGATGCCAAAGACCAGAGACTGACACTTTACACATACACATATAGAATTACTGTGTATTACTAATTACCTGTGGGACCGCCCCACGGGGACACTATTTTGACTAAGGGAGGGCCCCTTGGTTTATTGTTGTTATTGCTATACTTGTGTTTGATTTGATGATTCATTTATGATTGATTTGCATCACATCATGTTTTTAAATAGTATTGGAAAATACTGATTTTCTATCTTATCCTATCCTAGATTGATTGACAATGAGTGCACATATAACGTTGATTGGTTTTTCTGATAGTTAATTTATGAGATTAGATGACCATGTGGTCTCTAATTCTCTTTATAGCATGTTTGACTTGTTGCGCATCTACTGATCAAGTCTCCTCCTATAATCAGAATCATTTTTGGAAGTTTGCCAACTACACAGCTCACTCACTGGGTCCGATACCTGATTCAGGCTGTTATGTTTGCTCTGCATTTCCGCATAGCTCTGATAATTCCCAAGCACATCGTGTTCCTGGTGTCATCTTACCAGAGTCTGTTTGTTCCAGTGTTTATGGTAAAGTCGGAACAGGTTCGAAGAACTGTGGGACTTCCCAGTCTGTTTTTGAAAGTTCAACATCAAGTTGTGCTGGCACCCTGTTTTGCCTCAACATATTCCTTCACTTGGCATACATCTGCTGAAGGCCTCTGTAGCCACCTTTACATGCAGCGTAATAATCTGTTAATAATCTGACTAATAGCTCAATAGAACACGTCCATGTAAACACCTCAACTGGAATAGTCGAGTCCGATTAAGGCCATTTGGAATACAATTTCTATCCGATTGAACGAGGTGGGTAAACCTCTAAATAATCCGTTAAATAATATATCCGAAGAATAATATCTGTGTAAACGCCTGAATCCGATTACACTCCAATAGGAACATGTGAGTACGTTCTGCGCATGCGCGTCGCGTCATAGTGAACGGTTTATACCAACATGTATTCAACATGGCGGAGCAGAAACTGATCTGCAGAGGAGACGAAGTTTATGCTCTGAGCTTTAAAAGACGGTGGTAGGACGGATGTCTCAGAACAGGACGTCTTCCTCTCGCCGCTTTATAAGTACACGTGAAGGACGTTTTTCTGATATCAATATAAAGCAATTAAAAACAAGCGCGCCAAACTGGACCTCACGTGATGTTCGCTGTCATGGTAACGTTTACTCTAAGCGCTACTCCACGCATGCGCGTCATTTTGCATCGGATTACTTGTAAATGAGCATATAAACGCAGATTTTCATTAGATTGTTGAATAGAGTGAGAATAAACACCTCAGTCTAAATCTGTAATCTGATTGTATTCAATCGTACTGGCAAAAATCTTTGCATGTAAACACAGCCTGTGACATCTGCTCTGGTGTCATCTGACTCTCTGACCCTTTCCTCTATCTTCAGCACTTGGGTCAATTTGAGCATGAAGCAGATTGCGTCTAGCTTAAAAAATCAACCACATGGACATGTATCAATGGATACATTTTTTTATTTTGTTTAGCAGTGCCAATGGCCTGAGTGCATCTCAAATGTCACCCTTGTCCACCATTTGTCTTTTATCCCATGCTCTCCCCAAATAATGGTAAAAACAGCGTCAAAACCTCCAGAGAGACTTTTGGAGTTCAGCTCCATGCACTGATCTTTTTGAGATGTGGAAACAAGGCCTCTGTCCACCACTGTCTGTAAGGAATCTAGCCTAAGCGCTGGGGGTGGAGAACAGCATGGTTTGTTCTCTGAAGATGTTGGCATTCTATACTGGGTTTACCACGTTCCATCCCATTTCTCATATAGTCTATGTAACGGTACCTCACATGCCAAGGACTGAGACAGAACAGACTTGCAAACATGAATAGCAGCATAGTCACCTTTAGGAGTGAAAAATTCTTTTTTTGGCATCTATGCACACGGTTGGCTGGTCTTTATTCTCACATTGCTGTGACGCTTCAGATTAGATCTGTTACTGAAGGTTGTCCTGCAGACTAAGCAC